>NC_068938.1:19112747-19808644 GCF_016801865.2 Culex pipiens pallens
ATATTTTTTCAACTTATTGCTTGTTTTCACATATTATGATAAAACAAATATATCATTTACTTTTATGTTTCAACAAAATGTATCAAGTCATAGTTTATGGCATACAAAATACACTCTTTCATCTGTTTTCATCTTCATTTCTAAAACAATAGTTCTAGATATCTTTTCAAAAAAAAGGTCCTATCATCTTATCATGCATGGGTAGGTTCTTTTGAAAGGAGTACATTAGAGATAATACTTTTATGAGCCTAAAGAGAAAAATATTTCAAGAAAACAATTTTTAAACTTATTTGATGAAGTACAAACTGGTTTATTACGAAAATAAATTTCAAATCCCAAAAAATGAATCTCTAGAATTTCGCAAAAAAAAAACACTTTTTTTAATTTTTGTATTTTTTTAGTGGGATGACAAACTTTACCCTTTTAATTTATTTTATATGGTTTAATGGACAAAAAGTGAGCTTTACAATATGATGGACGCTTCGTGTTTCATCAAGCTATAAAAAAAGTTTTGAAAAAAGGCCATTTTTGGAAAATATCGAAAATACCCCAGAAAAAGCTTCCTTAAAAAAATTAATTTTGAATAAAAAAAAACGTTTGTGAATTTTCAATAAAATGCATCGTTCTCGGGTTAAACCCATTTTAGGTTTACATTTTCTGAAAAAAAATATCTCTTTTATTTTTTTTTAAATAATGTCCATCTTAGTCCATCTCAGAAAAGATATTTAGAGAAAATTCCCCACTGTTTTTTTAAATTTTGGATCCGACTTTTGTTAGCTGAGAGCCTTGCAAACATTTAAAAATGCGAAAAATGAGTTTTTTCAGTGCCCCTTAAGGCTGGTACAAATATTTTTAAAAGTTTTTGTCCCCCCCCCCCCCCCCCCCCCTTCAAAATTGGCCCGAAAAATCAGGGGGCAAAAAAAAATATTTTTTCAATAAACTTCAAAATTTCAATGAAAATTCAAGTGCATCCAGCTGAAATCAAATTAAAATACATTCTCCTGCATTTAAAATCATTTTTAGCATGTTTGGTTTTATTAAAAAATCTTAAGATTTTTTGAAAATTTTCGATGCAAAATCTTTTTTTTCGATACAATTTTTGTTTTTGTCAGATCTTAGATTTTTTGAAAACTGATGATTGCAAAACAACTGAACTAGTGTAAAATGCATTTTAAAACACTTTTTTCATTTAAATGTAAAGGCTATGGCTCGTTATTTAATTTTTTATATTTTTTTTATTTTTTTGCCCCCCCTCCCCCCCCCTTGACCTCGGCCAAGGCCGAAGGACAAAAACTTTTTTAAATATTTGCATCGGCCTAATTTATAATCAATTATATTTTGGAAACTATTTCCACTTTTAATGTTAAAAAGTGAAACTCACGTGAAATTTTTCTCAACTCTTTCATTATTTTTTTCATGTTACTACTTACATTTAAAAAGGGTCAAATAATAAAATTTAAGCCCATGTAAAATGAAAGTCGTGATTTAAAAACAACTGATTTTTTTTTTCCAAATGTTGAGAAAATTTCACATTACATAGTTGAACTTTCAGATTGAAACATTTTTTTTCGGGGAAGTTTTCGACATTTTCCAAAAAAAACACTATTTTGTTTTTATTCCATGGCGAAAAACAAACGTACATCATTTAAATAAAAAAACACAAAGCAAAAATAATTTGTTAACATAAATGAGAAATCTAACAGATTTTAAGAGAAAATTCAAATTGTAAAATATGAAAAAAAAATGTTGACGATTTTGGGAGTTGGAAGAGTTACCGGATTAGCTTAGAGGATTTATATCCGTGTACTATATGCTTAATTTTTTGTAAGTTTCAAGCCCATTGTAAAATTTGCAATCAGTATCTTTTATATATTTTTTGTTTTACAATAACTGATTTTTGAAAATATATCACAAACTAATAAAATTGTCAACTGCAAAGTTGGGACAAATTGCATTTTCCACATCGGTCCATATGAAAATTGTATCGCCAAATTTTTAAGTGGTTCATAGGTGTATTTATTCAGAAAACAAGAAGTAGACTTAAAAAGGATTCAAGTCACGAGTTACGCAACTAGTATTAGGAAAAACATTTTTTTTATTCTCAAATGTATCTTTAAAACAGCAAATTTGAATTGATTTTGAAATAGAAAATCATTTTTGCTACGTAATTTCCGACCAACCCTCTAGTCTAAGTTCGAAAAAAAAGCAAGAGAGAAGCCTGTCTCGTAAACATCAGAAGCGCAAAAGGGAATTGACCTCCAACAACGCATCCGTCATCAGTGTGGCGCGGAAGAGAGGGTTAGGAAGGGGAAAGGGGGAAGCGACTGTCAGTGCTTTGATAGGTTGCGTTGTCATACCATCCCCCTCTCGAAAGCCAACGAGGGATGCGATAGGGAAAAGTCTAGCTGGGGGTTGCCGATTGATGGCGAGGATACGATTTTATGAAAGGATACGCTTGTTGATGCATCCCGGGCCGGCTGGCCGTGCAATCGTCCTTGTTGTTATAACTTGTGGAAAAAAGGGGACAGGTAGAGAGAGGGAAGGGATGGGAAAATGCCCTCGTAGATCGATGAGTTTTATTGTTTTGTTGAACAAATAAATATCTTAGCATAAAGAAACATTAATACAAATTAAATAGATTTATTTACAATCAAACATTCTTCCGAAATAAAAAAATGGTGAAAATAAATAGCAAAATAAATAAATAATACGCAATAATTATAAAAAAAATCGGTTCATTTGATCCGTTTTCTAAGTTCTATTCAAATTACCCTCATTTTTTTATCGTTAATATCTTGAAAACCATTCATCAGATTTTCAATGGGGTAATTCTCCGCCAACTCACACAGCAGTTGCCCCGACCCCTCTTCGATTTGCGTGAAACTTTGTCCTAAGGGGTATCTTTTGTCCCTGATCACGAATCCGAGGTCCGTTTTTTTATATCTCGTGACGGAGGGACGGTACGACCCTCCGATGTTTTACCATGTTTTTTTTGCAGCCTGAAACGGTGATGATATAGAAATTTGGTGTCAAAGGGACTTTTATGTAAAATTGTACGCCCGATTTGATGGCGTACTCAGAATTCCGAAAAAACGTATTTTTCATCGAAAAAACACTAAAAAAGTTTTAAAAACTCTGCCATTTTCCGTTACTTGACTGTAAATTTTTTTGGAACATGTCATTTTAAGGGAAATTTAATGAACTTTTCGAATCTACATTGACCCAGAAGGGTCATTTTTTCATTTAGAACAAAATTTTTCATTTTAAAATTTCGTGTTTTTTCTAACATTGCAGGGTTATTTTTTACGACTTTCAACAGTGTCAAACAATATGGTTTGAATCCTTTTAAAATGATAAATGAAATTTAACACAACTTTTTTAACATTGAAAATCTCATCAGTGATTTTGAAGATATCATCGATTGTAAATTGAGGATCAATTGGGTAGAACTCAGACAAACTCATTTTTGATCATTTTCATTCTTTGCAAGGCCTTTTGACAAAGAACTTTGTCCTAAGGTTTCTATACGTGGTGTCAATCCAAAATTTTCGCGAAGCGAAAACGTTACGTGACGAATTCCCCTCTCGGCAAATTTCCCCTCTTTTTGGTGCACGCTGGTTGGATGAGCGAACGTTTCCCAATCAGTCAATCGAGAGACGTGAGATTGATGTATCTAAAATCACCCCCACTCCACCTCGTAATTTTCGGATCGTCGACGAGCCAACAAAACTCGGCTCGGTCGGTCCCGAAAATTCATTCTGTTGCTGGACGTCGACGAGAGCACATCAGAAGCAGATGGCCTGGTGGCCCGGTAGCAGACGGCCTGGAGGTCCGGGAGCAGATGGCTTGGAGGCAAGGACCAACTAAGACGTGCCAGTCGCGGGAGTCGATCATTGGAACTGGCCAACACCTGGACTGGAGTGGCCGGAGGCCCCGCGGATGTTCCGATGGGGGGACATTTGCCGAACCGTAAGAATTGGGACAATATGGGTATCAAACTTTATGGTTTTTGATACTGGACATGAAATTTGACATTTCGGCAATAGTGGCCACAATCTGGAGTGGCCGAAGGCCCCTCGGATGTTCCGATGGGGGGACATTTGCCGAACCGTAAGAATTGGGGCAATATGGGTATCAAACTTTATGGTTTTTGATACTGGACATGAAATTTGACATTTCGTTAATAGTGGCCACAATCTGGAGTGGCCGGAGGCCCCGCGGATGTTCCGATGGGGGGACATTTGCCGGACCGTAAGAATTGGGGCAATATGGGTATCAAACTTTATGGTTTTTGATACTGGACATGAAATTTGACATTTCGGCAATAGTGGCCACAATCTGGAGTGGCCGAAGGCCCCGCGGATGTTCCGATGGGGGGACATTTGCCGGACCGTAAGAATTGGGGCAATATGGGTATCAAACTTTATGGTTTTTGATACTGGACATGAAATTTGACATTTCGGCAGTAGTGGTCACAATCCGGAGTGGCCGGAGGCCCCGCGGATGTTCCGATGGGGGGACATTTGCCGGACCGTAAGAATTGGGGCAATATGGGTATCAAACTTTATGGTTTTTGATACTGGACATGAAATTTGACATTTCGGCAATAGTGGCCACAATCTGGAGTGGCCGAAGGCCCCGCGGATGTTCCGATGGGGGGACATTTGCCGGACCGTAAGAATTGGGGCAATATGGGTATCAAACTTTATGGTTTTTGATACTGGACATGAAATTTGACATTTCGGCAGTAGTGGTCACAATCCGGAGTGGCCGGAGGCCCCGCGGATGTTCCGATGGGGGGACATTTGCCGGACCGTAAGAATTGGGGCAATATGGGTATCAAACTTTATGGTTTTTGATACTGGACATGAAATTTGACATTTCGGCAATAGTGGCCACAATCTGGAGTGGCCGAAGGCCCCGCGGATGTTCCGATGGGGGGACATTTGCCGAACCGTAAGAATTGGGACAATATGGGTATCAAACTTTATGGTTTTTGATACTGGACATGAAATTTGACATTTCGTTAAAAGTGGCCACAATCTGGAGTGGCCGGAGGCCCCGCGGATGTTCCGATGGGGGGACATTTGCCGGAGCGTAAGAATTGGGGCAATATGGGTATCAAACTTTATGGTTTTTGATACTGGACATGAAATTTGACATTTCGGCAATAGTGGCCACAATCTGGAGTGGCCGGAGGCCCCGCGGATGTTCCGATGGGGGGACATTTGCCGGAGCGTAAGAATTGGGGCAATATGGGTATCAAACTTTATGGTTTTTGATACTGGACATGAAATTTGACATTTCGGCAATAGTGGCCACAATCTGGAGTGGCCGAAGGCCCCGCGGATGTTCCGATGGGGGGACATTTGCCGAACCGTAAGAATTGGGACAATATGGGTATCAAACTTTATGGTTTTTGATACTGGACATGAAATTTGACATTTCGTTAAAAGTGGCCACAATCTGGAGTGGCCGGAGGCCCCGCGGATGTTCCGATGGGGGGACATTTGCCGGAGCGTAAGAATTGGGGCAATATGGGTATCAAACTTTATGGTTTTTGATACTGGACATGAAATTTGACATTTCGGCAGTAGTGGTCACAATCCGGAGTGGCCGGAGGCCCCGCGGATGTTCCGATGGGGGGACATTTGCCGGACCGTAAGAATTGGGGCAATATGGGTATCAAACTTTATGGTTTTTGATACTGGACATGAAATTTGACATTTCGGCAGTAGTGGTCACAATCCGGAGTGGCCGGAGGCCCCGCGGATGTTCCGATGGGGGGACATTTGCCGGACCGTAAGAATTGGGGCAATATGGGTATCAAACTTTATGGTTTTTGATACTGGACATGAAATTTGACATTTCGGCAATAGTGGCCACAATCTGGAGTGGCCGAAGGCCCCGCGGATGTTCCGATGGGGGGACATTTGCCGGACCGTAAGAATTGGGGCAATATGGGTATCAAACTTTATGGTTTTTGATACTGGACATGAAATTTGACATTTCGGCAATAGTGGCCACAATCTGGAGTGGCCGAAGGCCCCGCGGATGTTCCGATGGGGGGACATTTGCCGGACCGTAAGAATTGGGGCAATATGGGTATCAAACTTTATGGTTTTTGATACTGGACATGAAATTTGACATTTCGGCAATAGTGGCCACAATCTGGAGTGGCCGAAGGCCCCGCGGATGTTCCGATGGGGGGACATTTGCCGGACCGTAAGAATTGGGGCAATATGGGTATCAAACTTTATGGTTTTTGATACTGGACATGAAATTTGACATTTCGGCAATAGTGGCCACAATCTGGAGTGGCCGAAGGCCCCGCAGATGTTCCGATGGGGGGACATTTGCCGGACCGTAAGAATTGGGGCAATATGGGTATCAAACTTTATGGTTTTTGATACTGGACATGAAATTTGACATTTCGGCAATAGTGGCCACAATCTGGAGTGGCCGAAGGCCCCGCGGATGTTCCGATGGGGGGACATTTGCCGAACCGTAAGAATTGGGACAATATGGGTATCAAACTTTATGGTTTTTGATACTGGACATGAAATTTGACATTTCGTTAAAAGTGGCCACAATCTGGAGTGGCCGGAGGCCCCGCGGATGTTCCGATGGGGGGACATTTGCCGGACCGTAAGAATTGGGGCAATATGGGTATCAAACTTTATGGTTTTTGATACTGGACATGAAATTTGACATTTCGGCAGTAGTGGTCACAATCCGGAGTGGCCGGAGGCCCCGCGGATGTTCCGATGGGGGGACATTTGCCGGACCGTAAGAATTGGGGCAATATGGGTATCAAACTTTATGGTTTTTGATACTGGACATAAAAAGTTGCTTTTGGCCATTATCTGAAGTTGAGCAGTTAAAATAAATTGCTTATTAGGAAGGAAGTAATAAATAGATTACTGCGATGCACTTTTTTTTTGTGCCGCTGCGAAAATCTGTTTCTGGAAATTTAGAATAACTATCTCGTAATTAATTAGAGCCCTGTAAAGGGCAGTTCTAATGTCTGCTGTTCAAATTTCCTTTACTGCCGCCGATTGTTTGCATCAGCCTTGCAAAAACATTCCCGCATCTTGGTAACTTTCGAGTGGTGAAGAAAGTCAATTGATTTCACCTCGATTTCTATTTCAGCTCCACTTGCAATTTTCGTCCCGTTAGTTCGATAGGACGTTAATTATAAGGGAATCATGGGGAAATTTAGAGCGGACATTCTAATCGAAAATTTCAACAATCATCTTGCAAAGTTCTTTGTCATACTGGTCATGTGTAACATAACCACCAGCACCTTTTTTTTAGCAACCAAAGGGAATTTTCTCAGCTTTTCGAATATTTTTTTCAAAGATCAACAAGAATGGACACCATTTTAAAAAATTTAAAAAAAAAACAATTTTGTTGAATAATTTAACCTTAACATGACTTTAATTCAAAAACCAAGGTCACTTAATCAAATTTTTACTAAAGTACTAGATTTAGTATTAAATTTTACATCTAAAAATGAGTAATTCTCGCTGAAAGTGGACCACTATTTACACAAGGTGCTCAAAAATCAAAAGCAATATACTTTTCCAATAGCCCCCACCAAGTTATGAAAGAAACCATGTTTGGTTGGGTAAATTTGTCCTCACCTCGGCGCCACGAAGCTAAAACATTTTTTCAAAGTGGTAATTTTGTGCCTTAGGCGCGTCTACAAAATTGCTAATAACTTTGCAAAACTTCAACGAACCCTTGATGTTTAGGGGTGTTTTGGAAAGGAAATGAGCAGAGCTTTTGAATGCACTTGTCAGAAAAATACCGTTCCATACATTTTTTAGCCACAAATTTCTCAGAATTAACAAGCACGGCCTATTATTTACATGCGGCATATATTTTGGAGGCCAGAGTATGGTTTTTATAGTTATTTTGGTCGCTGAATTCGGACCTGGATTAAAATTTCAGATAAACAGTGAACAGTGATATTTTAGCCACGCTCAAATGTTATTTGCGTGTAGTGAAAATGGTTGGGAGCGATTTTCCTATTCCTTGCAAAGTTATGGAAATCATCGTTAATCAATCATTAATCAACTTAGACGTAAACAATCGTACCACAAAATCATTTTTTTTTATCCTAAAAAATCAAAAGTTTTTATTTATTTTTAAATTAACATTGAAACCAGCCAAATTACAAAACGAGGTTTTCTGACATTCTCAAAACAATCAGAAGTTAAACAAAACATTCTGCATTAAAAATTCCGTGAGTAAAATATCAATTAAAGGCGAGCGAAAGATGAAATATGTCCGAATTCACAAGCGAATAAAATTGCAGCCTATTTCCGCAAACACTTTTGGGCGTGGCTCCAAATTTACCTGTTTATCTGTAATTTGATTCCAGATCCGAATTCAGCGACCAAAATAACTATAAAAACCATACTCTGGCCTCCAAAATATATGCCGCATGTAAATAATAGGCCGTGCTTGTTAATTCTGAGAAATTTGTAAAGTTTGCACTATTTTTCTCACTAAAATTAAAATATCTTGGCACTGGAGTATCAAAATTACGATATCTTTTAGAGAAAAATGTTCGTGGTGAAATTTCCTACATGCTACATTCATTCGTTTTACTGAAAAAATGTCAACCCAATTGTAAGTGAGCATTTTACAACAAAAAAAGTAAAAAAAACAAGTTTTCGACATTAAATTACCTAAAAGAACCCAAAACATAAATATTGGTCAATTATCGAAAGTGCATTTTGATCCTTGGACAATAAACTATCGTTTAAAAAGTGAGCACCTATATTTTTTGACAAAACCTTAAAATGGGGCAAGCAAATTGCAACATTTTGGGTGCCTGAAAAGCGAACGAAGCGCTGCGCTCGCAGATTCAAAATTGGATTAAAAAAGATAGGAGGAATATACACCTTAGATATATTGGTCCTTTATGTGAAATCGTCTCAGCTTTCGAATGGATTTGTCAGTTTTTCGATAAAGCGGGGCGCCGGCCTTCAAAAATGACTTTTAAAAATACATTGGTGTGTTGTGGCTAAAAAATGTATGGAACGGTATTTTTCTGACAAGTGCATTCGAAAGCTCTGCTCATTTCCTTTCCAAAACACCCCTAAACATCAAGGGTTCGTTGAAGTTTTGCAAAGTTATTAGCAATTTTGTAGACGCGCCTAAGGCACAAAATTACCACTTTGAAAAAATGTTTTAGCTTCGTGGCGCCGAGGTGAGGACAAATTTACCCAACCAAACATGGTTTCTTTCATAACTTGGTGGGGGCTATTGGAAAAGTATATTGCTTTTGATTTTTGAGCACCTTGTGTAAATAGTGGTCCACTTTCAGCGAGAATTACTCAATTTTTTTTTTTATTTTTGCTTTGGGGATTTTTGATACTTTCCGAATAACACTATTTTTTCAAAAAATCCTAACTTGGGCAAAAACAAAACGCAAACCTTACAGCAAAAAAATGACATTTTTTGTCAACTGAAACATCAAAAATTAAAAAAAAAGTCGAAGAGGGTAAAAATTTTCAAAATCGAACTTTTGTTAAAAAAAATATTTAGAAAATATTTTTTATTAATAGCCCTAATCATAAAGTACAACTTTGCCCAAGACACCAATTCGACAAAAAAAAACCTTCAGCATATGCTCGAAATAGATAGATTTTCGAATGTTTTCATAAAGACTTGTACGAAGAAACTAATGATGCAAAACAGATTTTTTGGACATAAGAAATCGATGGACAAAGTTTCATACAAATAAAAAATTACAAAAATTAAAATCAGGATTTTTGCGAAATTTTAGAGACTAGCTCAGGGATGGTTTTCGTTTAAAATTTTTTTTATTATTAAAAAACAAACAAAAATCACTTAAAATGCCAATAAGTGTGAATTCATTTTCGATAGCAAATTTGATTATGCACCTGAAAATTATTCTTGAAATTATGTTCGACAATATTTATGATTTTATCCAAAAACAACATTTCCCCAGTACCAGAAATTGCAAAATATTAATTCCTAACACAAATAATGCATTTTTTAGACCCCTAGAACATATAAAAAATTCAAAAATTTAAAAATACTCGATTTGGGACTCTAATTTTTAATAATAAAAAGTCAAATAAAAAATCGGAATATTTAACACTTTGCCGAAGACACCAAATCGATCAGAAAATTCCTCTTCAAGATACAGATTTTCGAGTATTCACATTATGAAATTGGCTTTTTTTGACATAGGAATCATCCAAATAAAAAAAAACAAGATTACAAAACTGGATTTTTTTCCTAAATTGTAGAGAATTCCTCTGTTTTGAAAGTATTAAAAAATCTCCAGGAAATTGACCGATTTTCAGAATTTATATTTTCAATTTTTTTCGCTAAAACTTTGTTGAATCATTTCTATGAACACAACAGCTGTTTTGCATCATTCATCCATAAAAAAAGCACACATTATTAAAAAAAAATCATAAAAATTCAAGAGTCAATTCAAAATTTTATAGCAAAACAAAAAAAAGGTCTAAAAAACAAGGAATAGTGAAAAGGTTTTTCAAGCTTTCACGAAAACTAAAAAATCATCACAAGGTACAATAAATAAACAAAGAAAGCAAAAAAAAAACACAAGAAAAAGGTTCAACGATGAGCCAATTTCCATTCATTTCCTGTTTCAAGAATTTCGCGTACAAAAAAAGGCAATGATAATGCAAAAAAACGCCGAAAAATATTCGCAAAAAAAGTAAAAAAAAAACCAAACAATCAACCAAAAGCAGCAGCAGCAATGTCACTCCCGTTATGGTGGAAAAGAATTTTCATCTTCTTGATGGCTGGTCCGAAAAACATTGACGAGAAGTGGTTGCTGTTGTTGTTGTTGCTACTGTTTATTGGACATCTGGAGGTTGTTTTTTACGAAGCTTTAGGGAAATAAGACGGATTCGTTTCGACATTTGAGTGCGCGAGCAATGAAAAATTAAAATTGGTTTTTGACGTTGGTAATCAATCTTAATGATGGGCATTTTTGTGCCTAAGTAGGGGGTAATTTTGTAAAATATCCTGCTATTAAAGTTTATGGCAAAGAACCTTGTATTCAAGATTAAACTGAAACAATCAACGCTCGCGTATGATTCATTGACGGCTCAATTTCGCGCTATTAACATGTTAACTAGTTTTCGATGTCTGCGAGTGTAGGTTTCAATTTGCAGCCATACATTCCCATTAACTCAAATAGTATAAACACTCGGTGGCGGCTGCTTCTAATGGCACCCACCCTCACACCTCCTTCCAAGTTACACGTTAATCAAATAACTCGGCAAACTCCCACCTGGCAAATATCCATAAGTTTTCCTCGCGCTCGCGCCGTTTTCATTGAGTTAAACATGCCCTACAATGTTGCACCAGGCCATTCGAGCTTGTTAGCAACATATTAAAACAACAGTAACAAAAACGAAAAAGCAGAAGAAAAAAAACGTGAGCATTGTTGATGGATTCACGCAAAGTGGTTAGAAAATAGTTGAGTTTGTAGGAGGTGCCAGCGAACATGGTTGTTGATTGGTGCTAGGGTGATTCTACAAATCAGCTGTTTAAAGTTAAGAAACAAATAGATAAATCTATGCCATGAAAACATATGAAAACAGTTTGATAAACAAAAACAGTAATGTAGAAAATTAAACAAATTGACCACCCTATCGCTCCTCACACATCACTTCCTTTCTTATTTATGAGTGGTCAAATTGTTATTCACACCTTCTTTCCCAGATCTATTATCAAAAAATTTAAAAATATGAAAGCCCCTGGTGAGGATGGCATTTTTTACATTTTAATTAAAAAATTACCAGAAGTAACTTTAAGTTGCTTGGTCAAAATTTTCAACAAATGTTTTGATTTGGCATATTTTCCCAGTAGTTGGAAAAATGCCAAAGTAATTCCGATTTTGAAACCGGATAAAAATCCTGCTGAAGCCTCAAGCTATCGGCCCATTAGTTTGCTTTCATCTATTAGTAAATTATTCGAAAGAATAATTCTTAATAGAATGATGACGCACATTAATGAAAATTCAATTTTCGCTGATGAGCAGTTTGGATTTCGCCTTGGGCATTCAACTACTCATCAGTTGTTGAGAGTTTCAAATTTAATTCGAAGCAACAAATCTGATGGCTATTCTACTGGCGCTGCTCTTCTAGACATAGAAAAAGCATTTGACAGTGTTTGGCATAAAGGTTTGATTGCGAAATTGAAAAGGTTTAATTTTCCGATTTATATCGTGAAAATTATTCAAAATTATTTGACGGATCGTACTCTGCAGGTATGTTATCAGAATAGCAAATCTGATCAACTACCTGTACGTGCTGGCGTCCCTCAAGGAAGCATTTTGGGTCCAATTTTATACAATATTTTTACTTCTGACTTGCCTGATTTGCCCCCAGGATGCCAGAAATCACTTTTTGCTGATGACACAAGCATCTCCGCCAAAGGCAGAAGCCTTCGTGTCATCACAAGAAGATTACAAAAAAGCTTGGATATTTTCAATTCTTATTTGAAACAATGGAAAATTACTCCAAATGCTGCAAAAACTCAACTTATTATTTTCCCTCACAAACCAAGGGCTGATTTTCTTAAACCAAAAAGTCATCACATTATAAAGATGAATGAGGTAAATTTAAAGTGGGAGGATCAAGTGAAATATCTTGGACTTGGTTTTGACAAAAACCTTACTTACAAGGATCACATTGAAAGTATCCAGGTTAAATGTAACAAATATATTAAATGTTTGTATCCACTTATAAACAGGAATTCTAGACTTTGTCTCAAGAATAAACTGTTAATTTATAAACAAATTTTCAGACCTGCCATGCTTTATGCTGTGCCGATCTGGACAAGCTGTTGCTTAACCAGGAAGAAAAAACTTCAGAGGATTCAGAACAAAATTCTGAAAATGATTCTGAAACTTCCTCCCTGGTTCAGCACCAGTGAACTTCATCAATTAGCCGAAGTTGACACTTTGGATGTTATGTCCAATAAGATAATTGATGCATTTCGACAAAAATCATTGCAGTCTTCAGCTGCATTGATCCGCTCTTTATATAGTTTATAAGTTAGTTTTAAGGTATCCCTTTTCCCTTTTGTACATGTAGGACCTCCTACATTTGAAATCACTGAATAGCGAAAGCTACAATATTTCATGAATAAATGAAAGTTGCTAGTATTTAAAATTGAGGTGAAAAGTCATCGTTTGTGATTGGACACTCAATAATATTTTAACTGAATGAATGTACATGGAAAAGAAATTTGAATAAATATAAATTAAAAAAAAAAAAAAAAAAAAAAAAAAAAAAAACCTTCTTTCCCAGACAACACAACACAACAAGAAACCTTCAAGTGGATCCGTATTGTTTCGTGTACTTTTATAATGGAATACTGTTCGGTTGGATTCTTCATATCCGACGCAAGCGTCTAGGCAATAAATTCGCTCAATTTCCAGAAGCAATTCCCTGATCGATCAAAAAAGTTGCTAATTGAACACCAAAGTTCAACGAATCTTGAGCGACACGATCGACGCGACTCATATGTTTACACACGGAGCAGATCTTACGCAGAAACAGTCCCAAACGTGCAATATTTAACGTGTAATTCCCTCACCGGGATGGTGTCGGTGCACGAAAACAACAAAAATAATAACAAAAATGCTAACAAGACTTTGAACCCGCGAAGAAGAGAAAACAAAATTTGGAAGAAGCGCGCAAGGTAAAGTTTACTGAACGAGCAAAGGGAAACAATAATATCAACAACAAAAAGCAAAAGAAAAACAGATAGATAGATTTATCGATTTTGTTTATTATGATTCATACGCCACAAGCAAGCAGGCACACATACACACACATCGTGGTTGGTTCGGTTGTTTACCGGTGAGTTGTGGAGGCACGGAAAGTGATAAATGAAGTATTTTTTCAGGGCTGTGGAGTCGGAGTCGGAGTCGGAGCCGGAGTCGGTGGAGTCGGGTCTTTTTGGGGACCTGGAGTCGGAGTCGGAGTCGGAGTCGTCAAAACTCTAACAGCTGGAGTCGGAGTCGGAGCCGGAGTCGGCTAAATTTTAAGAGCTGGAGTCGGAGTCGGAGTCGGAGCCGAGGATTTCTGATAATCCGGAGTCGGAGTCGGAGCCGGAGTTATCTTAAATTCAACACAACATGTGGTATTCGGCGCCGTCGCTCCGTGCCATACTCTCGTACACTTAGGAGCCCAGGGCGGCGAAGTCCTTGTAGATAAAAAGGAAGACACTAGTGGTTGGTACTAGCAATGGTGGCCGACAGCTATAAAGTCAACTTCGTATCGTATGTTTTTTTATTGTTCAGTATTTCCTGAACTTAATTTACAAAACATCTTATATTTTTAATTGATTTATCAGATGCCACTGTGTTTTTGAAGCTTTTTATTGTGATTGAAAAGCTCTAATTGTGTTATTACACTATAATCACTAAATGATAACCTCTTACCCAAGTATGTAGTATCATAATTTAAAAAATAATATAACAAATATTGGTTATGTAGTCAGACATATCTAATTGATTGTTGAATGCTTCCTTTTGCCTATATTTATGTGCCCTTTCAATTCAAATTTGACCAAATTTTATCCAGTTATTTCTGAAAAAGTACACACACAGTCATCTTTTACCCCGATAGCATATGTCTTGGTACGAGGTACATAAAAAGATTAAAAATAGTAATCACTGTTTGTGCAAATCGAAAAAGAGTCACTGACAGTTTAACTTTTGTAACAAATAATCAACGATAATAACAATCTCTTACTTGGAACTCAACATGCGCATTATGTTTATCACTAAGTACAAGAAAATCAATATGTTGCATTTAAAATAATTGAAACTAACAAAAAATATCAAAAGAAGTTGCAACAAATTTTGAATTAATCATTGATTGTTGATGTTGACGTTGATTTTAGTTAAACTATTTTGATATCGTTGCAAATTATCGTTGAACAAATCTCAAGAATTCAGTACAAAAATGAACTGATAAAAAAAATTATAGAACAAAATGTAGGATTTTAATTTATTTTTCAAATATTATACAAAAAACAAAATCAAAATATTATCAACTGGTACGAATTTTTTCATACTGTATGTCCCACGCCAATATGACGCAAGGTGATAATCATTGCATAACAATGAACCTTAAAAAAATAAATATGTGTGACCTAGAAAATATTTTACTTGTGGATATTTGTTTTTTATTATATTTTAAGTTTTTCATATATTTTCTAATTGTTTATTTACATTCATCTGACAATGTTTGTCTTAATGAATAAAAGTTTGAGTACGGTTTATTTTATCACATTTTGATGGAGGCGCAAGATCATTCATAAAGCTTCGTTTTAGGTGAAGATCCACGAAGTATCGTGCACCTCCTTTTTAAAGTATATAAAATTTTTAAATTAAAATAAATTAAAAATTTCCAGGGTAAAATATTTTCCATGTCACAGATATTTGAAAAGGACATCTTAAGCGTCCTTTTCACGAAAAAATTGTTTAGATACATTGATTTGCAATAATAATCTCCTTCAGCCAGCCATGTACGTCTTAAAAAAACAAAAAAAAAATGTTTCGTTTAAAATTGTCATTTTAAAAACAAGGTGCCTGTCACTGTGCTTCTTACAAATGTCAGCCTGAAAGTGAGCAAATTGAATTTTAATGTTCAATAGATCATTAAGGCCAGGTTTCTTTTAGTTATCCTTTTAAAAATAACAATTTAATATTTAAATTTATTAGCTTTGAAAAAAATATTTTCAAATTTGAGGTTAAGCAAATAAATTTAAATTTACTTACAAAACTGTTCTTTTCAAAATGCAGCTTAAACTGAAGATATTTTTTGATTTCTGTTTTCATAACGTATAAAACTTGTAACCTAGAAACTTTTTTCCGTTTATTTACTTTACTTTTACTTAACTTATTTTTCTTGAGAAAAACATGACGCTTGGAGAGTATTCAAAAAAACCTTTTTATCAATCTTTTTAAAATAATTAACTAATAATAGTTAACTAACTTTTGAAACATTTAAAAATATGTGGAGTCGGAGTCGGAGTCGGAGCCAACCATTTGTTGAAAGCTGGAGTCGGAGTCGGAGTCGGAGTCGGCTAGAGTTGGTAGGCCGGAGTCGGAGTCGGAGTCGGAGCCAACCATTTGTTGAAAGCCGGAGCCGGAGTCGGAGTCGGAGTCGGCTAATCTGAGAAAGCCGGAGTCGGAGTCGGAGTCGGAGTCGTTTGAAATATGACCCGACTCCGCAGCCCTGTATTTTTTAATTAAAAATTTAAAAATTATGAGAAGATAACAAATAATATCGATTAAAGAAAATATTAAATTTCCTTTTTATTTTATAGTAACAAAAATCTTATTTTACCAAGGCAATACTCCTATTCTAATCTAATTTGGACCATTAAAATGTTGAAAATTTAAAAACTTAAAGTTTTGTAAAATGTTAAAAGTCAAAGAAAAAAGGGATAGAAGCCAATTCCATAAAAAATACATTGAATCAAAATATATGACAAACATTAATGTTAAGCAATACAAACGTTTGTTAAGTAAATGTCAATATTTTAATATAATTAACTTTTTTAAAAACTCTGGAAATTATCTGAGACAAATTGGAAGGTCGGCTAGTTACTTTCATAATTGTTTTAATAGAGCACAAAAATCTATTTATTTCAAACCAAAAAACATTATTTGATTGAAATTTAAAATTTTCTGAAAATATCATAATTAATGTTCAATTTTTTTTATTTATTAATTATTCTTTTTTAACCCTATACTGCCCAAAAAATTTTTTTTCTGTATTTTTCCCGTGTTCAGGAGGTCATTTTGAGCAACTTTTGTTCTACAAAAAACTTTACTTCTCTTGTTTTATGTTTTTCTTGTTTCATTTTTAGTATTTTAATTTGCATTTATCTTGTTTAGTGTATGTTTGTTTTTGGTATTATTTGGCCTATTCTACCACCTCCTATCATTACATTTTGCCTATCTAATTGTTTCATGTTTTTACAGTCACTTTTTCAATTTTTTGCTTGTTTTTCACATTTTCTGCTATAAAATGGTACCATTATCATTTAAAAAGCAAAAAATGCGTAGAGGCATAGTCTGGGACACTAGAAAAAATACTGCTTCTTTTTACTTAAAATAAAGGAAATGTTAGTAAAAACACAGCCAAAGTTAACCCATAATTTTTTTTTTTTTAAATTAGCAAATTCACATAAAACAAGTAACCCATAAATTTTCTAAAATTTTAAAAGTTCTTCTTTCCAATGCTTTTTAAAGATCAAAAATTGGTTGAAAATGAATTATTGACGATTTTTTAAATCGAATCCCGTTTAAAGGCGGGGTTGGGTTGTATAGGGTTAAAGGCACTAATTTTGAAAACATCACAGTTTTCATGATTTTAATTATTTTGATTTATTCTCAATTAAACAATAATATGTTACAATAAAGTGGCAGTGCGTGGCCGAATGGTTACGCTGTCCGCTTTGTAAGCGGATGATTCTGGGTTCGATTCCCATCTGCTCCAACCTTCCATCGGATGAGGAAGTAAAATGTCGGTCCCGGCCTTGGTTGTTAGGCCGTTAAGTCATTCCAGGTGTAGGAGTCGTCTCCATGCCATAAGTACAAACAACACACCAAACCAAGCCTACTCCGGTGGAATCGCTGGCGGCGGTTGGACTCTCAATCCAAAGGTCGTCAGTTCAAACACTGGGGTGGAAGGTTCCTTGGAGTAAAAAGATGTTTGGGTGCTCTCCCCATTCAAGCCTTCGGACTCCTAGGTTCGAGCAGAAACTTGCAATAGAGACCACAAAAGACCCGGGGGTCGTTAATGTGGATGGTTTGATTTGTTACAATAAACATTTGAAACGACCGAAACATTTGTCTTAAGACCTTTTCAACGGCTAGAGTTGTTTCTTAAAGCTGTTTAATGAAACTCAGAAAACATACATTATTCCTGCTTGTTTTAGAGCAAATTTAATTCCAAATTTGGGGGCTCTGTGTGCTTTGAAACTAATTAAAAAATCTGTACCTTGAGCAGTAGAGCGTCCAATTTCCCGGGGTTACAAATTTCCGGGAATTCCCGGGAAATTTTAAATTTATTAAAAATTGTTCTGGTTTTGGTTCTGATTAATATGTTGCAACAAAATTGTACAAAATATGTAAACCATATTGAAAATTGACAAATTTTCCGAAAACGGAAAAAAAATATCTGCCTATCCAGTTGTTTTGCAATCATTAGTTTCCAAAATACCAAAGTGATGACGAAAATTTAGTGTTTCATTGGAATTTCATAAAAATTCTAAATATTTTTAATCCAGCCCATTCATGCTAAATATGATAATCAATGCTGAAAATGCGTTTTAGATTATTTTAAGATTTTGACTTCTGTTTTCATTAAAATTTTGAAGTTTTTGAAAAAAAAATTCCCTTTGATTTTTCCAATTTTGAAGAGGGGGCGACATAAACTTTGAAAAATATTTGCAACGGCCTAAGTTTGTTAAAAAAATAAAATAACAAAAAAACTCGCAATCGAAAACGCCAAGGTAGGGGTTGTAGAGCAATAAATTTTGCTCATATTTTTTTTGAAAGCACAGTGAAAAAAATCGGAAAGTATTTTTGGGATGTAAATTAGCAATCGAAAATTACATTGCTGGATTTTGATAAACTGCACCGTTTTCGAGATAATCCTAAGTCAATTTTTAAAACAAAACATCAAAAATCTAAGGATTATGATATTCTGAAAATATTTTCATCTAAGAAATGACAAAATCAAACAAAATAATTTAAAATTCAAAAAAGACATTTAAAAAAAACATAGCGCCTCTTGAAAAAGTACCGAGATGTTATAATTTTGAGACAAACTCAAAAAATGTAACTTTTCCAAAATTTTACTGAAAAAACAATTACTTTCGATTTTTTCCAGTGTATTTTCAAAAACAAATCACTTTTTTTTTAAATCATAACATGACCAAAACAAAAACATCCTTAATGCACTATAGCTCAAAAGTTGGCACTTACGGCACTGAAACACCAAACATTAAAAAAAAACCAAGAGAGTAAAGTTTGCATAAAATTAGTTATTGTAATAAAAAAAGAGCTTTTTTTACGTAAACCTTTTTAATATGAAAAGTCTCAAAACTGCAGAATGATTTGGGAAAAGCTAGCGAATTGCACTTTTTCCTCAGAAGCTGAATCTCAGCAATCAATCAACAAGTTCTTTTGGAGCAAATTTATAGAGAATTTGTTCAACCTTTCCAAACAAAATATTTCCAGAGATAGGCCAGGGGTTTGGTTTTGGCTTCTGCTACCTGTAGAAACACTTTTTATACAGAAATTGTTATTAGGTGAATTTAACATAAAGAGTTTTCTCTTCATAGAAAATATATGGTGTTCTTTATGATTTAAAATTTTATCTACATTTGTTTGTTTCGACTTTGTTATCGAAGTTTTCGAAAAATTAAGATCTTTAAAAAAAAATGATAACACTGCACGAAGAAAAAAGAGTTCCCAAAATCGTGAACAAGCGTTCATGAAAATGGGAACTACGAACAAAGTGTTCAAATCCCATTGTACGATTTTGAAAAACGTACCATGGCATTTGAACACTTTGTTCGTGGTTCCCATTTTCATGAACGCTTGTTCACGATTTTGGGAACTCTTTTTTCTCCGTGTACCAAAGAATGTTGACCGCCTTGTGCTATAGCTCGAAAAATGGGATTTCAGAAATGCTTATTTGGTGCAAAGTTTTTTTTGTGCAAAATTTAAATAAAAAATGGGAAAACTATTTGTAGAGGATAACTATTTTTTCCTGAACACTTCCTAACAGTACCTACAGTTTTTGAATATTTTGTAGCATTTTTATATGGACACCTGCCAAGATTGTATGTCGATAAAAAAAAATAAATGCAAATAAAAAAACACGCAAAATCCAACAATTTTCTCTCTCTAGACCCTTGAAAAGGATTATTTTTTCTATTTAATATGCTTAATAAGATTATGATAAGAAAAAAAATGAAAAATAAGCCAGCGGACATTATTCAACTTGGTCTGATACAAAAATATTCTTCTAAACTTTTTACTCGATTCTCTAACAACTGACACTTACCGTGCCCGAAAACAACAGACAACACCACCACAGCGGCCACAACTCATCATCGCAGCCACACGCAGCCCATAGAACCACAGAACAGAACCTCTCTCTCGCGTGGAGGTTGCTCGTTTCGCAGTGTGTTGTTGCAGTTCTTCCTGTCCGCGCATTTCCACAGTAGTCCAAGCAACTATCTCCTTCCCTCCCTTAGAAGCTTCCACTATTGCAGTCAAAACATGAACCACCTCCACGGCCATGAGCCAAGACCAACCAAGTTGAAGTTCATTTCACCTTCAGCCCGGTACACGAAGACGACCAAGTGCCGTGCCGTGCAATGCAATGCAATATTAGTACTGTAAACAGTCAAGCGTGAACAAGAGAGTTGAGGAGCAACGAAGGGAACGAAATAAGAAATGTGTAATGACTACTGCGAACCTTCAAGCAGGAGGAGGAGGAAATTGAAGTCGGGACGAGACGAAATTTTGCTGTTTGGTATTTATTTTTTCTGTTATTGTGAATTATAGAAATTGTAAATGAGCGGAGGCAGGCAGCCAGGCTGGAAGTCGTGTTGTGGGCAAAGCATCGAGAAGGAAAGCTTTCGAGTATTGAGAGAGGTTAAGGCTTCAAAGGCTCTAAAATTCTTTGTGTAAATATTCGGCGCCGTCGCTCCGTGCCATACTTTCATACACTTAGGAGCCCAGGGCGGCGAAGTCCTTGTAGATAAAAAGGAAGACACTAGTGGTTGGTACTAGCAATGGTGGCCGACAGCTATAAAGTCAACTTCGTTTTTTAAAACTTCAAAGACGAAAACACAGATTGTATTTAAAAAAAAGCTAATTTAATTTGTTGTTCATGGAGAGACTTGTCAATGTAAATCCTACAATCGATGGTTTATCTTTTATTTCTATCTAAAATCAAAACAATTATTACGCTAACTAGAATTTTAGAATACGAAACCAACATTATCTCCGTGTAGAAGGTAAACTATTGATGATCCAATGTTTGTGAATCATTGTTTTGTTCAGGATAAACTAATTCAGTTTTCAAGAAAATTAGTGAATCATGCACGGAGAAAAACAAGTTCCCAAAATCGTGAACAAGCGTTCATGAAAATGGATCCCATGGTACGATTTTTTTTGAACTCGTTTTTCTCCGTGTGCAGAATTTGTAACTTATGAAGATTATTTACATAATATAGAAAGTTATAAGCAAACAACAAATATTTAGGACAAAATCACCAGCCTGACTCCGCAAATTCTAAGTTTCATTTAAAAAAACAGGGTTAGACAAGTTTTAATACCACTTCAACAAAAATTAAATTGTTTAAATAGTTACAAAATAACCATCGATAAAAAGCGTTTTATTAAATTATATTTTTTAATTTGACATAACATTTAGAATTTATTTTGTTTGATACTGGCTGTATCATACAGCAAAAGGTTTACAGAAATGAAATGTTTCTTATTTATTTTTTTTGAAAAAAAAACGAAGTTGACTTTATAGCTGTCGGCCACCATTGCTAGTACCAACCACTAGTGTCTTCCTTTTAATCTGCAAGGACTTCGCCGCCCTGGGCTTCTAAGTGTATGAAAGTATGGCACGGAGCGACGGCGCCGAATACCCATATTTACACAAAGAATTTTAGAGCGCCCGCCACGGGATTCGAACCGGCGACCTCTGGATTGTGACTCCAGTGCGCGGTCCGATTGATCCACACGGGCGGGATTTTTTTGAGGCAGACACAATATTTAAAAAAGCAGTATAAATATAAAAAGAATTATATTATTAAAAAAAAAAAACAAAACATTCGAAACAACAAATAAAACAAAATATTACGAGCAATTCCAGCTCAAATCAGGATTTTTTCTGGTACTTTTGTACCCGACCCTCTACATTTTCAATGAAACTTTGTAAACATGTTATCCTAGACCTATATAAGCCATTTTTGTGTATATGGAGCCAACAGTACTCGAAAATAACATTTGAGAAGGGCGTAAGGTATTTAAATATTTTTGTATTTTGTAATTTAAAAATTACTGTATCTCGAAGCCGTTGCGTCGTATCAAAAAGTGGTCAAAGACAAACTTGTAGGAAATTGGACGGGCTTTCTAAAAAAAATACACTGAAACAAAAATACACGCCACATCTACGAGATTTTTTGATTTTTAAGTCTAAAACTTAAATTTAAAGGTAATGTCACGATTTTTTTTCGCTCGAGATTTTTGAGGAAATAGCCTAAAATGTTACCAAAAGACTGACGAAAAATGCAGGATGGTATGTCTCTCCTAAAAAAATACAAAAATCATTTACTAAAACTGTTTTTTTGAAAAGTGGTCTAAACGTCAAAATTTTTGAAAACCGGTAGTGGGAATCGATTCTCCAGACAATTTTACATAAAAGTCTCCATATTGACCATTGTCCTATGTCCAAGCCTTGGGAAGATACAGAGGTTTAAAAAAAAAATGTTGAAAAAACGGGATTTTTGGTGCTTTTTGGCAATTTCTATATGACAGACTTGGTTTTTCAGTCTCGTAAATATTTTTACCGGAAAGCTCGTCCAATTTCCCATAAGTTTGCCTTTAACAGCTTTTTGATTTATATCGTTTTTATATTTACGTAATCAAATTTACTATCCTGGTTTCTACCACACTGAAAAAAATATTCTATTTTCAGTTATAAGCAATGTAATTAAGCTTATATCTGTAAGCCCTTACATCCAATTGAAATGCTGTCAAAGGCAAACTTATGGGAAATTGAACGAGCTTTCCGGTAAAAATATTTACGAGACTGAAAAACCAAGTCTGTCACATAGAAATTGCCAAAAAGCACCAAAAATCCCGTTTTTTCAACATTTTTATTTTTAAAACCTCTGTATCTTCCCAAGGCTTGGACATAGGACAATGGTCAATATGGAGACTTTTATGTAAAATTGTCTGGAGAATCGATTCCCACTACCGGTTTTCAAAAATTTTGACGTTTAGACCACTTTTCAAAAAAACAGTTTAAGTAAATGATTTTTGTATTTTTTTAGGAGAGACATACCATCCTGCATTTTTCGTCAGTCTTTTGGTAACATTTTAGGCTATTTCCTCAAAAATTTTGAGCGAAAAAAATCGTGACATTACCTTTAAATTTAAGTTTTAGACTTAAAAATCAAAAAAATCTCATTGATGTGGCGTGTATTTTTGTTTCAGTGTATTTTTTTTCAGAAAGCCCGTCCAATTTCCTAAAAGTTTGTCTTTGACCACTTTTTGATACGACGCAACGGCTTCGAGATACAGTAATTTTTAAATTACAAAATACAAAAATATCAAAATAACTTACGCCCTTCTTAAATGTCATTTTCGGGTGCAATTGGCTTCATATACACAAAAATGGCTTATATAGGCCTAGGATAACATGTCTACAAAGTTTCATTGAAATTGGAGAGGGTCGGGTACAAAAGTACCAGAAAAAATCCTGATTTGAGCTGGAATTGCTCTTACATAAAATAACCACTGGTAGCAAATTTTATTTTCGAATTTCCGAGTTTTTTTTCCAGGATTTTTCTGAATCTCAAATAATAAGTTTTTCTTACCCAAATAATCATTTCTTATCAAAAGTAAAAGCTCAAAATAAATTCATAAAATATCATATTTTTGAATTTTATTGAAAATAGGAACTTAACAATATATTACTTAAAAAGAAAACTTCACAAATAGCTGCATTCATTATTTGGAGTGAGACAAACATTAAGTCATTAAAACATAATTAAAAAAAAAGAAAAGGGAGTGGCAAAAAGATAAAAATAGATTATTTGCTTTTCTCAATTTAATTATTTCATCATCACGAAAAAAGGTTTACTTTCAAAAAAATCATAATGTCACAATAAATATTAAAACTTTCAAAAAATTTCATAATGTTATAAATATGATATTTAATTTTTAAACATTGTTGATAAATCAAGTTGCAAGTATTTTTTTTTTTTTCAATGAAAAATCTAGTTTAATAAGACTTAATGTTTTATCTCTCAATCTAGCGAAACGTCTGAAGAGACAAATTCTTTAACATATTTATAATAACCTAAACAAAATCATATTTCAAAACTAAGCAAAGTTTTTAATTTTTTGCATTCTTTTTTTTTTTTTTTTTTTTTTTTTGGGAGGGTGGGCCAGCCGCACATTGTTGATGTTGAAACCTCTAAACTGGGCCCTCGTCCTGTCACGTCCGTCAGTAGTCTTGTCGTACATTACAACTAGAATCAGATCTGCCAATGAATTAGTACACTTCGACCAAATAAACACTGACGCTGTATGGATCTGACTCTAGAATAAATGCACAGTTGTGTGTTATTCATAAGTCCAACTTATTCAATTATTCATTTAAGTCCAAATATTCATTTGCTAACTACTTTGGATTGAAAATCTAACCTTTAATCTAAAATCCTCTCAACTTAATGTTCAAAACTAAACGTTCCTTTAACTGTTGCAGTACTACTTCTATCAAAAACAATAAAAATTTATGAACTGATATACAAATAGGATAGAAATCGCGATTTTAAAAAGAAATGATCATTTACGTCAAAAGATCCGTAGTTCCTCGATTCGCAACAATGGTCAATACAACCATAATCCGAAAACCGTTAGTTCAACAGATCAACGAATTTTGTCCGATATCATTACATTATTGATTGATCGAGACTCTATGGACAATTTGACATAAAAGAATGCCTAGTATTCTACATCAATCAAAGTTTATTGACAGCATTACTCTTACTTAACAATTGCAACTAACTTTAACATCAAATAGATTTGGAAAGCATACAGATTTATTTTAAATGCTAATGCTAAGCAACAAATCAATTGTACTATCCTGAAGTCCCACCTAAATCCCACATTGTGATAGTGAAAAAGTCACAGAAGCAGCGGTGTCTCGTGCAATTGTGATATTTTCACTATCGGAGAACTACCTAGTTCACGAAGACAGCTTATCGGTCAACGCTTAAGCCCTGGGGCTGCGCCAAAGCGAGTTCTCGTAGCATGAAGTGGTGTCCATAGTGCTTATAAAAAAAAATAATGTATACCCAAATTTTAACTAATGCACTAGGATCAAATCATGCCCCTTGACTTTACAAGGCCCAGGGAAGTTTTTAATTTTTTGCATTCAAAACGAAAAACGTTTAGATTTTATTTTATAAATGATAATCAAGCTTTATTAATTTACTCATGCTCATTAAAAAAGTGAACAGAAACGACTTTATGAATTTAGTTTTTCCAGATTTTTTGCGTATTTTGGCGAAATCCCGACTTTCTTAATTTCCAGACTTGAGTGACCAACCTAGAAAAAACACACTATTTACACTACGTTAAGAAAAATTCGTAGACCTTCCGAAACGAAAAGTGTAGTGACTTTTTGATAAGTCATAAATTTTTTAAGTTTCCAACTCTAAATAGTCATCGTTAACCGTTTTATAAAGGAATTTGATTTGAATTGTTTTCGTATAACGTCATGATTTGAATTCCCGGACGGTTCGAAACCCGGACACCTCATCTTGTTTTATCAATTATTTGGATATAAGTTCGCATTAAGAATGTCAAAACTGTGTTATTTGATGAATTCTAACATCAACTTTCTTTTAAAGTTTGTTTGAACGCTGTAGTTAATGTCAAAACAATTAAATAAAATAAAATCATAAGATTACCAAAAATTTGAAACATTTCACGTGAAATATTTCATAGGCGTCCGAAGCACCGGGACGGCAAAGCAGAAATTTATGGTTTTGATTTCCTTAAATTCTAGCAAATTTGCATAAAATTATCGTTTGTTTCGATGTTAACAGCTTATTTGAGACCTATAGAATGCCATTCACTAACATTTCAGTCCAAATTTGTGCGATTCATTAGCAAAAACGAGTGTCCGGAATTCGAAGCAAAAGTGTCCGGATTTCGAATCAGCTTTTATCAGTGTCCGGGATTCGAAGCACAACAAGTCATTTTAATTTTCAAATTGTGATGAAAAATTGTTAGAAAAGACATATTTTGCATGCATTCTCTTAAAACTGACTGTTTATACTACATCCTGATAAGATTTCTTCATTTCCAACTTATTACATGATTTTTTGTCAGCTAAAACAAAAATGATATGCTACTAAGTGTCCGGATTTCGAATCATGACGTTACTTCGTATAACTATTGAAACTGTACATGAAAAAAATATTAAAAAAGGACCATCCATAATCCACGTTTTCATCTTTTTTTTTTTTTGGTTTAGAAAGAAACAAGGTATAAACCTCTAAAAAAAGAACTCTAAAATAAAGGAAACATGTTATTTCATTCAAAAAGCTAATGAATAAGAAAAAAAAGAAAGGAATTTGTCAAGGCAAGAAAAAAATTTGAAAAAACAGTTTGAAAATTCTACGAAAAACTCATGTTTGAAAAAAAAGTTACCTAAAATAAAATAACCCGAAAAAAGATAATCACAGATCTCGTAGAACAAAATTTACTCTTAAAATTGGCATTACATGGTTAGAAAATCAGTTTTCAAAATTCAAAAGCATCTGAGTGTGCTAGAAGCTTACGGATAAGTCACTCCGAAGCACAGTCCAGAGCCATCCAACGTGCCAAAGCCAGTGGGGATCTCGGCATGGAAGGCCTCTCACTGATGAATAGGCGTGTTTACCATTAAGGTGCTTATCGGTCAAGCGAATAGCGATTCTATAGATTATCGCTGATTAAGGCATTGCCACTGGTCTGCACTACTCGAGCTGGGGGGGATTTTCGATGAATTCGTATGGATGAGAGGGGGGAATTGTGGAAGGGGTAAATGGGGATGTTGGTGAAAGCAATCAACAGGAGTGAAACTGTTTCGATTGTAGTTGCAAAGGCAGTGAGAGTGATTTCCAAAAGGTTATTGGATGTTGTTTGGAATTTCTGTGGTAATACATTCAAAACACACCTAATATTATTAGTTTTCACTTCGAAAGAATTACATGATCTCTAATATTGAAATTGAATTTGGATCATTATTGGCCCAGACTAATTAACGTTCAATTAGGTGTGAGAAAGTGAGTTCACTTATCGGGCTGTCAAATCGACTCCGATTGCCATCACCACCAGGACCAACACCACTCTCGAAAGAAGTCTCCGAAATTAGTTTCCAATGTCCCTAATGAGGATTACTTGAAAATGCTTTCTCATCTGGACCAGATATCCTCCGAAAAAATAAAAAAAATAAAAGTATATGTAGAAATCTGAGGCAGCAGAGGGGAGCGAGGGCAATTCCCACGGCAGCACATCAATTCCAATCGTACCCTCGTTCATTTGGCAATCACAACCCATCAGCCTTCGGGTCTTCGGTTTGGTTCGGGGCGATCGTCATCCAGGGAAGCAAGGAGAGAGCCTCTGACTTTTATCGATTCCGAGGAAAAAGTCTGCGCTTCAAAAAAGCAAAAAAACGACGACCAGGGTCAATGACCTTCATTAGCTGGCCGGCCGAGAAGGGACACTTGTTGAGCGGGACCTGAGACTACAATTGCTTTGGGGACTTTGGCCAATCAGCCGCAAAAAGCAAAAAAAAAAAACTATAACTCAGCAAGGGATTAAGACAAGACTCTCCTTCGTGAAGAAAGAAGGAAGCCGCATCATTGTTAATGGAAAAGTGCCACTTCAGCAGCTGATTTTGCGAGACCGGGATCGAAAATAGACCGTAATGGAAGACGAGAGAGAGAGAGGTCCCCTCAATCAATCAGCGTGGCCGCAGATCAAAAAGAGAGTTCTTCCTCGTCGCTGTCTAAGAAAAGTACCCTCTTCATTTGGTGATTTGGTTACATTTTAGACTTTTACAGGTTTGGATAACACTCTGAGGAATTAAAAGAGACGAGATGGGTTTGTAGATTTGTGTAGGTGGAATCGCAACCTTGTTTTCAATGCTGATCCTTGTACTGGGTGTTAATTTTTCATTATTTCCCCAGCTCAGTGATTTTTCACGCTCAAAAATAGAAAAATCACAGAAACAACTTTTTATGCTTTATTATATATAACTCTTCAATAAACTAAAAAAAAAAACTACGCTAAATAACTGTTCCTAATTTATAAAAAAGTTTGCATCTTTTTTATCCTTTTACATTAAATTGAATTTCATATCAAAGCAAGATTCATCAATCCTGTCCAGCCAAAATGAATGAAATAAATTTAATTTTCTGCGACATTTTACTCAGTAAAAATATTTTTCAAAAAAAATATTAGAAACTAAATTGGAAATCATAAACAAAACAAATTAATCTGTAACGAAATCTTCAAAATTTGATTCAAAATCATAACAGAAAACTAAAAAGGTGGGTTTTTGTTTAACTTCCACGGAAGCGATCCACCCAAATAATCAAGTATCGTAGAATTAAACAAGACTCAGAAAAAATCTGAAATTTCTTAAAAATAAATCAAATCAATTTGAAAAATCTGTGCAATCTTTACATGTTTTGGTTGAAAAAGCCACATTTGTAAAAAAAATAATTTACTTTTTGGTATGAGCATAACCGAAATCAAATGATTGCTGTTATCTTCCTTGTGATAACCTAATGATTCCGAGAATATGTTTTTTTAATTTGAGTGATTTTTGTTAACATGATCAAAGTATTCGCATTCACTTCTCATTAAATATTGTCATAATTTTATGGTTATTTATGTTTTGCTAACAATTCTTCAACTGGTTCATATCACGCTTTTCAATTGAAAACTAATAATATGTATTAAAAGTGTCTTTATGGATGAACTATTTATTGTGTTGTTGTTTCAGAGAATTGATTTGAGAAAATTTATAAATTTCACGAGATTTCACGGAAATCTTCAAATTTTACGAATTGCACGCTGTCCGCGAAATCGTGAAAATTCACTAAACCACGAACAAAGTGTGTGAGTGAACAATTCTCTACAAAATCGGCCGATTTCGACCATTTCTATTTTTTGTATTTTTTTTATTTAGCTCAAACTTTTACCGAATAAGCTATTTTGTGTCATTTGTTCACCCATACAAGTCTCCATACAATTTTGGCTGCTCTCCATACAAAAATGGTACGTAAATATTCATCAAGCTGTAACTTTTGAGTGAATTTTCTGATCAATTTGGTGTCTTCGGCAAAGTTGTAGGTATTGTTGAGGACTATTGAGAAAAAAATTGTTACACGGAAAAATAAATTTGCCGATTTTTTAATTAAACTTTTTTTTCACAAAATCCCCAAAAATATGGATTTTTTTTATTTTCGAGATTTTTTGAATTGTTTTAGGGGACCAAAACCTGCAACTTATGAGCTAAGAGAAGTTTGGTCAAAAAATCTGCCACCGGATTATGATTTTTTGAAAAAATAGTGATTTTTAGAAAAAAAAAATCAAAATTTCACACAAAAAAAGTTTGACCTCAATTTTTATGTAAAATTAAATGTGAAATAGAAAAGTACTTTGCAGATTTTTTGATAAAGGGCTTCGTTTTCAAGATACAGCCACCGAAAGTTTGATTTTTGCAAAATACTTGCAGTTTTCCGATTTTGAAAAAAGTGACCATTAGTGACCATTTCTAAAAATATATTTTTCTAAATCCAGAAAATTTGTTATAAAATCGTCTAAGAGACATTGAAGATTGGACCTCTGGTTGCTGAGATACAGCGGCTTGAAGAAAAAGAAACAGGAAAATTGAAGTTTTTAAGTCTCACCCAAACAACCCACCGATTTTCAATGTAAAAAAAGGAAACATTCGTGAAATTTTCAGATCGTTTCCAAAACAATATTTTTAAAATTTTTGATGCAAGACAAATACTTCAAAAGGGTCAAACATTCAACATTACGCCGTTTTGAAATGTTAGTCTTTATTTAAAAAAAAAGAAAATATTTTTTTCGAAAAGATCCGAAAATTTCACGAATGTTGCCATTCCCAATGTAATTTATGATAACATAGGACATTTTTTTAATAGTATTATCTTTGTCCATTTCTGAAAAAAAGAAATTTCGAGTAGCTAAATAAATAAAAATCGGACAAATAATTGCCGAGCCTTGCAAAGAATAAACATTTATAAATTTTGGTTTTTCTAAGTGTCATCCAATTAGACTTTATCATTCAAGCTGAATTGACACAAAAGAAGTATCCAAGTGTATTTATAGAGTTTTATTTTTTATAGGTCCAACAAAAAAAAAGAGCTACAAAAATGCATTACATAATCTGAGGCTCTTTTCTAAAAAATGTAGCTAGTAACGGCTTATAAATATTGATCTCAGTTTTAACATTGCTCAAATATCAGAATTGCAAATAAATTCTAATTAAAAAATAATGCAAACTAATAATTGGCAAACGATATCTCACGACGGGGCTGCCAGGTTCACTAAGTTTTGAATCGTTTTTGTTAATATGTATTTAAGATTCATTCAAAAAACGAGGACCTTTTTTTTCAAGTGTGGGCCTTTTATAAATTCATAAAATGCAGCCTTGAAATTTTTTTTAAAGCTTCTCTACTCTTGAACAGGGTTGCCAGACCTTCAAAGATCCAGATTAAATTTATTGATACGCTAAATACTTATCCAAACATGTGCAGAGAGAGATGGTTCCGGCTGCCATTTTCAATATAATATCCACGATTTAGAGTCCTTTGAGGTTGTGCAATTTTTACAAAAGTGCTCATAACTTAAGGCAGGGTTGCCAGAGACTAAATATTTACTGCTCATTGCAAAAGTAGTTTTACATAATTTAAAAACATTTTACGGGTTTTCGTGTCAATTTTTGACTTGTATCTTCCGGACTCAAGCTTACGTAGTTTTTGGCAATATTTTTTTTACAATACTTGTTCTACACTTTTTTAACATTCAGTTTCATATCCATTTTGCCTTGTTTTTCTCAACTCGACTCTGATCAATCAATCAAAATATGGCTGTCTACATGAATTCCCTACGTCAAAAAAAGGCATTTTGCGATCATTAGTTTTTCAATACCATTTTTTTATTTTACTCTCTAAATGTTTTATTCGCAAAATACATTCTTTTTATGTTTTATGATAATTATTTTATTTTTATGTTTTAAGGTAATTATTATTACAGCTTAGACTCGATTATCTGAAGGCCTCTGAAAAATTTCACTTCGGATAATCGAATCACGAAAAGCTTAAGTATGACCCCTAAACTACGCTTAACCCTCTACTGCCCAAATTTTTTATTCGAAATTTTTTATTTTTCCCGTGTTCAGGAGGTCATTTTGAGCAACTTTTGTTCTACGAAAAACTTTACTTCTCTTGTTTTATATTTTTCTTATTTCATTTTTAGTATTTTAATTTGCATTTATCTTGTTTAGTTTATGTTTGTTTTTGGTAGTATTTGGCCTACTCTACCACCTCCTATCCTTACATTTTGCCTATCTAATTTTTTCATGTTTTTACAGTCACTTTTTCAATTTTTTGCTTGTTTTTCACATTTTCTGCTATAAAATGGTACCATTATCATTTAAAAAGCAAAAAATGCGTAGAGGCATAGTCTGGGACACTAGAAAAATTACTGCTTCTTTTTACTTAAAATATAGGAAATGTTAGTAAAAAACACAGCCAAAGTTGACCCCTAAAAAAAATACATTTTTAAAAACATTGGCAAAGTCACATAAAACAAGTCAAACTTCCAACCCTCAAATTTTCCAAAATTTTAAAAGTTCTTCTTTCCAATGCTTTTTGAAGATCAAAAATTGGTTGAAAAATGGATTTTTGGCGATTTTTTAAATCGAAGCCCGTCTAGAGGCGGGGTTGGGTTGTAGAGGGTTAAGTGATTTAAAATTTTTAAATCCAAGATGGCGGCCAATATGGCGGTGACGAAATATTGAAAAATGCATTTTATTAATAAAGAGGCAATCAACTATTTAAATTTGACTGAAATTGGGTCACAGAACTCGAATTTGATGTTTAAAACAAGAAAATAAAATAAAACGAAAAAAAAAATAAAAAATTTCGTCATTCAATTATCTGAAGTCCCATACAAACCTTCGGATAATCGAAACTTCGGAAAATCGAGTCTGGACTGTATTTATTTTAGAAAAACAAAAGGGATCATTTTTACAGTTCTGCAGTAAATAATATTATCTGGAGCAACACAATAAAAGGGCGGATAAGCATTTTGACAGTTTAAACTTTTTTGCTAATTCTCAAGCTTCAGGACACTTTTCACAAAACTTGAAGTGTAAAACAATAGCCGGCCTCTCAACACTTTGAAGTTTGCTAAATAGTTAATCGTTGTCTTGGAATTTTCAAAAGAGTTGCAGCTGTCAAAATGCTTTTACGCCCTTTTCAAATGTCGCTCTAGATATTACGAAAAAAAATGTAGAGAAAGAATAAAATAATATTTTAAAAATAACCACATTTATAACCGACAAAAACTGGACAAATTTCTGGATAAAGTGTATTTTCATACATTATTAGGGTTTTTTTTAAGCATTTTGCCAGAACTTTTCACATTTTCTGACATCGAAGGGCACGTTTGTGGTTTAAATTATTTGAAGGCATTGAGGTCGACCCAAACTTTAAAAAATCGTTTAAAGAAATAGCCAAAAAATACTAATTTTGGTATTTTATAAAATATTTAAAAAAACAAAAGATTTTAATAAAATCACGAAAATATGTCGTAACATAAAATGTTTACATTAGAAATGAGCAAGACGAACTATTGGTTACATTTCGTACTTGGCCTGTTAACATTTTACATCGTTTTCTAGAAAATTGCTTTATGAAATTTGGCTGAGACTTTAATTTGTAGGCGTGCTGTAAATATGAATAATTATGTTTTATTAGCAACAATGCAGAATCTGTGATGAACAAAGTATTAATCCCCACATTAAATTTTCAATCCATCCTCTTTCTCTTCAAGGACACATCGCTCCCGTAGGGACCACAACAACAAAGGAAAGAAAGACTTCTCGAAACTCACCGTTCACTGCGTTCCGTTCTCCAAATTCCGCCAGCACCAACACCGCCGCCGCCAACAGCATCGCCACCATCATTCCTGCTCCACCAATTTGCCATTTTCCTTGCCGATTATTTCGCCAACTTCCGGCCATTCTTGTGCCACTACTACAACTACTACTGCTGTGGCCACTTTTCCCGGTCGACATTTCCGTGAGGTATTCCTGGTTTTTCACTGTCTTCCTCTTCGAGGATGAGGAGAATCGACGTGAGGAGTTGGATTGGAGTGTGGAAAACACTTGCGCAATATTTCTTCCCCTTCCCCCTTTTGGGGAGGACCACTTTTTTTCTCTCACTTTTCGTGAGGAGAAAGTTGCCACTGTTTTCAGAGGACACTCTAAACCGCCGCTGCCGGTGACATGATTTCTCTTCCGCTTCCCGGTCTAATCCGGAACCGCTTCCAGATCAAAACAAACGCAACCTTTTGTGGTTGACCTCTTTTTACTGAATTTGCAACCAAAATTTTCGGGAGCTTCTTCCCGGTTTTCCGCCCGGTTGTGGGGGCCACTTTTGACTTTGACAGCTTTCGCTCTCTCACACCCTGCTCTGTTTTGATCCGAAAATTCCGGAGTCACCTCTTCCGGAATCGCTTCCCGGCTTCACAACTGCAGCACAAACCGGATTCTTGACCTTTCCAAAACTTCAGGTCACTTTTCCTTGCTGGAATTTGCCAAAATTAAAAACTTCAAAACTGCTTTTTTGTTTGCGTCGAAAAAATTCTCACTCAAATTTCTTCCGGAAAGCAGCAAACCAGGAAAAATCTTCTCCAACAAACCCCACAAATTCCGGAACCACCTTACCAGAACACGACCCACCGAAACCGACGGTGAACTCCGCGGACCAACAATCCGGAGATCCGAGATTTTTTCTGCTAAATTTGCGCAACCCGCGGCGAACGATTTTCCTCACTTGCGCTGCTGGCGATGGCCATTTTATTTGTGCCCCCCAAAACGTCAGTTCTCGGCTCCAGGTTTGCGAGAGTTTTTTTTTTTCTTTTCTTTTTTGCATGAAGGGGCCTCCGTCAGAAAATTTTGCGAAGTTGAATGGAGTGTGTGTTGCAAAAGTCAGCTGTCAACAAACGGCTGTGCGGCAGGGGTGGAATTGAAAAGGCCTTTTTGAAGGCGGAACAACTTTTGAGGGTCGTGCAGAAATGTCGTAATGTTGGATGAAATAGTTTTTTTTTATTATTTTTTATAGATTTCTCAAACTTGACACATTTTTTATTATACACTCAACCCCGGGGTTGGTCAATTTTTCATTCAACACTTCCGTAGTAACATTCTAAAATTCTAAAATTCTAAAATTCTAAAATTCTAAAATTCTAAAATTCTAAAATTCTAAAATTCTAAAATTCTAAAATTCTAAAATTCTAAAATTCTAAAATTCTAAAATTCTTAAATTCTTAAATTCTTAAATTCTTAAATTCTTAAATTCTTAAATTCTTAAATTCTTAAATTCTTAAATTCTTAAATTCTTAAATTCTTAAATTCTTAAATTCTTAAATTCTTAAATTCTTAAATTCTTAAATTCTTAAATTCTTAAATTCTTAAATTCTTAAATTCTCAAATTCTTAAATTCTTAAATTCTTAAATTCTTAAATTCTTAAATTCTTAAATTCTTAAATTCTTAAATTCTTAAATTCTTAAATTCTTAAATTCTTAAATTCTTAAATTCTTAAATTCTTAAATTCTTAAATTCTAAAATTCTAAAATTCTAAAATTCTAAAATTCTAAAATTCTAAAATTCTAAAATTCTAAAATTCTTAAATTTAAATATTTAATAAAATAAAAATTTAGTTAATTTCTTAAATTTGAAATTGCAAAAAAAAAATCAAATTGGAAAAAACATGAAAAATTAGGAAAAATCTAAAAAAAAATAGAATACATAGAAATCAAAAAGTTTTAAAAATTTCTTAAAATCGAAAATTCTTAAATGCTTAAAGGCAATATTCTAAAAAAATTGCAAAACAAAAATTAAAAAAAAAAATGCAACGAAAAGATTAAATTTAAAAATCGAACAATTTAGAAAACGACCAAAACTTAAGAAATTATTAATTTTTAAATTAAAAGATCTAGGGATTTTTAAAATGTTAATAAGGCTTTTACACCACATTAAAAAATATAATTCAACTCTAAAATGTCTAACTTTCCATCACAGTGTGCTGATGCAAACAACAATCGAGCTCGATCTGTCACTGTCCCTGCGAAACATGTTAGCTGTCATGCATGCTGTCATCGGGTGCAAGGCCTTTCAAAATCAGCTATAAATCGCATGGCAAAATAACTTTGGCTAGAAAGAGAAGGCAGATCCTGATGCAAAAGCAGGTGATCAGAAATGTTTTCTCATTGTGTTTTTTACCGTTCTACATAAAAATTGAGAAAGGGCTTTTGGACCCTTTTATCAAATTAATATATGATTTCTTAAATTTAATTTATTCTATTTTTATTTTATTTACATTTTTTATAATTTTTTTATTTTTTTTATTCATTATTTAAAATTTTTGTATTAGTATTTTAATTTTACAATTTCTGAATATTATAGCATTATGATTTTTTTTGTTTTTTTTCCAATTTAATAGTTTTTGAATTTTTATAATCGATATACAGTCGAATCTCTGGTTGTCAATATCCAAGGGACCGTCGAGAAAGAGAATCATCAGTTTACAGAACGATGCAAAATGAAGACTCGATTGAAAATATTTTTTTCTTGATACCCAGCTATGGGAGAGAATCATGGCAACGTCCATCAAACAAGAACAAACTAATGTCAAACACCCTTGAAAGCTTCGTTTCGCCAAAAAAAATGTCTAAGCAAGCCATGAGAAACTGAAGTTATTGACAACCGGAAGAGATTTTTAAAGCAAACAGAATCCAAGGGACCGTCGAGGAAGAGATCCTTCAAGCAAGGGAAAATGTCGAGGAATGATGGTAATTGAAGCATGCAGATTGAAGGGACTGAAAAATTCATCGATAGATTAAGAATTATTGATATCGAGAAGATCGACAGCCAGAGAGTCGACTGTATTTGAATTTTAAAATCTTTTGATTTTAAAACTTTGAAATTCTTAAATTTCTGATTTTTTTATTTTCATATTTTGAATTTTGCAAATTAAGAAAATTGGTATTTTTAAAATTTATTACTTTCTTTATTTTTTGAAATTTTGAATTCTAAATTATAATTTTTTTATTCTTAATTTTCAATATTTTAAATTTCTAAATTAAACATTTTTTTATATTTCGAAGTGTTTATTGCCACAAAATAAAACGATTAATGTTATGGCTTTCCCTCCCTTTTACTTTACTCTGAGCAAAAAAACAAAATCTGTCCTTTTAATTTTCGGCATTTCAAGATTGTGCATTTGTATCATTCAGTAAGAAAATTCAAATTATTTGATTTTTTTTCCGATAATTTAATTATAATTCTAATGCGTGCCCTTCTACAAGTTGCAACCAAACATTTCAAAGTGGCACTAACTTTTGTAAACGCGAACGTATCGCTTTCACTCAAGTGACAGTTCACATAAGGTGTGAGAGAGACACTTTTGGGTCCTCGACTTGGTTGAACGAGATGGTGATGGTCGAGGCACAAAGGCAATAATTACACATTAAAACTCTTGTTAAAGCTATATTTATTTCACTAAATGCAAAACGAAACAACAAGTTAAAATGGGCCGAGCTAAACGCGCTGGCTGCAGTTTTCTATAATTTTTTGATTGTAAAAACTAAATAAGAAAAAAGACGTTTTTTTGAAGAAAATTGCAAAACAACTTCAATGAATTCCAAATGCAGAAAATGCTGTCGGTAAAATGATGAATTTGGTATTTAAATGTTCATATGGTGAAACAACCTTTAGTAATATTTATAGGGCACATGCGAGCACATTCACTTTTGTGATCTTGATAAGGCCCCAATTTTTAACGTAATAAGTTTGTGATTCGGCACGTTGCTCGTATTTTGCGCTAAATAAGCTGATTATCAAGATTTTTAATTGGCAATATACAATTAAAACTTCTGTCAAGTTGCTATGCAATTTTCAAAACTCTCCGAAACCAGCACCGCTGTTCTGTCACGAAAAATGCCAACAAATCTAATTCTGCCAGAATTCGGCAAGAATTTAAAATTTTAAAGTTTCAAATCGCCTTTTTTAATTTACTCGACTCTATTTAAAACCACTATAATAAAAAAAACTTCGAATCTTTTTGTCGCATCATTTCTCGCCTCACCCCCGAAAAAAAAGACCTTTCGCGCAACCCTGCTGAAAAATTCAACTCACCCCGCCATCTGTCAAACGCAGCGAAAAACATGACTCATTTCAGGCTGTTCGCCCTGCGTCAAAATCGCTCCCCCTCTTTGATCCCGGACTCGAAACAGTTCGATTCATCAGTCATCACGCGAGCACGGCGGAAAGGAAAAATTCTCGCGTGTGGTGCGTTTTTTCAGAAAAAGGTGTGAAAATTTAAAAAAGTTCTAACTTGCTTGCGTTTTTCCTGCAGACTCGTCCAGCTGACTTGAAACCCTTTCCCGGCAGTAGAAAAAACTAGCCGGCCCCAAGATGATGTCCTTACCGGGATCGATCGCGTTCGACGAGTACGGCCGGCCCTTCATCATCCTGCGCGACCAGGAGAACCAGAAGCGGCTCACCGGCAACGAGGCCATCAAGGTAGGTTGAAATTGGGGCGGTTTTTTGAGTGGGTTTTTGGGACGTTGATTTATCACATGGTCCCAAAACATGACTTTTTTCCTTTCTTTGCGTAGGAAGATGTTTGCTTGGATGGCATCTGGAAGTTTCGTTGAATTTTGTGGTAGAAACTTCAGTTTTTGCATTAAAATTACTTAAATTGACTAGTTTGAGAGCATTTTCATCGATTTCACAAATTTTCACCAAGAATAACTGCTAATTTGGGTGGAAATCGCATTTTTTCCTCACAGCCGGATGGAATAATTACGACCTAACCTCACTTTTCATGGTTCTGTTATTTCTTGCTTAGGGCATCTCCACCGTGGGTGGTTAGTTATTGATGCTAGTGAGAAGTCTCAAATTAGTTTTTTTTTCCTTTCAGAGCCACATCACCGCCGGTCGGCAGATCGCCTCCACCATCCGTACGTCGCTCGGGCCGAAGGGCCTGGACAAGATGATGGTGTCCGGGGATGGCGAAGTAACGGTCACCAACGACGGTGCCACCATTCTGAAGCTGATGGACGTCGACCACGAGATTGGCAAGCTGATGGTGCAGCTGTCGCAGTCGCAGGACGACGAGATCGGTGACGGAACGACCGGGGTTGTGGTGTTGGCCGGTGCGCTGTTGGAACAGGCCGAGTCGCTGCTGGACCGAGGAATTCATCCGATTCGTATTGCCGATGGGTTCGAGCTGGCGGCGCAGTGCGCGATCAAGCATCTGGACTCGATCGCCAGTCCGTTCCCGATTTCGCTGGACAACAAGGAACCGTTGGTTCAGGTGGCGATGACGACTCTGGGCAGCAAGATCGTGAACAAGTGCCACCGGCAGATGGCGGAGATTGCCGTGGACGCGGTGCTGACCGTGGCCGATTTGGAGAAGAAGGACGTCAACTTTGAGCTGATCAAGCTGGAGTGCAAGGTGGGAGGTCGCATGGAGGACACTTGCCTGGTGAAGGGCGTCGTCGTGGACAAGACCATGTCGCACTCGCAGATGCCCAAAGTCTTGAAGGATGTCAAGCTGGCCATCCTGACCTGCCCGTTCGAGCCGCCGAAGCCCAAGACCAAGCATAAGCTCGATGTGACCTCGGCCGAGGACTACCGCAAGCTGCGCGAGTACGAGCAGGAAAAGTTCCTGAGCATGGTCAAGCAGGTCAAGGACGCTGGCGCAACCCTGGCCATCTGCCAGTGGGGATTCGACGACGAGGCGAACCATCTGCTGCTGCAGCAGGAACTGCCGGCCGTCCGCTGGGTCGGAGGTCCAGAAATCGAACTGATCGCCATCGCCACCGGCGGCAGAATCGTGCCCCGCTTCGAGGAACTCACCGCCGACAAGCTCGGCCAAGCCGGCGTCGTTCGCGAGCTCAGCTTCGGCACCACCAAGGACAAGATGCTGATCATCGAAGACTGCAAAAACACCCGCGCCGTCACCATCCTCATCCGCGGTGGCAACCAAATGATCACCGCCGAAGCCAAGCGCTCCATCCACGACGCCCTGTGCGTCGTCCGTTCCCTCATCAAGGACTCCCGCATAGTCTACGGTGGCGGAGCCGCCGAAATCAGCTGCTCCCTCGCCGTCGCCCGCGAGGCCGACCAACTCTCGACCCTGGAACAGTACGCGTTCCGCTCGTTCAGCGTCGCCCTGGAATCGGTCCCACTCGCCCTCGCCGAAAACAGTGGCCTGCTCCCGATCGAAACCCTGTCCGAGCTCAAGTCCCGCCAGGTCGCCGAAAACAGCACCACCCTCGGCGTCGACTGCATGCTCAGCGGCAACTCCGACATGAAGGAGCACCACGTGATCGAGTCGCTGCACTCCAAGAAGCAGCAGATTCTGCTCGCCACCCAGCTCGTCAAGATGATCCTCAAGATCGACGACGTCAGAACGCCCGCGGACAAATAATTTCGCGTCATTCTTCATTTGCATCGTATTTTTTTTGTGCTGCGCGCGCGCTTCGTTTCTCCTATTCCCGAGGAATCTAAGCAAATCTTAACATCTCTAATCTTCTTCTTTCATGCGCACCCAAAACTCTTTTCACCTAACAATAAACCCCATTAAGGAACGGTATGTAAGAGAGCAGCAAAAGCAGCAAAAAGAACAACATTATCCGTAAGATTCTCGTCGCAACAATGCATTACGCTAAAAGCTAGCTTTCCGAACGACCGTCAAGGATCGTAGGAGTTAAGTGCTTTATAAACTACACACTATTCGTTTACTTACTTACAAGCAAGGTTTAATAATAAAACTCAAACCCCATACTACACACACACATAGACGGGATTGTTTTGGTGAAGCGTGAAATGAAAGAAAGTCCCAGAAATTATAGTTATAAACTCTACCCTTAAAAAGTAAACTTCGATTCTTTTCCGCTCAGAGCATAATCGAGAATTTTACGATTTACTTTACCACGCCTTACTCGACTTGACCAAATGGCGTAAAATTTGATTTTTTATCAGTTTTACTGACATCCTAATTAAAACTGTTGTAGAAGAATTAGTTCAAAACGCCTAATATTTTTCGAGAACTTACAACTTGATGTGAGGAAATGGTAAAACTTGCCTTTGTTCAATCTCTCTGTTTGAAGTTCAAATTGTAATTTATAAAAATCGACCTTATATTTTTTTTTATTGTCGATAAAATTATTGAAAGAAAATTAAAAAACTATTTTCAAGGAAAGAAAAATTCCTCAAGCTATTTTTTTTATATTTACCGTTTTGTTTTAATGGTTTAGAAATAAGTCTACATTTTTTTAATTGTATTTATTCAGGAAGATTTACAGTCGCTACAGTATTTATTTATTTGGTGTTTTGTGCTTGATGTTTAGAATTGTAAATTATATTAGTTGAAAAGATTTGAAAATTTCAAGAAATTTTCTTATTTTAAAGCTAGTTTGGAGTTCAAAAAGACGCGCGGTAATTATTTGATTCCAAAATAACACAGCTCTTAATTTTCTGAATTCTTAAAAAAAATCTCAAGTTCTTGAATCCGAAAACTGTATTTTTTTAATTCTACAATTTCTGAAATTCTAAATTTCTACACAACTTCTTTAATTCTAAATTTCTAACAATCTTAAATTAAAAAAGAAATCTGAAATTCTTATGTTCTCAAATGTCTAAATACTAAAATTTTAGATTCATTTATTATAAAATGTATTTAAAAATTATATAATTCTTCTATTCTAAAATTCTAACCTCCTTAAATTATAAAAGTTAAGGCTGTGAAATGAAGAAATTCTTAAATTCATAATTTCTAAATCATTAAACAACGTTCTAAAATTAAAAAAAATATTGAATTTCTGAATTTATTTTTTGATTTTAAAGTTCTTAAATTCCACAACTCTAAAATTGTAAAAATGATACGTTTAAAAATAATTCTTTTTTTTTTAATTAATGAAGTTGTTGTCTTCTTATTTCAATATTGCCAAACTTACGATCCCAATTCTGAAACAATCTGATTGTTGAAATAAACGAACTTTGCTGTAATAAAAAATATAAAAAAATATATTGATGGTTCCCGTAGTTTTGAAGATACTAAAATGTCTGTAACAAAAATCTTGATGCAAAAGATCTGCTTGATGTGTAATTTCCAACATTCTAAAATTAATAAATTCTTAAGTTCTTAAATGTCAAAATTGTGACATTAATATGTTTTAAAATAAGAAAATTCTTTTATTCTAAAATCATAAAATTTTGAAAATTAAGAATTTCTAAATCTAACATTTTAAAATAACTAATTTTAATAATAATGAAAATAAGAAGTTCTGTAATTCATAAATTTTTATCAAATTTTAAATTAAAAATTTCTGATATTTATAAATTCTTAAATTCAAAAATTTTAAAATTGTAATTTTTTTTATATTTAAACAAGCTCTTCCCGGCAAACTTCGCTAGCCCTTGTTTGGTTTCCTGACGTTTCTTGCTTGTTTGCTAATTCAGCCTCCTGTGATCTAAGTTTGAGTTTAGGTAACTTTTCCCATACAATCCACAGATTTTCCGGAATCGGTTCCAGAATGGCCAAAGTTGTAACTTTTTGGCGTAAGAACCTTCCTTGGACTTATACGAACCCAACGCAACAAAGAGCACCTCGATCCGACGTTCCGTGTTGAATTGATTCGCGTTCGAACAAAACCGTCGAAATTTTTTATATATATAGAAAATGAAATTCTGAAAATGTGAAGTTTCTGAAATTGATAAATTCTTGAATTCTTAAATAACTAAACTCTTATAAAAAATCTCAAAATTCGTGAAATTTTAAATATTAAAATTGTTCAATTATTAAATTCCTGAATTCAAATATTTACACGTTTCAAAATTCTAGAATTTTTGGATTCTTAAAATTTTTCACTCTATCTTAAATTCAAATTTTTAATTAAAAATTTATGAAATTTATAAATTATTAAATTCAACAATTTGAAAATTGTTAAACTATAATATTTTTAAATAATGATATTCTGAAAATGTGAAATTTCTCAAATTAATAAATTCTTTAGTTCTTAAATTACTAAACTCTAAAAAAAAAAAATTTTAAAATTGTTCAATTAGTAAAATCCTGTACTCTTAAATTCTAATACTTTAAATATTCTAAAATTAAAAAATATTAGTTTCTGAATTTATTTTTTGATTCTAAAGTTCTTAAATTCCACGACTCTGAAATTGTAAAAATGATATGTTTTAAAATAATTCTTAATTTTTTTTCAATTCTTTAAATTTCAAAAATCTTAAATTCTATTATTCTAAATTTTCCACATTCTAAAATTATTTAATTCTCAAGAATCTTCAATTTTTAAATTCTTAATTTCTCAAATGTCAAAATTGTGATATTTATATGTTTTAAAATAATGAAATCATTTTATTTTAAAATTATAAAATTCTAAATTTCTAATATTTGAAAATTCTAACATTCTTAAATTTAGAAATAGTTAATTTTAATAATAATGAAATTGTGCAGTTCTGTAATTAATAAATTCTTAACAAATTTTAAATTAAAAATTTTCTGAAATTTATAAATAATTATTATTGAATTCCACATTTTCAAAATTGTTAAACTTCAATATTTTTTAATTGAAAAATTCTGAAAAAGTAAAATTTCTGAAATTAATGAATTCTTAAATTACTAAACTCTAAAAAAATCTTAAATTTTAAAAATTTTCAATTATAAAAATCCTTAACTCTTGAAACATATTTCAACATTCAACAATTTTAAGATCCTTCAAATCCTTATTTCATTGATTCGCTTTATCTTAAATTCCTAAATTCTTAAGTTCTTAAATCTTTAACTTCTTAAATCCATAAATTCCTAAATTCAAAAGTTCATAAAATTACCGCACTTCGTACTCGTTTATCTAAAGTCCTCTTCATCATTTCTTTTTGGACAACCGAATCATTTTTTGTTATTAAAGTTTAGGTCCCTGACCTTTTAAGGGCTTCAAAAATGCTCTAAAGTGATTGATTTTGTTTTGTAATCAAAGATAATGGACGCCAGTTGGGCCGAGCCGGGAATTAAGATTCTAAAATTATAAAATTTAAAAATTATTATATTACAAAGCTACAAAATATTAAAATTAAAAAAATCTTAAGTTCTCAATTTCTAAAATTCTTTAATTCTTCAAATCTAATTTTTGTGCTTATTTAATTCTTAAATTTTTAAGTTCCGAAATTCTTGAATGACAAATTTAAAAATGTTAGAATTTTCGATTTCTAACTCAAAAATTCCAACATTTTTAATTTTTTAGTTTCCAAAAAAACAAAAATTATTCAAATCTTGAAATACCAAAAAAAATAGATTCTAAAATTGGAATTTTACTGGTACTTTTGTTCCACACCCTCTCCGATTTCAATAAAACTTTGTAGATATGGTATTTTAGGCTTATAAAAGCCATTTTTGTATTCCGTAATTTATTAGTTACTGTACCTATTTATCTCGAAGCCGTTGCATCGTATCAGAAAGTGGTCAAAGACAGACTTGTAGGAAATTGGACGGGCTTTCTGAAAATACATAGAAAGAAAAATACACGCCATTTTCAAGAGATTTTCCGATTTTTGAGTTGAAAAGATAAATTCGTAGGTGATGTATCGATTTTTTTTCGCTCAATTTTTTTTAGGAAATGGCTTAACGTGAAGACTTCTATCATTGCCATGATTTTTCGTTCAAAGATATAAATTTTGCGTCGCTATCAATATTTTGACAAAATTCCTTCTACAAGTTGTTTAGAATAGTGCTCTACACATGCTGATACTTTTTGGTAACGATTATCCCATTCCTTGCGAAGTTATGGAAATCGTCATTAATCAATGATTGCCAACTAGGACGTCAATGATTGTTCCACAAAATTATATAAATTTTGAGACACATTTGATTTAGATGAAAAATTCCTTCAATGGCTTCAAGAAGGTATTTACCGGCACATGCTGATTCATTTTGGTGTTGAAATTAGTTAAATTGAATTTAGTAGAGAATATTTTAGAGTGATGATTAATTATCTCCGAAAATGATCACAGCTTCACCTTAAGATGTTACAAAAAAAAACAAAAAAACTCACGAAATATGCAGGATGGTATGTCTCTCCTAAAAAAAATAAAAATACAAAAGTCATTTACTAAAAAGGTTTTTTTAAAGTTGTTCTAAACTTCAAAATTTTCAAAAACCGATACAGTCCAGACTCGTTTATCCGAAGAGCAGGCTGCGGACGGAACTGTCACTTTTACACGGGACTCACACATACTATCAAACAAAACGTTTGTTAGTAAATGTGAGCTCTGTGTAAAGAGGGTGTAAAACTTAAAAGTGACTCCGTTCGTTTAACAACAGTTGGTGTCAAACCATCGGGGTTTCAGTGTATCTAACTAACGAAGGGTCGCGTAATGGACGTTGGTGGACGTCACTTTCATCGAATTATCGGATATCTGGCCTCTAAAAAGTGTATAAATAGCACTTAAGTGCTTGTAACTTATGATAGGGTAGTCAGATCTTCTTTATTTGAAATGAAAAAAATCTAAAATAGGACTTTAGAACCCTATTATTAATAATTTCTCAGTGCTGCTAACGCTTTCCTCAAACGTCAACAAACGCCTCTTTCGCAAACGCTCCTCCATGACAGCTCGCGCGTCAACCTGCCAAACGTCACTCGCGCTCCATCTCTTTCCATCCCACGCAACTCGCAAAGTCGTCGCCGTCGACCGTGTCATCAATCCGTCCGCAGCCTGCTCATTCGAAGGAAATTTTTCGTGTGATCGGGTCCGTGTCCGTTCGTTCGTGTGCGAGTTTTTGGTGGCCACTCCGTTTTGAAATCGAGACGTTTCGCGTGACATTTCCACGTTGATTCCCATTCGCAAGTGTTCCGGTTGAAGGTGACGACGTGGCGGAAGAAGTGGCCACCTCCAGCAGCGGATTCCCCGTTCTTTTTTCTGGGGGTGATTTTTCCTTTTCGTCGTCGGAGAACCGTTCCGGTGAGACGTGAGTTTGGTTTGTGGGGGGGCTCGTGAGCAAGTGAGCAAGAGTTTTGTGGCCCAAAGTGACACACCAGCTCGGAAGGAGAAGTTGTCTGTCAGAGTGTTGTTTCGAGGCTTGAACGAGCAAAAATAGTGAAATTTGTGCTGAAAGTGGCCGGAACAGGTTGGGGAATCGTTCCGGATCGGGTGGAATCGGTGCGGAAGGTGACCACGAAGAGAATTCCGAAGAAATTGCACGAAGAAATCATTGAGTTTCACAGCAAAATCTGTTTTCCCGTGACCAAACCTTCCGGAGGAAGAAAAACATCGAAAAACCAGTTTTGTGGGGACGTGGTCCGGAACTAGTGACAGCGCAACTTCCAGCAGGAAGCAGTGACCGGAAGCAACCACAACGCAAACACCTTTTAATTGTTTGGACGGCGAGGCTTGGCCAGACCAAAAGTGTCTGCCACCTTCTCCTCTTCCTTCTGGAACCTCCTTTCTCAAGTTTTTAATTTAGAATCCATTCACTAATTGGAATTGATTGCCAGTTGGAAAAATCTGACACCGTCCTCGTGACGTCAGGGCAGGTTCCGACGAAGTCGGAACGGCATCGACTTCAAGAAATTGGACCATAATTTGACCATTTGTATGAACCTCTCGAGTTGTCAAGTTGAGTTGAGGTCGAAGGAGAAGTGCCTTTATTTGGTAGTCGATTCGACCCCGCAAAGAGGAACGGTGGTGGCGACGAGTGAAAGTAAACAATAATGGGTCCGACGACGATGAGAGTGTCTCCTCTGGCTTTTTGGAGTTGGAAATTGGAATTGGAATCGCGTTTATTTTTTTTTGTGTCTGTCGTGGTTCCTCCGAAAATGAGCAGCAGTTCCACTTCAAGTAGGGTTTTTTTTTCATTTCTCTCCTCAATTCTCTGTTTGCGTTTTGCGAGCTGATGTTGTTGTTGGAAATATGGGCATGGCTTTTTTTTCGGTTGGATTGCTTTCCAATGAATTGTATTGTTTGGTTTGATAGGCATCAAGATTTCTTGTTGAATCCACAAAAGCCAAACTTTTGAGAAAAAAAAGCATGCTTGTTAAGTTCTCACTAAGCTATTTATTACTTTAAATCAGGTTAAAACGATTTATAGAAGATGTACCGTCAGTGGGGGTGACTATGGGTCGAAAAACGATACACCTCTCGTAATTACTTAATAACAAAAACAATTTAAATAACATCGAAAATCTTTCAACGTAGATTTGTTCTTAGATAGTTTACTAACATTTTCCCAAAATATGGTGGATTTTGATGAACACTACCTTAAATGCCAATAGTTTGAAAATTGACCCAATCTCACCCCTTAGAGGGGGTGACATTGGGTCAAATGAAACTAAAATGATGCTCAAATACAACGATATGGTAAAAACAAGTCATCCAACAGTGTTTCTTGTTCGAAGGAATCGTATTGACATGCTACAATGTTTGAAGTGGAGATTTTCAAACATTTGGGTAGTTTTCGAGCAATCCCAACAAAAAATTTAGAAAAATGATTTTTCAAGAGTTCATTTTTGGCCAAAAACGTACCTCAACTTTAGACAGCTGTCAAAATAACAGGATTTGCTCTAGGAACGAGATTTTTTCAGCGAAGTCATCTTAAGATGTCCCCTACACAACCCTTTTAACAGAATTCAGTTTCATTGAGAAGAATCTGAGAAATGGTAAAATCCGTAAAAAATCACTTTGACCCAATCTCACCCCCCAGACCCAATGTCACCCCCACTGACGGTAATTTAACGTCAAAATAATTATATGCCAACATTAGAAGCCGGAAGGAATTATATGGTTTTCCCCTATATCTACGAATCTGAAACCTCAAATATAAAAATCTTTTTTACAGAGAATCACAGACTAAAAGCTCTAATACTGGCAAAGCGATCCAATCCTGTTAAAATTGATTAATCCTATAATTTTCGATTTTTAAATTAAAAAAAAAGTAATTTTTAAGCTTTAGAACAGATATAAAAAAAAAAATTCTTAATTTCTAATAGACATAGAAAATAAAAAAAAAACAAAATATATTTAAAAAGAACAAATGTCATATTAAAAATAATAATACTTATTTTCAAAACATTAATCTAATCTAATGGAAGACAAGGCCAACCCACTGCCATGCATTAATCTCATGAGCCAGGTTTTATGAACGGATCATTGTATATTGCACAGCATCATCTAAGGAGGATGGAGGCGAGGACATACCGTACTAAAGCGCTTTAAAATATGTATAGTTATAATGTGTGCGTGTATGTGTGTTAAACCCCACCTGATTCCGTTACTTTTTTGCTCCGGGAATTGAACCGTGGAGTTTTTCAAACAAATACAAAATCTATTTTTTCATAAATTTCATGTAAAATAATACACAAATAAATACAATTCAAATGTAAAACATTCAAAATAATACCTTAAAAAAATCAAACGCCAAATATTCGGTAAAATCTAGAAAAAAGCTCAAGCTGTTTTTATTTACAAAGACAATTCAGAACTCCGTTTTTATACAAATTGTGATGGTATTAATTGTATGATATCTGCTTTTTGTTTATATAGGGTGATGTCCCTAATTTGGACCTAGTATCTATTTTGGACCTATTGAACAGAAAGTTTAAGATGTATAAATATAAAAAAAACGTTACTTAATCCACCTTTAGGTGGTTGGTGCCTTCCTCATATTCATAAAGTCAATACATTCAGTAAAAATAGCAACATTCCCCCTTAACATGTTTAACAAATCAACTTTATTACTCATTTCTTTTGATATGGTTCGCAGACCATCAATATTTCTGGCTCATCGGCAAGGTCTGATAAAAAAAACCTATCCAACGATAGTTCGCATGGAAGATTCAGACAATATTTTTATCACAATATCTGAAATCCAACCTCTAAAAAGTCTAACTAACGATGGGTCGCATGATGGACCCGGACATCATTTTTACTGAAATATCTGAGATCCGGCCTCCAAAAAGTGTATAAATAACACTTAAGTGCCAATAACTTTTGATAGGATTGTCAGATCCTTGATGTTTTAGGCTCATTTGAAAGGTCTTTCGATTATCTAACTAACGATGGGTCGCATGATGGACCCGGACATCATTTTTACTGAAATATCTGAGATCCGGCCTCCAAAAAGTGTATAAATAACAATTAAGTGCCAATAACTTTTGATAGGATTGTCAGATCCTTGATGTTTTAGGCTCATTTGAAAGGTCTTTTGATTATCTAACTAACGATGGGTCGCATGATGGACCCGGACATCATTTTTACTGAAATATCTGAGATCCGGCCTCCAAAAAGTGTATAAATAACACTTAAGTGCCAATAACTTTTGATAGGATTGTCAGATCCTTGATGTTTTAGATTATCTAACTAACGATGGGTCGCATGATGGACCCGGACATCATTTTTACTGAAATATCTGAGATCCGGCCTCCAAAAAGTGTATAAATAACACTTAAGTGCTATTAACTTTTGATAGGGTTATCAGATCTTCAATGTTTTGGGCTCATTGGAAAGGTCTTTTTAATACCTTTCTGAAAATGTATAACATGACAGGATTTCTCACAAAAACCACCCTTTTTACAATCTTCCGGACATACGCCAAAATCGTTTTTTTAGCATAACTTTTGAAGTACTTAACTAAACTTGCTGATTTTAAATAGAGACCTATGGGACCCCAAGACGGATCGAATGAGACTAATACGGTCTAAATCCGTTCATCCAGTCCGGAGATATTCGAGTGACAATTTTTTTGTCCACCCACCTACACACATCCACACAGACATTTGCTCAGAACATGATTCTGAGTCGATAGGTATACGTGAAGGTGGGTCTACGATGTCAAATTAAGAAGTTCATTTTTCGAGTGATTTTTTAGCCTTTCCTCAGTAAGGTGAGGAAGGCAAAACATTTTGAGATAATTTCCCATTCAATTATTAAAAAGGCAATTTACTAAAAAAAATAATAATATCGACACAAATTATTTTTGGAGTATTGGAAAGGGGCCATCCATAACCAGCGTGGTTTATTGATGATCCCAAAGGAAAATTACATGTTTTATGAAAATTCTAAAAAAAAAATTATGAGAAATTGTAGATTTTGTTTAATAAAATGAGCAATTTTACAAAGTTTCATATGCCTAATTTAATCAAAATAAAATTACAAAATTAAAAATTATAAACATTGTTTATTTAATTTACCTAAGAATTACCCAACATTCCTGACAAATAGTTTTGCAAATTGAAAAACTCCCGTTATATTATTATTTTTTCAAATGTTAAATTAATTGATGTACTGGCAACCCTGCATCAACTTATAAGTACTTAAGTGAAATGTATAAAACTTTTAAAGGCCGCTGACGAGTGGTTCTCTACGATTTCGCAAATTGAAAAGATCAGGTAATGTCACAAAAGCTTTTTTTTTAACATGTTAAATCGGTCCAGACTCGATTATCCGAAGATGATTGTTGTATGGGACTTCGGATAATCGAATTACGAACAAAATTTTTGTTTTCGTTTTTTTCTTTTTAAATATTTTTTAACGTAACACCCCATTTTAGTCAAATTTTAGTGCATTTTTTCAATATTTCGTCTCAAGAAAAATATTTTTTTTGTGGTTCGAATATCCTAAGTGATTTGTTTCCAAGGCCTTCGGATAATCACTGTACTGTACTGTACTTTCATTTTCATCGATTCGTTCGTGTATCTCAAGCCGCCATTATACTACCGCAATCAAACAAACAAACAAATCCAGGCAAACAATCAAAGCAGACAAACTGTCCAAAAGTGCGAGTTTGTTTGCGGTAGTGTAACAGCTCCTTTAGAAACTAAAAATAAAAAAAAATATATTTATCTAAAAATAGCTATAACTAAAAAAAGGCATCATAAAATTTTTAAAAATCTTTTTGGTTGAAATTTTGCTTTAAAAATAGTTTTTGTCCAAATTTTCGATATTTGTCATTTTTTTCTTCAAAATATCATATCAAAACATATGAAAAAATATTTTTTCTATAATACGTAATTTCGGAATTTGAGTCCTAAAAACTTAAATAAAAAATAGGATTTTTTTCCGTGTACCATTTTTTTCCGAAATATTCTAATCATAATCTACAACTTTGCCGAAGAAAACAAATCGATCAGAAAATCCCTCAAGATACAGAATTTCACACATTTACATACTCATTTTATATGACCAACCCCCAAAATTGTAAATTGTATGGAGACTTCTATGCAAAGTGCCTTCTTTTGACATAGGGATGCATGGATAAAGTTTCATCCAAATAAAAAAATACAAAGAAAATTCGATTTGCGAAATTGGCGATAACACATAAAAAAAAATTGTATAGCTTTTCAAAACCGTTTAACTGTTCTTAACATTTAATCGTTTTATTTTGTAATTTTCTAGGATAGACATTTTCTGATAAGTTAACTGGCATCCCTGGTTTCAAATATTGGCACTTTTAACATTTTATAAAAATCGCGAAATTGATTCATGTGCGTTTCGTTTTGAATAATATTTGGAAACCTGTTTAATATCTTTACTGAATATAGTTTATTTTTTGAATAAATTTAGATTCCTCTTTATATTTTCGATAGTTATGAAAATATAAAGGCTCATTTTCAATCTTCAGTTTGTTTAATTTGGATTCATTTTAGGAATTTTAAATAAGAATTGATTATTGCATGAAATGCACTAAATGAAAACGTTGTCAACCGCTCACATTGCACTTTTTTTTTTACTTTTCAACGTGTGATTCACAAAAAGACACAACAAATAAACATTGACCTTCGAATTCCTCACAACCACAGAAAGCATTCGCGCAACGCTGCTGGACAGCTGCTGAATTCCAGACATTCTTTTTCGAATAATTTAGTGGTGGGTTTGTTCAAAAGCAGCTTATAGGAAGTGATTTTTGTAGTGAAACTAAAAGTTCAATTTACTTTTTTCCCAACAGAAGATCATCCAACTCAAGCTAAAATCATATGTAGTGCGTCGTAATCGCCAGATTCAATTGTAGTGGCACTCCAACAGTGCATTTGAAGCTAAAAAAAGAAGCAAAAATCAAATAAATTCAAAGTGTTGCATTTCTCAGCCAAGTGTAGATAAACGTGTGTGCGTTCGTGTGTTTGTGTGCCAGCCTCAGTTGGATAGCACGACTTCGACACTGATAGCAGAGCACTGAAGCGTGGAGAGCGAGAGCGAGAGAGAGACAGCAGCTGAAGGAGCAACGAGCAGAAGATGAATGCCTCCGATCATGGGTAAGTGTGTCATCTGATCGTACTCTACTCCCTCTCTGAACTATCAATTGCCATCGTCAAGCTAAACACTGTGTCGTCAGCGTTGTCGTCGGAAGAAGGAAGGGAAAGAAGAAGGAGAAGATGAAGTTATGTTTGGAATGGCCTTCGCGAAGGCATCAATTGATTCGCTTGCTGTCTCTCACTCTGATGGTGATAAACTTTTGGACGGGAATCAAGGGAAACGCCTTTTAATTTGGTTTAATTGAAGTGATGAGTTTGAGAGAAGTGCTGCTTGAGATAGCGTTTTGACTGTCCAATATGAAATAGCTTAGATTTTTTCATTGGATTGAAATACGAAGGTAAAAAAAATAATTCTAAAAATAAAAAAAACAAAACCTTGTAAAATTACCTCCAAAATTCACTATAGAATTAAACTTTTTTATGTTTCGGAAAGTGTTGGTAACATTAGATCTAAATGAGTGTTTTTTCCGAATTTATTCATTCTGAATTTTTGCCTTACTGGATCTGACAAACTCCCTTGCCTCAACAAACTAATGGTCAGGATCAAATTAACTTTACAAAGTTATAAACCTCAACTGGCTATTAACGAAAAAAAAAAATTAATGGTTTGACAGTTTATCTACCTACATAACTCTTATAAAACTGTAAACTGGTGCGTTTGAAACGGTATGTCCACGCATCCTTCTTCCACTGTAGATTCTGTGAAATGTGATTCATTCTCAGAATCCTCTCTGCGATAAAGACGCAAACAATCCAGTTTTTTACCTAATTCTTTTCTTTGGTGTCAGATGAATGTTTAGAATGTTCCCTTTACGAAACTGACCTGTAAATCCGGATTTGGTCAATGTGGCCACTGTGAATCTGCCACAACCGAAAAAAGACCTTTTTGAGGCCCCAGCCTTGACAACCTGTTTCCCCGGAAAATTTCTGCCAATTTGGTTGCTTCTGGATGCATTCAACAGCCAATCTACGGTCATGCCAATGTTCACTGACCTATTTTGGACACGCTGGAACCGGTTACCGGCGGCCGCTTGGGGACACTTTCGGAAAATGCAAGAAACCATATCATCCGACCTATCAAACTTCGTGAAATTGAGAGATGTGACAATCTACGGTCATGCCGTTGTTCCCAGACCCATCCTGGCCACTCTGGAACCGGTTACCGGTGGCCGCTTGGGGACACTTTCGGAATATGAGAGAAACCATATCATCCGACCTATCAAACTTCGTGAAATTGAAAAATATTACACTCTACGGTCATGCCGTTGTTCTTCGACCCATTCTGGCCACTCTGGAACCGGTTACCGGTGGTCGCATGGGGACACTTTCGGAATATGAGAGAAACCATATCATCCGACCTATCAAACTTCATAAAATTAAAAGATATGATAATCTACGGTCATGCCAATGTTCACTGACCTATTTTGGACACGCTGGAACCGGTTACCGGCGGCCTCTTGGGGACACTTTCGGAATATGCAAGAAACCATATCATCCGACCTATCAAACTTCGTGAAATTAAGAGATATGACAATCTACGGCCATGTCGTTGTTTGCTAACCCATCCTGGACACTTTGGAACCGATTACCGGTGGCCCCTTGGGGACACTTTCGGAATATGAGAGAATTTATATCATCCGACCAATCAAACTTCATGAAATTGAAAGATATGACAATCTACGGTCGTGCCGTTGTTTGCTGAAGCATCCTGGCCACTCTGGAACCGGTTAACGGTGGCCGCTTAGGGACACTTCCGGAATATGATAGAAACCATATCATCCGACCTATCAAACTTCATGAAATTTAAAGATATGACAATCTACGTTCATGCCGTTGTTCTCTGACTTATCCTGACCACTCTGGAATAGGCTTGAGGACACTTTTGGAATATGAGAGATCTTTTTTAAAAATTATTCTTGAATTCCGCTATGCATAAAGTACGAATCAATTTCATATTATGTACCAACCTTTGCTTGGCAACGCCAATTTTAAAAGCAAAATTTTAAGATGCGATGTCTGTATGTGAAGATCAATACTGTACGTGTTTTATGTATTACTTCTTGTAGGTACCACATCCTATTGAAAAGTTTTTGATTGAAAGTATAACTTTTGCCCAATACCATGGCCACAGCAGAAGAAGATGCTCCTATCACCACACGAACAAGCTTGAAGAAGTTTCTCCTTTTTTCGAAAGGATGATAGAGTCTTGTATCGATTCGTCCGAATCAACGAAACATAATCCAATCCGCTTTAACGTACCACATTTTCATAACAACAAAAACATTACGCTTACGATTATCGAAGAGAGCGGGGCCACCGAGGGACAAGCGTGGAGTTCATCACAAAACATTGGATTTTTGTTGTTGTTGAGACAGGTCCAGAAAGAGTGCGGCACAGACTGGCCATCATATGCTGCCAAAGTCGGATCGATTACGCCTCGCCTCCGTTGTTCTTCCGAGGAAATGCCCCATTTTTTGTGCCATTTTTTGTTGTTGTGCCTTTTCGTTTTTGCTGGCAGTCTTTTGTTTTTCGATTCTTTCCAGTTCAACGGTGCAGCACGTACGGTTTAGGGTGACCAATTTTCCAATTTTTCAATTGAAACATTTTTTAAACAAAATTGGTAAAATTTCAAATAAAGTCAAATTCAACCTAAAACTTTCAGAAAAAAATAAACAAATTTGAAAATATCACCCTAACGCACACATGTTCCAACGAACGATTCTCAAATACAAAGCCAGGTCAACAACAGCAACAACAAAAAAACAAAAGGATATCCCCAGGACCGGAGCTCAAATTCGCCGGAAGCTTTAATTTAAGCGTGAACCATATTTAGCAAGGAGCTGCCACTGCTGTCGCAGTGGAGGCTTTTCCAGCAGTCCTTTCTGCGATGGAATTTTTACACAAAGTTACGCGATTTACTGCTCCTTTGGGAGTGTGTCCCCAATATCGAAGGAGGGGGTCGAGGAATCCAAGCCAGTTTATGTGAATTATTATTTGGCTTTTGTTTCTGGATGTGTGTTCAAAGGCATAAATTGATTTTGAAAACCATTTTGCGAACCTAAAATACATTTCAGCGAGGGCAAAGCAGGAAGAATTAATCGAGAAAACTGACGAAAATCAGTGGCAATGCGAAAAGCTGAAAATTGCAGTCGTAAATTTTCCCCCTGCCCAATGATGGTGATATTTTCGGAGGTCTGCGAAAATGAACGGTTCTCCGGTTTGGTCTTTATGGAGAATTCATGGGATTTGAACATTTCAAGCATCGTTACACTTGAAATCGAATTTTGTTTTTGATTGAGTTACATTTTTGCGAACATTCATTCCTTTTCAACCAATTTTTGATCTTAAAAAGCATTGAAAAGAAGAACTCTTAAAATTTAATTAAGTTCTAAGGTTGGAAATGTGATTTGTTTTATGTGACTTTGCCAATATTTTTAAAAATATTTTTTTTTGATTTTTGATTTTTGGGTGTTTTTGAAACCGCCTTGAGTTAGGGATATTAAAAAAAACACCCAACCCGGGCAGACGGTAATAACAAAATTCATGCCATTTCAATAACAAATACTGTTAAAATAACAGGAAATGTTATGGAATATTCCTGGAAAATCCATTTTTACATAAGAGTTTAATAACAGTGTTTGTTATCATAACAAAATTTGTTATTGGTCTGATATTGGTTGGAAGCCAAAACAACTTGGGAATAACATTTTTTGTTATGAAAGAATACCTCCAACTGATATTGGGATGATCGAATTAGTTGTTAATGTAACAAAAAATAATAACAAAGATTTGTTCGAAGAATAACTAAAAATGTTATTAATCTGTTATTACAATAACAATCCAATAACAAAAAAATCATTAAGACGAATAACAAATCTTGTTATAAATAGAATAAAATGTTATTGGCGTAGTATTTTTCAATATCCAAAAATGTTATTCCTAAGTTATTTCCGTCTGCTCGGGAAAAAGCAAAAACTAAAAATTTGGTTTTATGCCTCTAAGCATTTTCAACAAAAAAATAAATAAATGAAATTGGTATCGTGCTAAAGTAGAAAATGCAACTAAAAACAAGCAAATAATTGAAAAAGTGACTGTAAAAACACGAGGATACTAGATAGGCAAAAGTTACTGATAGGAGGTGGTAGAGTAAGCCAAATACTAACATCAAATCATAAAAATATAAAACAACAGAATTAATGTTTTTTGTAGAACAAATGTTGCTCAAAATAAGCTGAACAAATTTGGGCAATTGAGGGTTAAAATTTTTTACCAAAATATTGTTTTTGTAACTTTGATGTATTGCAGAGAGTTTGCCATTTTCTTTTAGTAATTTTATTTATTTAGCTTGAAAATATTTAATTTACAGTCAAATTATCTAAAATTACTGGTGTACTTCATTTGACATTTTTCTCCTTTTAAAATGTAAGTCGTAAGTCGTTAAAAAAATCTCAAATATTTTTTTCTTAACGTTGACAAAATTTCACACGGGTTCAACATTTTAACATTTAAAATCGGATGAATATTTTCTAAGATATCATCGTTTGAAAATTGATGACCTTATGGGTTTGCTTATGGAAAATATTAGTTTATGTAACAAGTTTTAAAACTAAGATCTTTTCAGCACGAGTCGTACATTTATACACCGAGGTTTACCGAGTTGGATAAATACGACGACTGCTGAAAAAAAACAAGTTTTGTAATGAGTTCCATACAACATTTTTTGAAATTTGGAAAAACACCCAAATCAAAACAATGTTGAAAAGTTTTACTTTTCAAAACAAGTACTGAAAAGTTCAACTTGCCAGCATTTGTTCAGAAAAGTGTTTCTATTCGATTTTGTTATTTTTATTAGAGTAAAGTAGGCTATTTCGCCTTTCGAGAATGACAGGAAAAGTGAGTAGTTTCACGACAGAATTGCAAAAACTCGCTTTTCGTTTTTAAAATCCTTGCAGCGCTATATCTCAGCAACCAAAGTTTGGATCAACATTGTACAGAAATGAAAGTTGTAGAGAATTTGCTCAGCTTTTCATTTTTTCAGAAATGGACAAATATGGACAACTTTTGAGTATACAATTTAAAAAAAAAATTCTGAAAACTTAAAAATGGCTTTAACACGAAAACGCACTGTTTGTTGCACATTTAAAAAAAAAATAATACTACAACCAAAAGTAATATTTGGATTTTGCTTGGTTAAATTTCCGATACTTAAAAAAAACCCCTTTTTTAAAATTCAAAAAAAAAAAACTAAACATATCGACAGAATTGAATTTTTGCGATAAAAAAATTATTTCAGAATTTGCAAATTTGTTTCCTTGTACCTTTGTTGTCAATTGTCCACGCTCCATACAAAAAAGTTTTTTTTTGTATGGAAAATTGTCCACGAGGGGGGGTTGAGATTTCCAAAAAAGTCTCCACGTGGTTTGTGGATGGTTCCTTAATAGAATGAAACTTTTGTGAGTCTTTTGAAAGAAAATAACATAAAACTTTTATAATCAACGTTAAAAAAGGTTTTCCACTTTTAAAATCTGGTCGAAAATGTAAAATGAAGGAAAAAAATTTAATTATATTTTTTTTATCAAAAAAAAAAAAAAACAATCAGAAGAGTTTCCAAAAGTTTTTTTTTTAACATTGGAAACCGGAAAAAAGTGTTTGAGATATCGTTAAATTAAATGAGCATTTCCATTTTTTAAAAGGACCTATAAACTATTGTCTTTCATATGTTTATAGGACCTATTCAAAAATAACTCTAGATTTTATACACAGCAAAAAAAACAGATGGTTATATTCATCAGGGAATGGAGATAGATTTTACGTCAAAAATCTAGTTAAGTCTAGTAAAGTTGCAGAGAGAAAATTGAAGGAAAAAACAAACACAGTTTTTCTCAGCTTTTTCAAAAATATTAGTTTCAGGGTCGTCTTTCATTCATGAATTTATTTTTAAATAATCAAAAATGTAAAATAAAAATCGAAAATTATAACCTATAAGTCCAAAACAATGCATTTTATTTAAAAACGACAGTATTTTCTATATTTTTTTTTTTTATAAATTACAGATTGTTATTCACCCATTTTGGTTGAATATTACCTCTTTTTTGAGTAACATTACCTAAAAAATGTTTAAAAATGTGAACCTGATGAATATTCATCAGAAACTGGTGAAAATTCATCATTTTCTGATGTAATATTACACATTTTTTTTGGACGCGAAATCTGTCATCATTTCCTGATGAATATTACCATAATTTTTTTCTGTGTATGATTGGGAAAATCTAGAGAACTACTCCAATAGATTTATGCATAATTCTTAAACTATCTAAAGACTTCTGAACAACTATAAAATGGACTGACCTTATTCTTCTTGTATAGTTTTAATTAGGATTTTTATACAAACCACCCTGGGCCTTGTAAAGTCAAGGGGCATGATTTGATCCTAGTGCATTAGTTAAAATTTGGGAAACATTCTTTTTTATAAGCACTATGGACACCACTTCATGCTACGAGAACTCGCTTTGTCGCAGCCCCAGGGCTTAAGCGTTGACCGATAAGCTGTCTTCGTGAACTAGGTAGTTCTCCGATAGTGAAAATATCACAATTGCACAAGACACCGTTGCTCCTGTGACTTTTTCACTATCACAATGTGGGATTTAGGTGGGACTTTAGGATAGTACAATTGATTTGTTGCTTAGCATTAGCATTTAATATAAATCTGTATGCTTTCCACATCTATTTGATGATAAATTTAGTTGTAATTGTTAAGTTAGAGTAATGCTGTCAATAAACTTTGATTGATGTAGAATACAAGGCATTCTTTTATGTCAAATTGTCCATAGAGTCTCGATCAATCAATAATGTAATGATATCGGACAAAATTCGTTGATCTGTTGAACTAACGGTTTTCAGATTATGGTTGTATTGACCATTGTTGCGAATCGAGGAACTACGGATCTTTTGACGTAAATGATCATTTCTTTTTAAAATCGCGATTTCTATCCTATTTGTATATCAGTTCATAAATTTTTATTGTTTTTGATAGAAGTAGTACTGCAACAGTTAAAGGAACGTTTAGTTTTGAACATTAAGTTGAGAGGATTTTAGATTAAAGGTTAGATTTTCAATCCCCCTGGGCCTTGTAAAGTCAAGGGGCATGATTTGATCCTAGTGCATTAGTTAAAATTTGGGTATACATTCTTTTTTATAAGCACTATGGACACCACTTCATGCTACGAGAACTCGCTTTGTCGCAGCCCCAGGGCTTAAGCGTTGACCGATAAGCTGTCTTCGTGAACTAGGTAGTTCTCCGATAGTGAAAATATCACAATTGCACAAGACACCGCTGCTTCTGTGACTTTTTCACTATCACAATGTGGGATTTAGGTGGGACTTCAGGATAGTACAATTCTCGAGTTTTTTTTTGAAAAGGTCCTATAAACAAAATTTTCACTTTTTGCTTTTTGGGTGTTTTTGAATACCCCTGACTCAAAGCGGTTCTAAAAACACCCAAAATGCAAAAATTAAAAATTTTGTTTATAGGACCTTTTCAAAAAAAACTCGAGAATTGATTTGTTGCTTAGCATTAGCATTTAAAATAAATCTGTATGCTTTCCAAATCTATTTGATGATAAATTTAGTTGCAATTGTTAAATGAGAGTAATGCTGTCAATAACCTTTGATTGATGTAGAATACTAGGCATTCGTTTATGTCAAATTGTTCATAGAGTCTCGATCAATCAATAATGTAATGATATCGGACAAAATTCGTTGATCTGTTGAACTAACGGTTTTCGGATTATGGTTGTATCGACCATTGTTGCGAATCGAGGAACTACGGATCTTTTGACGTAAATGGTCATTTCTTTTTCAAATCGCGATTTCTATCCTATTTGTATATCAGTTCACAATTTTTATTGTTTTTTGATAGAAGTAGTATTACAACAGTTAAAGGAACGTTTAGTTTTGAACATTAAGTTTAGAGGATTTTAGATTAAAATTTATATTTTCAATCCAAAGTAGTTAGCAAATGAATATTTAGACTTAAATGAATAATTGAATAAGTTGGACTTATGAATAACACACAACTGTACATTTATTCTGGAGTCAGATCCATACAGCGTCAGTGTTTATTTGGTCGAAGTGTACTAATTCATTGGCAGATCTGATTCTAGTTGTAATGTACGACAAGACTACTGACGGACGTGACAGGACGAGGGCCCAGTTTAGAGGTTTCAACATCAACGATGTGCGGCTGGACCACCCTCCCAAAAAAAAAAAAAAAAAAAAAAAAAAAAAAAGGTTAGATTTTCAATCCAAAGTAGTTAGCAAATGAATATTTGGACTTAAATGAATAATTGAATAAGTTGGACTTATGAATAACATACAACTGTGCATTTATTCTAGATTCAGATCCATACAGCGTCAGTGTTTATTTGGTCGAAGTGTACTAATTCATTGGCAGATCTGGTTCTAGTTGTAATGTACGACAAGACTACTGACGGACTTGACAGGACGAGGGCCCAGTTTAGAGGTTTCGACATCAACAATGTGCGGCTGGATCACGCTCCCAAAAAAAAAAAAAAAAAAAAAAATTAGGATTTTTATACAAACCAGTTCAAATTTCATCTTTGGTATAGTCACAATTTACTGGTAAAGGAAAACGTTGAAAACTAGATTTTTTTTCTGGGCAGTTAGAGGTTAATATGTTTTGAAATAAATAATCCAAACATGTGTTCAACAGAAAAAAACGTTAAAACCTTTCATAATTTTCTACAAAGTTGCATTTCCCACCTTCAATGAGGCCTAATTACCCACGCTTCACAAACATTCCAAATATTTACAATCAAAATATTGTTCCAAGATTAGGACAACCGCCGCCCATATGTTTACCACCCTTGCTTGTCGCGTGCGCTTCAAATCTGCCTCAATCTCAAAGTCGAGGATAAGGTCTCCCGGGTTATCTTATCTACTCCTTGCTGTGTGCTCGCTCCTGTATACAACACCTCTCTCTCTCGGTTGTAGATTTACCTTGCCGGTGTAAATATAGACATACCAACGAACCAACTTCTGAATCACTGACAGGGCCCGCCCGGCCATAGAAAGGTGATAAATTATCCCAACGTTACAATCTTTTCATTATCATCACTCCCTGGGCCGGAAGAAGGTGGGGAGTGGCGAGGGAGAGCTTTTAATTTGTTCTTGGACCTCCTGGAAAGGCCGCCGTGCCAGGACGAAACCATCCGAAAACTGCCAAGTGGGGATATTAAATTATGCAGACATAAATTTGAAATTCCTTCCCACCAGAGTGGCAGGACCGGCAGGCAGCTTACATAATAAATCAACTCCAAGAAGAGTGGGCACACGAAGCGCACCCCACAAGTTCACACCAGAGTCCTTCTTCCGGACGACCGTGGTCAAGAGATTCCCGGCAATGCCAAAAGGGCGCGAATAAATCCTCGTCCAATCGTCTGACAAGAGTTCAAACTTGATTAATTATTCAAACGCGCTATGCCACAGAAGAGAGTCCTGTCTGGGGCCGGGTTCCGATATTGGCCGGGCATGTCCGTCGATATGAATGCATTTGAACTCTGTGGGACGGGGGTTCGTGTTCGTTTGTACAGTGTCTGTATCGCAAAGAGAAGAGGGGTAAGCCATGGCTTACGTACTACAACATGCCACTAAAAGCTCGTTTCCCATCAGTTGGAATGCCTCTCCGGATCCAAAATCTAGGATCACCATTAAGTATGCATTAAAGAGAGCTCTTTCTCTGTCTAAATGGTTCCATTAGGCGGACCGGTCATAGACTAACCGTTTCCGCACTTTCGGATTCGGGGGGACCTTTCAGAAAATGGGAGCAACGGTCTCGTACTCACACACAAGTCACCATTAGGGAGAGAGAGGTCGAGGAATCTGGACAAATCCAGGCCACGTATACACCTTGTACTGCTGTACATGGCTAGATGCACTCAGAACTGGGGAGATTTAGATTTTTTGCGCGCCAGACAGACAACAACCATATGATTACTATAAACCTTATGGTTTTTGAACATTTCGCCTACTGTTACTACATTTTCTTATTTTGAATGAATCCCAAACAATATTTGACAAATCGTTACTATTCCCTAAACTGTGCCTGTATAGTCAGCAACTGGTTATTGTTTACCCGGGGACGTTCTCCGCTACCCACGGGATAAAGATCCTAATCGGGTGGCTTTTGATTTGCTTTTATACGTCGTGTGATTCAGCGGAGGCTATACGAACAGACTAGGCACAGGGGCAGACAGAACACGTTTTACTCGAGGCCCAGACATCGTGGCAGAACAGGGAGCGTCCTACTGCACAGTAAAATTGTCAGAAAATGTGTAATTTTACCTCTGAAAAAGTGTAATTTTACAACTTTTCTGGTGTAATGTCACTTTTTCACTCATAATTGAGATAACATTACATTATAAAAGAGATAATATTCAACCTTCCAAATTTACACATGTTTTTTACTGTGTAGGTATAGGTTCATTCGAGGTTCGCGTGTGCCTGTCGCATCGTTGTCGATGAATGATGAGCTGCCGATGTCGAGGAAAGGAAAAGCACATGGATGGTTGAAGTGTTGGGAATTTTGTGATTTATGGGGAGTTTTTGATTTGAGAAGGATATTTTTTAGGAAAAGTTACACAGTAAAAAAATGTGTAAATTTGGAAGCTGTAATTTTGGAAGGTTGAATATTACCTCTTTTAAGATGTAATTTAACCTCAATTAAGACTGAAAAAGTGACATTACACCTTTTTTTCTAAACTTATTTTTATTAGGTCCTCTTAGGTGCTAAGACCAGGTTAGGACCGAGGATCGATCAACATATTATCATTACACCTTTCTAGTGGTAAAATTACACATTTCCAGAGGTAAAATTACACATTTTTTCTGACATAAAAGATGTACCCCTTCCCAGATATAATATTACCATGATTTTTTTTCTGTGTATATAGGTCGGAACTAAAGATTGTGTAAGATTTTGGACAATTTGGTTAGGGAATACAGCATAAACTCGAATTTCGATCTGGGGAAAATCTTTGTGAAACATCGTAAAGTGCTACGAATCGATCCTGTAATGATACTGTGTGATAATCTAATTCTGTTGATCAGTATTTTTGATGGGAAAATTTAAAGGTTTTATAATCATAAATGAAAAAAGTTAGATTATATCCACAGTGAAAAAAAGATAAATTTTGTAAGGTTTAAAATTTGATGGTTGAATATTACATGATTTTCGCGTTATTGTGTAAAAAATGAAATTCAACAGAAAAAAAAATTACCAGATCCTGATGTAATATTACACATTTCTTACCGTATTTTGTAAAAAAAAAATATTTTATATCTGCAATTGGTTTATGTTTAATTTTAACTTTTTCACACATTATTCTAGGTAAAACTACACAAAAATAGGTAATACTACAACATCACAGTCTTAACCTTTGGAATTTTCACTTGTTTATACTTCGCATTACACAGTAAAACATAGTTGAATGTTTGAAGATTGAAAATGAAAAATTGATGGTTGAATATTGCCTAGTAATAGTATTTTTTAGTATTTTTAACCAAAGTATTCGCAGATGTAAAATAATCATGATTTTTTTTACTATTCATTTAAGATTTCTAATAAAAAAAATGTGTTATTTTACATCGGAAACTGGAGAAATTTTCATCATTTTCTGTTGCAATTTAACACATTTTTTTTTACCGCATTTTGTAAAAAAAATGTTATTTTATATCTTCAATTGGTTTATGTTTAATTTTAATTTTTATACACATTATTCTAGGTAAAACCACACAAAAAAGGTAATATTCAAACATCACATTTTCAACCTTTGGAATTTTCACTTGTTTATATACTTCGCATTACACAGTAAAAAATAGTTGAATGTTTGAAGTTTGAAAATGAAAAATTGATGGTTGAATACTGCCTACACCCAAAGGAAAAATATATCTCAAAATCTGCAACATTGGATTTGCTGCAGAAAATGTCATATTTTATAACATTTTTTGCAGCAAGCCCGTAGATCATTTTTGCCCGCGTGTAAAAATTTCAGCGATCTGCAGTTCTTACCAACACATATAATGCTGGCCTGTCCCCGAGCAACACTCCAAAGAGAAGCATATGTTGGTGCTCTTTCACTCACATTTCATCAAGCGTCCATGGCGCGGTGGTAGCGTGTCGGATCAATAACCAAGAAGTTGGTGGTTCAATCCTCGTTCTGCTAAGTGCTTTTTTTGTGAAATACAACCAAAAAGCCGTCGGTAATGTCGATAATTGTCGGTAACGGGCAAAAATGTCATACCCCTATATCGCAAAAAATGCATGAGGACTAGGGTGCAGAGAAAAAATGACCCCCTGCTCCACAAGCGGAAAACGGTTTTTTGGGTTATTTTAAGCATCTGTGTAAATTTTGAACGACATTGGATGAGATTAACCCATTGATACCCGAGTTTAAAGTTGGTGAGAAAAATGTTTTTCATACAAAAATGACTTTTTTAAATCGCTAATAACTTTTCAGGATCGGGTTTTACAGTTTTGGTATGTTCTACAAAGTTGTAGAGCATTAAATTTTCAAAAAGAATCTCACTTTTGGGAATATTTGGATGGAAGAAACGCACCGTGCAGACCAAACCGTAAGAAACTTGGAATTTCCATACATTTTTTCGATTTTTCCCATACAAACTTCACCTCCGAGTATCAATGGGTAAATGATGACCGATTTTGCTCATAGTTGGCCCAGAGTCCTAAAATAGGTCAAGGAACAACATTCAGCTTGTGGAGGGAGGTTTTGAAAAAAAGTCCCATATTCTGGGCACCCTAATGAGGACAGTTATCATGCAGATTCTGATATACTTTCATGCCGCCATGCATCACAATCATGCGACTGCCAGTTGGGTGTACTAATAGTATTTTTTAGTATTATTAACCAAAGTATTCGCAGATGTAAAATTACCTTGATTTTTTTTAATATGCGTTTAAGATTTCTAATAAAAAAATGTGTAATTTTACATCGGAAACTGGTGAAATTTTCATCATTTTCTGTTGAATTAACTTTTTACACAAAAAAGAATTTATAAAATAACTCAATAAAAGCCATCAAAATTTTCATCCTTCCAGGATTCATTTTTTTCTGTGTAAATGTAGGTATCTCTTATGTCAGAAAATAACATGCAATTTTACCTCTAAAAAAATGTAAATTTATTACTTTTTCAATTAAATCACAATTTTATAACCATAGTTGAGGTAATATTACATCATAAAGAGAATTATATTTTTAAAACCTTAAAATTTAACACCTTCAAAATTTACATATTTTTTACTGTTTGATTTTTTTTATGTGTGAAAAAAAGGGAATTTATCTAAGGAACTGGTGAAATTTGCATCAGTTTTTGTCTTTTTTACTTATTTACTTCGAATAAATTTATACCAAATAGTATCAATTCTTACCCATCAAATTTTGAATCTTCAAAAAATAAACTTTTTCAACTGTATTTTATATCGGTAATGTGTCATTTTACACATTTTATGAGATAAAATTACATCCTAGAATGGGTAATTTTTTTGACACAAGAGTTCAGAAAAGATAAACCTTATCCCACATTTAATTTCATCCAGAAATTTTGAAATAATGCACATTTTTCGTGATTTTTATGATAATTCTACTTTTAAACATTGATTGAGGTAATATTACATCATTAAAAGGTACATTAACAGCATCAAATTTAACACCTTCAACATTAATACCAATCTTTATTATGTATTTTTGATACAAATTATACTTCCTCATAATTTCCCTGCCGGTCACCCGTAAAACAACCCTCAAAAGCTTATAAAAATCTACCAAGAACACCTTCATCAACCCAGACTAGACCATCATCTGCGGACACACAAAGAGCATCATGAACCCTAACCCTGCACCCTGCTAGTTGTAGCAGCAACATCAGTCAGTGGGTACAACCCACAGCAAATTCATGCTTGATGTTGCCACTGAACTACCGTGCAGCAAAGGGCGAAACTATACTTGTTTGAACAGCAAACACGAGACCTGGCCGGTTGGCTGGCTGGAAAAACAGAAGATACACAAACAAACATACACGCTGGGTGGAGGGAGGCCACAGTCCTCTCCGTGTCCACACCTTGATTTCACGTGCTGTAGGTCACAACATCACCGCGGGAAAAACGTTGGGTGGAGTTGCTTTGAGCTTTATTTGTGCGATACAAGGACTAGGTTTTACGGTGAAATCCAGCACCCTAGTAGAATACTGCACGCGCTGAAGCTCACAATCCAGAGCAGTGCTGCCAGAGCTGTGTTACAGTGCACCGCCGACGGTTGCAGCATGGCTGGCGTTGTTTTGTTGATCGTCATCATGTTCAACAGCATGCACGTGCTATCCACTATTAGTTGATCGTGCCTCTTAACCGTTAACGATCCCCGGTAGTCCCACTCACAGTGTTGAAGTCCTACGATCTGGAAGACTCGAGTATCGTTCCGGTACCACAGGTTGTCCAGCCTCCAAGGTAGCATATATCTGTTCACGGTACGAAACGTTCTGCAAGTGTTGCAGGTTATGATCTGGACGCTCGTTGGATTGCATTCCATGGCGAAACGGTAACACCCGACAGCGAATGGATCCTCCAGGTTGAACGGGTTTAGGCCGTGGTTGTTCGGAATCCAGGTCACAATGTCACCGAAGATTCTGGTATTCACAGGGCAGTCGTTGAGGGATTTTAGGGGTTGGTTTTCCAAGTCAAACTCGACTGCGAGAAACGATGATACAAGAATCCACAGTTGAAGAATTAGGGCAATCCAAGACATGTTGCTTTGTTGTTAGTGGGATTCGGTCTGATAGATAACGGACAACGGTATACTTAAATAATTTCCAATTCTATTCGTGAATATAGGGAGGAACTAATGGATCCTTTAATGTAATCTATTCTGAAGACTTTGACACCAATCGTAAAAAAGACCAATTACTCCAACAATGAACCTTTCAAAGCAACTCCACCCTACAGTTCTAAAAGCTCTGCTCGGGTTGATTGCTGATAAAGTCGTCCCGGTGCACGTAACCTCTTCTTCAAGCCACACCTATAAACGGGGTCGGTCAGTCGAACATTCAGCAGAACTCGAGGTCACCAGGGAAGGAAAGGGAGTCGAGTAGGTGTCAATGTCACTTGCAGGTTCTGATTTTAAAATTTTCCCCGCGGGAACTGACACGGTCACGAAGGCTGGCAACACTGTTGTTGTTGTTTCACCGTTGAACTCATAGAGTCATGAAGGCGGCGCGATGCAACAAAGACTAGGCTATGAATCATGCTGGTCCATTTTTGGCGGTTGAGATTTACTTTTTTTTTGCAGTGCTGACGTAACAATTGCCGTCATTGTTGCCAGTCCGGTTGACGCGCGTGTTCCCAAGTCAGGTTATTCCGTTGGATACCGCAGGCAAAGAGTGACACGAGTACTCTCCGTCAGACGGCGCGACGTGGAGGTTGTGTGCGCAATTAGATAATCGATGCTAATCGGTTGTGCCGAGCGGCAAGTTTAGCTAGTGTGGTTGTACAGATTTGTGCGAGATGATGATCTGTGTGATGTTAGTCGGACAGATTGGAATCAAATTGATTAGCTAGTTTTTTTCAGAATTCATTATTTTCTTACTCTTTAACTTGAATAATATATTCCATGTACTTTCAAATACATGAATCTTGGATTATTGATCCTTCAATTTCTTTTATTCTTGAATCTTGGATTTTTTAAGATTCAAATGACGGAATGTTGGACAACTAGACTCCCGGACCTTATGGTATCTTGGAACTGATTACATTGATTCCTGGATTCTTGGACTCTAGAATTCTTAGACTCTTAGATTCTTAGACTCTTGGATGCTTTTACTCTTAGATTCTTGAATTCTTGAATTCTTATATACTTATTCTTGGACTCTTGGATTCTTGGACTCTGAGATTCTTGGACTCTTAGATTCTTAGACTCTTGGGCTCTTGGATTCTTGGACTTTTTGATTCTTAAACTCTGAGATTATTGGACTCTTGGATTCTTGGACTCTTGGATTCTTGGATTCTTAGACTTTTGGATTCTTAGACTCTGAGATTCTTGGACTCTGAGATTCTTGGACTATTGGATTCATGGACTCTTGGATTCTTAGACTTTTGGATTCTTGGACTCTTGGATTCTTAGACTCTGAGATTCTTGGACTATTGGATTCATGAATCTACTTTTAACCTTTTGGACTCTTGGATTCTTAAACTTTTGGATTCTTGGACTTTTGGATTTTTGGACTCTTGGATTCTTGAATCTAAAAGTCCACTTTTGACCTCTTGGATTCCAGGATTCTTAGACTTTTGGATTCTTGGACTCTTGGATTCTTGGGCTCTTGGATTCTTGGGCTCTGAGATTCTTGGACTATTTGATTCTTGGACTCTTAGACTCTTGGATTCTTGGACTCTTGGACTCTTGGACACTTGGAATTTTGGACTCTTAGATTTTTTGATTTTTATACTTTTGGATTCCAACTCTTGGATACCTGGATTCTTGGATACTTGGATTCTTATACTTTTGGACTCTTGGATTTTTGGATATTCATACTTTTAGATTCCAACTCTTGGATTCTTATACTTTTGGACTCTTGGATTCTTAGATTTTTATACTTTTGGATTCTTGGGCTCTTGGATTTTAGGACTCTTGGATTCTAGGACTCTTGGATTGATATACTTTTGGACTCTTGGATTTTTAGATTTCTATACTTTTGGATTCATGGACTCTTGGATTCTTGGACTCTTGGATTCTTAAACTCTTGGATTCTTGAACTATTGGATTCTTGGACTCTTGGATTCTTGGACTCTTAGATTCTTGAATTCTTTTATTATTATACTTTTGGACTCTTGATTTCTTAGATTTTTATGCTTTTGGATTCTTGGACTCTTGGATTCTTATACTTTTAGATTCTTATACTTTATACTCTTGGATTCTTGTACTTTTGGACTCTTGGATTCTTGGATTCTTAGATTTTTATACTTTTGGATTCTTGGACTCTTGGATTCTTGGACTCTTTGATTCTTGGACTCTTGGACTCTTGGACTCTTGGATTCTTGGACTCTTGGATTCTTGGACTCTTGGATTCTTATACTTTTGGACTCTTGGATTCTTGGATTCTTAGATTTTTATACTTTTGGATTCTTGGACTCTTGGATTCTTGGACCCTTGGATTCTTGGACTCTTGGATTCTTGGACTCTTGGATTCTTAAACTCTTGGATTCTTGAACTCTTGGATTCTTGGACTCTTGGATTCTTGGACTCTTGGATTCTTGGACTCTTGGATTCTTGGACTCTTGGATTCTTGGACTCTTGGATTCTTGGACTCTTGGATTCTTGGACTCTTAGATTCTTGAATTCTTGGATTATTATACTTTTGGACTCTTTATTTCTTAGATTTTTATGCTTTTGGATTCTTGGACTCTTGGATTCTTATACTTTTAGATTCTTATACTTTATACTCTTGGATTCTTGTACTTTTGGACTCTTGGATTCTTGGATTCTTAGATTTTTATACTTTTGGATTCTTGGACTCTTGGATTCTTGGACCCTTGGATTCTTGGACTCTTGGATTCTTGGACTCTTGGATTCTTGGACTCTTGGATTCTTGGACTCTTGGATTCTTGGACTCTTGAATTCTTGATTTCTTAGACTCTTAGATTCTTGGACTCTTGGATTCATGGACTTTTGGATTCATGGACTTTTGGATTCATGATCTTTTGGATTCATGGACTTTTGGGTTCTTGGACTCCTTAAATTCTTTGACTTTCAAGCTCTTGGACTTTTGTAATCATGGACTCTTGGAATCTTGAGCTCTTGGACTCTGGATCTTGGATTTTGAATTCTTGGACTTTCGAGCTATAGAAGTCATGGACACTATTTGTACTCTTGCATTCTGTTAATGCTAACAAAACTATTTCTTCCCTATCCAGCACTCAACGTGACTAGTCGTAGCTATTAATCATCCGATGTGCTCTATTTCCTCACCCTCATTACAACTACACACAGACAGTCACAAAAACATTCAAACACTTACCCAGAGACGTGCCTAAAGACTCGTTACGATATCGCCATTCACAAATGAGTCAATCTACCTAGTAAGTTACATTGCTGTACCCAAGTACTGAAACCCCTTAGCGAAGCTATAGCAGACCGGTCTGTAACTCACCGCGGGACTCTCTTGGGCGTGAATTGGTTGCTAATTTGCATACGATTCCAGACAGACGTCGTCGGTCGCCGGTGTATGAAAAGAGATTTCTGCATGAAAAGGTGACCCCGTGGTAATCACTCTTGGGACCCTTTTCAGCAGTACTTTCCTCGAGTTGCGTTGTGAGCGCCTACGCACTGGGATGTGGCCAAGTTTGTAAACCACACAAAATGGGGGGATTCCTGTATAGTTGTACGTGATGCTCGGAGTTGTGTGCTTTTGTATGGAGGGATTCTGTCCATGGCAGAGTTGTTATTGTGTGGTTTTGTCATGCACATCAATTTTTTGAATCTTGAACTTTTAAATTTAAATCATAAGTTGGAGCATTTTGGACGGTATGTCCGGTATGTCCATGCATCCTTCCTCCCCTGTAGATTCTGTGAAATGTGATCCATTCTCAGATTTCTCTCTGTGGTAAACACAACGCAGTAGGGTTGGCCGCTTGGATTCTTGGACTCTTTAACTTTTAAACTGTTAGGTTCTTGGATGCTCGAACTATCGCATTCTTGAATTTTGGATTTCTGGAATCTTAAAAATTGAACTTTTGAACTCCCAGACTTAAACTTTTGGATTCATAGCTCTTAGATACTTGGACTATAGATTTAGGCTCTTGGACTAGACTGTTGGATTCATAGATTCTTGGAATCTTGAAATTTTGGACTTTTGGACTTTAAAGCTCTAGGACTCTTGTAGTCAAAGATTATTGAACTCATGGACTATTGGACTATTGCACTTTTGGACTATTGAACCCTTGGACTTCTTGGACAATTGATCCCTTGGACTTTTGGACTCTTGGATTATTGGATTATTGGCTTCATGGCCTTTTCCAATTTTATAATCTTGGAATCTGTAGGGTTCTTTGACCTTAATTTTTTGTAATTAGGAAGCTTTTTATGGGGTGTAGTAAATCCATGACATAACCTCAAAGTGGCAACCCTGACTCCTCCCCTGAGAAATTCCCAATCCATCAGAACTTTCCCAGCAAATCTCAGCTGCAGCTGCTACCGTATTCTGCCAACTCGCGCGCAAGTGGTTAATAATTGCGACATCGCGTTAATGACGATCGTTTTCTCGTCGTCACCACCAGCGTGCATGTTTTCTACCCCATAGGACTAATCGTTCGGCTTGGCTGGGTTCACCACTTGAGTTTATCCAATCGAACAGAGAGAGTTCAACCACTGGCAGTGGGAAACAGAGGAAGTGCCACTTCTCTACACGACTCTCTACTTTCTTTCGACGACCGACGATGGTGACGAGTGCTTGACACTTAACGCGCTGGCTGGCAGGTTCTGGCGGTGACACTTGAGGATTAATTTGTTCGTTTCTTTCTTGCTTGCTTCACAGATTCAATCCAGCATTTAATATGGCCACCATAAGACAGGCGATCAACGAGACCATCGAGCGAGGTGAGTTTGGAGGGAGGGAGAGGTTTGTGTGAAGTTGATTTTTCATGGTGTCGATTTCTGGAAAAGTCAGGGAAAACCTGGAATTGTCAGGGAATTTTATTTGACCTGGAAAAGTCAGGGAAAGTCAGGGAATTTTAAGCTGGGTCAGGGAATTTTGATGATCTTAAAAATATTACTACAAAATTTCATTTATTTTTGAAAATTCACCCTTGATTATGTATTTGAATGTCTTCCAGGCCAAACTTTGCAACATTGATAATATTTATTTTTTTATATTGGTCAGTCCGGAAGGAACGCAAAACTCCATATAAAAAATACTTAAGAAAAGGGTCACGAAGAAAAGGAACAGCAACGTAAAGTTGCATTTGGCACTTCTTCGCGCGTTGCTTGTTTGCAATATGTTTAGGTTTAAAAATCGAATAATTTGGATTTGCTTTGGATTTGCGTTCAACTGAAAATAACAAATTACTAGCGCACACAGGGGGGACAATATGAGGCAGTTGCCCCCTCAGAGATTTGTTTTAAAATTGGTCGTTTGCTCAGCATATAGGGACCATAAAGAGAATCATACATTTTGTCAAAAAAATTGAATGATTAAAAAAATCAAAAGTTATAAAATTCGACAACAGAAAATTAAAAAAAATCTCAAATTCTAAAGCTCAAAGATATCAAATTTAAAAAATTCTTAAATTCTGATATTTTGGAATAGTTGATTTTTTATTTTTTTAAATTTTTATTCTAAAATTCTAAAGAAATTGCAAGGTTAGAAAATTTTCCAAAATTTTATTTTCCTTTAAATTAATGAACTATGATTTAAAAATGATCCAAAGTAATCTAATTTTGTGTAATCTAAAATGTAAGCAAAATAGTGATGGTGAAATGGAATTAAAAATTAAAGAATTAAATTCAAGAATAAAAGAAATAAAACTTTTTTCTAAAAATAAACAGGGTTGTTACGGACGGCGCGAATTTGGCGCGGATTTCACATGGTAGCAATTTTAATTTAAAAAAATATTGAGAGAGATAAAATTACTTTCAACTTATAAAGAAAAATATTATCAAAAATCAGAATAATTTTTTTTTGTTGAATGCAAAAACTTCGATTTTTTTATTGATTGAATTTTCTTCCGAAAATTTTTGTTGGTTTTTTCTCAATGAGAAAAATGAAGATGAAGATCATGAAGAGATATTTTTTTTAAATGTGTTGTTGAGGATTTCCTAAATAAATGTATTACTACACTTAACTCATTTTGAAACATACTGACTCTGAATATTTAATTTCTTTTAAGTTTTGAGTAATGTTTTTACCCTTATTTAGTGTTCTTTTATACTGGATACATTCAATTTTAAACTTGTGAATCTTAATCATATTTTAAACTCTTCCTGAAGATATAGACATAAGGATGTAACAAAAATAATTATTGGGGCATGTTCCAGTGGGTGTACTGTGCTTATATCCCAAATATGAGCTTGATTGGACGTAACAGAAGCTGGCCTCCGCCTTTGACTTTTAGATGGGATTCAACCAGTAGAAATATTTTTTTTAATTTAAATTTAAATGAAGAAAAATAAAAAAAAATCAAAATATAAAAAAAACTTCAAATTGAATTATTCAGAAATTAGGAAATAAAATTAGGAATAATAGTATTTAAAAAACCCAAAAAAAATAAATAAATAATTCCTATTAAAAAAATTAAAAGATCCGAAAATTTTTAAATAAAAAATTTAAAGAATCTGAAAATAAAATAATTTTTCTTTTAAATTAAAATTTAAAAAATTTGCAAAAAATTAAAACAAAAATTATAAATAAAAACAATCAAGAGCACAAAACTAATATTTTCTTAAATTCTTAAACTCGTAAATTTATAAATTCTTAAATTCTTAAATTCTTAAATTCTTAAATTCTTAAATTCTTAAATTCTTAAATTCTTAAATTCTTAAATTCTTAAATTCTTAAATTCTTAAATTATTAAATTCTTAAATTCTTAAATTCTTAAATTCTTAAATTCTTAAATTCTTAAATTCTTAAATTCTTAAATTCTTAAATTCTTAAATTCTTAAATTCTTAAATTCTTAAATTCTTAAATTCTTAAATTCTTAAATTCTTAAATTCTTAAATTCTTAAATTCTTAAATTCTTAAATTCTTAAATTCTTAAATTCTTAAATTCTTAAATTCTTAAATTCTTAAATTCTTAAATTCTTAAATTCTTAAATTCTTAAATTCTTAAATTCTTAAATTCTTAAATTCTTAAATTCTTAAATTCTTAAATTCTTAAATTCTTAAATTCTTAAATTCTTAAATTCTTAAATTCTTAAATTCTTAAATTCTTAAATTCTTAAATTCTTAAATTCTTAAATTCTTAAATTCTTAAATTCTTAAATTCTTAAATTCTTAAATTCTTAAATTCTTAAATTCTTAAATTCTTAAATTCTTAAATTCTTAAATTCTTAAATTCTTAAATTCTTAAATTCTTAAATTCTTAAATTCTTAAATTCTTAAATTCTTAAATTCTTAAATTCTTAAATTCTTAAATTCTTAAATTCTTAAATTCTTAAATTCTTAAATTCTTAAATTCTTAAATTCTTAAATTCTTAAATTCTTAAATTCTTAAATTCTTAAATTCTTAAATTCTTAAATTCTTAAATTCTTAAATTCTTAAATTCTTAAATTCTTAAATTCTTAAATTCTTAAATTCTTAAATTCTTAAATTCTTAAATTCTTAAATTCTTAAATTCTTAAATTCTTAAATTCTTAAATTCTTAAATTCTTAAATTCTTAAATTCTTAAATTCTTAAATTCTTAAATTCTTAAATTCTTAAATTCTTAAATTCTTAAATTCTTAAATTCTTAAATTCTTAAATTCTTAAATTCTTAAATTCTTAAATTCTTAAATTCTTAAATTCTTAAATTCTTAAATTCTTAAATTCTTAAATTCTTAAATTCTTAAATTCTTAAATTCTTAAATTCTTAAATTCTTAAATTCTTAGGTTCTTGAATGCTGCAATTTTTTTTTTCATCTTAAATTACAGAAAACCTGATAAAATTTGAAGTTATTTTTTTTCGGTTAGAGAAATTTTGAGAAGGAGATGTCGGAAAATTTGCTTCGATTTTTCTAAGTGTCGCTTTCGTAAGATCATCGAGTATGAACTGTATCTGAAATTTAAAATCTCAAGATCGAGGATTTTTTACAATTTTTAAATTTTATTGTTTTAATGTTAAAATTTCTGATTTTTTTTTGCCAAAATGTTTGTCTTGGCTTTTATATCTAGTTTACCTTATTCTAGCAAAAATACATTTTCAGTGTTTCATGAATCTGTGTTTAATGATGGCGCGGATTTTTTTTATTTCTCCGTAACAACCCTGAATAAAGGAATTTGAGAATTCAAGAATTTATAAAAAATGGTCTCTTCGGAAAAGTTGTTTCAACTTTAATTAAGATCCAGCATCCGAGATTTCATAGGGATTGTACAACTACAAAAATGTTTTTCCCAAACAACATTCAAGGGCTTACAAGGAGGAATTCTCGTGGTCAGATCGAGCTTAAATTTGGAATCTATTGCAAAACAAAAAAAGCTCGAGCAGGTTGTATTTTGTTTTTATTTTGATAAAATGTATTGATCGTGTGAATGATCGTCTGTAGGCTCTGGTCAAGGTAGATAACACTATTTTTTTTAATTTTATAGCAAAAATATTTTTTTGTAAAATTATTTAAAAAGATGTTTTCTTCAAATATCCAAAAAACCGTTTGCATTAAAAACAAACATTGCTGAAAAAGACCTAGATCTTTTTTAAAACCGTAAACATGTACTTGAAAAAATCAAATTTAATTGTATATTTTTCTTAGTTTTTACGTTTTTTCAAATATTTCTTAAGGTTCTGCAAAATTACATAGTTTTGTCTCCAAAACCATTAGTTTTTTTATATTAAGGCACAATCAAAAATTGCATCGGCCTAATTCTTTTGAAAATTCGGCAAAAGGCATCGATTTTAAAATTAAACATGACTTTTTAATTTAAATCAAATTTTCAATAGATTTTTTTTTGGAAAACTATTAACTTTAAATTTTCTTTAGGAAATGAAGTGAAATTAACTAATAGCAATTTGAAATTTGCAACAATTTTAATTATTAATTATTTCTAGAGTTTTTTTTAAAGGTCCTATAAACTATTGTGTTTCATATGTTTATAGGACCCATTCAAAAAAAAAAAAAAAAAACTAGATTTTTTGGTAAAGGGCAACATTTTAAATTACATCACAAGATTTAAAAACATAGGATATTTGAATGTTGAGCATCTATTTTCAATTCCCATTTTAATATAAAAGCAAAATAAGATGTTCTAATGATAACAAACGATGAAAAACGTTGCTTTTATTGATACTTGATCATCCAAATTCAATAAAACATCATTTCCGTAATTATATTTGAGAAAAACAAACATAACTTCTTTTGAAATCACCAACGTCTATATCACCCTGCTGTCATTGAGGGGGACGCTTTGTTATGATTCGTTTTTCTTCGCCGAATGTACATGGCGCTTTGTTTATGTTGCTTTTTTTCGTCACGAGGTTCATGTAGTCTTTTGTTTGACAGGTTGACAGGGCTATATAAACAGGGACTGCTGATGGCAGAGATTTTGTTTATGTTACTTTATTTAAAATCATGATTAAACAGACTTTACTGAAGTAACTTTTGCTCATTTTTGGTGGAGAGGTAGCTTATTAGGAGTACTTTCAGAATATGCAATAACCCAGAAAGTGTCAAAATGTACATGATGCCTTTTGAAATGTTACCGTCGATTTGTATGGTTGCCCATTTTGGATGTTCGATAAGAAAAAACGATTGACAAAATAAAAAAAAAAGTTTTTGAGTTTTTGCAGAATCCATCGCTAAAAAATTAAATTAAAAAATTCATTGAAGTTTTTCAATATCTTATATTTCCAATATTCAAAAAGGAAAATGCATGAAACCATAAAAACGCTCTACACAATATTTTAGTAAAAAATGAAAAATAAAAAAAAATTGGTGGCCTGGAGAGGTCAGGGAAAAGTCAGGGAATTTTATTTTGGGATTTGGATCGACACCATGATTTTATTACAGAAATGCACACAATTTCATTCTCCAGGAGGTGTACAAAATCCACATTGTTTTCAATACTGAGACTTTTTTGAACCAAATTTGCAAAAAAAATAATTTCATAATTGATTATCACAAATTAACATTTTTTATTTTTTTTATTACAATGATTTTTCTCTTTTGTAGTTTTATATAATTCTAAAAACTTTGTTATACAGTCGTGACTCTGTTTGTCGATTTTCGCTATCTCAATGTTTTTTTCTATCTATCGATGGTTCTTTTAAAGCTGCATAATTTGAGGCTTGCTTTTACTCGATATCTTCTCTAGGTCGAAGAGTCTCGTTCTCGATGGTTTTCATTTGTTTTGAAAATCTATTCCAATTGCCAATTTTTATATTTTCTCATGGCCATGTTGCCACAATTCTCTCTTATAGCTGAGAAAAAAATCTATAAAATCTATAAACGAACAAATAATTTATAAACTGATGCTTCTCTTTCTCGATAATCCCTTTACAATTGACACCCAGAAATTCGGCTGTAATTCTTCAAAAAATATAAATTTTCAATTGTTTTTAAATTGATTATATTTGTTTTACAATACAGAAAGTGTGTATGCCGGATTATTTGTTTCATGTAGATGGAGCATTTTGTCGGCTGTCTAAACCAATACGCTATCAAAATATTCAAAAAATGTTATCTGAATCGTTTTGATATCTTTGGCAAAGTTCTAGGAATTGGTTACAAGTATTATGGGATCAAAGAGTTACACTTTTTCATTTTTTACTGAGTGTTATGATTATCTTTTTTACCCAAAGGTGAAATAGCCCAAAATATTCATTAATAAAAAAATGATTTTAGATATGTTCGAAATCCCCAAATTTCGACTTTTGCACAATAACCCAGGATTAAGGCGTCCAATTTCCCGGGTTTTGCATTTTCCGGGAAACGGGAAAAATATTTTTGGAATCCCGGGTATTCCCGGGAACTCGAGAAATTTTTGAAGCAGTCATAAAATCTATGATTTCATAATATTTTATATGTTTTGAAAACTTAAAAATATAGAACTAGCTCAATAATAACAATTGATGACAATCTACTTTCAATCTAAACAAGGACGACAGTTTTTAAAATGGTTTTTTTTTATGATTTATAAAAAAAATACGAATTTCAATTTCAATTTCAAGGTCCTATAAGTCCAATCAGTATTGCAAATGAGTGATAGAAAAGCTATCAATAGATTATTTCTGCACCAAAAATATCCGCTAGTATAGCGGCAGTCACTATTGCTTGTGAGATCTCTTCTTGTGTCTCGTGATTCCCAGCGATGTCCCTCTCTCTCTCTCTATCACTCCTCCCCTTTTCCTCGACTATGCGCTCTCACCGCTGAGTCTCTCAATCTCTCTGAGAGTTTCAATGAGGAGAGAAGAGCAGTTGTATTTGAGGCATGATTATTCAGGCGGGATAATTGTAGTTGCTGAGAGCTGATATTTTGATATTTTAACAACCCTGAGTCCTATTGTCTTTTATATGTCTATAGGACCTATCCCAAAAAAAAAAAAAAAAACTCTAGAAATAAAATGATACCAGTCAATGGAAAATTTTAGATAAGTTTTGAATGTCTTGTTTTACATAAAACATATTTTACTAATTATCTTTATGTTACTACCACCAACTGGAGAAAATCAGGACTACAGGCTGAAAAAGAACAGGAAGTTTTAAGAGCAATACATTTGGAAATCGGTGTACTAATTGTTTTGATTCCGGTGTTTGATGAAAAATAATTAAGATGATTTTTTTTTAAATTTAAAATCCTAAATATATTTTTTTTGAATTTCGGGAATTCCCGGGACAGTTTATGAAAATTCCTTGTGATTCGCCAATTTCTGGTTTTGGAAAAATCCCGGGATTTTTTGTCGCACTACCCAAGATGGTCAAAATTAATTTGGCAGCTGTTGCAATTTTTTAAAGTGCTGATTTTAAACTTGCTTAAAAAAATATTTTTTTGTTTTTTTTTCAAAGATCATAAATCAATCTTTGCCGACCGGAGCGCTCAACCATTCGCGAGCGAACACGACAGGCTGGCAGCCAGCGGCTTGCTCAATCAATTCACTCAGCGAAACAAATACTTGGTGAATTTCTTTTCCTACTCCGTCTGTCAACCCGAGTCATATACGTACATGCTCACAGAGGAGAGAGACAAAAAAAAAATACTAGCGCGGTGCTAATTTGGTCTGCACTACCACAGTTTGCCCTCAATTAGGTTTTACACCGTGACGTCATTTGACAGCTCGTGTGCACTGTTTACATGGTCTTCGTCGATTGTCGACAAATTTCCCAGAACAAAATCGACGACCGCATCGAACTGTGCTAAGTCCATGTAAACAGTGCACTCCTTTCTAACCTCCAAATCGAGTCGGCGTAGAACCTAATTAGAAATTGGTTTGGTGACAATTGCTGCCAAATTTGTCTTTGATGTTGTGTTAACAACAAAATTGCAAAATATTATTGATATCATTGATTTTAAACAATTTCTTAAATGATCGAAGCAATGCCGATCGCAAGCTAATCTCAGTCAGCTTTGAGCAACTTAACGAAATCGGTCTTTCTGAACCATTCGCTGTACTACCTGATTGGAGTGAGAGGGAGAGCAAAGAGAGAGTGTTCAGTAGCGATTGGTGTGGATGTGACAAACAGTAGGAATACATCAGAGCAGTTTTTCATCGCTCTAGATTTGTGCTCGCGAGTGATTGAGTCTCTTTGGAGCAATCAGAACCCTTGATTGAAAGAAAACAAACAGGAAAAAAATGTTTTTTCCTTCATAAAATATTTTTAATGCCAAAAATAACGTTTTTCTTATTAAAAACAGTTGCTAATTTAAATTTTGCTACTGAAAATGATATTTAAAAATTGTTTTGAACATTTTTTCACAATGTTCCAAATATTTTTTAGTATTTAAAAACGACTTTTTTATTTAACTTTTTTTTGTCTGAACTGTTAGTTCCTACTACTTTGTCGAAGACGCCAAATTTATCGAATCCTTTCTCAAGATACCTAATAATGCAAAATGGTTTTTTGGTATATGAAATGCATGAATAAGGCTTCATTCGAATGAACAAATATTATTGCTAAATTCTAATGAAGTATTCAAATTCATGGTCAAAATTATATTTAAAAGAAGCTTTATTTAGTGTAGATCTATTAGAAGTGACAATTTTAAAAAAATGTTTCTTCAATATAAAATTCTGGAGAATGAAATTTGTGAGGATATCTGAACAAAAATTCTGTACAAAATATTTTTTTTAAAGTTACCTTATGCTATAAAAAAATCTAATTGGATTGGAATCTACGAACAAGGTATTTTAATTGGCCAACAAAAACTTTTAAGCTAGCGTAATCTAGAGTAAGTAATTTTAACAATATAAAAGTTACAACTTGGGACTAAAATATCTTGCTTCTACATCCCCCCAAAACTCCGACTCTGCCCCCTTGATAACCTCCAGACATTGGTGCTCTTCTCCGCACAGTGCGCATCCCGACGCCGACCCGGTTGCGGGACCTCATCCGACAGATCCGTGCCGCGCGGACGGCGGCCGAGGAGCGAGCGGTGGTGAACCGCGAGTGCGCCTACATCCGCAGCATATTCCGCGAGGAGGACTCGGTGTGGCGCTGCCGGAACATCGCCAAGCTGCTGTACATCCACATGCTCGGCTATCCGGCCCACTTTGGCCAGCTCGAGTGCCTCAAGCTGACCGCCAGTCCCCGCTTCACAGACAAACGGATCGGCTACCTGGGGGCGATGCTGCTGCTGGACGAGCGGCAAGACGTGCACCTGCTCATCACCAACTGCTTGAAGAAGTGAGTTTCACGGTATGACCCTACGGAGTCCTTGTACTAACGACCTTTTTTTCTCCCCACTCCCCCACACAGTGACCTCAACAGTCCGACCCAGTTCGTGGTGGGGCTGGCCCTTTGCACCCTCGGAGCCATCGCCTCGCCGGAGATGGCGCGCGATTTGGCCGGCGAGGTGGAAAAGCTGATGCGATCGCCGAACGCGTACATCCGGAAAAAAGCCGCCCTCTGTGCGTTCAGGATCATCAAACGGGTGCCGGAGCTGATGGAGATCTTCCTGCCCGCCACCCGGTCACTGCTGAACGAGAAAAATCACGGTGAGTTGCCTGCTATCATTAGTATAAATTAAGTGTCAGGGGCATCAATTAGGCGCCTCGGTGGAATGTGGACTGGTATTGCGTTGGATATAGGTTGTCATTAGTTTTATCGCGCGTCAATGTTCTTTTTTTGTCTGGAAGAGGACAGAGATTCGAATGATAACGCAAAAATCAGAATTTTCTGATTTGGTTTTCTTGATTTCCATAAGAGTTATGAAGAATGATTTGGGATTCATAAGAACATCTAATTTCATAAATTTCAGAAAATTATTCTGAGCCTTAAAATTTAGAAGAATTTATTGCAATTGGTGGAGCATAACTTATCAAGGTGGCCACTCAAATCACATTTTCGAATTCTCGACTTAAAAAAATGCAAATCGGAAACTGTTTATAAAAAGAGTCAATAAATTTCGAATAGTTTTTTCATTTGTTGATTTGAATAAAAAACGTTGTTTTTATTAATTATATTTCAAATTCATGCAAAAAACTTCAAAAATGGAAGCAATTTTTGGGAAATTTTATAACAATAAAAACTATAAAAAAATCATATCTATTTTAAAAGTTTACAAATTTGTATAAAGTTTTTGTTCCTTTTTTCTAATAGTAGAAGAAAACAAGAATGAGCAATTCCATGTCAAATAGGGAATCGGTTGTACCCGACCCTCTCCGATTTCAATGAAACTTTGTAGACATGTTATCCTAGGCACATATAAGCCATTTTTGTGTATATGGAGCCAGTTACACTCGATAATGACATTTGAGAAGGGCGTAATTGTTTTAAATATTTTTGTATTTCGTAATTTAAATATTGCTATATCTCGAAGCCGTTGCATCGTATCAAAAAGTGGTCAAAGACAAACTTGTAGGAAATTTGACGGGCTTTCCGAAAAAAATACACTGAAAGAAAAAAACACTCCACTTTTATGAGATTTTTTGATTTTTAAGTTTAAAAGTCAAATTTGAAGGTGAGCCCACAATTTTTTTTCGTTCAAAATTTTTGTGAAAATAGCCTAAGATGTTACAAAAAGACTCACGAAAAATGCAGGATGGAACAACTCAACTAAAAAAATACAAAAATCATTTACTGAAACTGTTTTTTTGAAAAGTGCTCTAAACGTCAAAATTTTCAAAAACCGTGTACGGGAATCGATTCTCCAGACAATTTTACATAAAATTCTCCATATTGACCATTGTCCTAAGTCCAATCCTTGTGAAGTTACAGCGGTTTTAAAAATAAAAATGTTGAAAAAATAGGTTTTTTGATGGTTTTTGGCAATTTCTATATGACAGACTTGATTTTTCAGTCTCGAAAATATTTTTACCGGAAAGCTCGTCCAATTTCCCATAAGTTTGTCTTTGACCACATTTCAATTTGATGTATGGGCTTACAGATATAAGCTAATAACATTGCTCATAACTGAAAACATAATATTTTTTCAGTGTAGTATAGTAACCTGGATAGTAAATTAGCTATATCTGTAAGCCCATACACAAAAATGGCTTATATATGCCTAGGATGTCTACATGTCTACAAAGTTTCATTGAAATCGGAGAGGGTCGAGAAAAAAATATCTAAAAAATTACTGTTTTGGGCTGGAATTGCTCGAATGGCAAAATGTTGAAAATTACTTAATTTTATTTTTTTTTTCAATCTTAATTTTTTTAAATATTAATTTTTTTAAATCTGATTTTTTTTACGGCGGGACAGGACAGTTTTATTCTTAAATAAAATCATAAAGCAATTTTTTTGCCAGGCTTCCTTTTCAATTTATGGGATTTTGAAATTTAATTAACAGGTTATCAGTATTTGACTTTTTCAATTTTATTACAATGAAAAATCCAGTTTGATAAGAACTTATGCTTTATCTCTCATTTCATGTAAGAATTGCTGATGAGAAAAATTCTTGATTCGAATGTCTTGAATTTATTTTGTATTTTGGAATTAAGGAGGCCACTCAAATCCCTTTTTTGAATTCCAAACTTTTTCCGACTTTTTCAGAACTTGAAGTATAACATTTCTTATCAAAAAAATGATTGCAGATCATAAAATGTCCTTAAAAAGTCAATATCACCAACTAAACAAACTCCTTAATCAATAAAAATAGAACAAACTATTGACAGTCACAGTAAAATACAAACTTAACAACAAATTTCTCATAAGAAATATTTTTTTAATTCCCATTCAGAAGGAAAACTTTAAAAAAATATTTTTTTAGCTAATAAAAAGCTGAACAATACAACAAATTTCAAGATTTATTAAAAAAAGGCTGACAGTTTATTTATGTATGTAATTTTTTTTTTTGGTTGAAAAGCAATTTTCATAATTTTTTTTAAAAAATGTGATTTTGTTGTACTAAAGGCGGTTAATTTAAAATACATTTCGTCGTCTTGGCGCTTACGTCACATAGTCAAATCAATGAAAACTATAGATTTTGCTTGTAAATTGCTGTTATAAAACAATGCAAAAGGTTTGGAAACATATAAAATGCTGGCAATAGCTGAAACAGTGGTGTATGTGTTGAAATTGAGTTTTCATAAAGAATTTTGAAAATTCGCCATTTTTATTCTACTAAAATGGCTGTATCTTGGCACTGAAGTGATGAAAACTAATTGTTAAAAAAGCAAAATTGTTCAGAAAATTGTTACCTACAAGATGATGGTATTGGTTTTGGTGCCAACATTTTTTTAGATGGATTTTTGAGAGAAATTCGTAAAAATTTCAGGCATAAAATTTCATTTTTCCAACTTTAACATGCTGCCAATGAATGACGACTTTCTGGACCAATATGAGTACAGAACATTATTGGTAGGACTCCTAACTATGATATAAAGTGAAATACGGGACAGTTTGAAAGCATTTTTCAAGGTTTTAGAACAAAATATGATATTTTCATGAAAACAGAACAGAGTTAAAAAACTCAAACTCCACTTGGAATCGTTTTTCAAATATTTAATCAATGTGACAAAATTAAACATAATAAAAACTTTTCGCTGGTCATAATTGTTGTCACTAGGCTCTATATTTTCAATCTGACTATAATGTTGTTATTAGGTTACTGCTACTATTTTATTTTGATAAATTTAGTAAAAATAAATCATAAATTTTGGATCATAGAAAATGTTTTAAAAATCTGGTTCAAATGCATGCCATAATCATGTATGTATCAGGAATTTAATGTCTTAAATATCCTTTTAATTCTTTAAAATTGTGGTGGTGAAATTAACCTTAAATTTTCAGTTAGGTGCAATGGATTGATTATTTAAAAAATATTGCAGATTATTCAAGAGTTATTGAATATTTTTCAAGCAAGTGATTCCTATTTTTTTCTAATCGAACCTTAACAAAAAAAAACAAAGTCCCGACTTTTTCTCAATTTTTTGTGGATTTTGGAGAATTCCCAACTTTTTCTCGACTTGAGTGGCCACCCTGTCATAATTAATAAATGTTTACAAAAGAAAACTTTCAAAATGGGTCGTCCTATCTCTAGACTGGGATAAGACAAACCAACTTGTTTTCAATTTTTATCAGCTTTAGGATATGCAAGAAAGAGCAAACCTGTAACAAAACCAACTAAAAACAGCCCTGACATTGAATCTATGAATTATGATAAAATCTTAATGACGAAATAATTGTGTCAGTAGATTTAACTGGAAGCCTGTCGCGTATCGTACGTCCAAATCGATACGCACACAGCACCAACAACGACAACAGTTGGTTGGTTTGAGGTTACGCCACTTGCGTGATTGAACCTTCTTCGATATAACGACCCACTTAAATCGCGTAAAAAAGGTTCGCTTCCTAGGGAAAACAACCATCATCATTTTGCTTTAGGTCGATCGATTCAATTTCTTCCCGCCCAGCTGTGGATGGCTTCATTAAATTATTCGCCCAACCAGTGAAGGCATTATCATACGGTTGGTGCTAAGACACGTACCCTCTCTTCTCGCTCAGACTCCTGTGTGGGTGGCGGATGAAAACTCTTTCGAGCGTGCATCCTCCTGTAATAATCGTTACATCGCAACATAACCATCCCTTTCGCCACTGACTGTATCGTATGCGGTATCGCGATGGCCGTTTGGTGGAAAACGATGTTGTTCCCGCGATGTTCAGAACTTGAAGGAAGGTATCGCTCGCTTCAGCATAAGTGTTTTGTACCCATTCGTACGTTGCCAATTGGATGTAATTTATTCATTTGCAATGCTGGTCGGCGGTACGGAGCAGAAGACGAACAGGTGAATTAATTTGTGGTGGATGTAAAATAATTATTCATTGTCCGCAGAAATTCTATGCCAAAACAAAACTTAACAAAGAGCTTGAGTTCGTACGACCTATCTGAAACTTGCTCCAGTTATAAATACCAAACCATCATCTTGTGTGGAGGCCCCCACCTATGATGATGTGTCACAAAAGCTCACCCGTCATGACGGGTGTTTAGTGCTGTACCCGCCAGCTAGCCAGGGTTTGCCATCATTTGACCGCAAAACCACGTCTCCGTCACCGTCCCCGAAAAACTTTTTGGGCCATGTGTGACATGACGACAGGGGAAGAAGTTGGTGTTGTGTTGCATACTAGATATTTGCTCTGAAAGGCAGCGAGCTAAATGTGACGTACGTTTGGGACTGATAGTGCACGAGTTGTGACCTCTTGAGTGTCCCTTTTTTTAACACTGGCCAAACATATTTATCATCGAAAAACAACTCAAATTTTAACGTTCGAATTCAACTCTTGCATTTGGGTAATTCTCTACCAACTCACACGAAATCGGGAAAAGTTGCCCCGACCCCTCTTCGATTTGCGTGAAACTTTGTCCTAAGGGGTAACTTTTGTCCCTGATTACGAAACCGAGGTCCGTTTTTTGATATCTCGTGACGGAGGGGCGGTACGACCCCTTCCATTTTTGAACATGCGAAAAAAGAGGTGTTTTTCAACAATTTGCAGCCTGAAACGGTGATGAGATAGAAATTTGGTGTCAAAGGGACTTTTATGTAAAATTAGACGCCCGATTTGATGGCGTACTCAGAATTCCGAATAAACGTATTTTCCATGGAAAAAAACACTAAAAAAGTTTTAAAAATTCTCCCATTTTCCGTTACTTGACTGTAAAAAATTTTGGAACATGTCATTTTATGGGAAATTTAATGTACTTTTCGAATCTACATTGTCCCAGAAGGGTCATTTTTTCATTTAGAACAAAATTTTTCATTTTAAAATTTCGTGTTTTTTCTAACTTTGCAGGACTATTTTTTAGAGTGTAACAATGTTCTACAAAGTTGTAGAGCAGACAATTACAAAAATTTTGATATATAGACATAAGGGGTTTGCTTATAAACATCACGAGTTATCGCGATTTTACGAAAAAAAGTTTTGAAAAAGTTACTTTTTGCGTTTCTCTTTGTTTCGTCGTCCGTGTCTGTCGCGGGTGACCATGAATGGCCATGATCGATGACGACCAACTTTTTCAAAACTTTTTTTCGTAAAATCGCGATAACTCGTGATGTTTATAAGCAAACCCCTTATGTCTGTATATCAAAATTTTTGTAATTGTCTGCTCTACAACTTTGTAGAACATTGTTACACTCTAAAAAAAATCCTGCAAAGTTAGAAAAAACACGAAATTTTAAAATGAAAAATTTTGTTCTAAATGAAAAAATGACCCTTCTGGGACAATGTAGATTCGAAAAGTACATTAAATTTCCCATAAAATGACATGTTCCAAAATTTTTTACAGTCAAGTAACGGAAAATGGGAGAATTTTTAAAACTTTTTTAGTGTTTTTTTCGATGAAAAATACGTTTATTCGGAATTTTGAGTACGCCATCAAATCGGGCGTCTAATTTTACACAAAAGTCCCTTTGACACCAAATTTCTATCTCATCACCGTTTCAGGCTGCAAATTATTGAAAAACACCTCTTTTTTCACATGTTCAAAAATGGAAGGGGTCGTACCGCCCCTCCGTCACGAGATATCAAAAAACGGACCTCGGATTCGTGATCAGGGACAAAAGTTACCCCTTAGGACAAAGTTTCACGCAAATCGAAGAGGGGTCGGGGCAACTGCTGTGTGAGTTGGCGGAGAATTACCCATTTGCTAATTTATGTACTTTTCGATTGCAAATTTGATTTTAAATCATAAATAAAAATATAAAAAAAATTAATGACAAGCTATGCTCTCAACATTAGAATGAAAAAAAAAAAAATTAAAACGCATTGTGCACTAGTTCAGTTGTTTTGCAATTATTAGTTTAAAAAAAAAAATTTAAGCAAAACAAAAAAATTTACAAACCAAAAAATTTTTGCGTTAAAAATGCATGCTAAAAATTATTCCAAACACAGGGAAGTTTTTTTGAAAACAAAACAAAATTTCTGCCCCCTGATTTTTTGGACTTATTTTGAAAAAAAAACTTTTACGAAGATATGTACAAGCCTAATTACAAAAAATACAAAACTTACACAAATTTCATAAATTACACAAATTAAACAAAGTACATAAATTGCACAACTTACACAAAATATACAAAGTATACAAATTACACAAATTATAAAAATTACACAAACTACACAAATTACGCAAATTACAGAAATTACACAAATTAAACAAAGTACATAAATAACACAAATTACACAAATTACACAAATTACACAAATTACACAAATTACACAAATTACACAAATTACACAAATTACATAAATTACACAAATTACACAAATTACACAAATTACACAAATTACACAAATTACACAAATTACACAAGATACACAAATTACACAAATTACACAAATTACACAAATTACACAAATTACACAAATTACACAAATTACAAAAATTACAAAAATTACACAAATTACACAAATTACACAAATTAAACAAATTACACAAATTACACAAATTACTCAAATTACACAAATTACACAAATTACACAAATTACACAAATTGCACAAATTACACAAATTACAAAAATTACAAAAATTACACAAATAACACAAATTACACAAATTACACAAATTACACAAATTACACAAATTACACAAATTACACAAATTACACAAATTACACAAATTACACAAATAACACAAATTACAAAAATTACACAAATTACACAAATTACACAAATTACACAAATTACACAAATTACACAAGAACACAAATTACACAAGAACACAAATTACACAAATTACACAAATTACACAAATTACACAAATTACACAAATTACTCAAATTACACAAATTACATAAATTACACAAATTACACAAATTACACGAATTACACAAATTACACAAATTAAATAATGTACACAAATTACACAAATTACACAAATTACACAAATTACACAAATTACACAAATTACATAAATTACACAAATTACACAAATTACACAAATTACGCAAATTACACAAATTACACAACTTACAAAAATTACACAACTTACACAAATTACACAACTTACACAACTTATATACAAATTACACAAATTACACAAATTACACAAATTACACAAATTACACAAATTACACAAATTACACAAATTACACAAATTACACAAATTACACAAATTATACAAATTATACAAATTATACAAATTACACAAACTACACAAATATTTCATAAATTAAATAAAAAACAAAAATACAAAAATTTAAAAAAAAATACGATAATTTATCGTTATTATTACTCCGATAACTCTATCGGCGATAATTTATCGGTAATAATTTTATAATTTCATCGACGATAACGGACGATAACTTATTTTAAATATCCAGAGTTTTTTTTGAAAAGGACCAATAAACTATTGTCTTTCATATGTTTATAGGACCTAATAAAAAAAAACTCTAGATATATTTCTAAAATTGACTTAATCCAACGAAATACTCAAATAAAAAAAAAATATTTTCATAATTTGCCATATGAGTATCAAACGATTTGAAATGTTGCATGAATATTCACTGTTTTAGAGTTTTTTGAATATAGAGTTTTTTTAAATATACCGTATGTTTTTGAAAATACCTAAATTTTTATAATTTGTAATATGGGTATTATTAGTATGTTACAAAACGGGTCAATTTTGCGGGCATTTCAGAGCATGATTTACTAGGTGTACTGAGCCCGAATCCCAAACATGAGCTTGATTGGTTGCGACAGGACCTAGCGCTTTGACTTTGCATTTTAAATGGGATTTAACCCGGAAAATCGATGCGTTTTTGTTTTTGCCAGTTTTGAGCGCTTTTTTCCTTACATTTCAAAAACCTCATGAGCTCATAGTCCGTGTTCCAGGGAACAACTTTGCCGAAGAGTGCGAAAAGATTCGTCCACTATTCAAAACATTTCAGAATTTATAACACCGTCGCTGAAAACATCAACTTTTTCGACGACGCAGATCTGCTAGAGAAGAAGGCAGATCCCGGGCAGACGGTAATAACAAAATTCATGCCATAACAAATACTGTAAAAAAAAATATAAACTGTTATGGAATCTTCTTGGAAAATCCATTTTTGCATAAGGGCTTAATAACAGTTTGTGTTATCATAACAAAATTTGTTATTGGTCTGATATTGGTTGAAAGCCAAAACAACTTTGCAATAACATTTTTTGTTATGGAAAAATACCGCCAAATGTTATTGGGATGGTCGGATTAGTTGTTAAAATAACAAAAAATAATAACAAAAATTTGTTCGAAGAATAACTAAAAATGTTATTAGTCTGTTATTACAATAACAATCCAATAACAAAAAAATCATAACGACGAATAACAAATCTTGTTATAAATAACATTAAATGTTATTGGCCTAGTATTTTCAAATATCAAAAAATGTTATTCCCAAGTTATTTCCGTCTGCTCGGGATTTGTGCTTGTCAGCGTGAAATAGATTTATGCTTAAAATTTTATGCATAAAATCTTATTAATTACTTTTTATTCTTGGAAAAAGGTCAACTCCCCAAAAGTGCCGAAACCGACCAACATGATTGAATTATTAGTTGGGTCATGATGTCCGAAGCTTTCCTTCTGCAAACATCAGATTTGCTCTCGGGGGCGTTCATCATCATAAAGGCCCCCCACATAAGGGGTCATCCATATGTTGTGCTATTTATTTTGGGAAGTGGTTCCTGTTTGAAAATGTTGTCCTTATAAAATAAATCTAAATGTCAAAAAAAATCTACGTAGCTTACGCCCGCTCTCCAACACCGTAAATTAATGTCCACCTCCGCCGCTCACCACCACACCATCCTTTTCCGTATGAGGAAATTCCGACACACCTCCAAGAAGGTTCCGGAGAATGCCCGGTGTTATTTATGACCGTACACGTTTTCATCATTTGCATCCCTTTTCCGCCTCCCCTCTTTCTCCATAGGTATCCTCATCGCCGGCGTCACCCTCATCACGGAAATGTGCGAAAAAAGCCAGGACACGCTGAATCACTTCAAAAAGGTGAGTTTGCTCTACTCTGGATTCGATTTTTCGTTGTTTTCTAATTGTTTTGATTTTATTTCGAAACCCTTTTGATGAATAATTTTTTAACAAAAGTTTTTTTTTGTTCTTATAAACAAGATCATTGCTTGGCTAAAGTCGTGATCTTGTACGTTTTTTGTGAAACTTTAGCAAACTCTGTGTAGGATTGTAGACATTTGCAAAACATTTTTGATCATTCGTTTTTATACATTCTACCGTGTTTAGAGCGTACTAGCGAAGCTAACTTCCATGATGTTTAGTGAATGAAATGCTTCTACCTTCTACCATAAACACAAGCAAAACACCAAACTAATGAATGTAACAACAAAATCAATCCGTATAGTTGCTAGCTCAGCTGCGAACATCCGAAAGCTGACGGCTGATTTCTAGTAGTTGAGCCTTTTCTAGAGCGTATTTTTGTTAGTTTTTCAAACTTTCTATCAACACTAGAGCAGCCACACAAGTTTTTTTCTTAAAGGTTTTTGGGTTTGATTTTTGTTTAAAAATTATGTTAAGTTTCCCCCCTTCCATCAAGATTGTTTGGTTTCCCCCCTCACCAGCTAGAAGAACTTTTCCATTTTCCAGGAAAAAAGCCGGTTTCCCCCCCTGCTCCAAACACTTTTCCCCAAGCGCCTCAGTAAAGTCTACAATTTTAACGGTTTTTCTTGGTGTACCATCCTTACCTATACTTTATTGCTTGCCAGGATAGTGGAAATCAAGAGGTAATGCCGCCCCCAATCCCTCCCCTCCCTTTTCGCTCGTCTGTCTGTGCTTCTCCCCCTCCATTTTCTCTTTCCTTCTCTCTGATAAGCAAATTTCGCTCCAATCCAATTATTACGGCCTCCATTTTGCGCCGCCCCTTACGTCAGGGAAAGTGTCTTTTTAATTAAGAAAATTATGACGAAACGAAAAACTCCTTCCAAGTCGCCCGTGGCCGAACTGAAATGCTTTTCTCCACTCGTAACTATCACCTTTTGGGGAGAGATGTGACGAAAGCGCCAAACGCGTGTGATAAGACTTCGGAATGTTCTCTCGTTCGCTCCCTGTGCTTCTTCATTAGGGTGATCTCGTAACATTTTTTTGCTCAAGTGTGTCTGTGTCTCGCCAAGTTTGAATTTTCCTCCCATCCATTTTCGATCGGTGTGTTTTTTATTCTCGATACTTCCCTCCAAATCTACGGGCCACAGGATGTGTTCCGCTTTTCGGTGTTTTGAACTTATTTTGATTTGTTTCTTATATTCTTTTAGACTTTACTGATTGCATTTTATTAGTTTGCTTGTTTTTGTGTTAAATAAATTTCTAGTAGCTTTATCTTTACCTTTCCCTTTAGAAGTATTTTTTTATATTTAAAATCAATTATGTTTAACAGTTTACAGTTATTTACCACATTTCTTATTTTGAATTGTACGAATTAATTATTGAATATTGCCTTGCTTTTAGTTGCATGAATATAGAACAATTAATTACAAGTTTGTTACTGCATTTCATCTTTTTCCTTCCACGTCATCTCTGAAATTGTTTTAATACAAATGAATATTTTTTTTTTAACTTGATATAATATTGATATTAAAGATACACAGAAAAAAATCAATTCTCGTAATCGTGAATTAAGTTAAGTTGCTTAGTAAAGGGAAGGTAGTGTATCGTCAAAAAACTGGACCTTATCACGACACCTTAGGAAGGCGACCTATGGAATGTTAACATTAACCTTAACATGTTAACATTAAGTTGAGAATGAAATTGCCACTGAATCCGCTTTGTAAATGCCGGCCCCGATACTCTTCAAGGGTGTTCCCCTCAGGAACTGGGAAAGATTTACTTTATAATAGATTAAATTTAAATTTTTGATATGGTCAACAAACTCAACAACGTAAGACAAAAGTATTTTTCCTATTTTTTATATGTTTTATTTAAAAAAAAATCCATATTGAAAAGTTCAAAGTTTGTTGAAGAGAAGGATTTTTTATAAAATGCATCTGGAACTTTTGGAATGAAAATTAAGTACTTAAACAAACGAAGCGAAATTTTGAATTTATTCAAGTTTTTTTTTGTAAAATACTAAATTTTTTACAAATTACCGTATTTTCTCAAAAACATTCAAATTTTCATTATTTTCAGTGTGGTTATCAAACGAAGCAAAATTTTGCGTGTATTTCCACTTAATTATAGTTTTTTATGTAAAATACTCAATTTTTTACAACATACAATATTTTTAAAATACCGCATTTTTCATTGAGTATTTTTGATAAATACGATATTTTGTAAAACTCAAATAAAGTGAAAATTCATAAAAAGTTTCACCTCGTTTGATACCCATATTGCAAATTGTAAAAATTCGAGTATTTTCGAAAAAGTACGGTATTTCGTGAAAATTTGAGTGTTTTACAAAAAAAAAAATATAATTAGGTGAAAATGCATACAAAATGTCTCTTCGATTGATACCCATATTGCGAATTATAAAAATTTTAGTTCTTTGGAAAAATACGGTAATTTGTGAAAATTTGAGTATTTTACTCAAAAACTATACTAAAGTGAAAATGCATACAAAATTTCGCTTCGTTTGTTACTCAGATTGCGAATAATGAAAATTTGAGTATTGTCGAATAAATGAGGTATTTTGCTATTTTTTAACATTTTTATATTTTTAAAATAACTGTATTATCATAATAATATATTCCTAATTTAACATTGTTTGTCCATTGAGGTTCCATGCAAAAATGGTAAGGTTTTTAAATTACTTTATCCGGTGAAAAGAATTGCTGAATAATTTGGTGTCTTGGGCAAAGTTGTTGTCATTGAGACATAAACTCTGAAAAATATGTGCAACGGCCTGAATATGTTGAACAAAAATCGGACTATTTGGATTAGCTGCTGGAGTGTTTGTTCTTTTTTTTTTTTTTTTTTTTTTGCAAACTTTGGGCAAATCCTTTTTTTTATATTTTGTGTATTTATGTTTATTTAAAGACAAATTATTAAATAAAAGATTTACACAGAATTTGCCATTTTGGCTGTATTTAGCTTCAACAACGGTTTACATCTTTTAAATTTAAGTTTTCATTTTTTTTTTATAAATGTTTATCAAGGTCTGTTAAATGCACTGATTCGTGAAAATTTTGATTTTTTAAATTTATTTAGAAACAGTGGAAAAAGAGTTTTGAAAGTTTTAAAACAGACGTGCAATCAACTGAAAATACTCACCACTTGATTAGATTAGATTAGACGTGCAATCAACTGAAAATAATTTGAAATACATTTTCCTGCGTTGAAAATCACTTTGAGCATGATTGAAACAGATTGAAATTATTTTAGATTTTTATCAAATTTCGAAAAAAAAATTCCGTAAGAAATTTTTTTTGTCAAAATTTAGATTTTTTTTAAACTAAAGATTATAAAAAAAACTGTACTGATGAATAATGCATTTATCAACACTTTTTTCATTAAAAACTTAAAACCATGGCAAGAAATCTAAGTTTTATTTATTTTTGACGATTTTTGTATACGTTTAGGGGACTGAAAAAGGCACCTTTTGCTCTAGAGTTTAGGACGGTGCAAAATCTTGAGTTGTTCATTTTTTAAAAATGATGATTCTTGGGAAAAAAAAACATTGTCAAACAAAATTTCAAAAATCATTTTTAGATGCAAACCAAATTTGCAAAAAAAAAATGACTTAATACATTTTTATCTAAAGTGTACCGACTTTAAATTATAGACATTTTCCAAGGAAATATTTGAAAATGTTCAGTTTTTTTGTAATTAAAAAAAAATATTATTTTCTATAATTTTATCCTTTTGACTTTGTTAATTGGACAGCTAGTTGCTGAGATACAGCCTTTTAAAGATTATATTTGGTGAAAATGGGTTTTTCATATTTTCCTTATTTTGCAAATCGAGATATCTAGGAAACTATACTAAATTTTCTGTTCTTTTCAACGAAAAGTATTTCGAAGTTTCAAGATATTTTAACACATTCAAGCCTGAATTAAAAAAAAATAATTTTGAGTTAATGATGGGAAAATGATTCATACCATACGAAAATTATAGGCTATTTTTGGAAATTTTCATATATGACCCATCAGGCCTGAAAGGGTTAAATTGTCTTAAATATGAACCCATCCAAAAAGTTATTCTTGATTCTAAAATTTCGTTATAATTTTAAAATTTCACAAAAGTTTCATGTTTTACCATTGGAAATCGTACAATATTTTCCAAGACATCGAGGGCTAGTTAGATGACACTTAAAAGCTTATCATAACCTACAGCTTTGCCGAAGACACCATTGCGATCATAAAACCCCTTCTCAAGACACAGATTTTTCGAATAATAATGCAAAATGGCCTCTTTTGACAAAGTTTCATTTAAACAAAAAAGGACAAAGAAAAATCGATTTTGCGGAAAGGTGTACAATTACCAAAAGGCGACTCTTTATTTTAGGATTTCTGTAGGATTTTTTGTTGCCATTATCAAGTCAGCACAATTTTGACTTTGTTTTGTATTTTTCAAACAATTTTTCTGATTGCATTACTTTTAAAATTATGTTCTGAACCATTTCCAAATGTCAATCTAATTTAATACAATTATCATTTTCCATTTCTGTCGCTTTTTGTTTAATTTAATTTGATTTCAGCCAAAATTTTATGCATTTTCACCTCTCCCCCTACATCAATATCATTATCTGCATGTTCAATGATGCATGCCCGCTCGTTCGTCCAGCAGCCTGAATGAATTTTGGTGGTGGCACATGTCACGCAATGTGCATTTCTGCATCGTCGGTCAGCTCGAATGGGGCCTTTTTCTGATATGAGTGTTCTTCTCTGCCTGCTCTGCCACTTTTGCTACTCAATTCAATTCATGTGTGCCGTTTCGCGCGCCATCTGGCATGCCAATAAAAATTACTCATTCATCTCCATCGACATCATCGTCTGACTTCGTGTGACGTTCATTCATCCTCTTTCTCTCTCTCTCTCTCTCTCTCTCTCTCTCTCGTTAACGCTTTTACTTTACATTATGCATGATCGAATCGTCTCCGCTCGCTCCCCACGTGCATGTCCGCGTCCACGTGTTTATATGCTTTCATGTCCATCGGAGAGGCAAGTGCATGGACGTGCAATGAATATTTTCATCCAGCAAATAAATTTCCACGTTCGTCGCTGATTGGCCAAATCTCATCATCAGCTGGGCAGGAATACACTGCCGCCGTATATTTCGCTTTTATGTTTTGGTTTACTTCCACACTGTCTCTGTTTCTGAATTCATTAATTATTCAAATTTCCTCCAGTTTTTCCACACACACAAACACCCCCAAAAGCTACGGTGCCCAGGAAACGGTGTGCCTCGAAGTGTGCTGCACCACCAGAAAAGAAAAGTTGCAATTGCGGCACACAATGAGGGCACTTTTTTTCTCTCCTGAGCTGCACTGCTCTACCCCCTTCGTTTTTTGTATCCTTTGTCGGCGTCGTCGACGGCGTCCTTTTTTCCACGTTAACCCATTTCCGTTGGCAGGAGTGCCTTTTTTTCGTTCGTCGAGCAATTCTCTGGGAAATCTGGACTGTTTTTAATGCTAATTTGATGTCATGATTCGACCTGTCGAAATTCTTGTCATAATTTCACTTCGGATAATCGAACAAGGAAAATTTGAACAATTCAAAAAATATATTTTTTTCAATTCCGCTGTGAAACTGTCAACTTTTCCTGTCCTTCTGGAGAAACGAAACGGCCTACTTTTCCCTACCAAAAATAACAGAATGGAAAATTAATACCTTTCAATACCAGTGCTGAAAAGTTGAACTTTTCAACACTAGTATCGAAAAGTAACATTTTTCAATATTTTTTTTGTTTTGAACGGTGAATTTACTAAACACATGAATGTTTGACATAAAATTCCAATCATGAAGCCTTTTTTCGGAATTGCAAAAAAGATTGTAAGTAACTTGCAAAACATGAAAAACCTCGTTGGTTAAAGGTACGACTCGTGCTGAAAAAATCTGCTTTTTGCAACTTTTTGCATAAACTACTATTTGAGCACAATTTAAATCGAAAAGCACTATTCTGCAATTCCGTTGTGAAACTATTTGATTTTTCTGTCATTCTCGAATGATGAAACACCCTACTTTTCATCTCCAATTCTGAAAAATACTTTCTGCAATTCCGTAGTGAAACTTCTTACCTTTCTTGAACGACAAAATTTGCAGAATCAAATATTTACACTTTTAAAAATAAATGCTGAAAAATTCTAATTTTCAGCACTGAAATGGATGCTGAAAAGTTGAAGGATCGAAGCAATCCGTGCGCATGACCGGACGTAACTTTTTCGTGCTGTCATTTTTCAAACCTAATTTTTTTGTTTCAAAAATCATAAAATTAGTGGAAATACGGATATTTTGCCGGTTAATCTGTTGGCGGCCAGTGATAACCACAGTGGTGAAAGATCTTCGTGGATGACGAACAGGAAATTGGGATTGCGGAAAATAAAGGCGGATTAACAGCAGCGGGTGAACACCACTAAGTTGCCATCGATTTCACCGTCTTGTGGTTCCAGTCCCAATGTTCCGGATTATCAGCCAGGATGGGTAGAATTCACCAACTCCAGCATCCCTGAAGACTGAACTGAAAAACAGGAAGTTTTTGGCTGTTTTGGTGGTGTACCAGTTTCGTTTCTGGTAGTTCAGCAAATCAAGGGCAGAATTCCCAGAAGATTCAAGTGACATGTCAAGATCGATGATGCCGGAGTCGGAGCTTCTCAATTTGGTGAGATCTTTCCTATATAAATATCAAAATTGACTTTCATTAACTCTAACATTCATTCATTTCAATTAAGACAACTACGCCATTTTACTATATACGCGGTAGGGTGTTCCCTTGGTCGTTCGCTGTGAGTTGTGGATTGCCTGCTTCTCTAATGAAGGTTCGACTGGGGGGGCATGCTTATTAATTTCTCGTCGCCCCATACCCTCAGTGACGTGATGGGAGCAAGGGCGTCTATGCGAAGTGTCCCTACACCCGCTACAAATTTCCGGCGCTTGGGGAGGGAAGCGGGAAACCATTTTGATCTATGCGTCGGTATTTGTAGCATTAAAATTCGTGCAAAAAAACTTATGCACGTGGGTTTACAGATTACGGAGTAAAAGATGATCGAATTGTTCACCTAGCGCTCACATGTGTTTCGGGACCAAGTTGCCTGCGGGTATGGGGATCATACATACATACATACATGAAATGGATGCTGAAAAGTTGAACTTTTTCAGCACTTGTTTCGAAAAGTTATACTTTTCGGTTTATTGACATAATACATGATTTATAATTTTACTTAAAGGGTGTTTTCGGAATCGCAAAAAAAAAAAATGTATGGAGCTCGTTGCAAAACTTGATTTTTTCAGCACTCGTCGTATTTATCCCATATATTATGGTTTGGTTTTTGGACTTATTTCATCTGTTTGTTTATGAATAACATTTTTAGAGCAAGTATTATTCTTTTGAAATAATGTAATGATAAATTATTAGGCTTATTTTTAATTGTGAAAGTGTTTTGCAACTTATAAACTGAAGATTTACTTTTTGCAGTACTAAAAAAAGCAGGCAAAAACAGAATAAAAATTAAACAACAAAAAAAAAAACAAAAAAAGTTTATGTAGAAAACTTTGATTTAATTGTATACAGCAATTCCATTTGCAAAGAGCCTAAACCGAAAAAAAAGTTCTCCGATCGGGCTCAAAATTTTTCTGGGGGTTCCTTGGCCAAAATAATTAGACCCGTATTTTTTTGTTTGGCCATTAGGGTGACCTACATCGTGCTAGGGTGGTTCGAAAAATGGCAATTTTCGTCATTTTTCGCAAAAACCACTTTTTTCAAAAAATCATATCTCCGCGTCATTTCATCCGATTTTAGCTGTCTTAGACGCAAAAGAAAGGTGATGAGTTTGGCTATTTGAGAAAAAAAGTAGTAAAAAGTTTCAAAAATCTAGCTTAACATTTGATAAAGTCGTAAAATATTTTTATCGGATTCTTCGGAAAATTTCACATAACATTTAAAAAAATTGGCGATGTCGAACCGTATGTTTCCGAGACATGATTTTTTGAAAATAAAAACTGAGTTTTTCGACGCGCCACGCGCAAAAACAGGAAAATGACGAAATCGGCAAAAAATCAACTTTTTTCACTAAAACTGCGATAACTTAAAAATTTCAGCGATGACCTATACATGTTAGGGTACCAAAAGTTGCGTATTTTAATTACGAAAATTTTGGTACCCTAACATGTATAGGTCATCGCTGAAATTTTTAAGTTATCGCAGTTTTAGTGAAAAAAGTTGATTTTTTGCCGATTTCGGCCTTTTTTTTGTTTTTGCGCGTGGCGCGTCGAAAAACTCAGTTTTTATTTTCAAAAAATCATATCTCGGAAACGTACGGTTCGACATCGCCAATTTTTTGATATGTATTGTGAAATTTTCCGAGGAATCCGATAAAAATATTATCAGACATAGGCTCTTTGGTCCAGACACGGTCAAAACGTCATTTTAAGTTTTCATACGACTTTATCAAATGTTAAGCTAGATTTTTGAAACTTTTTACTATTTTTCTCAAATAGCCGAACCTATCACCTTTCGTTTACGTCTAAGACAGCTAAAATCGGATTAAATGACGCGGGATATGATTTTTTGAAAAAAGTGGTTTTTGCGAAAAATGACGAAAATTGCCATTTTTCGAACCACCTTAGCACGATGTAGGTCACCCTAATGGCCAAACAAAAAAATACGGGTCTAATTATTTTGGCCAAAGATCCCCCAGAAAAATTTTGAGCCCGATCGTAGAACTTTTTTTTCGGTTTAGGCTCTTTTCAAATGGAATTGCTGATAGCAAAGTGTATGTTCTGAAAGTATCAGAAAACTTTGATTTAATTGTATAGCAAAGGAAAGGGATAAAAAAATAAGGTCAGTGATAATTGTATTTAAAAAAAAATGACCACTTTTTTTGCAAAAAATTAAGGGAAAAAATGTTTGTGCCTCTTGATTTTCACATTTTCGAGGAAAATACTAGTACAATACCATAAATAAAACTTCTTATAAACTTTTGGAATTTTTTTTGTTGATTTAGGTTTGCAACAATAGAAACAATAGCATAACTGAAAATGTTACTTGATTTTCAAAAAACTAAAAACCTAAAAACCAGTTTTTTTGCGTTACGTAATAAAAGAACGCTCCCTAAGAAAAAAGTTACGTTTCATTTAATATTTTTTTAAATAATAGTTATTTTCTTATTAGGAAATAAAGCCAAATGTTATTATCATGCATGAAAGTTGTTCATCTGTAGGAAATAAAAAGATTTCCAAGAGAATTGCTCTTTTTCTTTCTTTTATCAAATCATCTCGTCATATTGCGCATGAAAAAAAAACAAAACAAAAAAAGGTATGAAATCTTCATCTTGTTTGCTCGCATAAAAATCCCATTGCATCTAATGCAGTTCAGGCGCATTGCTTGTATGTGTGTGTCATATCCCAAAGCAGAAAAGAAAGAAAGAAAGGATTTCCCACCGATTATAGTACAGGGCGACGGAAAAACCGTCCTGTGGAGCAGAAGCAAAAAAAAGACCATTATTGCAGCCACCGTGTGGATTAATTCTATTTCTCGTTTTGCTTTCTTTTCATCTCACCACCATTCAATCTCAGATTGTGCCCAACCTGGTGCGAATCCTGAAGAATCTAATCCTGGCCGGGTACTCGCCGGAGCACGACGTCAGCGGAGTCAGCGATCCCTTCCTTCAGGTATGATTGCTTTATCTACCTACTATTGCTATTCTTTGTGTTGAGACTAATTAATTCTTCTCTTTGTTTTAGGTTAAAATCCTCCGATTGCTCAGAATATTGGGTCACAACGATCCGGACGCGTCGGAAGCCATGAACGACATTCTGGCCCAGGTCGCCACCAACACCGAGACGAGTAAAAACGTTGGCAACACCATTCTGTACGAGACGGTACTCTCAATCATGGATATCAAGTAAGATCTCTAGTCAAATCATCTCAGAAATCATCTAATATCAAATCTCTTTCTCTTCCTCCTCAGGTCCGAGGGTGGTCTCCGGGTGCTGGCCGTCAACATCCTCGGCCGGTTTCTGCTCAACAGCGACAAAAACATCCGCTACGTGGCGCTTAACACCCTGCTGCGGACGGTCCACGCGGACATTTCCGCCGTCCAGCGGCACCGCAGCACCATCCTGGAGTGTCTCAAAGATCCGGACGTGTCCATTCGGCGCCGAGCGATGGAGCTGTCCTTCGCGCTCATCAACTCGCAAAACATTCGCGCCATGTCGAAGGAGCTGCTCATCTTTCTGGAGAAGGCCGACGCCGATTTTAAGGCGCAGTGCAGCAGCCGGATGGTGCACGTGGCCGAGCGGTACTCGTCGTCGATCCGCTGGCGGCTGGACACGCTGCTGAGCGTGCTGGTGGCGGTAAGTTTTGAATCTTAATGTGGGTCATTCGACCACCAACGTATCGGCAATCTAATTTGGTGGGACAGTTGATACCTACCATCAAAACAAGCAAGAAGCCCGATTCTCATCCAAATCGGATTACCCCACTTTTTTTGCGAGAGTTGTGAAACACCTATCCTAATCCTAGAAATTCTACTTCTACTTTTTTTGCTTTTGAAATTTTCTTGAATAAATAAATTAATCCCAATTTTTTTTATAAATGTTTCAATTTCCAAATATTCCTAAGCTTCTAAAAACTCGTATTTTAAAGAAGAAACTTGAATTTCTAATTTATAAATTATTTTATAATATAATAACATAAATAAATAAATTTCCCTAAATCATAAACTTTTTTTTAATTTCTAAATTTCTAAATTTTTCTTAAATTTCTATTTCAAATTTTTTATTTCCAAATTTACTTTTTTTTAAACATGTTTTTTAATTGTACTTTTTTTTTATTTTCAAAATTTTTCGAACTACTTTTTCTACGTTTCTTAAAATTTTAAAACTTGTTTTTTTTATTAAAATTTTATTAGATTTTTAATATTTTATAAATTTAAAAATTTGCTTAAATTTCAAAATTTTCTTGTATTTGAATTTTTCCTAAATTCGTAAATTTTCTTAAATTTCTATTTGTTTTAGTTCCTAAATTTTCTTTCATATCTATTGTTATATTTCTTAATTTTTTTGAATTTCTTAATTTTCGTTAAATTTGAAATTTTCTAAAATTCCTAAATTTTCTAAAATTTTTGAATTTTTAAATTTTCGTAAAGTCCTATTTTTTTTTAAATTCTTGAATTTTTAAATTTTCGTTAATTTCTCAATTTACTAAATTTTCTTTAATTCCTAAATTTTCTTTAACTTCTATTTTTTAATTTCTAAATATTCTTGAATTTCCTAAATTTCTATATTTTCTTCAATTTTTCAAGTTTTCTATTTTTTTTAAATTTCCAGTATTTTTTTAATTTGTAATTTTTCTTCAATTTCAAAATTTTCTTTAATATCTTATTTTTTCCTATTCTCAATTTTTGAAAAAAAATTCTCTAAATTTTCCTAATTTTTTTTTCTAAATTTTTTAAAATTTCTAAAATTTCCTAATTTTTCTCAATATTTTATAAATTTTTGTAAATCTAAAAAACAAATGTTTTTCTAAAGTTTTCATAAATTCATTCTGAAGTTATCATTAATTTCTGCATTTTCTTAAATTTCTAAATTATTAAAAAATGTAAATTTTCTTAAATTTCAGCTTTTTTTTAATTTTCTTGAATTTCTATTATTGTATTATTGTAAATCTCTAAATTTTCTTTTGGTTTTAAAGAAGATCTTACTCGCAAAGCTTGAGTGAGTATATTTCTAAATTTTCTAAAATTAACAAATTTTCTTAAACCTCTATATTAATAAAAAAATATTAATAATTTAAAAAAAATACAATTCTTCTGAAATTTACAAATATACTGAAATTTAAAATTTTCTGAAATTTACAAAGATTTTAAATGCAATGTTAAACATTTCAGAAATTAAAAAATGCGGAAATTGCATTTTTTTTAATTCTCGTAAATTCCTAGATATTCATGAATTTCCAGATTGATAAATTTCAAAATTTTCATAAATTTCCAGATTTTCATGAATTTTTAGATTTTTATGAATTTCTAGATTTTCATGAATTTCTTGAGTTTTATGAATTTTTAGATTTTCATGAATTTCTTTAATTTCTTGAAATTTTAGAATATTAGGGTAACGAGACTTTTAGGATATTCAAGATATTTAGGATATTTAAGATATTTAGGATATTTAATATATTTAGGACATTTTTGAAATTTGTGAAATTTGGATATTTTAAATAGTTTGGATATTTTATATATTTTGGATATTTTATATATTGAAGATATTTTATAATTTAGAGTTTTTCAGTGTTTTGGATATTTTCGAATTCAGGATATTTTTAAATTAAGGTAAATTGAAATTTGAACAATTTTACAATTTCAGAAAATTCAGAATTTGGGTAATTTAATAATCTAGAAAATTTATGAATTTGAAAAAAATATGGAAATTTGGAATTTAGGAAATTTGAAGATTTACAAAATTTATGAATTTAGGAACTTAATTTTTCCTGGAAATTAAAGTGTTTTTGGAATTTTGAGAATTAATAAATTTAGGAATATAAGAATTTAATAAATGTGCGAATTAAAGAAATTTCAGAACATAAGAATTTTATTTGTTCCCTTTTTTCTTTTTTTCAAGCTTATTGTTTTTTTGCTTCCTGAATTTTGTTAAGCTTTTGATTTTTTTAAAATAGTTCTAATTTTTTTTAGCATCTTGATTTTTTTAATTCTTGAATTTTTAAATTCAAGTAAATAATCACTCTAGCTTTGCAAGTAAGTTCTCAAGTCTAAATGACAAACCGACTTCTTGTGGTAGACAATTACCCCGTAAACCAGTACAACCTAATATCAAACTGACCACTCCTCATGCGATACCTGTATTCGTCAATTTCCCCCTCTTCTTTCCACGCAGGCCGGCAATTACGTCCGCGACGACGTCGTGTCCTCCACGATCCAGCTGATCCTGAACAGTCCCCCGGAGGAGCAGGCCTACATCGGCCTCCGGCTGTGGGACTCGCTGCACAACATTACCAACTCGTACGAGGACAAACAGCCGCTGCTGCAGGTGGCCATCTGGACGATCGGCGAGTACGGCGATCTGATGCTGAGCAGCGAACGGATCGAAGGTATTGTAGTTGATGTGTAGAATTGCAGGCCGGTAGAACAGTCGTAGTAGAACGTAGTTTGTTTTTTTCGTTTTCTTCTTGGTTTCTTGGTTCTTCACCACAACAACACCACCACCAACAAAATCCGCACAACAAACACACGCTAATCGTAAACTGCGCAACGCAACTCTAAACCAAAGATGTTGAAATCCCTGCAGAGAGCGAGCTGGTGGATTTGTACCAGAAGTTGCTGTGGACTACGTCGGTTTCGACGTCGAGCAAGCAGTACGCGCTCGTGTCGCTGGCCAAGCTGAGCACTCGGATTCACTCCGCGGAAGAGTGAGTTGATTTGGCACGTCGAACGTGGTGTTGAAAATAACTTGAACTCCGTGTCTTCGCAGGGAACTCCGGGCGAAGCAGATTGTGGAGGCGTTCGGAACGCACCTGCACATTGATCTGCAGCAGCGAGGGGTGGAATTTTCGCAGCTCTTCCGTGACTACAGCCATCTGCGTCCGGCTCTGCTGGAGAAGATGCCCAAGTTGCAAAAATCGCTGACGAACGGCAATGGGGACGGTAATGGCACTGGTGGCGGTCTCTTCGATGAGAACTCGGGCGGAATCGACTTGATCGAGAGTGGCGGCGACGAGATGGAGATTGGTGGCCTGCTTACGGGAAGTAGCGAGGTCAAACTTGGCAGTAATACGGTGAGTTGAACCTCTTTTGCGATGAAGATCATCGGAACTGATAACTCTCTTGAATCTAGAACGCCCTGCTGGACCTGCTCGGTGGAGACGATCCCGCCGACGGACTCGGCCTGGTCCCTCCGACAAACTCCATCATTCCGACGGGCACGACCACCACCAACGGCAAAGCGTCCAGCAATTCCAACACGCAAGACCTGCTGGATCTCCTCGGTGGTCTCGACATGCCCGTAAGCACTCCTCCGGCGGCCATTCCACCACTTGGAGGCGGCGTTGGTCTCGATCTGAACTGTCTCAACGACAACAGCATCAAGTCGACGACGACAGCGGTGACGGGTTCGTCCTCGTTTGGCGGGCTGGAAAACCTGCTGAACTCGAATCTGACCTCGCCGACGACGACGATTCCGATCGTTGGAGGTGGTGGCATTGTGTCGCCAACGCTGGGCACGGCCCCCATCATCAACAACAGCACCGGCAGCATTGCGGCCAACAACAGTCTCTTCAGCGACTTTTCGTCTATTAATAATAATGAGGTGAGTCTAATCTAGAAAAAGTCCTGATTTATCTGGAAACTAATTTGAGCCGATTAACTCTTTCAGGAGCACTCCAAAACACTGACAGCCTTAGATAAGAACGGTCTACTTGTACAGTTACTAGCGAAAAATAGTGGTGGATGTCTGCAGATTGTCATGACAGCTGTAAATAACTCGTTGAGCACACTAGAACAATATCTATTCCAGGTGAGTGTTGAAGTTAAGTTGTTGGTTAATTCATTCAAACTATTGAACAACAATGTTTGTTGGTCAACCTTGGCCTAAAAGGTCCGAGAAAAAATGATTTCCACTACAAACTGCTACTTAGCTTTTGCTACAAGCAATGGTAGTCTCTCTGTCAAAAAATGCATTAATCATGCTCATCAATTTTTATTGGAAGAGGATTTTTACTGTTTATATTTTTCTACCTGGCAAAAAGATATACTAAATGTATTGTACTGGCTGAAACATTTCCAAAAACAAAAAGCAAAAAACTTTTCGGCCCCAATCTGACACTTTTTTTTATATAACTTTTTTTTTTCAAAGGCCACAAAAATACTGTTCAGTAACTTGTAATTTTTTTTATACATCAAGAAATATTATTTTAAGTCTAGTTATTCTTTACATTTTTTTCGAGATTTGATTTTTTTTAATATTTAAAAACCAAATTATTAAAAATATTTTCATGATATTTTTGAATGACAATACAAGTAATAAGCGGGTGGCCACTCAATTTCGATTTCCGAGTTCTTGACTTTTTCCAAAATGTTCAAAACCTCAAATTATAGACATTTCCTAATTGTATAAGATAGTTAACATTCACCATGAATTTTAAACACTTTTGACAAAACGATTTTTTTGTTGTATATGTGCTTCAAAAATGTAAGCCCTCATAAATTATGAGTCATAATATTGCTTCAGAGAAAACAGTAACTTTAAAAAAAATCTGACTAAAAAATAATGAAATCTTTAAATAATATCATTTTTAAAGGCTCATTAAAATTTTCAAACAAATAATTTTTGTCCTCGGTTTTGCCTGGAAAAATGAGGCGGCAAAAAATTAAAATATATTAATTCACTTCTGTCAAAGATAAAAGTTATTCAAAAGGCTTGAAAAATGATTTCAGTTATTATGTGAATTTGCCAAAATCAAAATGATTCCTATTTCCAAGGTTGTTAACGATAAAATTGTAGAGGTTCGATAACGATATTTCTATCGCTATTGTCGGGACGATAACGATAATCTATAATTAAATATCGTTAGTCCGATAATTCTATCAACGATAATTTAATCGACGATAACGGACGATTATTTTTTTTTAATTTATTTCTAAAATTCAATTTTGTGTATTTTGTGAAATCTAAAGCATGAAATTCAGAAAATACTAGAACAGTGAAAAAGCATAACAAATTTCGCTTCGTTTGATACTCATATTGCAGATTATGTAAATTTGAGTACTTTTGAAAAAAATACGGTATTTTGTGAAATCTGAAGCATGAAATCCAAAAAATACTAGAACAGTGAAAAAGCATACCAAATTTCGCTTATTTTGATACCCATATTGCAAATTATGTAAATTTGAGTACTTTTGAAAAAATACGGTATTTTGTGATTTTTTTTAGCATTTATACTTTTAAACTTACCATATTATTCAACCAAAATTTTGTTGGTAAGTTTAAAAGTATAAATGCTAAAAAAAAATCACAAAACCGCATTTTTTCAAAAGTACTCAAATTTATATAATTTGCAATATGGGTATCAAACGAAGCGAAATTTGGTATGCTTTTTCACTGTTCTAGTATTTTCGGAATTTCATGCTTTTGATTTCACAAAATACCGTATTTTTTCAAAATACTCAAATTTACATAACTTGCAAGATCTACTGTTCTAGTATTTTTTGAATTTCATGCTTCAGATTTCACAAAATACCGTATTTTTCCAAAAGTACTCAAATTTACATGATTTGCAATATGGGTATCAAACGGAGCGAAATTTAGTATGCTTTTTAACTGTTCTAGTATTTTTTGAATTTAGATTTCACAAAATACCGTTTTTTTCTAAAGTACTCAAATTTTCACAAAATACATTTTTTTTTAAATACTCAAATTTTTATAATTTGCATCATGGGTAAAAACGAAGCAAAATTATGCATGCATTTTCACTGTTTCAGAGTTTTTGGAATGAAATACTATTTTTTTTTTACTAAATACCTTTTTTTAAGGTACTTAAATTTGTTATCCCTGGGCTTTGTCATAATGAGTGTCATAGGTTTGATGCTTGTTTGGCAAAGAGTATGATTTGATTCGATGTCGAATTAAAATCGAAGTGTTCAGTATATTGCTGAAGCTTCCATTTTTACACATGGACACCACTTCATGCTGCGAGAACCCACTTTGGCGTAGTCTCAGGGCTTAATCGATGGCCGGTAAGCTGTCATCGAGACAAGGAGGTTCTCCGATAGTGGAAATATCACATTTGTACAATGAACCGCTACATATGTGATTTTTCCCTATCTTAATGTGGGTGTCAGGTTAGGATGCGGGTTTTTAAAAATTTAGTTTTTGTAGAATTTAGGATTTTAACTATAAATATCAACTTTTTATACTTTGCCTTTAGTTATTTAGGGACAAAATTAGTAACAGTGAATTAGTAATTCTATCAGAATCGGTGATTTTCATTCAAGTAGCATAAAAACCATTATGATTTGTCAAAATTTCCATAGAGTCTCGATCAATCAATAGTGAAATGATATCGGACTAAATTCGTTGATCTGTTGAACTAACGGTTGTCGGATTATGATTGTATCGACCATTGTTGCGAATCGAGGATCTACTGGAATTCTGACGAACAAATGGTCGTCTCTTTTTCAATTCACAACTTGTTAAATAACAACTGTTATTTTTTTTTTTTGTTTTTTAAAAGAAGCCAGACAGGTTTTAAAAGAAACGTTTTTTTTGGTTGATAATTAAAATGTCGGGGATTTGAGATAAGAGTAGCTTTCGGATAGGTTGCTTTAAATCTTGTATTCAATTCAAGCTAGGTAGTTATCCGCAAATGAATATTTGGACTTATATGAATAATTGAACATTTTGGACTTATGAATAACACACATACATACCATACCAATCAGCATAGCGCACCAGGTACGCGTGCTGTAGCAAGAAGACGCTTCCATCTTTCTCGGTCTTGGGCTGCTACTCTCCAATTTCCCAGGTTACAGATTTTCCGGATATCACCATTCACTTGATCTCCCCACCGTGCGCGCGGTTTCCCTGCTCTCCTGCCTGTTCCGCCAGCTGGTTCAGCGCGGTCAAAAAGCAGTCTGACAGGCTGGCCCTCGTCCATTCGGGCGACATGGCCGGCCCACCTGAGCCTCCCGATCTTCGCCTGGGTGGCGATGGTCGGTTCTTCAAGAAACGCGTGCAGTTCGTGGTTCATGCGTCGTCGCCACACTCCGTCAGACACCTGCACTCCACCGTAGATCGTTCGTAGCACCTTCCGTTCGAAAACTCCAAGGGCACGTTCGTCCTCCTGCCGCATCGTCCAGGTCTCGTGGCCATAGAGGACTACCGGTCTAATGAGTGTTTTGTACATCGTCAGCTTCGTGCGGCGTTGCACTCGATCCGATGTGAGGGTCTTCCGCAATCCGAAGTAGGCACGATTCCCAGCAAAAATACGAGTCCGGATCTCTTTGCTGGTGTCATTGTCGGCGGTTACCAGCGATCCTAAGTACACGAACTCGCTCACCTCCTCCAACTCATCACCATCCACAGTTAGAGGGGTGAGACTTGGGGGGCCGACATCCTTCGAACCCCTTCCGCTCATGTACTTCGTCTTCGTCGTATTCATGCCAAGTCCTACACGCCTTGCTTGTACCTTCAGTCGGGTGTAGACGTCCTTCACCGTCTCCAGGTTTCTTGCCACAATGTCGATGTCATCGGCAAAAGCAAGAAACTGGTAGGACTTGTTCATAATCGTGCCACTCGTTTCGATGCCCGCCCTTCGAATAATGCCCTCAAGGACGATGTTGAACAGCGCACAGGATAAGCCATCACCTTGCCGCAGCCCTCGGCGTGATCCAAAGGGTTCCGCTAGATCCCCCGAAACACGCACGTGACACATCACACCATCCAAGGTAGCCTTGATCAGCCGAGTCAGTTTATCCGGAAATCCATTCTCGTGCATGATCTGCCATAGCTGCTCGCGGTCGACTGTATCATAGGCCGCCTTGAAATCGATGAAGATGTGATGTGTGGGCACGTTGTACTCACGACATTTCTCGAGGATCTGTCGGAGACAAAATATTTGGTCCGTGGTGGCGCGCGCGCCAGTGAAGCCCGCTTGGTAGGGCCCCACGAACCTCCTTGCATGGGGTGACAGCTGACGGCAGAGGATCTGAGAGAGGATTTTGTAGGCCGCGTTGATAAGCGTGATGCCGCGGTAGTTGCCGCATTCCAACTTATCGCCCTTTTTGTAGATGGGGCACACGACACCATCCATCCATTCCTCCGGTAGCTTCTCCTCCTCCCAGATCTTGGAGATCACGCAGTGAAGCGCCCTCGCCAGTTTCTCTCCTCCATATTTGAAGAGCTCACCGGGTAACCGATCCTTGCCGGCAGCTCTGTTGTTCTTCAGCTTCCTGATCTCCCTCTTCACCGTCTCTAGATCAGGCGCCGGGAACTGTTCATCAGCTGCGGGCGCTCCAAGGTTGACTCCAACGCCATCTCCGTCCGCTTCATCGCCGTTGAGGTGCTCGTTGAAGTACTGCTTCCACCTTTCCAACACCTCGCTCTTGTTTACGATCAGGTTTCCACCGTTGTCCCTGCACACGTCGGCTCGCGGCACGAAGCCTTTGCGGGACCGGTTCACCTTTTCGTAAAACTTCCGCGTTTCGTTAGCTCGGAATAGCTGCTCCATTTCCGCGCAATCTCGGTCTTCTTGCTGGCGCTTCTTAAGCTTGAAGACCGCGACCTGCCGATTCCGAGCCTGCCGGTATCGTTCCACGTTCCCTCTCGTCGCCTTGTGCAGCTTCCTGTCGTAAGCTGCTTTCTTCTCAGCGGTAATCAATTGGCACTCGTCGTCGTACCAATCATTCCGACTGACTCGGATCGCACTACCCAGTGTGGCTTCCGCTGCACTGCCGATGGCTGAGCGAATACGGCTCCAACCATCTTCGAGCGAGGCTGCGCCAAGATCCTCCTCACCTGGCAGATTCGCTTCCAGCTGCTGCGCGTAACTGTGGGCCACTTCCCCGTTCTGGAGACACGCGGTGTTGAACGGAGGGGCCCGCCGACTTCGGCGTTGGTTGAACACCGTCGACAGCTTTGAGCGCATGTCAACTCCAACTAGGTAGTGGTCCGAGTCAATATTCGCACCGCGAAAGGTGCGCACGTGCGTTACGTCCGAGAAGAATCGGCCGTCGATCAGGACGTGGTCGATTTGCGTTTTCGTCCGTTGCACAGTGGGCGAAATGGAACCCAAAATCGGACTTAATTGAACGCGGCTGGTTCCCTGGTATGAAAAATAGCGTTTCTTATGTAAAAAAATCCGGGGAATCGATTGGTGATGGTTTCATCCACCGCACGAAACGGCAAAGGGTCCATTTTGCCCCAATTCCCCATTTTTTTACATTTTTTCTTGAAAATCGGTCTGTATTAAGAGCGGAGGCTTTATGCGGCCATCCAAAATGCACTTAACTTATGTGAAAATGTCCCAGGAATCCAGTAAAAATAACCACTTGCACCGCAAAAATCATCTAAGGTCCATTTAACCCCAATTCCGCTATAAAAGCATTTTTGGCCGTTTTCAAATGTTAGGTCAGATTTTAAAAATCTGAAAATATTTTTATCGGAAAGATCAGACAATTTTACACAAGAATGACGATTTGCACTTGATTGTTTGACACATTTATGTTGATATAGAAATTAAACTAAATAAAAAGATTGAAGAATCAGTTTTGGGCCTATTTTCCAAAACGCAGAATAAACTGCCTTTTACATTCTACGCGTCGCGTAGAATGCTTCCTTCTCATCATCGGTCTTTTCTTCGTGGGGGCAGTGCACGTTGATGATGCTGTAGTTGAAGAAACGGCCTCTTAACCTCAACTTACACATCCGCTCGCTGAACGCCGTGAAGCCGAACACGCGATCCTGCATCTTGCCCCGCACGATAAAGCCGGTACCCAGCTTCTTGTCCGTGCCGCCGCTCAGAAAAAAACTGGAATTGGTCTGCTGACCTGGCCAGTTTAGCACCTGCTCCTCCTCCAAGCACACCTCCTGCAGTGCCACAACATCGAAGTTGCGAGGTTGCAACTCATTCGCTAAGGCGAATTCGAAACCCAAGAAATTCAAAGACCTGCAGTTCCAGGAGCCGAGTCGCCAATCGGTGGTCTGCTTTTCTATGGGCTTCTGCCGTTTGTTCCGGATTTCTAGCCTTCTTGCCATTCGCGATCCTCTTTTTCTGTAGGCAGCCTTATCAGGGCTGCGCTACCTAGTCTCGGGGTGGAGAACCACCTAAGGGCTGCAATAACACACAACTGTGCATTTATTCTAGAGTCAGATCCATACAGCGTCAGTGTTTATTTGGTCGAAGTGTACTAATTCATTGGCAGATCTGATTCTAGTTGTAATGTACGACAAGACTACTGACGGACGTGACAGGACGAGGGCCCAGTTTAGAGGTTTCGACATCAACGATGTGCGGCTGGATCACCCCCCAAAAAAAAAAAAAAAAAAAGAAATACTATTTTTTTAACTAAATACCTTTTTTTAAGGTACTTAAATTTGTTATAATTTGCAATATGGGTTTCAAACAAAGCGAAATTGTGCATGCATTTTCACAGTTTTAGAGGTTTTAGAGTAAACATCTGTACTAAAAAAACATTGAAAATGCAGGCAAAACTTCAAATAATTTGATAACCATTTGAAAATTGAAAATTTGATTGTTTTCAAAAAAAAGCATGGGATTCAGTATTTAGCCAAAAATTTGAAAATACAGTCCAGACTCGATTATCCGAAGGTTTTTATGGGAGTTCGGATAATGGAATCAAGAATTTTTTTTCCTATTTTATTATTTTCTAACTTTTAACGTCAATTTCGTGTTCTGCGACCCCATTTTAGTCAAATTTAAATGGTTGAATATTTCATCGCCGCCATTTTGGCCGCCATCTTGGATTTAAAAATGCTAAATCACTTTAGAGTAGTTGAGGGGTCTTTCTTAAGCTCAACACTCAAAAATATGACAACAAAAAAAAATTTTTTTTCGTGATTCGATTATTCCAAGTGAAATTTTGCCAAAGCCTTCGGATAATCGTGTCTTGACTGTACAAAAGCTTGTTCATTTCGAAAAACTTAATTTAATTTTTAGCTCAAGATAGTTGAGTATAATTGGACTGTATATAGTATTCAGAATTTCTTACAGAAATAGAAAATATTTTTAAAGTTTGTTTGAGACATTCTGTGAAAAAATCACAAATTCCCGACTTTTTGCGATTTTTTTTAAGTTGTTGACAATTTTCCAACTTTTTTTTCTCAGTTTTTTTTTTAAGATTTTGGAAAATTTTCAACATTCCGCATAGCAGGTTTTTGGAAAAGAAGTTGATGCTCCACTTTTTTAAGAGAACAAGGGAATTTCTCCCAGCATCCCCAAATAATTAATGCTTGCAGTAGGACGGAACGATGAAATTCTACAAACGGATTTCAATATTTCACATCATTTTCGTTTTATTTCCGTTCCAGGCCGCCGTTCCGCGCAGCTTCTCGCTGCAGATGCTGTCCCCTTCGGGGTCGGCGTTACCGCCCGGTGGTACCATCACGCAGGAAATGCGCATCACCAGCACTGCTAAGGTAAATTGTTTTGAATTTTCGCGAAACTCGTAGTTAAAACATGATCCTCTTTAGGCCACCCTCCGGATGCGCCTGCGGATATCGTACCAGTGCGACGGCAACCCCGTGCTGGAGCAGACCGAGCTTTCCGGGTTCCCCGAGGACCCCACGACACCGCTCGAATGAGACCCGAACTGGAACGTGGTGAATATTACGGTTAAGTTTTAGTCGCGTCCCTCCCCTTACGATAAAGGAAAAGAAGACGACACTATCCGTTCTCTGTCGTTTGAGTTGTTTATTTTTGCTTGGTTTTATTTCTTCATGAGAGTGTAGAGAGAGGTATATATTTTTAAACTATTTAACGACAATTGAAGGGGTAAAAAGTGGTTGGCTAGATGTGCCGAAAAAAATCGTGAGTCCTCCTTCCTTTATTGGTGACACACACACCTTAAGTAATAAATATTAAATTGGTTTTGCTTTGAGTTACTACATCAACTTCCCCCTTCAAAAATTAAAAAAAAAATCTAGTTAACTCTGACACTTACCGCTAACATAATGTATTCAAATTACTAATCGATGAGATGAGTGGGAAGGAGAAGTGAAAATTAACACACTGTTAGTGAGATAGATCAACTTGGCATGACTTGAGTGAGTGTGTGCGATTCCGGATGAGCGCGAGTGCGAGTGATTCGTTGTAAATATTCCTAATAACCGTGAGATGAAGCGATATTATACCATAATCGAGTTGTAAAAGAAAGTTACAGTAAAAAAAAGATGTCCCTTTTGGTGGGAGCAAAAAAGGTTAAAAATTGAAACAGCTGTGCGAGGAATGGCTCAAAAGAAAGACACGTTGAAGACTCTCTGTGAAACGGCTTACACGTTTGTGTTTTGACAATTTTGTTTTGTTTTGCTACGCTCTAGCGAACAACCCGTATTGTGTTGCGTGAAACCAATATTAAAATTAAATGTGAAAGTAAAATAATAAAAAAGAAATACTGAGGCAAGTGTACTATTTTCCGTCCAAGAAAAATAAGCGTGCGAAGTGAAGGCTAAATGAAGGAAGGTTCACAGAATTTTCGTTTTCAAAAAACCGCGGTGAAACGCTCCCAAGTTTAAGTTTGCTCGAACATCGTTTTCCGCTTAATTTAAAAAAAAATCAGAAGAGACAATACCGCGATTAAACCTACTCTAAATCTACTTACCGCTACTGCAGGAAAGCATTTCACCACCCATCTCTTCTCGCGAAGCTAAAGAAGCCAATCTGCTTTGTGTGTCCGCGCGCGCTTTCAATATACAAAACACAGAAGATAAAACAGTATTTTTGTACCATGAGAGAAAACGAAGTTATGAAGTGAAGTGAAATTAAAAAAGTTGAAAAGTGACAAAAAACGTGGTTTGAAATTAGCGAAACCAACACTACTAATTGATATGTGAAAACCTAATAGGGAGAAGAACAAAAAGGTAATGAACAACCCCGTAAATAAAATTAGGTGAAATGTAGAGAGAAAGGGTGGAGATAAGATAACAAAAGATAAAATGCTGCAAATATGAAAAGGTAAACTTAGGATGAGTTCAAGAAAAAACTCATCAGAGAAGATGAAAAGGTTAACTTTAGGTGAAGTAAATGCAAGTACACCCCGATATGAAAAACAAGCAGCAACAGTTGAGAACAGCTCTATAAATATATGTATAATACACTGAAAAAAAAAACACTCGATTGATAAGCTTCGCTGATTGTTTTTGTTTTCCGTTTCCACACGAACAGGTTCACAGCGTTGATGGATGCGGATCTAAACAGCCGAAAATTCCCTTGCCTTTTTTTACTTTCCCATTTTAACCCCAATTGAGAGTGATAAGGTAAGTGAAATATGAAAACTATTTCTTAAATCACAGCGTATCCTCTAGTAGCATCAAGAAAAGCATCGAACATGATTTTACTAAAGATACAGAAAAGTCTCCCCAAAAAGATTTTTTTTTGCAAATTTAACCCACTAATGTCAATGGTAACAAGTGAATTCTTCTTGCATGATTTTATTTATATCTTTCAATAATACACAAAAATAAGCAATTTTTTATTTTGCTCCATGCAAATTTGGGTGTTGCAATTTGCAACATACAAAAATGCTTTGAAAATATTAGAGAATCTTCTGTAAACTTGTCTTGAGAAATGATTATTTGATCAATTTGTTTTCTTCAGTCAGCTCAAGTTTTTTTTATTTAAAAAACACCTTCGATTTTTTTTTTGAGTTGCTTTGGATAATTTGAACGGTGCGGGTCGCGGTCAACACGCCGGATTTTCGTTGCTGTTTCCGTCTTTGTTTTCCCCCCGATTGTGTGTGTTTTTCGGTCCGTGCGGTTTCGCGTTTTATTTGGTTTTATCTTTCCACAGCCGGCTGTCTAAGATTGAATCATTTATGCTAAACTTAACACCAAATAACCGGGAATAATCTCATCCGCATCCTCCAACTGTTTGCCTTGAGAATGCATAATACATCACATCATTCAACAAAATTTATTGATTATTGGGTCGCATCATCATCCTCTATGATGAATCCTGGCCATTACCCTTTCCCACTCACAAAATCCCAAGTAGAAGTAGTTTTCCGGCACACGTGGGGGTGTGGATATCGTATAGAACCCACTCTTTGTAGCAACCTGTGCTAACTAACATTCCCGGCTTAATCCCCCCGAGATCTACAAACTGACATGGCGGGCGCCGTTGGTGGCCAATGACTGTTACCTATTTGCTTCAGATCTAGTTTTAATGATCTTGATGTTTTATCTTTTCAACGCATTCATACATGCTGTTGATAAGGGAAACACCATTAGATCGTTTAAGCGTATGGTCAGTTGTATTGATAGGATATTACGGTCCTGTTCAGCAACGGAGAAGGACAACCATGGGTGGTCTCTCATGCTCATGCTCATACTCAAAACACCTTCGATTTTTTTTTATTCATATCACTTATTCTCGCCAAGTTTCTAAAATCGAATAATTAACTATATCCTGTTATTTTTAAAAGAATGTTTATTTTTTGAAAATGTAAACTTGCTAGTGTAAATACAAAAAAATACAAAATACCGTATTTTTTCGAAATTACTCAATATTTTAAAATTTGCAATATGGGTATCAAACGAAGCGAAATTTTGTTTCTTTATTACTTTAATAGAGTTTTCTCTGGAAAATACAAAAAAAAAAACGCAAAATATTGTATTTTTTGGAAGATACTCAAATGGATGTCAAACGAAGTGAAATGTTGCATACGTATTGAATTTATTATTTATTTTTGGAAAATACTAAAAATAATTAAAATATGTAATAATGGTATCATACAAAGCGATTTTTTTTTGTTTTTTCACCTTTTTTGTAAACACCTTTTTTGTGTTTCCAATTGATTAGACTTCTATTTCTGTTAAGTTGTGATGTTTCTTGAAAAAAAAAAATCCCCCCTGATTTTTCGGCCCGATATTGAAGGAAGAGGGGGGGGGGGACATAAACTTTGACAAATATTTGTCTCAACAGGCATTCAACAATTCAAGTTTGACTAAAGCGGGGTTTCAGAACTCGGAGTTGATGTTAAATGTTAAACCTTCGGATAATCGATATTGAAACTTTGGACAATCGAGGCTTCGGATAATCGAGCCCGGACTATATAAGAAACTTTAAAAATAAATGAAAATTCGCAATTTAAGAATCTTAAAATATTTAAGAAAGTTTAGGAATTAAAAATATTAAGAAATTTAATAAATTTAAAAAAATAGAAATTCAGGAAAATAAAAAAAATTGAAATTTAAGAAAAATTTCAAAAGTTAACAAAATTTAAGAATAAAACAATAGAAATAAAAAAATTAAAGAAAACTATAAATTAAAAAAAAAAAATAAAAATATTTAGAAATTTACAAAAAAAAAGAAATTTACAAAAAAATAGAAATTAACAAAAAATAGAAATTTAAGAAAATGAAAATTTAATAAACTGCAGAAATTTAAGAAAATTTAAAAAATATGAAATCTTAGAAATTTAAAAATTGTAAATAAATTAAACAAATATAATAAATTTAAATTTTAAGAAAACTTTGTAAATTAAGAAATATATGTATTTTGAGAAATAAATTAATTTAAAAAAATTTAGAAATGAAATAAGAAGAAATAAAAAGAAGGAAAATTTAGTAATTTAGGATAATTTGGTAATTTAGGAAAATTTAGTAATTTAAGAAAATTTAGTAATTAATTACAATAAAAAATATAATAAATCGAAAATGAATTCAAAATTTCGCATCGTTTGATAGGGTATTTTAACCATTAGTGGACCCCCTAGTAGAGCCGAAGCACATTTTTCACAAATTTTCAATATTTTAAGCACTTTTTCATAACACTTTGTACAAAATAATGGAATCTTGAGTCTTTTGAACAATTTTGAGTATTTTTTTCATCAATTATTTGTTTTTGAGCAGAAAAATAGCCAATTGAAAAAAAAGTTTTTTTTTGCCTGTTATGGACCCCCTTTTCCTATAGTGGACCCGGGTCCATAATCCGATTGTGGACCCGGGTCCACTATAGGCAAACTGTTATTTTTATACCAAATTTAACCGATATTTGATGTTTTGATGCATGGTGTAGGTCTAATGATAGATATAATGAATAAAAGATGTATTTTGCTCACTTTTCATCATGAACAAATATGTTTTGTTAACAAATTTGGCTTTAAACAACAAAAAACCTAACAGACATTTAAACACATTTATTTCCGAAAAAGATCAGAGAAAACGTTTCAAAAACCACTTTAAACATAAAAATAATTTAAAAAAGTAATTTTGATGCATCTTTTTCCATATAAATTACATAAATGGTTGACCGACACTAAACAATAGATTTGTTTTACAGTTGCTGATAAAACCACGCATGTTTATTTAAAAATAATGTTTTGTTAATGATTTATTGTTATAAAATATCATTTCAAACTGCAACTATGATGCTTCAGTTAAGTACCATTAACTATAGTTTTGATTAATTATACATTCTTTCGGCTTCAGCAAATTTGGTACTTTTAACATGAAAACAGCTATATTTATACTCATTATTGAAAAAAATATGCGTTTAGGTTGATTAAAACAAGCATTTCTTGTATGTTTAAGACAAACTTTAGCTTAAATACAAAGTTTTCTTTATTTTTGTAAGTTAAATTAACAGGGGTCCACTTTTGGAAAAGTTTGGATTTTGGTTGTCCTATATTGGACCCCCTAATTTTTGCTAGAAAATTAGCAGTTCTTCGCTTTATTTTAGTAAAGTTCCTTAAACTTACATTATTTCAACTTGCTGAAGTTGAACAATCAGTCAAAAAATGATTGGATAGTTAATTCAATCATAAAATATAAATGCAGTTTTGTTGTGAAAATGCTAGTGGCCATTGCTAATTTCAGATGTCGAACTCAAAACACTTATTTTGGCTGAAAGAACACTTTAATATCAGCCAAAATTGTTTTAAATGATGCTGAACATGCCAAAAAAAAGATTTGTAGACAACAACTCGCTTCAAATTGTGATTTTATTGAATTTTTCATCAAAAACCCTTCAGAGGGTCCACTATAGGAAAGGGGTCCACTAATGGATAACGTACCCTACCCATATTGCAAATTATGAAAATTTGAGTTTTTAGAAAACACGGTGTTTAGTGAAAAATTTGAGTTTTTAGTAGAAACAACTCTAATCTTTTGTAAAGGTCCACAAAATTTTGCGTCGTTTGATAATCACTTGACAAATAATAAAAAATAGGAATTTAAAAAGTTATTTCGTGAGAATTAATTAATTACATAGTATACACTGTATACACTGAATTAATTAACTTTTTTCAAAATTTTGCGTCGTTTGATACGCATATTGAAAGCTATGCAAAATTTTAATACTTAAAAAAATACGGTATTTTATAAAAAATAGTATTTATACAAAAACTGATTAAATGAAAAACTAGACACAAAAATGCGTCGTTTGATATTTTGCATTGAGCAAATTATAAAAAAAAACAAATTTTAACTACTAATAACATACATGAGAAAAGGTCAATGCGGATGGATAGCAAATCGAGCTCAGTAAACCCTCACAAAGACTGGTAATGAGTGAAAAAGCAATTCAGCAGAAGAAATGAAAAATCCCTTGTAAGGTTATAAAAGAGACAGATGATATGAAGAGCAAAAGAACAACATAAAATCAAGAATAAAAAATAGTCAATGTGGATGGAATGCAAATTGAGCTCAGTATCCCACATCAGAGCTTATTATCATAAATTAGAGAAAGTCAATGCAGCAACCCACTCAACACATCTAAATGGGTTGATGAGGCATCTTACCAATTCTACGAAAGTGTTTCTCGCTATCTATATTTTCTCTCTCAGTTTTGCTAATGATTCATCCCTCGCTGGTCTTTTCTTTTACACCAAAATGACAAACTTCGTAATGGTAACTTTTTCGATAATCGATAAAATTGTATTTATTTGACTGACAAATGGTAGTAAAACTGGTAATATAGTTGCAATAGATTACTCTCTCTCTCTCTCCATCCGCTCAATTCTCGACGCCCCTATCCGACCGGCCGTAACACCTACTCAAAATCCTTCTTCTGGCTTTTTTTTTGTTTTTCAAATCGAGTTTGCTTCTGTAATGACCAAATATTGGCACCATTGTTAAGTTTTTATTAGATTTAGAGCTTGCCTTATTAATCACTAGATCACATGTTGTTGTTGTTGCTGTTTCCGCTGCTTCTGCTGGTTGCTCAATTTAGTTAGATTTTTTCAGTTGGTTTTCATTTCCTAGAAGTTTTCGTAATATCAGTTGATTAAAATTATTCGTTTTTTCGTGCGCTTCTAACATTTTCTTTTCATTTTGATCTTCTAAGTGTGTGAGTGTGTGTGTGTTTGAGTTACTGTTTTTTTAAATATATTCAAAAAGTGACTTTAATGCTTTTAAATGTTTGATTAAAATTGCATTCTTAGTGTTAGTGTTATGATGCTCAACGATGATAAACTGTGTGTGTGATATTTATTTGATTCGGTGTGCTAGTTTGATTTGTTTTAGAATATGTTTGTGTTCTAAACGATTACAATTACCACTGAATATGTTATGACAAATTGGCAAAGACAAACATGACACATAACTCTGTGAATTCCTATAACGATTCGAATGAGATGTCCAAACAAGTGTGATTCTCCGTTCCAAAATCATTCAACCTTTCCTTTTAGCGGCCACCAGTTCCTGAATGAGATATACTGTATAACAGATAACGTTACCTACTACACATATTCGCTAGATCGCTTTATCCCCTTCGCTGACAGAACCTTAGGCCTCGAAAAATCAGTTCTCGTACTCGGTGTAGTCGAAGAGGTGCTTCGGCTTGATTTCTTCCGCGAGCCGGTCCGGATCTGTGAGGGGGAGCTGGCAAACCTTGTCGTGGCAGATGTACGCCGTGGGGGCGTCCTGGATCATCTTGAAGTTGTCCAGCTTCTTGCCGGCCAGGTGTTCGCTTGGTTTGGTCGGGTCTAGATGGACGACGACGAGTCCTGGGTTGTAGAAGTTCCGTACGGCGTCCACCAGGGCGTTGGTTTGGTCTCCTTCTGGGCCTGAAGTACAAGGGAGTCATAGATCTTGGGGTTTCTTAAAAGAAAAGAGTTGTACCTACCAATTACAATAAACATATCTCGACCGTGCTCCTCCATCAGCGCGGCGGACATCATCTTGGGCAGAACGTACCCAAACGGAGCCACGTTCGAGAAGTAGTCCAGCAGCTTCCGTGCCCTTTCGTGGAACGCCCCCTCGGCGAAGTAATCGCCCAGCAGCAGCAGGTTGTGCGCCGCGACGCTGTTTCCGCAAGGTTCGGCTCCGTCGTGATCTGCAAAAAATCGCAAAGTCAAGGTTTGTCAGCAAGACTCCGCTGCGCAGACCTACCCTCCTTGAGCCGCACCACCACATTCGCCGAGTTGGCCTCCGAGTAGAAGTAGGCCCCGCTGGTGTCGTCCCAGAACAGTCGGTCCTGGATCTCCTGCAGCTCGCGGGCCCACCTAAGTGCACTTGTGTCCAGCGAGGCCCGGTAGTAGTCGATCAGGCCCTTGATAAGAAAGGCGTAGTCGTCGATGAAGCCGTAGATCGGGACTTCCCTGAAAGTGATTCAAGACTTCAGTTTGAATGACCTCTGAGAAGCTTGAAGTGATAACCTACAAAGACTTGGCCTTGTCGCTGTCGTCGCCGTAGCAGGAGCGCAGCAGCTTGCCCGCCTTAGCATCAAACAGGTTCTCCCGGATGAAGGCAACCAGCTTGGCGGCGACCTCCAGATACTCTGCCCTGTTGGGAGCGTCCTTCACGCGGGACAGCTCGGCCAACCCGGACAGGATCAGCCCGTTCCACGCGCAAATGATCTTCGTGTCCAGGTGAGGTCGCGGACGTTTGTCCCGAACTTCGTGCAGAAGCTCGTTTCCGACCTTCAGGATCTTCGTTACCACCTCTTCGCTGGTATCGAGCTTCAACGCAGTTTCGCGAAGCGAACCATAAACGATCAGGATGTTCTTCCCGAGCAGATGCCCGTGGGGATCGCTGCTAGGTTCTACGTTGCCCGTCGGTTGGACGTCGTAGTGTTCGGTGAACACCTCAACCGGGTCGAGCTTACCAAGGTCACCAAACTTTTCCAAATTAGCATTAAACAAGTCCTTGATCTCCGAAAAAGTCCACGCGTAGAACGCTCCCTCAATCTTATCCTTGCTGTCCCAAGCTGGCAACGAATCCGCATCTTCCCCGCTATAAAACCCTCCCGCAGGGTGTCGCAGATCCTTGCAGATGTACTTGAAGATCGAGTCCGCAACCTCCAAATACAACGGCTTCCTCGTCGCTTTGTACCCGTTCGCGTACGCCATCAACAGCTGGCCCTGATCGTACAGCATCTTCTCAAAGTGAGGCACGTGCCACTTCTTATCAACCGAATACCTCGCAAACCCTCCAAACACATGATCGTGAATACCTCCAGCAGCCATCTTGTCCAGCGTGTTCAGCACCACCCCCAACAGCTTGCTAGCCGGATCCAGCAAGTGCAAGTGAAATATCAAATTCAACTTGGACACCTCCGGGAACTTTGGCGCTCCCATCGATCCACCCCAAACCGGATCAAAGTTCCGCCTATAAATCATGATCGCCTGCCGGAACTTCTCCTCCACCGTCAACGGCAGCTCCGGCTCCTCCTTATGCTTCTCCTCCACATTCTTCTGAATCGCCTGAATGATCGACCGCCCCGTCTCCTTCAAATCCTCCCCATCCGTCGCCCACTTGATCTTCAACTTTAGCAAAATCGTCGTAAAACCCGGCATCCCCCAGCGATCCTTCGGCGGAAAGTACGTCCCCCCGGTAATCGGCGCCAAATCCGGCGTCAACCAAACCGACATCGGCCAACCCCCGGACCCATTTATCAACAATATAAACGTCATGTACAGCTTGTCAATGTCCGGCCGTTCCTCCCGATCGACCTTCACGTTCACAAAGTTCTCGTTCATAATCTCCGCCACCTCCTCACTCTCAAACGACTCCTTCTCCATCACGTGGCACCAGTGGCACGTACTGTAACCCACCGACAGAAATATCAACTTGTTTTCAGCCCGTGCCCGAGCGATGGCCTCCTCGCCCCACGGGTACCAATCGACGGGGTTGTGGGCGTGCTGCAACAGGTACGGCGACTTTTCGTTGATCAGCCGGTTCGTGTGTTTGGGGGGCGTGCTCGTTCCGGATGGTCCCGCGCCGTCGTTGCCGGTGGCCATGGTTGAGTGGGTGGAGATGGAACTGGAAATAAAATTGTGTTAGAAAAAGTATGATCGATTTAATTCTTTTCATGACATATTGGCTCGGTTGGCACGTCGACAAGTAAAAAAAATACATTTCGAAACATTGATTCACTGTAGAAAATTTAGCTGCAAAGTTAAATATTTGTTATTTGACTATTTGTTATCTAGATTTGTTGAGACCAGCGATTCTCATCCTTCTTCTGGCTATGTTTATTTTAAAAAAATCATTAAAATCTTGATTCAGAATGTATCAATCAATAAATGGGTTTCTACATGTTGTTCGAAGAAGCATTTTACGTATGGTAATTATTTTATATTAGAATTTACTACAGTCATGCCTCCGTTTAGCATCGCATATGGGGGATGCATAACAGAGCTTAGGAGCAATTCTCTACAAAATCGATCTCTTTTTTAATTTTAATTTTTGTATTTTGACATAGGACTATGTCTCTACTTACTATATTGGGGGGCCAGTTCAGAAATTCGATCCAAACCGTCACAAGCGTGCGAAAAAAATTGACATATTTCAAACGCTTATATCTTTTCCCCCAATCGATTAATCCAGAAGATTCAATCACCAGTCGAAAGGGGAAGACTTAAGCTATCGTTTTATTACATAATAACTTTGACTAAACATAGTTAAAGCGCTTAAAACATGCAAACAAAATGAGTAATTTTTCAGTTCAAATCGGGCAGATGACCAATCAGAGCGAGCGTATGCATTCGAGGCCGCGCCCCTTTTGTGCCGTTCTCCGGCTGTGCCGTTATATAAGCAGAAAATTTCGCAAAAGCAAGTCACTTTGGAACGAGCACTCGAACTGTGCACGTCAGGCCGGCGCGGAGCAGCAGCAGCAGCAGAGGAGGACCAGCAATCAGAAGGAAGAACCACCAGCAGCAGAAGGAGGAAATTCTTACAAAGGCGCACCAAGCGGACCGGTGGAAGCCATCATGATGTGGCGGTTCTCATGTAAAATGGCCATTTCGACAGTGGTGGCCAAAAACTGGAGTGTTCGGTGCCCTCGAAGCAGGTTCCCCGGGGTCTGGGGGGACATTTCCAGAACCATACGAGTTGTGGCAATATGGGTATCAAAATTCGTGGTTTTTGATACTGAACATGAAAATGGCCATTTCGACAGTAGTAGCCAAAACCTGGAGTGGCCGGTGCTCTCAAAGCAGGTTCCCCCGGGGCCCGGGGGGGCTTTTACAGAACCATACGAGTTGTGGCAATATGGGTGTCAAAATTCATTTTTTCTGATACTGAACATGAAAATGGCCATTTCGACAGTGGTGGCCACAAACTGGAGTGGTCGGTGCCCTCGAAACAGGTTCCCCCGGGGCCCGGAGGGCCTTTTACAGAACCATACGTGTTTTGGCAATATGGGTATCAAAATTCGTGGTTTTTGATACTGAACATGAAAATGGCCATTTCGACAGTGGTGGCCAAAAACTGTAGTGGCCAGTGCCCTCGAAGCAGGTTCCCCCGGGGCTCGGAGGGCCTTTTACAGAACCATACGTGTTTTTTCAATATGGGTATCAAAATTCGTGGTTTTTGATACTGAACATGAAAATGGCCATTTCGACAGAGGTGGCCAAAAACTGGAGTGGCCAGTGCCCTCGAAGCAGGTTCCCCCGGGGCTTGGGGGGACATTTCTAGAACCATACGAGTTGTGGCAATATGGGTATCAAAATTCATTTTTTTTGATACTGAACATGAAAATTGCCATTTCGACAGTAGTAGCCAAAAACTGGAGTGGCCGGTGCTCTCAAAGCAGGTTCCCCCGGGGCCCGGGGGGACTTTTACAGAACCATACGAGTTGTGGCAATATGGGTATCAAAATTCGAGGTTTCTGATACTGAACATGAAAATGGCCATTTCGACAGTGGTGGCCAAAAACTGGAGTGGCCGGTGCCCTCGAAGCAGGTTCCCCCGGGGCCCGGAGGGCCTTTTACAGAACCATACGTGTTTTGGCAATATGGGTATCAAAATTCATGGTTTTTGAAAATGGCAATTTCGACAGTAGTGGCCACAACCTGGAGTGGCCGGTGATCTCAAAGCAGGTTCCCCCGGGGCCCGGAGGGCCTTCTACAGAACAATACGAGTTTTGGCAATATTGGTATCAACATTCATGGTTTTTGATACTGAACATGAAAATGTCCTGAAATTTCGACAGTGGTGGCCAAAAACTGGAGTGGCCGGTGCCCTCGAAGCAGGTTCCCCCGGGGTCCCCCTTTTAAAGAAACATACGAGTTTTGGCAATATGGGTATCAAAATTCATGGTTTCTGATACTGAACATGAAAATGGCAATTTCGACAGTAGTGGCCACAAACTTGAGTGGTCGGTGCCCTCGAAGCAGGCTCCCCCGAGGCCCGGAGGGCCTTTTACAGAACCATACGAGTTTTAGCAATATGGGTATCAAAATTCGTGGTTTTTGATAATGAACATGAAAATGGCCATTTCGACAGTAGTGGCCACGACCTGGAGTGGCCGGAGCCCTCATGGAAGGTTCACCTTGGGGGAACATTTATGACAATTTTGCCGACAAATCTATGAAACAAAACAAAATAATCTTATTCTAAATTTCACTAGCAATCCAAAAACATCAACAATCTCATTAAAATTGTTTGGTCCTATGTCTTTCGGTTATGTCTCTGACATACCATCTTGAACTTTTTTAATCCGGATTTTTGGTGCCTCCGGTATGCCCAAAGAAGCCATTTTGCATCATTAGTTTGTCCATATAATTTTCCATACAAATTTGGCAGCTGTCCATACAAAAATGATGTATGAAAATTCAAAAATCTGTATCTTTTGAAGGAATTTTTTGATCGATTTGGTGTCTTTGGCAAACTTGTAGGTATGGATAAGGACTACACTGAAAACCAAACTTTATTTTTCCAAAAAACACAATTTTTTTGTATGTTTCAGCGGACATCAAATGCCAACTTTTCAGGAATTTCCAGAATGTGCAAAAAATCTTTGACTGAGTTATGAATTTTTAAATCAGCATTGATTTTTTTTTCAAAAAATCGAAATATTGGTCGCAAAAATTGTCAACTTCATTTTTCGATGTAAAATTGAATTTGCAATCAAAAAATACTTCAGTGAAATTTTTATAAAATACACCGTTTTTAAGTTACAGCCATTTTTTTAGGTAACTTTTTTGAAAATAGTCGCATTTGTTCATTTTTTTCAATTAGTGCACATGTTTGCCAACTTTCGAAAAAAAAATAAGCTAAGAAAATTCTCTACATTTTTGAACTTTATTGATACGACTCTGAGATATTGCCATTTAAAGTTTTAAAAACAGGAAAATTGATGTTTTCTAAGTCTCACCCAAACAACCCACCATTATCTGATGTCGATATCACAGCAAGTAAAGTAAAATCGGACCAGATTTTCAATGTTAAAATATGAAACATTCGTGAATTTTTTCGATCTTTCCCAAAACAATATTTTTAATTTTTTTAAATCAATGCTAACATTTCAAAAGGGCGTAATATTGAATGTTTGTATTTTAAAAATGTTTCTATGAGCTACATTTCGAGAGTATAAACACATTTTTTTGAAAATATTAATTTTTTTCACAGTGCTACGTATTTTTGAAAAATCCTTTAAATTTTAGTTTTTTACTATATGGGTATTAGGGTGGCTTGAAGTTGTATGGGAAAATTTCAAAATAGACTAATTCAATCAGAACAGGTATTTCCCGATCCCATTTGGGCCCCCAAACAACCCCCCAAAATTTGGGAACGATTGGGTTTGACCCGGCTTTCCGCAAAGCGATTCAAATTTGTATGGAAATTTGTATGGGAAAACCCCCTTTTTTACATTTTAATTTTTATCATTTTCGTTTTTCACTCAAATCTAAAAACTAACACCGTAGAAGTATAGCCCTAAATGTCCTCTAAAACTTTCCCGAAGAAAGTATGGTCCTATCTTGCTTCTGAAAAAAGATACAGAGTTTTTAAAAGAGGCATTTCAAAATAAGTACTGAAAATAATATTTCTTGCCAACACTGCCAGTACTTCGGTAGATATTTCGAAATCTTATTTTTAAACGTAATAAGGAAGCAACCTAGCAAAATGGTGTCTTAAGAAAAGTTGTTGTATATGAATGTGGCTTTTATTTAAAATTATTGACGTGCAGGGTGACACACGTACAGGGTGTCCACCAAGCCCTAACTTCTACTGGTGACCTTTTAAAGCGTTGGTGTCTTAGGAAAAGTTGTTAAGCAACTTATTCCAAGAAATTTTAACATGGTTGGAAGACAGGGTGCCACATCTACAGGGTGTCAACCCATTTCTAGCTTCTATTTAAGACCTTTTTGATCACTGTAAAGTGGGCGAAAAAGGGTACAAATCGCAAATTAGGCCTGCCACGCAAAAGGAGGCTTAACAAAAATTCGTCAAAAGTCATTTTTTCACATGAAATTTTCTGGGGAATCGATGACACATGATTAAAAACACGGTAAAAAAGTTAAAATGCTAGTTTGGCAACTTTCTGATAAGTTGTATTTTTTCTGTAAATTGCTCTATAAAATAAAAGGAAGTTGAATAATGGAAATTTTTCTGTAAAAATGTTCAGGACATTGGAGCAATCTCTACAAAATCGGCCGATTTGGCTCAAACTTTGTGGAGACCTTCCCTGTTCATACAAAAATGGTACGAAAAATAAAAAATCTGTAACTTTTCAAGAATTTTTTTTACTGATTTGGTATCTTGGGCAAAGTTGTAGCTATTGATGAAGACTATTCAGAAAAAATAGAAACACGGAGTTTTTTGAAGATTTTTTAATTAAATTTCTTTTCACAAAAAAATCTGTTTCCCAAAATCTGAATTTTTTAATCTTTGATTTTTTAAATGTTTTGGGTGACAAAACCCCATATTTTGAAGTTATTCAGAATTTTGGACCAGCATTTTTCCGACGAGTTATAATTTTTTTAGACAGTGATTTTTGTAAAAAAAAGAAATCTTGTGCTTAAATTTTTTTGGCCCAATTTTTTATGTAAAATTAAATTTGCAAGATCGGAAACTGTTTTTAATTATGCGCAATCGATATCCCATTTATTGTTCCGTTTGCGTGGCAGGCCTAATTTGCGATTTGTGCTCTTTTTCGCCCACTTTACAGTGATCAAAAAGGTCTTAAATAGAAACGAGGAATGAGTTGACAACCAGTATATGTGGCACCCTGTCTTCCAACCATGTTAAAATTTCTTGGAATAAGTAGCTTAACAACTTTTCCTAAGACACCAACGCTTTAAAAGGTCACCAGTAGAAGTTAGGGCTTGGTTGACACCCTGTAGGTGTGTCACCCTGCATGTCAATAATTTTAAATAAAAGCCACATTCATATACAACAACTTTTCTTAAGACACCATTTTGCTAGGTTGCTTCCTTATTACGTTTAAAAATAAGATTTCGAAATATCTACCGAAGTACTGGCAGTGTTGGCAAGAAATATTATTTTCAGTACTTATTTTGAAATGCCTCTTTTAAAAACTCTGTATCTTTTTTCAGAAGCAAGATAGGACCATACTTTCTTCGGGAAAGTTTTAGAGGACATTCAGGGCTATACTTCTGCGGTGTTAGTTTTTAAATTGAGTGAAAAATGAAAATGATAAAAATTAAAATGTAAAAAAGGGGGTTTTCCCATACAAATTTCCATACAAATTTGAATCGCTTTGCGGAAAGCCGGGTCAAACCCAATCGCTCCCAATTTTGGGGGGTTGTTTGGGGGCCCAAATGTGACCGGAAAATGCCTGTTCTGAAAAATCGATCATGTCGAGCCACCCTAATGGGTATTAAATGACGAGAATTATTCATACATTTCAATAGTTATGACACATTTTTCCAAAATACTAAAAGAAATTACAAAACTACGTATTTTCGAAAAAATACTGAAAAATTACAGTTTTTTTTACAGTCTGGGCATCGAATGATCGGAATTTTTCATACGTGTCGATGGTATCATTTTTTCCGCAATACTCAAAATTTTCACAAACTACGTGTCCATGGTGTCGATTTCTGGAAAAGTCAGGGAGGGACCATCCACAAACCACGTGGACACTTTTTTAGAAATCTCAACCCCCCCCCCCCCTCTCGTGGACAACTGTCCATACAAAAAAAAACTTTTTTGTATGGAGCGTGGACAATCGCCATACCCCCCCCCCCCCCTAAAGTGTCCACGTGGTTTATGGATGGTCCCGGAAAACCTGGAATTGTCAGGGAATTTTATTTGACCTGGAAAAGTCAGGGAAAGTCAGGGAATTTTAAGCTGGGTCAGGGAATTTCGATGATCTTAAAAATATTACTATAAAATTTCATTTCTTTTTGAAAATTCACCCTTGATGATGTATTTGAATGTCTTCCAGGCCAAACTTTGCAACATTGATAATATTTAATTTTTTATACTGGTCAGTCCGGAAGGAACGCAAAACTCCATATAAAAAATGCTTAAGAAAAGGGTCACGAAGAAAAGGAACAGCAACGAAAAGTTGCATTTGGCATTTCTTCGCGCGTTGATTGTTTGCAATATGTTTAGGTTTAAAAATTAAATAATTTGGATTTGCTTTGGATTTGCGTTCAACTGAAAATTACAAATTACTAGCGCTCATAGGGTGGGACAATATGAGGCAGTTGCCCTACCATCCTCAGAAATTTGTTCTAAAATCGGACGTTTGCTCAGCATATATAGGGACCACAGAGAAAATCATACATTCAAAAGTTAAAAAATTCGAACATTTGAATATTTGAAAAAAAATCTAAAATTCTAAAGCTCAAAGATTCTAAATTTTGAAATTTCTGAAATTGTGATATTTTGGAATTGTTGGTTTCTTAATTTTGTTAATTCTTAAATTCTAAAAAAATTGTAAGGTATGAAAATTTTCCAAAATTTTACTTTAGTATTCGTTATCTAAATTTTTATTTTACTCAAAATTAAACAGTTACTGAACTATGATTTAAAAATGATCCAAAGTAATCAAATTTTGTGTAATCTAAAATGTAAGCAAAATAGTGATGGTGAAATGGAATTAAAAATTAAAGAATTAAAATTAAGAATTAAAGAAATAAAACAAAAATTTATGGAATAAACAGGACGGCGCGGATTTCGCGCTTTAGCAATTTTTATTAAAACAATGATTGAGAGATAAAATTACTTTCAACTTATAAAGAAAAATATTATCATGAATCAGGATAATATGTTTTTTTTTCGTTGAGTGCACAACCTTCAATTTCTTATTAATTTAAAGTTCTTCCGAAATTTTTTGTTTGTGTTTTCTCAATAAGAAACGTCGAAAGATGAAGATGAAGATTATGAAGAGATATTTTTTTTAAATGTGTTGTTGAGAATTTCCTAAATAAATGTATTACTACACTCAACTTATTTTTAAACATACTGACTCTGAATATGTAAGTTTTGTTTTGAGTAATGTTTTTTACCCTTATTTAGTGTTCTTTTATACTGGATACATTCTATTTTAATCTTGTGAATCTTAATCATATTTTAAACTTTTCCTGAAGATACAGACATTAGAATGTAACAACAATTATTATTGGGACATGTTCTAGTGGATGTACTGTGCTTATATCCCAAATATGAGCTTAATATGACGTAATAGAAGCTGGCCTCCGTCTTTGAATTTTAGATGGGATTCAAGCAGTAGAAATATTTGTTTAAATTTAAACATTCTTGAAGAAAAATAAAAACTCAAGACATTAAAAAATTACAGCTCCAACATTCAAAATTGAATTATTCAGAAATTAGGAAAAATAGTATGAAAAAACCAAAAAAAAATCATAATTAAAAAAGATCCCAAATTTTTACATAAAAAATTCAAAAAATCTGAAAAAAAATCAAAAATATCAATATACAAAAAAAAAATAAAAAAAAACAAATAAAAGAACAAAAAAAAATATTTTCTTAAATTCTTAAATTCTTAAATTCTTAAATTTTTAAATTCTTAAATTCTTAAATTCTTAAATTCTTAGATTCTTAAATTCTTAAATTCTTAAATTCTTAAATTCTTAAATTCTTAAATTCTTAAATTCTTAAATTTTTAAATTCTTAAATTCTTAAATTCTTAAATTCTTAAATTCTTAAATTCTTAAATTCTTAAATTCTTAAATTCTTAAATTCTTAAATTCTTAAATTCTTAAATTCTTAAATTCTTAAATTCTTAAATTCTTAAATTCTTAAATTCTTAAATTCTTAAATTCTTAAATTCTTAAATTCTTAAATTCTTAAATTCTTAAATTCTTAAATTCTTAAATTCTTAAATTCCTTAATTCTTAAATTATTAAATTATTAAATTCTTAAATTCTTAGTTTCTTGAATGCTGCCATTTTTGTAACCATCTTAGATTACAGAAACCCTGATAAAATTTGAAGTATTTTTGGAATTTTTTTTCGGTTAGAGAAATTTTGAGAAGAAGATGTAGGAAAATTTGCTTCGATTTTTCTAAGTGACGCTTTGGTTAGATCATCGAGTATGAACTGTATCTTAAAATCTCAAGATCGAGGATTTATTACAATGTTTAAATTTTATTATTTTTCTTTTTTTAGGTTTGATTCAGTTTTTTGATCTTGATTTCTAAATGTTGAAATTTTTGAATTTTTGTTTTGCCAGAATGTTTGTTTTCGATTTTCCCTCTAGTTTATCTAATCCTAACAAAAATACATTTTCAGCGTTTCAAGATTCTGCGTTCTGAGATTACAAAATTTAATTTATGATGACACTCTTTTGTATGTTTGTTGCAAAATTATTTTTCTTCAAATGACGTGGACTTTTCGCGGATTGGGTTTTGGGATGGATTTTATAAAATGTATTGATCGTGTGAATGATCGTCTTTAGGCTTTTTATTACTTTTTTTTTTAAATTTTATGGCAAAAATATCTTTTTGTTAAATTATTTAAGAAGATGTTTTCTTCAAATATCCAGAAAACCGTTTACTTTAAATACAAACATTGTTGAAAAAGACCTAGATCTTTTTTAAAACCGTAAAATGTACTTGAAAAATTCACATTTAATTGTATATTTTTCTTAGTTTTTCATTTTTTTTTATCTTTCTTAAGGTTCTGCAAAATTACATATTTTTGCAAGTTGACTTCTTACTTTAATTCAAATTTTCAATTGATTTGTTTTTGGAAAACTCTTAACTTTAAATTTTCTTTAGGAAATGAAGTGAAATTAACTAATCACAATTAGAAATTTGCAACAATTTTAATTATTAATTATTTCTAGAGTTTTTATTTGAAAAGGTCCTATAAGCTACTGTGTTTCATATATTTATAAGACCTATTCAAAAAAACTCTAGATTTTTTGGTAAAGGGCAACATTTAAAATGACATCACCAGATAAGATAGATAAGTACATTTTTATGGTTGCTCATTTTGGATGTTCGATAAGAAAAAAATGATTGACAAAATAAAAAAAAGTTTTTAAGTTTTTGCAGAATCCATTGTTTTAAAAATAAAATAAAAAAGTCATTGAAATTTTTCAATATCTTAAATTTCCAATATTCAAAAAGGAAAATACATAAAACCCTAAAAGCGCTCCAAACAATATGTTAGTAAAAAATAGAAAATAAAAAAAAATTTAGTGGTCTGGAGAGGTCAGGGAAAAGTCAGGGAATTTTATTTTGGGATTTGGATCGACACCATGCCGTGTTTAAAAAAAATACTAAAAATATGACTTTTCCTAATGCTTTTTTTTTTTGAAAAAAATCTGAAAATTTGAGTGTTTGTTTGTATGAAATGGTTGGATTTTTTTCATTACATCCGAAAGTTATAATATTTTTTTCAGAACACTCAAAATATTGTTAAAATTTCAAGTTTTGAAAAAATATCATTTCTATTGAAATGTATCAAAAATTCCCAATAATTCGATACCCATATTGTATAAAACTATTTTTTTATGAAAAACTCCCGATCATTTAATACCAATATTGTGAAAAAAAAAAACAAAATTTAAGTATATTTTTTGTTAAATACGTAGTTTTTGGGAAAATTTTGAATACCTTCAAAAAAATATATTGAAACTTTCTAAAGTTATGCCAAAATCCTGATCATTAGATACCCATATTGTTAAAACCAAAATTTTGAGTATTTTTTAAAAATAATCAGATCTGGGAATTTTTGGAGTATTTTCAAAAAAACTTATCTCCGAAAAGTATGAAAAATTCCCGATCATTTGATACCCATATCGTAGAGAACTGTTTTTTGCATGTTTTCAAAAATGTTTTGTGATTTTTGCTAGTATTTTCGGAAATTGTGTGTGTATGTAAAATTCCCATTCATTATATCACATTGCATTAACTAAAATTTTGAGTATTTTTTCGAAAAATATTGCATTTTAAAAATATAAGACAAATTACGAATTATAAGCGGCAGAGCAAACCGAGGCTTGCAAAACCGGGGCATAACCGTATTTCTGGGCACTGTGCCAAGAATCATAATTGACAGTCATTAACCCTTAAACTGATAATTTTTTGATCATTTCTAGAGAACTTTTGCAAAAGGTCCTATGCGCCATGGATTTCCTTTGCTGTAGTATCTTTTAAATTGAATATAAATTTTTGCCGGAATTCGAACCTCGATCTACCGCTTACGGAAGCGAAAGCGTTACCACTAGGCTACGTTGCCCGGTCTCAAGATGTCCTAGACAGATAAAATTTCTATTTGCTTGAATTTCATGAAACGACAAAATTTGAAAATTTGAATTATTCATCAATTGTTAAAAGCTGGCTTCTGATCTTTTAATGAATAATTAATTCTTATGGTTGAACTTGTTTATCCAAATTAGGGAAACATTCGAGATAAACAGTACCGTCATCTGGGGTGAATCGGGACTACAGTCTGAATAGGGACAGCAGTGTTTAGAGTACTTAAAGGTTTTAAATTTGGAAATGGATGTACACATTTTGTTGGTCTGAGTCTGTTCTATCCGAAACCAACCAGAAAAATCAAAATATTGTGCTCTAACATGGTAAAAACTGCTGTCCCAATTCGCCCCATGTGTCCCAATTCACCCCAGTTGACGGTACATGTTTTTGTGAAGGTAGCTTTTTGCCACTAAATTCAATTTATTTGCCTCTCTAGATTTTTATCTACACATTCTTGCTTGCCTGTGCTAATTTGCCGCATTTCTTATTTGCTTACATAACAAAACAACAGTTTGCTTTATCTATACAAACAATTCAACTACAAATCCACTTTCCTATCAATATTGAACCATCAACCAAGGTCTTCGCAAGATGAAAGGGGGATTTTTCTCAAGCCGAAAGAAAAAAACTTACCAAACTTGTTCGCCGTGACTGACTATCACTCTTTGTCCCAGTTGTCGCTGCTTCTGCTGCAGTGGCAAATATTGATCGAACCACCGCAACTGATGACAACAATTAGCTGACGACGACCGCTGCTGATGCTGGAAAATTCCCTTTTTCCGCTTTCCTCCGCCAGCTCCTGTTGCGTTACTACCACTGTTACTGGAACGAGCACTTTTCCACTCGGAAAACTTGTTGACGTTGTCAACGGGGCCGCTTCTAAGTCGCAAAACACCTGCCAAAGAGTTGAGCTTGGCTGCCGCACCGCAAAACATTGCCAGCGGTGAGGAAATTTTTCGGCGATTTTCCTCTTTTCTCTCTCTTGGTTAGTGGTGGTTGATTTTCCGCAGTAACATTGCAGTTCCCGACGCTTCCCCGGGGGTGGCACAGTTTTACTGATGTTTTGTACAAACTGGGATGAAAATGTACTGATTGTTGTTGTTGCGAACTTTTGTGATATTGACGTTTGCGAATGACATAATGACTGCCGGGAGAGAGAAGGGTGAGAGAGAGAGAATTCCACGCGCGTTGACGTTTGGTGAGAGAATTGTGAGTGGGATTGCTCTCTTGTGAGCGAGAAGTGCTAAACTTTTGTTTGCTTGTTTTGTTTGATTCTCAAAAAACGCTTAACCGGGCGGTGATACAAAATTTGTGGCTTTTGTGTTTCTATTTTTTTATGTTCTCGTTTATATCAAAATTTTGTAGTTTTTTGTAATTTGTAGTTTGTTGCTTTATTGGTAGTGTAGTTTTATTTTTTAAATTTTTTCATGTGATTTTAAAATAACTTTCCTTTAAATGTTTAGTTTTTTCATTAATTATATTTTTTTTTAGTCGTATTTCGCTCCACACAAAAAATTTAAAAAATTTATGAATTTGTTACGAGGGGGGAGGGGGTAAAAAATCCATTTTTTGAGTTACGTAATAAAAGAGCGCATGCTTAGGGTTTTCAGATCGTGGTTCATTGCAATGGAAATCTTTTTTCAGACTACAAGCTTCATTTTTGAAATTTCAAAACTAAAAGTATCACAAAATGCTTTATACTATCAAAGAACTAACAAAATATCAACTCTAAACTTTTACGTCTTTTACCGAAATTTGTTAAAATACACAAAAATCTTTATTGGATTGAAAATTCATAAATAAGCGTTATACAGTGTATTCTGATTAGTTTACCATCGATTTTATAAGTTTCTTTTTGTGTGAATTTCAATTTCAGCTTGTAATTAATTTTTGCCTCTTTTGTTGGGTAATTTTTAAAGAGAGAGGGCAGAGGGGACAAATCTTGCAATGCTAAAGTCACAGAGTGAGCAGTCGATGTACGTGCGATGTATGTACAGTCCAGACTCGAATTCGAAGGCCTTGGTAAGATTTCACTTCGGATAATCGAATCACGATTTTTTTTCGTTGTCTTTTTTTTACTGTTGAGCTTTAGTATGACCCTTTAACTACTCTAAAGTGATTTAGAATTTTTAAATCCAAGATGGCGGCCAAAATGGCAATGATGAAATATTGAATAAATTCCTTTATCAATTTTACGGGCAATCAACCATTCAAATTTGACTAAGATTGGGTCGCAGAACTCGAATTTGGTGTTTAAAACAACAAAATAAAAAAATACGAAAGAAAAATATGGTTCGTGATTCGATTATCCGAAGTCCCATACAAACCTTCAGATAATCGATCTTCGGATAATCGAAACTTCGGATAATCGAGGCTTCGGATAATCGAGTCTGGACTGTATCAACCTATTAAAAAATTACATACATATATTTTTTTCTTTGCTCAGCTTCAAACTTATTCTGCCCTTAGAAACTTTTCATCTCGGGATTCGAACTTATGACATTTGAGTTATGAATCTGATTCAGGCATAACAAAATTTATTAAAGTTTTATTGAATTTGGAGGAATAATTATTGATTTTTTTTAAAATAATAGCTGGAAAATTTAGGGAATATATTTGAGAAATTACGATCGTCTTCAGTCACAACATGATCAACCACCTCGCGTCCTTGACACGTGGTATATAAAATTTATCAAAAATATTTGCAGCAGCGTAACCTGATTTCAATGTTTGTTGAGGCTTGCAAATTGCGATAAAAGCTTATGGATATTTTTTGGCATTTTTTAAGTTTTGTTGATTTTACGAAATTTATACAACAGGTTTAAAGCTTTTTTAACAAAACCGTTGGAAAACTCTTATTTTTTGTTCTCTAATATTTAAATGACGAAAAAGTAAAAATACATGGAAATACAGTGCTTTGCGTTAACTGGGCGTCGTTTAATGGGCTACTTTTTAACTGGGCGCTCGGTAACAGGGCCGTAGCCCAGTTAAAAGGCAGACAAACGTCAAAAAAACAAAAACAAACCGAAATAACCGAGGGGTCAAGGGATGTAAAACCACATTCAATAAATAAAATTTTTTTCAAACTTTTATTTAATTTCAAGTCACAATTAAAGAAATATGAAAAGTATGCTTTGTAAATAAATTTTAGTAGCTTTTATTTTTATATTTCATCGGGAAAATATTATGCAACGGTGATCCCCTCGTAATTTTTCGTTCAGCCCAGTTAGCGAGCAGCATTCGGTGATATGGCTACGTTCTAAGTCCAGTTACCGAACAAGTACTGTATTTAAAAAAATTATTATCGGTCTTGAAGATTGTAATAACGTTATTAATTTTTTTAATAATCATTTTTACAGTTGTCCCGCAAGCTCATGTGAGCTTCAAATTTGGCCCACCATTCAAAAACTTTGAGCACCCCTGCTCTAGCTAATTTAATAATATTCAAATATGAGTTCATACTAGAGCGTCCAATTTCCCGGGGTTACAAAATTCCCGGGAAACGGGAAATTTTCAACGAATTTCCCGGGAAATTTGAAATTTAACGAAAATTATTCTGATCCTGTTTCTAATTAATATTTTGTAACAGAATTGTATAGAACAGCAACTTTAATGTTCAAAATGAGTGTAAGGATCATTTAATGGCTTGAATGCTTGTAAGAAATCATGCAACTTTGAGAAAATATTATAAATTTTCTAATTTTTTATGCTGTATTTCAAATCGTACCAAATAAAAAAAATTATTGGTATTTTTTGTTGAGAAGTATTTTTTAAATCAAAGTGTTTGGACAGTGAAAATCTATGCTCCACAACAATATAGTTGCTAGTGTTTTTAACTTGTAACACTATTTCATGAAATCACAGCTCAAAGTTTTACAATATTTGAAGCGAGTTTTTGAAATATGGTTGCATTCTTTAGGTAAATTTAGTATGATACAAAGTTGTTTTTTAATGATTTTCCATGGTTCCATTTATGGTACGATCGAAGGTTATTTTTGCAATTTTTTTCCTTCTCTGTCCAATTCGTTCTCCTTAGTCTTCCCATTTTGAAGAAATCAGCTGTTGAAAGGCAGTCCATATCTCAGCTCAGGATAACAACTGCACCAATGTAATCGTTAAAGCAACCTAATAAAATGAAATGAAATGAAATTTATGGTACGATTTTAGTTATATGGTTATATGGCCTAATAAATTAATTAGATTCAAATAATTTTCATGGTATAAAAGTGGTTGGAATTGAACGATATTTTTTTCATATTTAAAATTTATAACATCAAACAGATATTTCTCGAACAACCCTTTTTGAAAGATTGAATTATATCAATTCAATAATCATCCAATTTGGTCAAGGTAAACAAAAATTGTGAATATCTTATTTTCAAATGAAATAACAAAAAAAAGTTAAAATAGGTTGTCGAAAATAAAATAGGTAATATTCATTCCATAATAGCGTAATTTTTGTTGCCCAATATATAAACAAGCAATATTCCTAGTTATGAATGCTTCAAAAACAAATATTATCTGAATTAAACCTTGACATGAAATTTACAGACAAGCTGATTAGTTCAATATGAACAGTAGATTGAAATGAATAAAATCAAATAAGGTTCTCTAATTATTATTTTTTGTATGATTTCAAAACATTGGTGCCAAAAAGGTAGGAAAATGTATACTTCCGCTTGTATTTCGGGAATTCCCGGGAAATTTACAAATTTCCCGGGAAACGGGAAATATTTTTTTCCGGGAAATCCCGGGAATTCCCGGGAAATTATTTCCCGGGACGGGAAATTGGACGCTCTAGTTCATACATATAAAATACCATAAAAGGTGTTTCTTGAACCAAAACACAGTTAATATTTTTCAAAGCTAAATTTTATGTCTTGGTATTAAAAATAAAAATCCATAAATTTTAATTTTGAAGCTGAATTTTCAAAATAAGTAGTCAATAACATTCCAACGCCCAAGGCTCTAAAAAAGTTGGAACGGTAACTTCAACTCGCTGGTTCTCGGGCATAACTCATCCAATCAAGACGATTCTTTTTCCAGTGATTTGTTAGGATGTCTAGATGATTCTAGAACTTTGCAGAACTCAATTTGATCAAATCTGTAATTTTTGCGATCAAAAACATCGTTCCAACTTTTTTTTTCGCGTGTAAAAAAAAATCCCCAAAAATTCCGCGGAGGCAGTCTTTTTGAAAAAGTTGGAACGCAGAAATTACAGATTTGTTCAAATCAAGTTCTGCAAAATTTTAGTATCATCTAAACATTCTTACAAATCCCTGGAAACAAGAATCGTCCCGATTGGTTGAGTTATGTCCGAGAACCAGCGAGTTGAAGTTACCGTTCCAACTTTTTTGGGAGGCTTGGGCGTCCGTGTAAGTTGTGCATGCGTTGGGCGTTCCAGTGATAATAAAAATGCCAGTTTTGCAATTAAATTAAATTATAATTGATTTTTTAAAAGCAAGAGCTATTTTTCGATGTCAAAAGTTTTTAAGACTTTAAAAAAGTACAAGTCTTTTCACCATTTCAATTTTGTTAAGATGATTTAATGAACATATTTTAAAAAATCATAAATTGAATTAAGAATATTACATGAGAAGTTTTATAAAACAATTTTTGGAAAAAATGTTCCTCAACGCATAACTGTTGTTAGTCTTTATTTAAATTACATCATAATCACACAGAAAAAATGATGGTAATATTCATCAGAAAATGGTGACAGATTTTGTGTAAAAAAATGTGTTATATTACTTCAGAAAATGATGAATTTTTATCAGTTTCTGGTGAATTTTCATCAGGTTCACAATTTTTCAACCTTTTTTTTTGCTTTGTAAAAATATTCGGCCTACCGTAACTTCAGAAATCTCAAATTTTTCCTGCGGGTGGGGCAAATTTGGTTTACTCCAAGCAGTTTTGCTATAGCGCCTAGTAACGTGCTACAATCAGTTCCTACTTCCCTTTTAGATTGCAATGTGGATTACATCCAATCATAATTCAATAACACTATTTGCTTCAAGATATTTCTTCCAACCGAAAGTAAAACCGTTCCGCCAACCACGCCATGAAGATGATGCAGCGCCAGCATCATCACCATCATCCAACCAGACACACTTACCCGATCGACAACACTGAAATTATCCATTACATAATCCACATCGCGCGCAGTCTCCGTTTTGGTTGGGAAATTCGCGTGCATCGTGCGAAATCTGCTCCGTTCAAGTCTCTCCATGCAACCGCTGCAAGCGACGAACCCCACTCGACCTAGATTTTAAGTTTGGTTTTTTGGCATCCTGTCATCAGCGAGTTAATTGGTGGTTTTTTTTGGGTACTTTTCATCTTCTTTCTTTATTTTTTACCAAACACTTTTTTTTCTTTCTTAACGTCTACGTTGGTAAATAAACAAGTTTTAATAAAAAAATCGCTTCTTTTTGCAATGCTGCGATGCAAAAAGAGTATTGGCACTATCGTGGAAGAATAACAAGTGTGTTTTCTTTTTCTTTCGTCAACTCTAACCGCTGGGGGGTAACTTTACAAAACATATGTATTAAAAAAAGAGAGAAACAAAAATCATACTCTGGTACGACTTGTCGAGCGAGCTACACCTCTTCTATCGCTATCATACTAACAAAAATACTGTCCTAATGCCTCCGTGTGGTGTTGTCCAGTTCGGTGTCCAAAAATCAACGTCCAGAGATTCGTTTCGTGCCTAGCTTCGGTCTACGTGATAAAATAGTCCCTTCGCGCTCCTTAGTTGTGTCCAACCTGGTCGACCTGGGACTGCAGGTTCGTGATGACCTCCCGCGGGACCTGGTCGCCGAGCAGCTGGAACAGGTCGACGCGCTGATCGCCGGGGATGGACTCGATGGCCGCCACCTGGATGCCCTCCTGGACGCCCTGGATGGTGGCGTCGCGCGGGATCAGCTGCTGCGACTGGGCCTGTCGGATGGCCTCGTTCGTGAGGGCGGCACCGTCCCGTTCCTGGGGGGCGGCCACGGCCACCGCAACGAGGGCGAGCAAACAGATGGCTACTTTCATTTTCGAGCTGTGAAGGTGGAGACAAGGGGGAAGAGAGGGGTTAATCTTGGACTCACGTAACCGTTTTGCGCGAGACGCGAGACGTCTCGGAGACGACTTGTCGTCGTGAAGAGTAAGTGATGCGGTAATGGTCGGTGGCAACGGGTTGGTGTTTTTTTTTTGTTGCTCGTCGAGGTGGAACCTGATTTGAAGGGTCGCAGCGAGACAATTGGGTTACAGGTTTTGGACAAAATTGTGTCATAGTTGAGTTTGATTAAATGATCTGAATAGTTATGTCACTTCTGATTGTTAAATAATTTATGTTACTTTTAAAAACTTTCTGTCGCCTAATTTTCTTTGTTTAGATGAATTGTTAAAAATGTTGTAGAATCAATGTAAAATTGAAAATGGGTTCCAAACAAATTAGATCCTTATGTTCGTATTATCTGCTTGAAAAAAATATATATATATATATATATTTTCAAACTAGGTGCTTGTTACCGTGCAAATTTTTAGCCAATTTGTCTGTTTTCTTCGAGCAGACCTTTATAGAACCCCAATATTCGATTTCAATCCTGAAATATTCAACAAACTGGCCAAAGGGAATGTAGACCGAAGCAATTTGACACACGTGCATGCCCTACTACTGAATACACTATTTTAAGGCACTTTGGTCACTAATGCTTTTGTTTTGTTTTGAGTACTCTGGAGCTCGGTACAAGCCTTCTAAGTTTGGCCAAGCAAAAAAAAAAAAAAAAAAAAATGGGCGTTGCACCCAATGACGCCCGAGACGCCATTTGAATTAGCAGAAGCCGATTTTGAAGGCTTGTATTAGGTATAAAAAAAATGCTGAAATTTTTGTGTTTTCGTTATTGGATAATCGAACGGATTCTGGATTGTATTAAGTACTAACTAGAAATTAACTTAAATGTTAATCTATCGAGTCGTGTGTGTTGGTGGAGGTTAGAAGTGGTTGTTTTTTTCTTTAGGTTAATGAGGCTGGTACAATTATTTTTAAAAGTTTTTGTCACCCCTCCTTCAAAATCGGCTCAAGAAATCAGGGAGCAAAACAATTTTTTCCAAAAAACTTCAAAATTTTCAAGTAAATTAAAGTAAATTAGCTCAAATCAGTTTAAAATGCATTCCAATGCGTTTAGAATCATTTTAAGCATGTTTGGGTTTATTCAAAAATCTCTTGAAGTTTCGAAAATTTTCTTTTTTTGTTTCGTTAAATCTGACATTTTGCCTTCCTCCTGCTCGAAAAATGAACTTTTGAAATACAGCTCGTAGACCTATGTTCATGTATACCTATCGACTTAGAATCGAAAACTGAACAAATGTCTGTGTGTGTGTGTATGTGTGTGTGTGTATGTGTGTGTGTGTATGTGTGTGTGTGTATGTGTGTGTGTGTATGTGTGTGTGTGTATGTGTGTGTGTATGTATGTATGTGTTCAAATTCCTTGCCAAGTTTTCTCAGCACTGGCTGGACCGATTTTGATCAAACCGGTTGCATTCGACTTGGTTTAGGGTCCCATACATCGCTATTGAATTGTTTGAAGTTTCGATAAGTAGTTCAAAAGTTATATATAAAAATGTGTTTTCACATTTATCCGGATCCCACTTAAATGTATGTAAACTATGTCCGGATCCACCATCCGACCCATCATTGGTTAGGTAATCGAAAAACCTTTCCAACGAATCCAAAACATTGAAGATCTGGCAACCCTGTCTCGAGATATATCCTCTTAAGTGATATTGATGCACTTTTTTGAAGCCGGATCCCAATTAAATGTATGTAAACTATGTCCGGATCCACCATCCGACCCATCGTTGATTAGGTTATCGAAAAACCTTTCCAACGAGTCCAAAACATTGAAGATCTGGCAACCCTGTCTCGAGATATGTCCACCCAAGTAACATTTTTTTCCAGGAGTTCTACAAGAGCTCTTCAAGATAGCTACAGCATAGCAGTTTGGACCGCGGTAGGATAAAACTCTCTTCAAGTACTCTTCCAAACTCCTGAAGAAGTTTTGAAGAGAATTTTATCCTACCGCGGTCCAAACTGCTATGCTGTAGCTATCTTGAAGAGCTCTTGTAGAACTCCTGGAAAAAAATGTTACCGGGGCACTTAAGTGATATTGATGTACTTTTTTGAAGCCGGATCCCACTTAATTGTATGTAAACGATGTCCAGATCCACCATCCGACCCATCGTTGGTTAGGTTATCAAAAAACCTTTCCAACGAGTCCAAAACATTGAAGATCTGGCAACCCTGTCTCGAGATATGTCCACTTAAGTGATATTGATGCACTTTTTTGAAGCCGGATCCCACTTAAATGTATGTAAACTATGTCCGGATCCACCATCCGACCCATCGTTGGTTAGGTAATCAAAAACCCTTTCCAAAGAATCCAAAACACTAAAGATCTGGCAACCCTGTCTCGAGATATGGCCACATAAGTAATATTTATGTACTTTTTGGAAGCCGGATCTCACTTAAATGTATGTAAACTATGTCCGGATCCACCATCTGATCCATCGTTGGTTAGGTAATCGAAAAACCTTTCCAACGAATCCAAAACACTGAAGATCTGGTAACCCTGTCTCGAGTTATGGCCACATAAGTAATATTTATGTACTTTTTGGAAGCCGGATCCCACTTAAATGTATGTAAACTATGTCCGGATGCACCATCCGACCCATCGTTGGTTAGGTAATCAAAAACCCTTTCCAAAGAATCCAAAACACTGAAGATCTGGCAACCCTGTCTCGAGATATGGCCACTTAAGTAATATTTATGTACTTTTTGGAAGCCGGATCTCACTTAAATGTATGTAAACTATGTCCGGATCCACCATCTGACCCATCGTTGGTTAGGTAATCGAAAAACCTTTCCAACGAATCCAAAACACTGAAGATCTGGCAACCCTGTCTCGAGATATGGCCACATAAGTAATATTTATGTACTTTTTGGAAGCCGGATCCCACTTAAATGTATGTAAACTATGTCCGGATCCACCATCCGACCCATCGTTGGTTGGGTAATCAAAAACCCTTTCCAAAGAATCCAAAACACTGAAGAACCCTGTCTGGCAACCCTGTCTCGAGATATGGCCACTTAAGTAATATTTATGTACTTTTTGGAAGCCGGATCTCACTTAAATGTATGTAAACTATGTCCGGATCCACCATCCGACCCATCGTTGGTTAGGTAATCAAAAACACTTTCCAACGAGTCCAAAACATTGAAGATCTGGCAACCCTGTCTCGAGATATGTCCACTTAAGTGATATTGATGCACTTTTTTTGAAGCCGGATCCCACTTAAATGTATGTAAACTATGTCCGGATCCACCATCCGACCCATCGTTGGTTAGGTAATCGAAAGACCTTTCCAACAAATCCAAAACACTGAAGATCTGGCAACCCTGTCGCGAGATATGGCCACTTAAGTAATATTTATGTATTTTTTGGAAGCCGGATCTCACTTAAATGTATGTAAACTATGTCCGGCTTCACTATCCGACCCATCGTTGGTTAGGTTATCGAAAAACCTTTCCAACGAGTCCAAAACATTGAAGATTGTCTCGAGTTATGATTACTTAAGTTATATGTGTGTACGTTTTTTTCTGGATTCAAAAAAATAGCTGAAATATGTGTCCAAACCACTCATATTACCCATTGTTGGTAAAAAGTGAGGAAGGCATCAACCACATAGGTGGATTAAGTTAGTTTTTTTAAAACTAATGATTACAAAACAACTGAACTAGTGTGAAATGCATTTTAAAACACTTTTTTTTTTCATTCATTTGTTGAAACCATGGTTTGTTATTTCAATATTTATATTTTTTAATTTTTTTTACACAATCACACAATTACGTAGATAAATTAATATCTGAAAAATATTTTTTACAAAAATGGCGATGTTAAGGAAAAGGTGCAATTTTCATAAGAATTGTGCTTGTTATTCAAGGTGTTAAATAAACATGCTTAGTATTGATAAAATGAAACAATAAATAACATTCTAATATGTTTGGGTTTATTTTTTCATTAATTGTTAACAAAGGCATAGAAATATTTTAAACAAACGATTTTTGGTCCCAATTAATCCTAAAAATAATATTTTATTGGTTCAGTAAATAGTATTGTATTCTGATCTATATTTTTTTTTCAGCAAGGTTAAACAAAATACAGTTGAGAAATTAAAAAGAGAGATGTGAGCCAGCGTCATGGTAATTTTTTAATGGTTTACTAAACCATAGATGACCGATAGGGTAAGAAGAAAAATGAGAAATTTTGGAATATCCTAGCCCAAGTAACATTTTTTTTCCCAGGAGTTCTACAAGAGCTCTTCAAGATAGCTACAGCATAGCAGTTTGGACCGCAGTAGGATAAAATTCTCTTCAAAACTTCTTCAGGAGTTTGGAAGAGTACTTGAAGAGAGTTTTATCCTACCGCGGTCCAAACTGCTATGCTGTAGTTATCTTGAAGAGCTCTTGTAGAACTCCTGGAAAAAAATGTTACTTGGGTAGAAGACACCCCCTGGCTCGATTCCTTAGGCCAAATTGAGGGTCACTGTGTTTTCCTGTTGTTAAGTTAAATAAAAAAAATACAATTTTAAAAAAGGAGCATTTATAAATAATTAAGACCAACAATGTTTTCCGTGATTATTTTTTATGTTAAATTTTTTCATTTTAATTTCTTGTGTTTAATGTATGTGTAAACTATGGAAAAACATATTATTTTACTGTATTTCACGAGATGTGCAAATTTCACAGTGGGACCCAAATTTTATTGAATTAACAGTTTTCGCAGAATCGTGAACATTTACTAAACTAAGAGATGAAATAAATCTATGTTAAGTTGAACAAATAACTGTTTTGTATAAAATTGGTATCTTAGCTGTTTTTTTCCAAAATAATAATAAATGATTCTTCTTCATACAAATTTAGTTAAATATTTGAACTATAAAATCCATAAGTCTTTCCAGGCCCAGTGAAAAATATATAATTGAACTCAAAAATGACGAACTCTTCGTGACAGTGTCACTGTCCCTGTGAAATGTGCTAACTGTCATCGAGCGGTAGGCCTTAGAAAAACAGCCATAAGTTGTATGGTAAAAAAAAAACTTTGCGAGAAAGACAAAACAGATTCTGATATGTACAAACAAACAAAATTCTGTGGTATACAGAGGTTGTTAGTAGATTTTCGACTGGAAAGCCTGATTTTTTTTGCGCCCAGATCAATTTCACTTTTTTTTGTTCAAACCTCAAGGTATTTTTATTTTACTTTTTTGTTGCTTTGTCGTGTTTTTACATTTGATGTTGCCTTTTTGCCTTCCTCACTGAGGTAAGGCTATAATCCTGCTCTAAAAATGAACTTTTTATTAAAAGCTCGAAGACCCACCTTCATATATACATATCGACTCAGAATCGAAAACTGAACAAATGTCTGTGTGTGTGTGTGTATGTTTGTATGTGTGTATGTGTGTGTGTGTGTATGTATGTATGTGTTCAAAAATCTTGCCAAGTTTTCTCAGCACTGGCTGAACCGATTTTGATCGAACCAGTTGCATTCGACTTGGTTTAGGGTCCCATACATCGCTATTGAATTGTTTGAAGTTTCGATAAGTAGTTCAAAAGTAATGTATAAAAATGTGTTTTCACATATATCCGGATCTCAATTATATGCATGTAAACGATGTCCGGAACCATCATCCGACCCATCGTTGGTTAGGTAATCAAGAGACCTTTCCAACGAGTCCTCAACATCGAAGATCTGGCAACCCTGTCTCGAGTTATGACCACTTAAGTGATATTTATGTACTTTTTTGAAGCCGGATCTCACTTAAATGTATGTAAACGATGTCCGGAACCATCATCCGACCCATCATTGGTTAGGTAATCAAGAGACCTTTCCAACGAGTCCTCAACATCGAAGATCTGGCAACCCTGTCTCGAGTTATGACCACTTAAGTGATATTTATGTAATTTTTTGAAGCCGGATCTCACTTAAATGTATGTAAACGATGTCCGGAACCATCATCCGACCCATCGTTGGTTAGGTTATCAAGAAACCTTTCCAACGAGTCCACATAATTGAAAATCTGGCAACCCTACCTCGAGTTATGACCACTTAAGTGATATTTATGTACTTTTTTGAAGCCGGATCTCACTTAAATGCATGTAAACGATGTCCGGATCCATCATCCAACCCATCGTTGGTTAGGTAATCAAGAGACCTTTCCAACGAGTCCTCAACATCGAAGATCTGGCAACCCTGTCTCGAGTTATGACCACTTAAGTGATATTTATGTACTTTTTTGAAGCCGGATCTCACTTAAATGTATGTAAACGATGTCCGGAACCATCATCCGACCCATCGTTGGTTAGGTAATCAAGAGACCTTTCCAACGAGTCCACAACATTGAAGATCTGGCAACCCTGTCTCGAGTTATGACCACTTAAGTGATATTTATGTACTTTTTTGAAACCGGATCTCACTTAAATGTATGTAAACGATGTCCGGAACCATCATCCAACTCATCGTTGGTTAGATAATCGAAAGACCTTTCCAACGAGTCCACAAAATTGAAGATCTGGCAACCCTGTCTCGAGTTATGACCACTTAAGTGATATTTATGTACTTTTTTGAAGCCGGATCTCACTTAAATGTATGTAAACGATGTCCGGAACCATCATCCGACCCATCATTGGTTAGGTAATCAAGAGACCTTTCCAACGAGTCCACATAATTGAAAATCTGGCAACCCTGTCTCGAGTTATGACCACTTAAGTGATATTTATGTACTTTTTTGAAGCCGGATCTCACTTAAATGTATGTAAACGATGTCCGGAACCATCATCCGACCCATCATTGGTTAGGTCATCAAGAGACCTTTCCAACGAGTCCACATAATTGAAAATCTGGCAACCCTGTCTCGAGTTATGACCACTTAAGTGATATTTATGTACTTTTTTGAAGCCGGATCTCACTTAAATGCATGTAAACGATGTCCGGATCCATCATCCAACCCATCGTTGGTTAGGTAATCAAGAGACCTTTCCAACGAGTCCTCAACATCGAAGATCTGGCAACCCTGTCTCGAGTTATGATCACTTAAGTGATATTTATGTACTTTTTTGAAGCCGGATCTCACTTAAATGTATGTAAACGATGTCCGGAACCATCATCCGACCCATCGTTGGTTAGATAATCGAGAAACCTTTCCAACGAGTCCACAACATTGAAGATCTGGCAACCCTGTCTCGAGTTATGACCACTTAAGTGATATTTATGTACTTTTTTGAAGCCGGATCTCACTTAAATGTATGTAAACGATGTCCGGAACCATCATCCGACCCATCGTTGGTTAGGTAATCAAGAGACCTTTCCAACGAGTCCACAACATTGAAGATCTGGCAACCCTGTCTCGAGTTATGACCACTTAAGTGATATTTATGTACTTTTTTGAAGCCGGATCTCACTTAAATGTATGTAAACGATGTCCGGAACCATCATCCGACCCATCGTTGGTTAGATAATCGAGAAACCTTTCCAACGAGTCCACATAATTGAAGATCTGGCAACCCTGTCTCGAGTTATGACCACTTAAGTGATATTTATGTACTTTTTTGAAGCCGGATCTCACTTAAATGTATGTAAACGATGTCCGGAACCATCATCCGACCCATCATTGGTTAGGTAATCAAGAGACCTTTCCAACGAGTTCACATAATTGAAAATCTGGCAACCCTGTCTCGAGTTATGACCACTTAAGTGATATTTATGTACTTTTTTGAAGCCGGATCTCACTTAAATGCATGTAAACGATGTCCGGATCCATCATCCGACCCATCGTTGGTTAGATAATCGAGAAACCTTTCCAACGAGTCCACAACATTGAAGATCTGGCAACCCTGTCTCGAGTTATGACCACTTAAGTGATATTTATGTACTTTTTTGAAGCCGGATCTCACTTAAATGTATGTAAACGATGTCCGGAACCATCAAGAGACCTTTCCAACGAGTCCACATAATTGAAAATCTGGCAACCCTGTCTCAAGTTATGACAACTTAAGTTATATCTGTGTACTTATTTTTCTGGACCTAAAAAAATAGCTGAAATATGTGTCCAAACCACTCATATTACCCATTGTTGGTAAAAAGTGAGGAAGGCATCAACCACATAGGTGGATTAAGTTAGTTTTTAAATTATTGTTTTTGGAGTAAGGTTCCGATAAAATTATTCTACTCGAGATTTGTTTGCATGGAACCTAATGAGGCAGATCAATTTCATGTGGCATTTCGTTCATTGACTCACAGCCTCCGTAACCGACAAATCTGATCTTCACACGTTGACTTGCTGCACCAACTCCTCTTTTCCTCTCACTTTTCGCTTCAGCATTTCACTGGGTCGTGAGTTTTTCTCCTCTCTTTTTGCATCGCTTTTTTCTTCATTCACAATCATGGCATAACCGACCCCGGCACGATCAACTTTTCATTTTGCCCTCAATAACGTAATGCGGCTTTTTTTTACATCAAGCGAGAAGAAACTCGAAGAAATCGAAAGTGTCCAACTGTTCTTCAGAGGTATATCATTGTAAGTCCATGAGCATTATTATCCACCTTTTCTCACTTCTCACTAAGCTCACTTATACTTCACTAAACTGTCTCCTTCAAATCGAACCCCCCTCCACAAAACTCACCTAGTCTGGAAGATCAGGAGATGGTGCGAATCGAGATGTTGCTGGACGGCGAGGTGCTCTACGATAAAACGTCGGCGCCCTCCCGAGCGGTGCTTTTATAGGACAGAAATCCCCTCCTCGTCGCCGCGGTCGTCGTCGTCGTAGATCGGCTCACGAATCGAGCATAGTGCAGTCACGAGGTTCGTGGTTGCTAAGCAGAGAGCAAGCTGGCAAGGAGATTCTGCTTATTCTTCTCGGGAGAAGAGACTTGCTCGCGGGATCATGAGAGGAAACCGATTTCGGTTTATGGGGGAATGATTGAGGGACGAATCTTTATGGATTTTGGGTTTGAAATTTTGTGGTTCTCGTTTTCCGGGACCTTTTCATTAGCCGTTTATGTTTATGGCTTAAGGATGATTTACTACTTTCATCAATGTTTTAGAATTTTGCATATTTTTATTTAATGTTGAATCAGCCTATGTGCTTTAATTGATTTTTCTTTGAGAAAAGGTTTTTCTGTTTTTTTTTGAGAATTCTTTGGGTTGATAATTAAACTGTTATTTTTTATTTGTTCATTAGTCGGCTTTAGCCACAGTAGTTTTTGTGACAGGGAATTGAAAATAACAAGAGATTGAAATAGTTTTTACATGTTTGACCTTGAAAAAACAAAAACGAGAACACGCGATGTAAACAATTACAAACACGTTTTGTGTGGTTGATCATTCTGTGCATTGTCCTAAAGTTTGGTTGAATTTGGTTGCCGTTGTCCCGAGTTATAACTGAAAATGTTTACGATAGTCGAGCTCGATCCTGTGTCAAACGCGTTCTGACCTGGAATCCCTTTGGCCGATTGTTGCACTTACAGTCAAACCTCGCATAAGAGCGCCTCGCATATGCAACTGTGCATATACGAGTCATTCCACCTGATTCGGTTTTGTCGCAAGAGTTGCATATGCGAGGTACAGAGCGTATGGGATTTTGGCTATATGGGAGACATGGCCTATATTTTTATAAAAAATCATCTTAACTATACAAATTTATAGTGTTTTGGAATCGTTATGAAGTCAGCTATACAGCTACACCAAATTTACAAGGTTCACGATGTTCTAGGTCATCCGAAACTTCCTCAAGTTAAGGCCTATGTGTTCACCGCCGTACAAGTATGAGGTAGGCGATTGTGACTGTGGTTTTTGACCTCAGATCATATCCAGATAGCCTCAGGGAGGTTCAGGGACTAGTCTACCGGTATGTGGTGATGTACAGGGACTTCTGTAGTGTCCCGGGAGTTACGGCATATGAGTCTACCGCCGTAACTAGATAGAGGTCGGAGGTTTTTGACATCAGATCATATCCAGATAGCCTCAGGGAGGTTCAGGGACTAGTCTACCGATGTGTGGTGATGTTCTGGGTCTTCTGTAGAGTCCCGAGAGTTACGGCCGATGGGTCTACCGCCTTAACAAGATAGAGGTCGGAGGTGTTTGACCTCAGATCATATCCAAGCAGCCTCAGGAAGGTTCAGGGACTAGTCTACCGATGTGTGGTGATGTTCTGGGTCTTCTGTAGAGTCCCGAGAGTTACGGCCGATGGGTCTACCGCCTTAACAAGATAGAGGTCGAAGATTTTTGACCTCAGATCATATGCAGGTAGCCTCAGGGAGGTTCAGGGACTAGTCTACCGATGTTTGGTGATGTTCTGGGTCTTCTGTAGAGTCCCGGGTGTTACGGCCGAAGGGTCTACCACCGTAACAAGATAGAGGTCGGAGGTTTTTGACCTCAGATCATATCCGGATAGCCTCAGGGAGGTTCAGGGACTAGTCTACCGATCTGTGGTGATGTTCTAGGTCTTCTGTAGAGTCCCGGGTGTTACGGCCGATGGGTCTACCAGCGTAAAAAGATAGAGGACGGTGGTTATTGACATCAGATCATATCCAGATAGCCTCAGGGAGGTTCAGGGACTAGTCTACCGATGTGTGGTGATGTTCTGGGTTTCCTGTAGAGTCCTAGGAGTTACGACCGATGGGTCTACCGCCGTAACAAGATAGAGGTCGGAAGTTCTAAGTCATCTGTAGAGTTCTGGAAGTTACGGACCTCCCTGAGGCTATCTGGATATGATATGAGGTCAATAACCTACGACCTCTATCTTGTTACGGTGGTAGACCCATCGGCCGTAACTCCCAGGACTCTACAGGAGACCCAGAGCATCACCATATATCGGTAGACTAGTCCCTGAACCTCCCTGAGGCTACCTGCATATGATCTGAGGTCAAAAACCTTCGACCTCTATCTTGTTAAGGCGGTAGACCCATCGGCCGTAACTCTCGGGACTCTACAGAAGACCCAGAACATCACCACACATCGGTAGACTAGTCCCTGAACCTCCCTGAGGCTATCTTGTCACGGTGGTAGACCCATCGGCCGTAACACCCGGGACTCTACAGAAGACCCAGAACATTACCACACATCGGTAGACTAGTCCCTGAACCTCCCTGAGGCTACCTGCATATGATCTGAGGTCAAAAACCACCGACCTCTATCTTGTTACGGTGGTAGACCAATCGGCCGTAACTCCCAGGACTCTACAGGAGACCCAGAGCATCACCATATATCGGTAGACTAGTCCCTGAACCTCCCTGAGGCTATCTGGATATGATCTGATGTCAAACACCTCCGACCTCTATCTAGTTACGGCGGTAGACCCATATGCCGTAACTCCCGGGACACTACAGAAGACCCAGAACATCACCACATACCGGTAGACTAGTCCCTGAACCTCCCTGAGGCTATCTGGATATGATCTGAGGTCAAAAACCACAGTCACAATCGCCTACCTCATACTTGTACGGCGGTGAACACATAGGCCTTAACTTAAGGAAGTTTCGGATGACCTAGAACATCGTAAACCTTGTAAACATGGTGTTGCTGTATAGCTGACATCATAACGATTCCAAAACACTATAAATGTGTATAGTTAGGATGATTTTTTATAAAAATATAGGCCATGTCTCCCATATAGCCAAAATCCCATAAGCTCTGTACCTCGCATATGCGTGATTCGCATAAGAAACCCCCATATGAGTTGCATATGCGAGGTTTAACTGTACATCAATTTTCAGGCTGTGTCAAGATAGCACGACATGATTGAAATTTTTTCGTATGAAAAGTGACAACAATGCACGGAGTTTTTTCGGTTTTCATTGAATATCTCAGGATTGAAATCGAATTTTGGGCATCTGTGAAGGTCAAAAGGTGAGGCATTGTGAACTGCTCAAAATGGCGTTCTTAACTCAATTTGGCCCAAAAACGACATACGACAAGTTAGCACGACAGCGCAATTTCAGAAATATTTCATTTAATTGATAATATTATTCGGTTTTCAATTTTTCCTGAAATTGCGGTAATGTTTAGAGAATTATGAGTGACAGACCGTTTATTTCATATTATATTTTTGCTAGGCTGTTTTTTAAATGCTTTATTTATTGTACCTTTTTTCCTAAAATTAGGAATTGATCGAAGATATTGGATGTGGTAGTAAATTAAGATGATTTTATTTTAGGTGTTTGAAATTTCATTTCTTATTTTCAATTTTTGCTATTGATAATAGAAATATTTGCTAAAAAAAACTTTTATCAAAAAATCAATCATCTGCTTGACTAGTTTCATAATAATTGTTTAACAGTATTTGAATCATTACACTAGTTAATAAATTGTTAACCCTTTTTTCAATGCTTTTTTGGTCCGATTTTCAATGTTTAAAAATAAAGTTTTTCGATATTTTGTGATCTTTTCAACAAAAATATTTCAAAAATTTTATAATCTGGTATAAACTTTGAAATTAGAAAAAATATCTATTTGTAGACATTTTTAAAAGTAATACCTGATATCAAAATTTAGAATTATTTTTAATCTAAAAATCTGAAAATTTCGCAATGGTTTAATTTTTTAACATTAAAAACTCGGACCAAAAGTTTCCGAGATAACGTGATAACGGTGACACCTAGAAAAAAAAAACAACATTTTTATCTATTCGAATTCTTTGTGAGGCTGTTTCTCCCAAACTTAATGTCCGATTTTCAAAGCTCCAGAAAGAAAATTGTAAGGAATTTTCTCAGATGTTAAAAAATATTTTTTTCAGGGGTGCTTTTCCCACATGAAGTATCTTTAGAAAAATGGAAATCGAAACCAATATTATAACTTGAAAACGTTTCATTTTATCAAGAAAGTTTAGAGTTTTTTTTTTTAAAGGTCGTATAAAATATAAAACACAATAGCAGTAATGTTTCGAATGCAAATTCGATTTTGCTTCAAGAAAATATTTTTAAATTTTTTTCCAGGTTTTTGATACCTAAAAAACCCAATTTCTTTTTAAAAAGTCATTTTCTTCTAAACCAGATTTGGCACCATCTTTTACTATATTGCATTTAAGTTTGTTTTTTGCTATGAACTCATCTTTTTCCAGAGACATTAATTTGTTTTGTAAAGATTTCTATTTCTATTTATTTTGAAATATTTCTATTTGTGTTTTTCCATTAGAAGTTTAGAAGTTTTTTCATATTTTGTTTTGCCAATATGATATACATTTTCTTGTGTGTACTTTTTTTTAAGCATGATTAAATTAGTTTTAAAATGTTATGATTTTTTTTGTCATTTTGAATTATTTACACTTAAGCAAATAGTTTTTTCTTTGCAATCATTTATTTTCGTTGAACTAATGATTACAAACAACTGTACTGGTTTGTAATGTATTTAAAAATACTTTTTTTTTATTGAAATGGTTAATCCAAAAAAATTAGGTTTTAGGTTAGGAAAACATAAAAAACAATTTTCAATGTTTGTGATACCTTCGAAAAAAAAAACAACCCCCTTACATTTTCCATTTCTTTATTGTCACTAAACGCTAAGAGCACAAATAAATAAAATAAATTTATTTCTATTTAGGATTCACTAGCTTTGAAGAATTCAAACGTCCGCGCGACGCTCCTCGAAATTCACGTTCACGTCTATCTCTCTCGTCGTCCGGATAACCGTCCGATCCACCAGCATTGTCACCGCTGAGACGCGATCCCCCAACAGCTGGCAGCACTGTCACGCGGTCCGTGACGGTGGCCAGGTGGAGAATCGCCTCCGCCGACGATGGTGTTATGTTACGGCGTTCAACGGCGTCGTTGGTGGTGGGCTCGTCGGAAGAAGTCAACTTTGTGGCCACAAAAGATGTCAGTATTTTCATTGCTGCTGTATTCACCGAAAGGTTTCCAGGGTTCCGGGTCAGGTCCGTGGGTCGTTGCCGGGGGTCATTTTGGCGAGTTGTTGGCGGGCACTGTTTAGGCCAGGGCCTCGTCGACCGAGCGCTGAACGCCGGACGCAACTTGTCCGTCCAGACCGACGAGGAATCGCTGCAGGTCGACGTTTTGGGCAAAGTCGATGTTCTCGAGCTTGTTGACTAGCGGGATGACGCCGGAATCGACGACGGTTTCGTACGGGGCCAGGAACGCGATACGGCTACCAATCTGGACTCCCTCCTCGTAGAAGGGCAGATTTCCCTGGGGCCTTGCCAGCACGGCAGCGAACAACGCAAACAGACAGAACAGGATCTTCATTTTGCGACTGAAAATTGCAGAACAAGAAAATGAACTTCACTTAGTCAACTCCAACCAAAAACTTAATCCACTTGGTCACGCCGAACGGCTTGCTCACCTCTGTCTTCTAAGGAATCTTAAACGATAGAACATCGGTATTTGGCGCGTCGCCAGCTTTTATATTGCGTCCAAATTTTGGAGCCAAAAATTGGAGAGTTCGCCCAAACACCACGCCCCACAGTTCCTTTCCCCGGAACCAGTCCCGGGAGCCGAAAATCCAATAAAATGCCAAATACAGCAACCAAAACCACGCAAAAAAAAAAAAACAAACGCGAGAAAATCCACCAAAAACACACAACAGAAAAAAAAACCCCAATCTTGATACCTGAGAGGAAAAAAGTAGTCTAACACCTCACCCCTACACAGCTGCCGCCGTTTGGGGGTCCTCGATTTCTCAGGAGGAGTCCACTGGCTGGAATTCAAGCTGTTTTTGTTGCTTTTGAAAATTTACTAAAAGCTTAGCGAAAATCATCTTTCTTGATCAAAACATTTGCATGTTATGGGTTCGAGCCAAAGTCGAAAGTTGCATCTTCAGGGTTTTGATGCATTTTTGGGGTAATTTGCATTTTTAGATTAACGTATAATAAATTGGTTGGCTTGGCTATCCTCGGCAATAAACTGATGTCATTTTTATGGTAAGAGGTATGACAATATAGTTTTTCCAGTGCAATTTTGTGATAATGAAAAATAGGAGTTTAGCATATTCATTAAAATATTTTATATTCTATAATTGGCACTTTTTGGCAAAAATCCTGAAGACGCGTAAAGTGACGTTATAGCAGACCATTAAAAATGTGATCATTTTCATTACAAACAGAACCAGTGTGTTGATGGTTAGTTAACAAAAAACTATCAGCAACAAAACATGGGTTCTTCTGCGAAATATGCTGAAATTTCCTAATAAAATATTTTGAAAAGCATAGGAGAAACCATCGAAAAACTGGTTCAAAATGGTCAATATCATACTTCTCTCAAAAAAAAAAAAAAAAAAAAAAAAAAAGCTTTTCTTTGGCTCTAGATATTTTAGTCAACTTAGAAAACGAAATAAGGGGAACCTTGAAAATAAAAATTAAATTGCAAATTAAATTTCATGTTTTGACCCCCAAATAATCAAATTTCCTCAAAAATCAGGACAAAAATAATCTGAAAATTTTAGTTTTCATTGATACAAACTTGTACAATTCCAGAGTTTTTGTTGAAGGTCCTATAAACTATTGTCTTTCATATGTTTATAGGACTTAGGCCTCTGCAAATATTTTTTAAAGTTTATGTCCCTCGAATCAGACCAAAGTTGAGGGGGTTTACAAAAAAGTAAAAAAAACAAAAGGAAATTACAGGCCTCGGTTTTAACATTTAATGAAAAAAGTTTTTTAAAACCTGTCCAGTTGTTTTGCAATCATAAGTTTCCAAAATTTCCAAGTATTAACGAAAATTTTATTTTATTTTTGCGAGAAAAAGGGTTTTTGTAGTTCTGTACATTGTAATTTTTTAAAAGTTCAAAATATTTTTAAACAAGCCCAAGCATGCTATATATGATTATCAATGCAGAAAAAGGCATTTCAGATTGTTCTCAGATGATTAGACTTCTATTTCCATTAAAATTTTCAATTTTTTTGACAAAAAAATTTTTTTTACCCCCTGATTTTTCGAACCAATTTTAAAGGGGGGCTTTGAAAAATATTTACAACGACTTCATTATTTAAAAAAACAATAGAATGGATTGTACACTATTTAAAATACATTTTGTGTAACGTTTATTTTTGTTTTTAACCAAATAGGGCGCTTTTGGTTTTTTTTTAGCAAATTTGAATTTTGGGAAGATCCGGAAAATCTTTAATTAATTTATATTTTGAATATTTTCGGTATAAGTCTATAGTGATATTTTTTGCCTCCGAATTCGCCTTCCCTATGACCAAATAAGCTATTTTGTGTCATTGGTTCACCCATACAAGTCTCCATACAATTTTGGCTGCTGTCCATACAAAAATGGTATGTAAATTTTCAAACAGCTGTAACTTTTGAGTAAATTTTCTGATCAACTATTGAGAAAAAAATAGGTACACGGAAAAAAAATTGCTATTTTTTTAATCAACTTTTTTTTCTCAAAAACTCAATTTCCCAAAATACGTATTTTTTGATTTTCGAGATTTTTTGATATGTTTTAGGGGACAAAAATACGCAACTTTTGAGCCATAGAGAAACATGGTCAAAAATCTGCCGCCGAGTTATGAATTTTTGAATATATATATTTTCAATGATAAAATGTGAAACATTCGTAAAATTTTCCGATTTTTTCGAAAAAAATATTTTGAAAAAAATTAAACCAAGACTTAAATTTTAAAAGTGCGTGATATTGAATGTTTGACCCCTTTGAAATGTTAGTCTTGACTTAAAAATTTTCAAAATATATTTCACGAATGTTTCATATTTTAACATTGAAAATCGGACCATTAGTTGCTGAGATATCGACATTAGAAAATGGTGAGTTGTTTGGGTGAGACTTAGAAAACTTCAATTTTCGTGTTTCTTTTTCTTAAAGCGGCTGTATCTCAGCAACCCGAGGTCCAATCTTCAATGTCTCTTAGACAATTTTATAGCAAATTTTCTGAACTTTAAAAAATAAAATATTTTCAGAAATGGTCACTCATGGTCACTATTTTTAAAAATCGAAAAACTGCAAATATTTCGCTAAAATCAATCTTTCGGTGGCTATATCTTGAAAACGAAGCACTTTATCAAAAAATCTGTAATGTAGTTTTTGATTGCAAATTCAATTTTGCATTAAAAAATAACGTCAAATTTGTTTTTGCATAAAATTTCGATTTTTTTTCCAAAAATCACTATTTTTTCAAAAAATCACTATTTTTTCAAAAATTCGTAACCTGGCGGCAGATTTTTTGACCATGTTTCTCTATGGCTCAAAAGTTGCGTATTTTTGTCCCCTAAAACATATCAAAAATCTCGAAAATCAAAAAATACGTATTTTGGGAAATTGAATTTTCGTGAAAATAAAGTTGATAAAAAAATTTGCAAATTTTTTTTCCGTGTACCTATTTTTTTCTCGATAGTCCTCAACAATACCTACAACTTTACCGAAGACACAAAATTGATCAGACAATTCACTTAAAAGTTACAGCTGTTTGAATATTTACATACCATTTTTATATGGACAGTAGCCAAAATTGTATGGAGACTTGTATGGGTGAACCAATGACACAAAATAGCTTATTTGGTCACAGGGAAGGCCCTCACAAAGTTTGAGCCAAATCAAAAAATACAAATAAAATCCATTTCCGGTTTTTGGTAGAGAATTGCTCACATACATTACAAAATTATTTATATTTGAGACATTACCTGCCCCACCTTGCCAGGGAAATCCATTTGTAAAGATATGTTTGATATTTTCAAATGTTGATAATAAAAGCCACTCATTCAATACTTCCGCAATCAACCTTGGCAGATTGAACACCAATAAATAGCAGAGCTTTAGAAAACGAATATGTTTTGACATTTTCATAAGATATACGATCTTCAACATAAAACAAAAATCGATAAAGTTATCATTACTAGCATCATCTCAGCGTGACTCTAGCCGCTACCCTGTAGTCCGACGAATCGATGTTTGAGCCATTAAAAACGTCAACGCTTCCCGCAGAACAATCAAGTTAAATTTTTGTTTTGTGGTCTCGTAAAACACCTGACCCTCTGACTGTGCCAAGGGGCTAACTGTATTTCAAACCCCCTTCGCCAGACCATCATTTTGAAGATGTGAATTTGGGTTTTTTTTTATCACCTGACCTGATGCATCATCGCAGAGAGTCTGGGAGAACGGTCCGAAGAATAATGGTCTCCTTGATATTTAAGCTTAAAAAAAACTGTGAATATGTTAAGCCCAATGTCGTCCAAACGTTCACCGGCTAATGGGTGTGGAAAAAGGCACTTTGCGATGCATATGAATATTTTCAAATCTTCTTTTTATTTGTTGGTGCCTCAAATTGACTTCTACACTTTGGTTTTGTCTTAAGCGTCCAGCAGCTTCCAAACAATCTCAAAACTGGTTCGCCCAACAGAAGAGAGCATCTTCGGCTAGAACTAAACAGCTTCCTAAAAAAAACTCGTTTTGGTTTGTTCGAAGCAGAAAAATATATCACCTATGTTAATAACCCCCAAAAGCGTCGCCTCAAAGCTGCTTAAAACTCTCCAAAAAATTAGCTTAGAATAATTTTCATTCCCGGTAACGAACCCAAAGCTCCCATCTGTGTCCCAAACTCTTTCAAATGACCACCGCGAAAAACCAGTTTGATGGCCAGTCTGGGATTGGTCAATTTGCATATGTGCCGAAGATGCACCCCCTGTCCAAGACTTTTTATGCTTGCCTTTTTTGGTTTGAAAATGTGTTATTTTTTATCCAACTTTTAATGTTAGAAGCCAACGGGCTCAACCTGGGGCCTTGACCATAGCGTCCAAAGACCCTGCCAAACAGGATTTTTTTTGTCAGTTTATTTTTTTAAATAGAGCTGATGAGCTGATCATTAGCGTTTTTAGACGGTTGGAGCCTGTGTTCCGCGTTGAAAGATTCGTTTTGTGTTGTGACCAAAAATGTATATGAAAAATAGGTTTTGACAAATGGTTGGATTTTTGGTATTTTATGATTTGTTAATATCTTTTTTGAACTTAATTAAACTGCTTCGATCCATTTTAAAATCAGACGTTGTATTTCTTTGTAATTATAACTAATTATTTATAATTTGTTAATAACAATACAGAGCAATTCTCTACGAAATCGGTCTTTTTTTAATTTAAATTTTGGTATTTTTTAATCCAGCTGAAACTTTTTTGGTGCCTTCGGTATGCCCAAAGAAGACATTTTGCATCATTAGTTTGTCCATATAATTTTCCATACAAATTTGGCAGCTGTCCATACAAAAATGATATGTGAAAATTCAAAAATCTGTATCTTTTGAAGAATTTTTTTGATCGATTTGGTGTCTTCTGCAAAATTGTAGGTATGGATATGAACTACACTGAAAAAAAATGATACACGGTAAAAAAAAATGGTGATTTTTCCATAAATTTTTTGTCACTAAAACTTGATTTGCAAAAAACACCATTTTTAATTTTTTTTATTTTTTGATTTGTTTTAGAGGACATAAAATGCCAACTTTTCAGAAATTTCCAGGTTGTGCAAAAAATCTTTGAGCGAGTTATGAATTTTTGAATCAATACTGATTTTTTCAAAAAATCGAAATATTGGTCGCAAAAAATTTTCAACTTCATTTTTCGATGTAAAATCAAATTTGCAATCAAAAAGTACTTTAGTGAAATTTTGATAAAGTTCACCGTTTTCAAGTTAAATCCATTTTTAGGTGACTTTTTTGAAAATAGTCGCAGTTTTTCATTTTTTAAAATTAGTGCACATGTTTGTCCACTTTTGAAAAAAATATTTTTGAAAAGCTGAGAAAATTCTCTATATTTTGCATTTTTGAACTTTGTTGATACGACCCTTAGTTGCTGAGATATTGCCATGCAAAGGTTTAAAAACAGGAAAATTGATGTTTTCTAAGTCTCACCCAAACAACCCACCATTTTCTAATGTCGATTTCTCATTAACTAATGGTCCGATTTACAATGATCTTTTCGAAAACAATATTTTCAAAAATTTTGAAACATTTCAAAAGGGCGTAATATTGAACGATTGACCCTTTTGAAATGTTAATCTTGATTCAAAATGTCGAATGACCGAGATCTCAGAGAATTGCTCATATGTTCTAGGGGACATCAATACTAACATTTCAGAAATTTCCAGAACAAGCAAAAATTTTTTGACCGAGTAATGAATTTTTGAATCAACACTGATTTTTTTTTCAGAAAATCGAAATATTGATCGCAAAAATTTTTAAACTTTATTTTTCGATGTAAAATCGAATTTGTAATCAAAAAGTACTTAAGTGAAATTTTTAGGTAATTTTTTGAAAATAGTCGCAGTTATTCATTTTTTTTAAATTAGTTAGCCCACTCTTGAAAAAAATATTTTTGAAAGCTGAGAGAATTCTCTATACTTTGCTTTTTTGAACTTTGCTGACACGACCTTTAGTTGCAGAGATATTGCCATGCAAAGATTAAAAAACTGGAAGATTGATGTTTTCTAAGTCTCACCAAAACAACCCACAATTTTCTAATGTCGATTTCTCAGCAGTTAATGGTCCGATTTTCAATGTTAAAATATGAAACATTCGTGAAATTTATAGATCTCTCCGAAAACAAGATTTTCCACAATTTTCTAGCAAATCTGCAAGAAATTAGTTTTTTTTTTCTGAAATATTTTTTTTGTTTTTTGTCCATATAAATTTGACAGCTGGCTATACAAAAGTTGTATCAGTGTTTTCTGTAAGACCAATAATGACGGCTTTGTGTTTTAATAAATTAAAAAATTAAGTAACAACATTTTTGGCTTTTTTAAATCATAATTTTTTTATACAATCGAAAACAAAGTATTTTGTTTTAAATTTAAAATTAGATTTAAAATCGAAAAGCTATTTACAGATATTTTTATAAAATACACTGTTTTCTAAATAAATAAAATAAATGTTTGACTTTTGCGAAAATGTTGCTTGTTGTTGCGAAAAAAAAAATGCCTAAACAATTATTATAAAAAAAATAGAGACTGGTCCTCTAGTTACTAAGACAAAGACAGAAAGACAAATAAATATTTTTTTTTAATTGTCACTTGAATTTCACTCGACGTGACTCTCAGCATTTATTCCTTTAGCTTATCTGATTTAAAAAAATGTTTTTCTTTTTATCTTTTTGATAAATTATATCGAAGTTTGTATTGCAAGAATAACATTTAAAAAAACCTTAAAGCAAATTAAAATAAAATTTTTAGATTCAAAAAAGTCATAATAACTTGAAAAAGTAATTAAATACGTAATTTTGCACAACATTTACGTTTTAGAACAGTAAGGGAAAGTTTAGAAGAATATTGACTGAAACAAAATTCAATCGCATTAGATTACCGAATTAGGATTCAAACCATTTCTCTTAAACTTTGGAGAGTTGTATTGGAGTTATTTGGATTTGAAAATTTGAATTTTTCAATGTTTTATAATTTGCAAATGTCAAAAAAAAAAAAAATCCAGCGAGGTTCAATACTATAATTGGGCAAAGTTCATAAGATATGATAATTAATACGACGTGTCACACCACTAATTCCTAACACTAATCCATTCAACTACACCGATTTACATAATACCTGCCAATTTTCCCTCGTAAACCAGATTAGTACATGTCGTAATTTGGGATTCATGGCAAACCAACCCAATCCCCTTCCTTTGCCAGACCTGTCTACAGGTTTGTGACGCGAACACAACAAAAAAGCATCGACTTTTCGCATGTCACGTTTGTCGCATCGTTAAAAAAACAAGCTAAATACCACCTCTTGAGCCGATACTCCAACTTTCACCCACGGCCATCAATACCTCCCTCCACCCTAGCCTAACCTTAAAAGACCAACAACAAAACCAAGTGACACTCGTCAAGTCACACGTGTGAGTGTGTGTGTGTGTGAGTGGGGTTTATTTACGAACAAAGTGCGAACTACTTAAAATTTCAAACGACTTTTTACATGCATAATTTTCCGCCATGTTTGCTGCCCTGGGTCGGTTGTTTTCGGGCGGGATGTCCGTCGACTACGAGCGCAATATGCAAATCAGGTGCGTCTCCTTAACGAGGCGTCCGATCGAATCCGAAAGGTAACAGCGGATGGCCTCGGAAGTGTTGGCTTTGAGACGCTGTTGGAGAGGTTATGTTGTGTTGGTCGCCGATTAGATAATATCGGCCGCGACTTTGGTTTAGGAACCGCGGTTTCTTCGACATTTCCGTTGACAGTTTGGGGGCTTGTATTTCCTCAGAGGATTGGAAGTCACATTTAATAAATATCTCAAATAAATTTTGGCGAAGACTTCAATGCGATCCGTCAACATCAGAGTGATCTCAAATCATTTGAACCTAAATAAAACATACCAGAAGACATGGGAACTTCAACTCTCGATCATAAATTGAACTTCCTATCACGATCTGGCTAACGAATCGTCGATCGGTTTCGCGGATCGAGCATTTCACTTTCCATCGAGTCACGACTCCGCGCCATATGTCCAATTGCAAATGTGGCAGACCGCGACTACCCCATCTTCAACTAAAACGAACCTCCTCCTCCGCAGCACATACACATTTGTCGTACGTTATCTAACCGTTGATCAATGAAATATCCGTTCATTGGATCGATGTTTTTGTTTTGGAATGGTTGTACAGAAATTGTCGAAGAAAATTGATGGCATCAAAGAGATTCACTTTGAAAAATCAACATAAAAAGGAAACTCTATAAATTAAGGCAATTTATTGGTGACAATTGCAGAAACATAAATGGTTGAAATTTTATTAGTGTTTTTGTTCCACCGGCTTTCCACAATTCAAAATCGTAAAGTTGAAGGCTTTATGGTTGGTATCGTCAGGAAGCATATCTAAATAAGCACCTGAATACGTGATACTGGTTTGATAAATGAAAGCTTGAATGAAACTTTATGTTGCATACATAAAGGCGAAAAACTTGTTTGCACTAGGGTGGTGCATTTCTCAACTTGCTAATTTTGCTCAATTATCTAGAAATACTTACAACTTTTTGTTTTGTGCTGGCAATTGCATGAGTGATTTTACGAACTTTCTTTTTTTGTTTTATTCCCCTAAACTTGGGAATTTGAAATCATGTCCATTCAAGATAAATTTAGTTCAATTGGTTAGAGATTAAAATTTATTGAGAATTTTGTTCTTAAATATATGGTTGCAATTCGAATATAATTGAACTATTTTTGACTTTTTAAGATCCAAATTAAGGCAATCTTCATGGAAGAAGATAGACGGGAGATTTTTTAATAACATTTAACAAACAACATAAGTGAAACTTATATTGCTTTTGAACAACTATGATAAAAATAAACACTGCAAAGTTTTTACTCACTTTTGTAGAATATTAATTTTCATCTGAAATATTAATATTTTATCTGTTGGTTGGCAACATAAATTTGTTTTCAGCAACTGATTGAGCCAGGCCAGGCATAATATTTTTTGTCAGATTTACATTTTCAAATATTATAGGCCAATGCTTTCTCAAGTTCAAGTTAAAGCTTATTGATTTTTCGTGCTCATAAAATGTATATCACCATGTTTCACGGAACGTGAAAGATGTTAGGTAATATAACCTCAAAAATGTTATGTTAAAATTACTGTAGGCAATTTGTTAAATTTATGTTATGTTATGTTATCTTTTAATTTTTTTTTATTTTCTTAGATGTTTCCTCTGAATCACTTCTATCCTATCTCTGTTTAAGTTGATTGAAAGCAAAATCAAACAAGATTTAACAAGTCCTGCCAAAATTAATAATCTAACTTGAATTTTCTTTTCAAAGCTTAAAAATATTATCTTCAACAAAATGTTGACAATTTTATCCATAAAGCTCAAAAACGTAAATTTTCTGAAAAGGCCTGATTTTAAAGATGTAAAATAAAATAATAAGGCCAAATGCATTTTACCTTGAATTCACCAAATTTAAGTCTTAATTTTTTTTTATTTAACCTTTAACATAAAATGTTATTCAAATTATCTTTTCATGGATAAAAATATGAACGAATTTTGTCAGTTTTCGAAAAAAAGCTGATCAATGATTCCAATGAATGTTTAACCCCTTCTATCAGCTTTCTTCAATTATTTCAATCTATATTCTGGTTTGTTCTTTTAACCACGATCCCTGTGAAATCGACTCTGAGAAAGTCGACTTTATCGACTTTATTATTTAATCATAAAAAATCTGTGACCGGGCCGTGGCTTAATGGCTACGGCTCCCGCCTCATAAGCGGATGGTTCAGGGCTCGATTCCCGACCGGTCTCCTTGAAATTTTTCGACTATAATTGAACTTTGAATATGAACAAAAAACGAACGAAACCAGGTGGGATTCGAACACACACCTTTGGATTTGGAAGTCGGATGCTCTAGCCATTCGGCCGCCGAGGGGTTGACACCCCTTGAGAGAATTAATCCGTAGTGGTGAATTAATGTCACAAGGTCATTTACTATAATACAACAATCCCTTCCCCAACGATTCCCCTACACACCACACACCATTATAATCTATAAATAACTCGAACAATTTGGTACGGTATGTCCCCGGCTTCTTCTTCTTCCCCTGATAATTCTATGAAATGTGGATTCCGTTCATAGAATCTGTCTCATGCGGTTAATGCAACGCAGTAGGCCGGGCCGCTTTAATGAGTGTAATACACTTCGGGGGTTCTCGAAAAGTACTGATAGATTTATTATTTAATCATAAAAAATCTGCGAAATTTTATAAAAAACTAATTGAAAAAATAGTAAATTTACATAGAAAAGCTTTGAGGAAAAACATTTGTATAATGTTGTTATTTCTAAGCATTAATTTGAGTAAATTATCAAATTTCAGTGGATTTCATGGAAATTCCCAAATTTAACGATTTTTACTCAATTACTTTTCGCGTAAATCGTGAAAATACACTAAACCTAATCACTAGCTTTGAATAAAAAGATAAAACAAAAGTTAACTCACTCCTTGTTGTTTTAAAAACATTCGAACCAAGAAATGCGATCGTTCATCTATCGTTAGTAACAGAAAACCAAAGTTTGGTGTCGATTGGACCATACCTCTATTTTTTACATCGTCCTCTTTTTGACGATTTTTTCAAAAAAAAAAGAAATTGTTTGCTCATAACTTTGCAGCTTTTCTACCAAAATACTTTTTTCTATTTACATTTGATAGGAAAATCTCCAAGGAATTCGAAAAAAAAATGTCATCCCTCAATTTTTTAAAATGTTTTTGATTGAAACGTGGTTTTGACCCATTACTCATTTTTATTATGTATTTATTTTTACTCCATTTTGTTCCCCGAGAAATTTTACACGAAAATCAATAATAACATCAAAAAAATCCAAACCATTGCCGAGAAATAGCCCACCAAAGATGAAAACTTATGGTCTACCTTCAGGGGTCAAATTTATTTTTGCATGAAATTTCGATTTTTTCAAAAAAATCACTATTTTTTAAAAAAATCATAACTCAGCGGTAGATTTTTTGACCATGTTTCTCTATGGCTCAAAAGTTGCGGGTTTCGGTCCCTTAAACCAAATCTCGAGTTTTTTTTTGAAAAGGTCCTTTTGGGTGTTTTTGAATACCCCTGACTCAAGGCGGTTCTAAACACCCAAAAAGCAGAAATTGAATATTTTGGTTATAGGACCTTTTCAAAAAAAAAAAAAAATCTTGAATCTTGAAAATCAAAAAATACGTATTTTGGGAAATTGAATTTCTGTGAAAAAAATGTTTATTAAAAATCGGATTTTTTTTCCGTGTAACTAGTTTTTTCTCAATAGTCCTTAACAATCCCTACAACTTTGTCCAAGACACCAAATTGTTCAGAAAATTCTCTCAAAAGTTACAGCTGTTTGAATATTTACGTACCATTTTTGTATGGACAGCTATCAAAATTGTATGGAGACTTGTATGGGTTAACCAATGACACAAAATAGCTTCTTTGGTCATAGAGAAGGCTCCCACAAAGTTTGAGCCCATTAAAAAAATACAAAAAATAAAAATGGTTGAAACCGACCGATTCGATAGAGAATTGCCCATGTGATATTCAATCGTTACTAAAGTAAACAATTCCAAACATGTTTTATTGTAATTTATTTATTTTTACACCTGTAATTGCAATCAACCGCCCTTCTTCCGGTAAGGACGTCCTCTTCACATAATCTCCTCCCTTCTCTTTTTTTGTTGCGAAGATCACACATCCTCGCACCGCACCCAGGGCCAGCAAAACAGTACTGAATAGTTCCAATAGTATTCGCATCGGATTTGTTTATTTAAAATTAAAAATAAAAGATGAATGATTAATTAACTTTCCTTATATTCAGTTACAAGTATGACTCTTTCAATTGATTTCATCCTAACAATGCTACGTACTAGAGGGGGAGGGGGTCACTTAGTCTAATGAAATAATTGCAGTATCTAATAGGTTCTAAACAGTAAAACACATAATCGAGAAAGGAATGCCTAAGGGATTTCCACCTAGTTTGGGCGGGGGAGGCGTAACTGAATCGCGAATGAATGTAGGTTTTGCAGCGATCATAAATAATCAATAAATAATGATTTTCTTGTTTGTTTTTTTGTTTCACCTCTTTCAATTATATTTCTATAACAGTCTTAAACTTAAGCTACGATTTGCTCTTTCTATTCAAGTTAAAGGATCATCTGCTTATCAGAAAGAGAGTTTGTGTGTTTCCGGGTGTGGATGGTGGTAGTGCAAATTAGTTTGAGCTTCTAAACTTAATAAATGTCTTTCTCTTCTTGCATTTACAGCATTAGTTTATTTCTCGCCTTCGTGTGTAGGTCCATTTTTGCTCCTTGTAGTTTAGTAAATTGAGAATATATGTAGCTATCACATGCCTCTGTGTTAAAATTCGACAATTGATAAGGATAAAATTTTGGTTTGTTGCTTCTCTTGCGAGCAAGTCGAAATTTATAAATAACTTACAACAACGACTAACGCCTTCGAGCTGCGCTTTTCGAAATACAGAGAGATGGTGATTTAAGGAAAAATTCTTGTGCCATGTTTTCTTTTAAAGGATGTTTCCGTGCGCTTTGATACATTTTTGATTAATTTCCGTCTCCTGTCTCTAACTCAAGTCTTGGCCGGTCACAACTAGAGTCCAGATTGACTAGCTACGTGTTGGTCTTGAAAAACAAAACTTGAAAAAGTTGGTGAAAATTGAAACACATTTTCTTACTAAGTGATTGCACTATGTCTGTGGGAGACAGTCCGCCGGTTTTAGCCGAAATTCGATGCACGTTCTTTTGATGATGAACAAAATGGCACTAAAATTATTCGTCTAAAGCGCATTGTTTTGGAGAATCTTCATCTCGTCTCAACACGTGCGACAAGTGGTTGCCCACGTGATTAAGAACAAGATTGAGAGAGAGTGGAATAATAAATAATATTTACTTGCTAATCAAGGAGAAAGAGAGACGTATGCGTTTCTTCTAACAACTGGCACCTAATTCTCGACCTGTCCTGTTTCGATTCCGGTTACAAGTTGGTTGCCATCATCTTAACCTCACTTTATGAATGTAAACATTGCTTCAGCAATCGTCAAACTCCTTAAAAAAAAGCAAACAAATGGAATGTTTGTATGGATTTTGACATTTGCGGAGGCAATGTCAACGTTCAGAAAGCATAACAACGCCGCATGCAACCAGTTTCCTTCAGAAGTCAAGAATTCCTGTTTAGTTTCGCTAAATACTTGATCAGTAAATTTGTTTAGCTACCTTACATCTCCATCGGCTTTAAAATAGTTCAATTGATTGAATTGTCCTACCCAACGTCGTCTTCCCTCAAACACTCGCAGCCGCCTTCTTCGGCAGCACCTCTTCCGCGGTACTGTTCTCGTTCTCGTCGTACTTGAGGCTCTCGACGTCGTTCTTCGGATTGTGCTTGATGCTGTCCGACTCGGACGACCCACTTTCCGCCGAATCGATGTCGTGCGCCACCTTCGACGGGGCCAGCGTCGTCTCCTCCGGATCTTTCCTGGCCGTGCTCAGCCCACTGCCCTCGGAACCGTCAATGTACTCCTCGGAGTGCATCTTGAGCACGTGCAGCTCGCCAGCTCCGCTGAAATCCTCTTCCGACGACAAAGTGCTGTTGGTTCCGTTGTTCCGTTCCCACTCTGGAACTAGATGAGGCTCACCCGGTGCTCGCAGCTGCGGTTTAGGTTCTTCCTTTAGCCAAGCTGGAGAAACGGTCACTTCGTTGTCCACCTCACTGGAGGCTTCCGTTGTGGTAGTTGTCGACGACGAGGCATTTTTGCGGTACTCCAGCACTTCCGAGAGGATCTTTCCCGTAGCTCCGTCCTCCTTGCGTTCGCTCTTCAGGTGAGGGTTCTGCTGCTCCTCCTCTTCCGCAATGTCCATCAGCGCTGGTTGATCCCGCAGCGGCAAGCTGAAGTCTTCCGGAATGGGCTGGAATCCGGGTTGGATCAGGTCGTGCTCGTCGTCCTCGATGTACGTCTTCCTGTGAGTGGTCATATCGTCGGCTGGTAGATCCTGGGATGGTTTGGTCGGCTCAGATGTTTCCTCACTGATCGCTGCGTCCGTCGTTTCCGACGAACCTCCCGGTCCCTCCGTGTAGTAATGAGTATCGAACACCTCATCTCCAGAAGCTTCCGAGCTGACGGAAGACATATGCATATCCGACAGCGTTGTGCTACCTTCTTCTCCGCTCGAAAGCAATGGATTAACAGTCGTGTGATCCTCTTCCAAGTGTGCAGGCTTCTCCGACGAAGACGCCGAGCTTATCTGAATAAATTCCTCACTACTAGCCAACAGCTGATCCGTCTGGGTATCGTTATGCTCCGCACTTTCCGGACCCTCCGTAAAGTGTTGTGTCTCAAAGACCTCCTCCGAAGCCAAGTTCTCCGTCGACCCCCCGTGATAAACCGTCTCGTAAGCCGCACTGGAATCCGCCTGCGTCGACAACATCTCATTTTCCCCACCCTCAAGCTTCATGTGCTTCGGACTCTCCCGGTTGTCGGGCGTCCGATCCGTATACATCTCCGGATCGTACGAGATGTCATCCTCCCCCCGCTGCAATCCCTCAACCTCTTCCACCTGAATCACCGTTATCGGCTTCTCCTGGTTGTGATCCACTATCACCAGCTTGTCCCCAATCTGAACCACCGCCGGCAGCGGCTTATCCTTCTTGGTCACCTCATCGGAAACATCCTCCGGCGCAGCCGTCGTCGAAACCCCAACCGAAAGCACCCTCACCGTCGTCGTCGTCGACGTACTACTACTCGCTTCCGACGAAGCCTGCAGCTCTTCCGACTCCGGCCCAGCCGTCGAAGACGGCAACAAACTCTCACCCGACTCAGTGACCTCCGACGTCCCATTAACCAACAAATCCTCATCCGTGTGCCTGACGTTCTTCATACCCTCCTCGCCGTCATCCGTGACGTTCATGTCCAAGTGCTCCAAGTTGTTCGCCTCTTCACTGTGCGACGACGCCGCTTCCACCGAAACCGGTCGCATCGCCTCCTCGCGTTCCTGCATGGTGTCGGAGATCTTCGGGCGATTGTCGGTGTAGCGGATCTCTTCCGCTTTGGTGGTTTCTTTGATTTTGATACCCAGCGGGTTGCTGTTGCCCTCGGCGAGCATGGTTCGGGACGTGGAAGGGCCCTCGGTTGATTCGGACGTTGGAGACGCCGTGGAAGTCGTGGGGGTTGTGGTTGTCGTGCTCGTTGAGTCGGCCTTCGCTTGTTCCAGCTCGGCGGCGTCGATTTCCGTTTCCTTCAGCTCGATCAGCTCCTCCTTGGCGCTGGTAGCTTCGGTGATCTTGGAAGTTTCTGCAAGGAAACGATCGCGTATTATTTGACTGAATATAAATTTATTATTGAATTTGCTAGTACCTAGAGGAGGACAGTTGTCGTACTCGGGGCAGCATCGACCGGCGATGAACTTTGGCTCACAGTCGTGTCGCTTGTAGCATGTTACCTGACTGCAAGTGATCTCGCCACCTGTAGAAGGAATATTGAAATGGATATTTTGATTTATAAAATTTATTGTTTTTTAAAGGGATTACAAACTATTTTAACCGCTAACCGGTAGCGAAATTATGGGAAAGTCCAATCCCTTCAGGCAAATTAGGGATCATAGCGATAGTGAGAAGAAGACAACTTGTTTCATAACTTTTAGATGGCCGGCTGGTTAGAGTCCCAGACCATCAAATCCAAAGGTGCGAGTTTGAACCCAACTAATTCAAGTGGTTTTTTTTTAATATTTCATATTCTATTCCCAAACCCAAAGTTCAAGGGGACCGTTCGGGATTTAATCCCTGAACCTTCTGCTTAAGGTAATCAAAATGATAATGATAATAAAAAAAAAAATAACGATTCATTAGTTCTAGAAGATGTGCAAAAATGTGTTCAGTGTTTGCAAAACCATTCTGAACAAAAATGTTAAAACAATAAATTGTTTGAATTGAAAAGTTTTAAACTGCGTAACAAAGGATTTGAAGAACAAATATCGCTCCATGTTAAAAAATCCACAGAAAATCATCAGGATATTACATTTTTCTAATTTAGACATAAACATCGACATAAATTGACACTTTTTATTTTTTTTTACTCAAAAAAAAACTCGTTCGAAAATCCATGAAATTGAAGACCGATTGGCGAACAATTTTTAAATCAATTCCGCACGAAAACGTATCATGAAATTGTGATAAACCGTAAAATTTTACGGGTTCTTTCGCGGATACTCAATATCATGAATGGGTTTCATTGAAAAATATGCAAAAAAATTCAAATAGAAACTGTCCAAAAAATAGTTTTTAGGGATATTGCGTTTTTTCAGTGGTTGTCTTAATTGGTTTTTATTTCCGCATTTTTTTTAAAGAACCTTTTTCATTGATCTTATAACTTATAATGGCTTTATTAATTTTATTTGAGAAAGAGGAGAAAACCTTTTTAACTAAACAGCAATTCCCCACGAAAACAGCATGATTCGAAAAAAAAGTTTTCCGATCGGGCTCAAAATTTTTCTGGGGGATCCTTGGCCGAAATAATTAGACCCGTATTTTTTGTTTGGCCATTAGGGTGACCTACGCCGTGTTATGGTGGTTCTAAAAATGGCAATTTTCGTCGATTTTCAAAAAATGGTAAAGTTATGTTTTCGATACTCTACCTTTGATATGTTATGTGAAATTTTCAGAGGAATCTGATAAAAATATTTTCAGACATAGGCCCTTTGGTCCCGAGACCTTCAAAACAGCATTTTAAGTTTTCATATGACCTTTTCAAATGTTAAGCTAGATTTTTGAAACTTCTTACTATATTTCCCAAATAGCCAAACTAGTCATCTTTTGCGGTTTTTGCGAAAATCGACGAAAATGGCAATTTTTTGGACCACCCTAAAACGGCGTAGGTCACCCTAATGGCCAAACAAAAAATACGGGTCTAATTATTTCGGCCAAGGATCCCCAGAAAAATTTTGAGCTCGATCGGAGATTTTTTTTTCGAATCATGCTGTTTTCGTGGGGAATTGCTGTAAAACCAAACTACCCAAGTAACCGCGAGGCACTAAATAGCGGCATTAAATCAGCATTATATTGGCATTTAATACCAGCAAATAATGCTTCAAAACATTAAATCAGCACTTTTCCCTTGAGAAATATTTCAAGTGGCGCACAGTGATGCCGTTTTAATGCCTCACCGAAAGCTCGAACAAAAAAAACTGCTTTATCGACGTCAAGGCTGGGGGGAAAAAAGGACAGCTAACTGCTCCACACACTTGGTGGTGGGCCTCCTTTGTTTTTTTTTTTCTCCTGTTGCGTTTCATATGTGAGTGTGACACTTTGATGTTATTCTTGCATTTTTCTCGTCGATCTCCAGGATGCGCGCCAGCCAACTGATGTATTCTGAAATTAGTGTTTGTTTTGAAAGTTTTAATCGATGTGGTTGATGCATCGAACATTAAGGAAGACTTTCTTTCTGCTGTTTCGAGTTTCTGTTTCATGAGAAAAACTCGTTGTCATTTTGTTGGACGAAAATTATTGACGAGTCACTCAGCAAATTGCGGCCATCCAGTCAAGTACAGTACAATCAATTACGGAAGGCTTGGGGTTAATAGGGACAAGTAATGGCTAACGGCTAACGTAAACTGTTTTTCCGAGGAGTGCTTGGTCCACGGTTGGCAAAATTTCACAAAGTGTATCAGACTTCCGGAAAGCAGCTTTTTGCTTGCGAGAAAAGTCATTCAATTTACCAGAGAACTTTTGATAATGTCCTTTGTGCAATGGGCATATGTTTTGAAAAATTTGGCTTAATTACAGGCTGCAGTTTTCCACAAAAAAAAAAACAAAAAAAAAACACTTCAGTCAGCGGGAATTGAACCCAGTTTACACAAAAATAAAACTGTTGCACACTGGGGGAAATGCGCCTTAGCCCGCACGCTTATTGGAACAGTATAACGGGAGAAGGATAAAAGTCAATAAGAGCGTGACTGGCTGAAATGTTTCCCGTATGGATGGGTTACTTTGTTGATAAACATCAAATGCTTTGAAGCACATTTTCAAGGTCGTAAATGGTGATTTAATGCCAGTTGTAATGCTGCAAAGTTTTGGTACTTTGAGGCATTCGCAAAGCTTATTTACTACTTCAAAGCATTCGAGTGCTGATTTAGTACTGAATAAATACTTCAATTTAGTGCTTGTGGTTACTTGGGTATGGCTCCAAAGATTTTTTTTTAGTCCTCAAAACTTAAAAAATGGAAATAAAAAAAAACGTATTCTGGGAATACAACTCTTAGTCCTTAAAAGTTTAATAAAAAATAGGAATTCTTTTTTCCGTATACCTATTTTTTTTGTGTAAAATTCAAATCATAATCTACAATTTTGCCGAAGCCACTAAATCGAACAGAAAATCCCTTCTCAAGATACAAAATTTCATACATTTACATACTCAGTTTGTATGACTAGCCCCCAACATTGTATGGAGACTTGTATGGAAAAACTAAAGACGCAAAATAATTTATTTTGACATAGGGAATGCATAGACAAAGGTACATCCAAATAAAAAAAAAAATATTTTAAATCGCGAAATCGTACTATTGTTTCGATTCTGTTTTTTTTTCATTTTTGGGACAGCCTCCATTTTTATGAAGACTTGTATTAAAGATTCATTATTGATCCATTAATTTGCAAAAATTGGAAAATTGGTCAAAACCCTGAAACGATTTTTTTCAATTTTGAAACGAAAATAACAATGCTTAGAAATGAAGTGTGCAGACCCTTTTTAAAATTTTGGTTTAACTAAGAATATGATTTATTACATTTAATTTTTGGTTTACTCACCTTGGCAGTAACATACTCTGCACGGCGTTTCCGGATCCAGGACCTTCTCTCCGTTGGTGTAGGTCTTGCCATCACGCTGGCATTCTAAAAGACGAAAATCAGACAAAGTTAGTTCTGACTCAGTGTTACCACAATTAGGTATAGGTAAGTCTTAACTCACCACACTGATAATCCGGACAGCACTCGCCGGTCTTCTGGATCGCCCGACAGCCATGCTTCTTCTGGCAGACTATGCTCGCCCTGGACACTTGCGTTCCGTCGTGCTGGCAGGTATCTAGAAATTTCCACAGATTAGTCTAAATTTGATCATCAACCAAAACGAGTGCGGCCTTACCGATGAAATTGGTGACATTTTGTGCACTCGCGTCTGTGATTTCACCGTAGATGTCCCGCATCATCCGACGCGGCCTGATGACCGGTCCTGCAATCAGAAACAAAAAAAAAAAACACGAAAAGACAAATTAACTCAAAGCTTAGCCGCAAAATCTCCCGGGCGGGAACAATTATTTATGGTTCGCAGCGCAAAAAAGGTTAAAAACTGCTGTGCGCGAAATTGGTTCGGTTACAACGGATTACGACATCGCGGCGTTGTCCGTGTCGTCGTCGCGGCCTTTGATCAAAACAAAACCAACCCAAAGTCGTCCAAGATGAAAAATGGACAACATCGTCACCATTCGGAGCGAGAGAGATGATGATGATGTGGTCAACCCCCTAGTGGCTGCGGTGGAGGAGGTGGCATCAGGAAAGAGAAAGTGTTGCAATTTCACGACGATCCGCAATCTGGGCTGATCCGGGCCAGATCTCCGGATGAATACCAATGAAGGACCCCGGCGAAGGCGGATGTGTGGAGGTCAGCATTTTTTTTGGCTTGCACGTGTGTGGTGTTGAAGATCATGATTTTCACGGCGGGATGAGATGTTCATTAAAAACGTATTTCAATGCAAAAATTAAAATTTTCTAAATCGTTATCACCGCAATGAACTGATTAAGTTCGAGAAAAAGGGGGTATTTATTAAACTTCAATGAATCAGAAGTAAATTACGTAATTTACGCATGACTTCAGAGCATGATTATCCGCGAATTTCAAAATTAGGCCCCAGCAACAGCAAGGAAAACCTTTATTCTTAATAGAACAAACCCCAAATTTGGAAGTCTGCTCAGCGCGGATTCGATCCAGACGATCCGCCAGCAAACAGAGATGAGCCACCTCGGATCTTCACCAACCACGTGAGTAATTGCTGAGGTCTTGCCTCATTCGTTGGTGAGGTGAGGTGCGATGGGTGAGTAATTGAAGCAATATAATAGCAAAGGTGCCCAAACATTATCGATTTTATTGGTCGATCAACACGATATTTGTTGTGGTGTTTGTGGTGGTGCTGGTCGAATTGATTTCCGCCTCGTTTTCAACGGCTAATTAGCGAAAAGAATTAAGGGGGGAGGCTGATGCTAGCGCAATCGTTGCTGGCGAAATAAGGCTCCGGAGGCAGTCAAGTCTGCGCTCACATGGTGGAAATAATTGAACGTTTTTGGGGTTTTGTAGTTGTTGTTGTGAAGTTGTTTTGTGGATAGGCAGAGATGAGCTAAGATGAGTCAGTGAGTTGGGAGATCGAAATTATAAAATGCTTGGAAATTGACAACTTCGGACTGTGATGAAATGAATTCAAATGACTGCAAAATTTGAGAACGTTTTCATGTTAAAAATTGATTGATATATAAAAAATCCAATAGATACTTTATGTACTTTAACCTCACTTTTGCTTTCCGGTATAAATATTTTCGAGATTGAAAAAGCAAGTCTATCATATAGAAATTGCCAAAAACCACCAACAAACCTATTTATCAACATTTTGATTTTGAAAACTGGTGTATTTTCACAAGGATTGGACTTAGGACAATGGTGAATATTGAGACTTTTATGTAAAATTATCTGGAGAATCGATCCCACTACCGTTTTTTTTTAATTTTGACGTTTAGACCAATTTTCAAAAAAATAGTTTAAGTGATTTCCTGGGCAGACGGTAATAACAAAATTAATAATATTTCAATAACAAATCCTGTTAAAATAACAAAAAATGTTATTATTTTATCCTGAAGTTCAACTTCAAGAAGAAAAAATAATCACAGTTTCTGATAAAATAACAAAATTTGGTATTGAGTTGATATTATATTGAAAATGTTTAATAACACGCTGATAAGAGGAAATGTTATACATTTCAAAAACCCTCCTAATAACAAAATTTGTTATTTGTTCGGTATACAGACTTAGAAATAAAATTACCATAAATCGCACAAATGGAAAATTTTCTAAGTGTCCATAACACAATCTGTTATTATTTTTTCTTTTGTTAAATATGTTTAGATCTTTGGGATAATTATGTCTAATTTCGTCGGGGTCATTATTTTGGCATTGAAATGGGGTCCTTAAGCTAAAATTATTCTAAAAAGTTGAAATTTTGGAAGTTGATTTTTTTTATTATTTGATATACCCCCTAAGGGGCTTTGCTAAAATTGGCTAGAACTATGGGATAATTTTGACAAATTTCGTCAGGGTCATTATTTTGCCCATGAAATGGGGTCCTTAAGCTAAAATTATTCTAAAAAGTTGAAATTTTGGAAGTTGATTTTTTTAATTATTTGATATACCCCCTAAAGGACTTTGTTTAAAATGGTTAGAACTATGGGATAATCTTGACCAATTTCGTCAGGGTCATTATTTTGCCCATGAAATGGGGTCCTTAAGCTAAAATTATTCTAAAAAGTTGAAATTTTGGAAGTTGATTTTTTTAATTATTTGATATACCCCCTAAAGGACTTTGTTTAAAATGGTTAGAACTATGGGATAATCTTGACCAATTTCGTCAGGGTCATTATTTTGCCCATGAAATGGGGTCCTTAAGCTAAAATTATTCTAAAAAGTTGAAATTTGAAAGTTGATTTTTTTAATTATTTGATATACTTCCTAAGGGACTTTGCTAAAATTGGCTAGAACTATGGGATAATTTTGACCAATTTCGTTGGGGTCATTATGTTGGCCATGAAATGGGGTCCTCAAGCTAAAATTATTCTAAAAAGTTGAAATTTTGAAAGTTGATTTTTTTAATTATTTGATATACCCCCTAAGGGACTTTGCTAAAATTGGCTAGAACTATGGGATAATTTTGACCAATTTCGTTGGGGTCATTATTTTGGCCATGAAATGGGGTCCTTAAGCTAAAATTATTCTAAAAAGTAGAAATTTTGAAAGTTGATTTTTTTAATTATTTGATATACCCCCTAAGGGACTTTGCTAAAATTGGCTAGAACTATGGGATAATTTTGACCAATTTCGTTGGGGTCATTATTTTGGCCATGAAATGGGGTCCTTAAGCTAAAATTATTCTAAAAAGTAGAAATTTTTAAAGTTGATTTTTTTAATTATTTGATATACTTCCTAAGGGACTTTGCTAAAATTGGCTAGAACTATGGGATAATTTTGACCAATTTCGTTGGGGTCATTATTTTGGCCATGAAATGGGGTCCTTAAGCTAAAATTATTCTAAAAAGTTGAAATTTGAAAGTTGATTTTTTAAATTATTTGATATACTTCCTAAGGGACTTTGCTAAAATTGGCTAGAACTATGGGATAATTTTGACCAATTTCGTTGGGGTCATTATTTTGGCCATGAAATGGGGTCCTCAAGCTAAAATTATTCTAAAAAGTTGAAATTTTGAAAGTTGATTTTTTTAATTATTTGATATACCCCCTAAGGGATTTCATCGGGGTCATTTATTTCACCATGAAATGGGGTTTCCAGCTAAAATTAATCCGATAAAGTTAACTTTTGAGAGTTCATTTTTTTTTTTAAATTTTGTTATATTCCCTAACGAAATTGATTTATTTATTGAGAATTTTTGAAGTGTGAATAACAAAAACTGTTATTATTTTTACAGAGCCAGGAATTCGGAGCTGACGTTGAAGTTCGAGCTGGAGTGAGACCTCGGAGACTGCATCGGATTCAGCTAATTTTCAACAACTTTTACTTGGAGTCGGAATCTGTGAAGTATTTTTGGAGAGCTGAAGTCGTCGTTGACGTCATATCCTGCATCCAGAGTCGGAGTTGTCTTCAAAGTATGGATTCAAAGTCGCTTGGAGGTACCCGACTCTGCAGCCCTGACTAGTACAGAGGAGCTATGGCAACTGCAGGTTTATTTGAAAATGGCAAATAAACCAAAACAATAACTTTTTTTGTTATGGAGACATACCAGTTCAATAACATTTTTTGTTATTATGCTGCTCCACCTCTCCGCACAAAATAACAAATCTTGTTATTCCTTCATGATTCCTTCTATGTTATTGGTTTGTTATTGCAATAACAACATAATAACAGTTTAAGTTATTCTTCGAACAAATCTTTGTTATTGATTTTTGTTATTTTAACAACTAATCCGATCATCCCAATAACATATTTCGATCTTCTCACAATATCAAAAACTGACCTTCCCAAGTTATTTCCGTCTGCTCGGGTTCTGAATTTTTCGTGAGGGTTCAGGAAATTTTCTCAAAAATTTTGAACGAAAAAAAAATCGTGATACCATCTTTCATTCAACTTTTAAACTTAAAAGATGAAACATCTCATAGAATTGACGTGTATTTTTGTTTCAGTGTATTTTTTTTCAGAAAACGCGTCCAATTTCCTACAAGTTTGTCTTAGACCACTTTTTGCTACGATGCAACGGCTTCGAGATACAGTTATTTTAAAAAATTTTAATACAAAAATATTTAAATAATTTGCGTCCTTCTAAAATGTTATTTTCGAGTACAATGGGCTCCATATACACGAAAATGGCTTATATAGGCGTAGGATAACATGTCTAAAAAGTGCCATTGAAATCGGAGAGGGTCGGGTACAAAAGTACCAGAAAAATTCCTGATTTGAGCTGGAATTGATCTTAAATATTTCAAAATCTGTATCTTTTGAAGGAATTTTCTGATCAGTTTGGTGACTTCGATTAAGGGGTTACATACATGTAGAAAATCACAAAATTTCATATTACAGAAATCCACTTAAAAGATGATTTTCAATCACTCCTGAAAGTTTCATGAAGATATTTCATGATTAAACTGTATTAGAGACGATTTAAGCTCAGAATTTTGCCATGCGCAAAGCCAACTGTCTAACTTTCTGAGCGTTTTTCTCTGAACACCAAGTTGTTTTACGGGTGCCACGATATCTCGAGATGGGATAGACCAAATTGGCTGAAATTTTGGGTGAAAACTCCCAAGACATGTTCCGTGTGCATGCATGACGAAGCCCGATTTTGAAATTAAGTAAGTTTTTTCAAAAAATACAAAAATCAAAAACTGGCGATGTTTTATATGAAAAACAGAAAAATATTTTTATCTTTTTTTCAATATTTTTTTGGTAAATCGGCCTTCGTCATGCACACGGGACCGGTTTAATGAGTATTCACCAAAATTTTGAGCCGATTTGGTCGAAGCAATGTTGAGATATCGTGGCACCCATTTTCTGAAACTGCTAACTTCAAATAGCTATATCTCGGCAATGATACAACCAAATGTCTTCAAATTTGTTTTGTTAATAGATGAAAATGTATATTTTAATGCCCTGAAAACAGATTTTGAAAAAAGTTTAATTGTGTGCTCAAACCGACCTCTGACATTTTTGCCGATTTACATGTATGTAACCCCTTTTGAATTATTTTTAAGAGGACAAAAAACCGCAACTTTAAAGCCTTAAAAGAGTAGTGAAAAAAAAATCCGCCGGTTAATGGTTAATTGAAAAAAAAAAATGAAAAATTAAAATTTTTGAGAAAAAACAAACTAAATTCGTTTTTTTACTCCAGTTTTTATTGTAAAATCAAATTTGCAATCGAAAATTGATTAACTTTGCGGTTTTTTGATAAAGTACATCGTTTTTAAGATATCTTGAAGTCAGTTAAAGTTCATTTCTTACTGAAAATTCAAGTATTTCGTTTGTTTTTAAATAGTAACCATGATTGTCCATTTCAGAATTATTTTTTATTTCGAAAAGTACCTTCAACTTTGCCGAGGAGATCAAACTGATCAGAAAAATCATTCAAAGGATACAGATTTTCGAACCAACGACACAAAATCGCTTCTTTAGTAAGTAAGTAAGTAAGTAAGTAAGTAAGTAAGTAAGTAAGTAAGTAAGTAAGTAAGTAAGTAAGTAAGTAAGTAAGTAAGTAAGTAAGTAAGTAAGTAAGTAAGTAAGTAAGTAAGTAAGTAAGTAAGTAAGTAAGTAAGTAAGTAAGTAAGTAAGTAAGTAAGTAAGTAAGTAAGTAAGTAAGTAAGTAAGTAAGTAAGTAAGTAAGTAAGTAAGTAAGTAAGTAAGTAAGTAAGTAAGTAAGTAAGTAAGTAAGTAAGTAAGTAAGTAAGTAAGTAAGTAAGTAAGTAAGTAAGTAAGTAAGTAAGTAAGTAAGTAAGTAAGTAAGTAAGTAAGTAAGTAAGTAAGTAAGTAAGTAAGTAAGTAAGTAAGTAAGTAAGTAAGTAAGTAAGTAAGTAAGTAAGTAAGTAAGTAAGTAAGTAAGTAAGTAAGTAAGTAAGTAAGTAAGTAAGTAAGTAAGTAAGTAAGTAAGTAAGTAAGTAAGTTAGTAAGTAAGTAAGTAAGTAAGTAAGTAAGTAAGTAAGTAAGTAAGTAAGTAAGTAAGTAAGTAAGTAAGTAAGTAAGTAAGTAAGTAAGTAAGTATGTAAGTAAGTAAGTAAGTAAGTAAGTAAGTAAGTAAGTAAGTAAGTAAGTAAGTAAGTAAGTAAGTAAGTAAGTAAGTAAGTAAGTAAGTAAGTAAGTAAGTAAGTAAGTAAGTAAGTAAGTAAGTAAGTAAGTAAGTAAGTAAGTAAGTAAGTAAGTAAGTAAGTAAGTAAGTAAGTAAGTAAGTAAGTAAGTAAGTCAGTAAGTAAGTAAGTAAGTAAGTAAGTAAGTAAGTAAGTAAGTAAGTAAGTAAGTAAGTAAGTAAGTAAGTAAGTAAGTAAGTAAGTAAGTAAGTAAGTAAGTAAGTAAGTAAGTAAGTAAGTAAGTAAGTAAGTAAGTAAGTAAGTAAGTAAGTAAGTAAGTAAGTAAGTAATAAAACAAACACTATTGCAGCTTTTCGGAGCTATTTTTTAACTATTCAACATTTTAACATTGTTAAAGGCTTTTCAAAACCATTTAACTTCACTTTAAAGTTTTAAAATACAAACATATAACTTTTTGTTGTAATTTAGCTCATAAACTTATTTCTTTAATAATTCCTATATGAATGCTTTATTTAGCAGCTGTTTTCGTATTTCTTGTTCATCTCTCAAAGATGTTAAATTAAATAAGGGCGTTCATTCCACTATCATTCTCCGCTTTGATTTGTGGGCCATATCGTCGCGTATGACAACCCCAATCATCGATTCCCCGCGCTGATTTACAGCCAACCTTCCACCGAATGCCATCCATCGGACATTCCTACGCAGCTGAATCAGTACAGCTGCGGATGATCATGATCAGTACGCATGTGAGTCTCCTCAAACACTGAACATCCGCAACACAAGCTCAAAGTCACCTTCGCCGGTGGCGCCGTCCCGAGGTTCACCGTCGTGACTGGACGAAAAATTCTTGGAATATCCGCGTGGGTCGCGTACGCGGATATTCTCGCGTAACTTCCCTTGGATATTCGGTTTTGAAGAAATGCTCTGCATAAATTCTCGCCGGCGCAACCTTGCCGGGCCAGGAATCATCAAAACAGTTGACGCGCACACACACGTGCTGCACTTGTCATTCAGCGTTTGAAGAACGTCATGATCGGACTGCGGCGGCGGATGGCCTTAATTATTTGGACACACGTCCAAAATTCGGTTTGACGTAGTTCCATTCTTTCGGGTGCCCCCAGTTCGTCAATCGAAATGTGCTTCCAAAAGTGTTCACTTCCAAGCGACCAGTGTGAGCACTAACATGGTTCTTCGGGGACGAACTACCTGATACCAACGCGAAGTTCACGTGACGAAGATGGATCTGTTTTGCGCTCGAATTTGCACGCACGCAAGCCACGCGACCGTGTATCAGTTGTTTTGATCGGAAAGTTACCCGCTAACGTCTCATTTATGTTTATTAAAATATCCAATTAATGCAAAACAAGCTAAATAAGCGATTAGCGATCTGCTTTTCAACGCGGTTGTTTTGTTTTTGACTTCACTCTCCCTCCCTCTAATGCCGTTGGGGGTAGGCATGTTAAGATGTGTTACACTTTTCAGCACAGAGGTTACTCATCAACAGTTGCGGGTCAACGGAAGTTCACAATAGAAGTTCCGCTCCCAGGCGGGTTGAAGTTTGTTGCTACACGTGAGATGGAAAATGTTTTTCACACTGGGGTTTTCACATGCTCTGACAGGTGTTAGCACATTAGCGACAGTCAAAAGAAAGTTTATTCCAATTGGAACAATTTTTGTACAAGAGTGAACAAAAATTTTCAACCGAAATTGTAACGTTCTTTCGTTTTAGATTGAAAATTCAGGATTGAATTGTGTTTTAATCTCACAAAAAAAAAAACAATTTAATAGAAAGAAAGTTTTAATAACATTGTACCTTCACTATCTCCCCTTTTCACTGAAAATTATGATAAAAATCGACTATTGACTCCATATTCTCTGTCACTACACTCTTAAAATATTCTCTGTCACTACACTCTTAAAAGTTATTGATAACACTACTCGACAAAACAAAACTTGTGTCAAGGGATTAACGATATCTCATCCGTTCCTGAGAGAAAAGGCATCCCCGAATCCGATGCAATCGACAGAATTTGATTTTATGTCCACGCGGACTGACGAGAAGTTGGTACATTTTTTAACATAAAAAATCGAACATTTAAAAAAAAACCATGCGTCTCCTCCCAATTATATGAGCCATCTACAAGAATATGGAAGCGCCTGGTGCATAGCCATTTCCTTTAAGCACAACGGAAACAACCAATACAAATGTATAAAAAAGTTGTCAAGTTCTCGAGGGGTCCACAGCTAGCATTTTTTGTACGATTATAAAAAATAAATATTAAAAGTTTAAAATTAATTTATTTAAAAAACATATTTTGTGATTCATTTGTTTACTAAAATTTTATGTATCTCAAAGGTCTATGGGTACTTCGGGATGTCCATGGTCATCCAAGGACTGCCTGGAGTTAAGATCTACGAGTCTACCGCCGTAGCAAGCAAGAGGTCGTCGGATTTTGACCCCGGATCATGTGCGTATAGCATCAGTGCATATGGTAGACTACTATATGAATGTGTTGGGATGTTCATGGTCATCCAAGGACTCCCTGGAGTTAAGATCTACGAGTCTACCGCCGTAACAAGCAAGAGGTCGTCGGATTTTGACCCCGGATCATGTGCGTATAGCATCAGTGGATATGGTAGACTACTGTATGAATGTGTTGGGATGTTCATTGTCATCCGAGGACACCCTGGAGTTAAGATCTACGAGTCTACCGCCGTAACAAGCAAGAGGTCGTCGGATTTTGACCCCGGATCATGTGCGTATAGCATCAGTGCATATGGTAGACTACTATATGAATGTGTTGGGATGTTCATGGTCATCCGAGGACTCTCTGGAGTTAAGATCTACAAGTCTACCGCCGTTGCAAGCAAGAGGTCGTCGGATTTTGACACCGGATCATGTGCGTATAGCATCAGTGGATATATTAAACTACTGTATGAATGTGTTGGGATGTCCATGGTCATCCGAGGACTCCCTGGTGTTAAGATCTACGAGTCTACCGCCGTAACAAGCAAGAGGTCGTCGGATTTTGACCCCGGATCATGTGCGTATAGCATCAGTGCATATGGTAGACTACTATATGAATGTGTTGGGATGTCCATGGTCATCCGAGGACTCCCTGGTGTTAAGATCTACGAGTCTACCGCAGTAGCAAGCAAGAGGTCGTCGGATTTTGACCCCGGATCATGTGCGTATAGCATTAGTGCATATGGTAGACTACTATATGAATGTGAATGAATGAAGCACATGATCCAGGGTCAAAATCCGACGACCTCTTGCTTGTTACGGCGGTAGACTCGTAGATCTTAACTCCAGCGAGTCTTTGGGTGACCATGAACATCACAACACATTCATACAGTAGTCTACCATATGCACTGATGCTATACACACAAGATTCCGGGTCAAAATCCGACGACCTCTTGCTTGTTACGGCGGTAGACTCGTAGATCTTAACTCCAGAGAGTCCTCGGATGACCATGGACATCACAACACATTCATACAGTAGTCTACCATATGCACTGATGCTATACACACAAGATTCCGGGTCAAAATCCGACGACCTCTTGCTTGTTACGGCGGTAGACTCGTAGATCTTAACTCCAGAGAGTCCTCGGATGACCATGGACATCCCAACACATTCATATAGTAGTCTACCATATGCACTGATGCTATACGCACATGATCCGGGGTCAAAATCCGACGACCTCTTGCTTGTTACGGCGGTAGACTCGTAGATCTTAACTCCAGGGAGTCCTCGGATGACCATGAACATCCCAACACATTCATATAGTAGTCTACCATATGCACTGATGCTATACGCACATGATCCGGGGTCAAAATCCGACGACCTCTTGCTTGCTACGGCGGTAGACTCGTAGATCTTAACTCCAGGCAGTCCTTGGATGACCATGGACATCCCGAAGTACCCATAGACCTTTGAGATACATAAAATTTTAGTAAACAAATGAATCAAAAAATATGTTTTTTAAATAAATTAATTTTAAACTTTTAATATTTATTTTTTATAATCGTACAAAAAATGCTAGCTGTGGACCCCTCGAGAACTTGACAACTTTTTTATACATTTGTATTGGTTGTTTCCGTTGTGCTTAAAGGAAATGGCTATGCACCAGGCGCTTCCATATTCTTGTAGATGGCTCATATAATTGGGAGGAGACGCATGGTTTTTTTTAAAATGTTCGATTTTTTATGTTAAAAAATGTACCAACTTCTCGTCAGTCCGCGTGGACATAAAATCAAATTCTGTCGATTGCATCGGATTCGGGGATGCCTTTTCTCTCAGGAACGGATGAGATATCGTTAATCCCTTGACACAAGTTTTGTTTTGTCGAGTAGTGTAATAGTTCAGTTTGCATTGTTATATGAAAACAGAAAAATATTTAAAACCAATTGATTAAAAAAAAAACACATACACCCTTTTTTTATTTCATTAAAATAAAATGAGCAGAAAGTGTCACACAATATCCGAAATATGATTTATTACAGAACAATTATGGGTTGAATGTAAATGGATTGGAATGGGGGAATTAATTTAATCTGCCAATGAAAATTTTATTTCGTGATTTTCTCTACCCGTTAAAAGAAATCAGCGAGTAAAACTTTTTTTTTCAGATTAAAAAAATCATTGTTTAACAATTAAAAGCTATCAAGAATACATTGAGTGAATTTTTTTTTTGCATTTTTGGACCGAAAATCACTCGTGAATTCATTGATTATTTAGTTTTTTTTACAGAAGCTTATTTGTGAGGCCATTGCAAATTTTACATAAAATTTTTGTCCTTCTCCTTCTACTTCTTCTAAATTTCTCCAAAAAATGAAGGGTCAAAAAAATCTATTGATTAATATTTAATTTTTATTAAAAAAAAAACTTTGTGAAATCGATTGTAAATTATTCAAGATACATTGTTAAAAGCTTATTTATGCATTTTAAATCAAATGGAAGCTATGTAATCTTTTTACAATTTTTGAATTTAGAGAACGTAAAAGTTTAAGAAAATAAATCATTTTCATAAATTCTTGATATTTTGGAAACTTTTTGTTAGTACCTATAGCATAACTGTAATGTAATTTTTTGGCAGAACATTTTGTGATACTATTTATTTCGAATTTTCGAAAATCAGGCTTGAAATTTAATTTTTTATATGAAACACTTTTTGCTTCAATTTTTGCGCGAAATTTTGTACAAAATTTCACTGTATTTGTAATATAATGTTTGCATTTTTAAGTGTAAAACACAAAACAATCAAAAAAAACTTTGATGTAGCGAAAATCTATAAAAAAAAAAATTTTGGGATGGAGGTTTTACTTGTTTTATGTTGTGCTTGTGTTTTTGCCAATGTTTTTAAAAATGTAATTTTTTAAGGGTCAACTTTGGCTATGTTTTTTTAATAACATTTTAAGTAATAAGAAGTATGCAGTAATTTTTCTAGTATCCCAGACAATGTTTCTACGAATTTTTAAACAATTTAAATGATAATAGTGCCATAAAATGTGAAAAACAAGCAAAAAATTGAAAAAGTAACTGTAAAACATAAAAAATTTGATAGGCAAAATGTAATGATAGCAGGTGGTAGAATAGGCCAAATTCTACCAAAAACAAACATAAACCAATCAAGATAAATGCCTCCTAAACACGGGAAAAATAAAAAAATCGAAAAAATAATTTGGGCAGTAGAGGGTTACTTTTGATGGAAATTTTATTAAATGTCAATCAGTATTTTTTTTAAATAAAAATTTTGCGATGCAAATGCATTTTAAATTGTAGTCATAATAAAATCTAGCAAACAATGTATACAAAGAGTGTATCACTTTCATACCAGATGTAAACATCCTCTACACAGAAAAAAGTTGAATTTTGGAATGTTGAAAATTTGGTAGGTTTTTTTTTTGAGTAATATTACATAAACAATGTGTAAACATGTTAACCTGATGAATTTTCACTAAAAACTGATGAAAATTCATCATTTTCTGGGGTAAAATTAATCATTTTTTGACACAAAATCTGTCACCATTTCCTGATGAATATTACCATTTTTTTTTGTGTAGCGTGAGCAAGATACACTCTTTGTTTACAAACCCACTACGGCCCTTTTGCATTGTTTTGCTAGACATTATTGATATCATAAAACTTAAAGATTTCTTCCATGACCTATACTCAAATAATCAGAAAAAGCCACCTGCGTGACCTTAAACTTCACCGCCACGTGTGTGTACACAAATAGTCCAGTAAACATGCAACATAATCAGGCTTTCATCAAGTGCAGTGGCTATTTCCAGACCAGTCAGGACAGTGGTCATGCTCAACACCCTGGCCAACCACAATCTAACAAGGTCAGTGGGGCTATTTGCAAAGCAGTTAACGATTCACGTTACTTGAACGAACAGTTGAGGGGAAAATGTTTTCTCGTTTGTGGATAATGTAGTACTATTTAGTTGACATAGTTGGAGATGGATTGCATTGCAAATATTAATTCGTAAGAGTCTATTTGCTACAAGTTTTTGTTTGAGAAAAACAAGATCTCCAGATGTATTTGTGCTCAAACGGCTTTTTGAATAATCTCCTATTTTTACCAGAACTATTTTGCATAACAACAGTCGTGGAGAAAGCTCTTTCGAAAACAACAAAACAATCGTCAATGTCAACATTGGAATCATTTGCACATGTCATCCCACCCGAGTTTCCAGCTCAGAAATAGACTTTTGTCCTGTGAGGGGGCGTTCTTGTCGTAGGTCACCATAAGCCGTGCACAATAACAATAAAAAAACCCCTTTACCGAAACCATTTGCACAACTGTTTCGATCCACCAAAGTCCACACTTTTTCATTGACACCGTCCATAAGAGAGCACCCAGGCTTCGATGTGCCGGCCAAGATAAGGAAATATTTGCACGTTCAGGGGTAGGGTGAGGTGACCTTTGTTGGATTATTCTTTAATAATTACTGTTGCGTTCTATTACTGATTGAACAAAATGGGAGAAACCAATTCAAAATTTTGCACAATTTGACCAAAATTCTAACATAGGTCCACCCACTCAAACCAAGAACTTGAGCCCCCCTAGTGTCTGTGTGCACTTTCCGAGGAAATTTGCATAAGAAACGGGAAAAGAAAATAAAAACATCAAAATGGTGTGCACACTTGCGATGTGTCGGGCGGCCAATCCCACATCCAAGGTCGTCCACTGCTTCGGTATTTTGACGCACCACACTCTCTGTGGGTTAGCCCCATCGGTAAGAGCAGGATTTCCACAAACCAAGTCATCCAACTGAAAACCAGGTGAGAAGGGGAGGGGGATCGATAAAACGTATTACGATGACAAGGTCCGATCCGTTGAACTTGACATCGTCGTAACTTTGTTGACGAGTTCATGCGAAAAACGGTGTGCAAATATTAATAAGAAATAAAAATATTTCACCTTTTGCATGCTCGTTTTGTGTAGCATTAGTCACTGCGGGTTGAGTGATCGTAAAATGGAAATATATTGGTTTAGCTTAATTGCTTCACGGGGTTTCAACGATCTGAAAGTTGTGACTGGAGTTTCTGAACGAATACCGTTGCTTTTCTTTCTAGTAGCATTGATTTGAAAATGCTGTAGAAATCAGTCAACATTTTTTTATTTTTAAATTAACAATTATAAATTAAAATCATGGAATTTGAGCAACTTTATCTGAAAATATCTTGTGTTCTTTTTTTAAACAAATTCATGATTTTCATGCTGAAAATTTGAAATAAAATTTGCAACGGCCTTATTAAAATAACCCAAAATAAAAAAAAAAACTTTGAAAATTTGAATTTTTTCATGTTTTTTTTTTTCATTTTTTCAGGAAATCAATTCTAATACAATAGAATGCAATTTTGATGAACCTGGCTTTCCTACAGCTTCTAAATCGCAATATAAAAAAAAACTTATGCGATTTTTGTAAAAAACAACTTCAAATACTTTTTATAGTCAACAGTTAAACTTAACCATTACTTCAAAATAAAATTTGAGCTGAAATTTCACAGGTTGTGATTTAACAATCAATATAATTTTGTATGATAATGCAAGGGCAAAAACATTTTTTCGGAAAACTTCAAAATTGTAATGAAAATTAATGTTTAATCAACTGAAAACCAGTTCAAATGCATTTTCCTGCGTTTATAATCATATTAAGCATGGTTGAACTCCTTTGAAAATATTTTAAATTCTCATGAAATACAACTTTACAGTTTTTTTTTGAAAAGGACTTATAAGCTACAATACATCGAACCTAATGATTGGAAAGCAACTGGACGTGTGTAAAATGTATTTTAAAACACTGTGTACTGTGTAATCCCAGGCTTGTTATTTTAATTTTTTTGTTTATTTCCTCACCCCCCTCGACTTTGTTCAGAGCCTAGGGACATAAACTTCAACAAATATTTGCAACGGAAAAAATCTGATTAGAAGATTAAAAAATAAATCACGATTAAACAAATTCTAATGCTCTGACGTGCATCAAGGTGGATTTATTGTAACATGATTATTCACAAATAAAACCAATTTGAGTTGAATTTTGTTTATTATGTATAATCCTATCCTATGTACACGTAAAAAAAAAATCAGGTATTTAAAAAAATATTAGTGCAATAGAGTGCTAGCTTAAAATTGAAAATGTAAAAAAATGTATAATTCAAAATTCATTGAAAAAAAAAACAGCAAAGCAAAATACCTAATTAAAAAAAAACACACACACGCTTTTTAGTAATCCTCCACGGAAATTGGAAATCGTTTTTACTTTGTTTGATAAAATCATAATCTTAGAAAAGGATTTTTTGAAAGATATTTTGTCTTCAGAAAAGATGCAGCTGATGATGAGGACAATTCAGAAAGAAATTGTTAAACACGAGAGGAATGGTCAAAATTGTTTCACTGTAATATGAATTTTATAAAAAATAAGATTTGAGGAAATATTTAAATTACACTCCTTTTTTCAAAGTCTTTTTTAAAATCAAAACTTAATATAAAACATATCGTTTCTAGTTACAAACATTAACGTTGCATTCCAGGTATTTTATTTTTAAATGGTGTCCATATATGTTCAGTTTTGAAAATATGTTGTATTATCCTTTTGAAATGTTAGGCTTGGTGTTGAAACTTTGAAAATTTATTATTTAATAAAAATCAGAAACTAACCCTTAATCGGCTCTATCTAGAAAATTGTATTTGCTGAATTATTGTTTTGAAAATTATGAGGCGCATTTTTAACATATCTTTTGAACTATGATTTTTCAAAATCTTTCCGTGAAATTTGTTTGCCCATGCTTTTCTGTGGCTCAAACTTTGTTTTTTTGCTCGACTCATGGAAAAATCACGGTGCTCAAAATACCGCTATTATGAAAAAATATGCACTCCGAGAATTTGGGGACTATCGATTCCTTACACCATAGCGCATCTCTGTGCAAAAAATAAAAACATTCGCTGATGTAGTTTTCGAGATACAGCCCTTTTGAGATGTTACATCCGATTTTTAATAAGAAAACCAAAACAATCAATACAATTTCAGCACTTTAAAGAATATGCATTTCGAGATAAAGGTGTTTTTTGCTCCATATGACTGTCTAGTATCTCTGGGCCAAGTTTCAGAAGGTTTGCTGATGTAGTTCTCGAGATACAGCCATTTTAAAATGTTATTTCCGATTTTTTCAAAGAAAATCCATAAAATCAATGCAATTTCAGAACTTTAAAGAATATGCATTTCGAGATAATACATCAGCAAACCTTCTGAAACTTGGCCCAGAGATACTTGACAGTCATATGAAACAAAAAACACCTTTATCTCGAAATGCATATTCTTTAAAGTGCTGACATTGTATTGATTGTTTTGGTTTTCTTATTAAAAATCGGATGTAACATCTTAAAAGGGCTGTATCTCGAAAACTACATCAGCGAATGTTTTTATTTTTTGCACAGAGATGCGCTATGGTGTAAGGAATCGATAGACCCCAAAATCTCGGAGTGCATTTTTTTTTTTTTTCATAATAACGGTATTTTGAGCACTGTGAAAATAGTTTGATTACTATTTTTTAAAACGAACAAATCGATAAGAAAATCATTTTCCGAGATACCTAGCTGTCTTGACCGAGCCACGTAGCCCAGTGGTAACGCTTCCGCCTCTTAAGCGGTAGATCGGGGTTCAAATCCCGGCTCGGACCAACACAGCTGGCGATCTTTTCCCTTCTGGATTCGATTGCTTAGTAAAGGGAAGGTAGTGTATCGTCACAAGCTGAACCTTATCACGACACCTTTGGAAGACAACCTATGGAATGTTAACATTAACCTTAACATGTTAACATTAAGTTGATTAATAAACTGTCACTGAACCCGCTTTGTAAATGTCGGCCCCGATATTCTTCACGGGTGTTCCCCTCAGGAACAGGGAAAGATTTACTTTTTTTTACTAGCTGTCTTGGAAATAGAAAAGCTTCCCAGCAAAGTTCTGGCCTGATTTTGCATGAAATTTCTGTATTCAAATAAAAAAAAACTGTAATTGAATTAATAGAATTGATATTTTTTCAATGATAAAAAAAAACATACATATCCAAAAAAAAATGCGCATAATTCTTTTGAGCAATTCCATGTCAAATAGGGAATCGGTTGTACCCGACCCTCTCCGATTTCAATGAAACTTTGTAGACATGTTATCCTAGGCATATATAAGCCATTTTTGTGTATATGGTGCCAGTAACACTCGATAATGACATTTTAGAAGGGCGTACGTGTTTTCAATATTTATGTATTTCGTAATTTAAATATTGCTGTATCTCGAAGCCGTTGCATCGTATCAAAAAGTGGTCAAAGACAAACTTGTAGGAAATTTGGCGGGCTTTCCGAAAAAAATACACTGAAAGAAAAATACACTCCACTTTTATGAGATTTTTTGATTTTTAAGTTTAAAAGTCAAATTTGAAGGTGAGCCCACGATTTTTTTTCGTTCAAAATTTTTGTGAAAATAGCCTAAGATGTTACAAAAAGACTCACGAAAAATGCAGGATGGAGCAACTCACATAAAAAAATACAAAAATAATTTACTGAAACTGTTTTTTTTGAAAAGTGCTCTAAACGTCAAAATTTTCAAAAACCGAACTCGAGAGTCGATTTTCCAGACAATTTTACATAAAAGTCTCCATATTGACCATTGTCTTAAGTCCAATCCTTGTGAAGTTACAGCGGTTTTAAAAATAAAAATGTTGAAAAAATAGGTTTTTTGATAGTTTTTGGCAATTTCTATATGACGGACTTGATTTTTCAGTTTCGAAAATATTTTTACCGAAAAGCTCGTCCAATTTCCCATAAGTTTGTCTTTGACCACATTTCAATTGGATGTATGGGCTTACAGATATAAGCAAATTACATTGCTCATAATTCAAACATAACATTTTGTCAGTGTAGTAAAGTAACCTGGATAATAAATTAGCTTATATCTGTAAGCCCATACATCCAATTGAAATGTGGTCAAAGACAAACTTAAAAACCATCAAAAAACCTATTTTTTCAACATTTTTATTTTTAAAACCGCTGTAACTTCACAAGGATTGGACTTAGGACAATGGTCAATAAGGAGACTTTTATGTAAAATTGTCTGGAGAATCGACTCTCGAGTTCGGTTTTTGAAAATTTTGACGTTTAGAGCACTTTTCGAAAAAACAGTTTCAGTAAATGATTTTTATATTTTTTTAGGTGAGTTGCTCCATCCTGCATTTTTCGTGAGACTTTTTGTAACATCTTAGGCTATTTTCACAAAAATTTTGAACGAAAAAAAATCGTGGGCTCACCTTCAAATTTGACTTTTAAACTTAAAAATCAAAAAATCTCATAAAAGTGGAGTGTATTTTTCTTTCAGTGTATTTTTTTCGGAAAGCCCGCCAAATTTCCTACAAGTTTGTCTTTGACCACTTTTTGATACGATGCAACGGCTTCGAGATACAGCAATATTTAAATTACGAAATACATAAATATTGAAAACACGTACGCCCTTCTAAAATGTCATGATCGAGTGTTACTGGCACCATATACACAAAAATGGCTTATATATGCCTAGGATAACATGTCTACAAAGTTTCATTGAAATCGGAGAGGGTCGAGAAAAAAGTACCTAAAAAATTCCTGTTTTGGGCTGGAATTGCTCTTTTAAGCTATACTAAGTTTTTTTAAAGAATACAATCAATTTAGTATGACTCATTCTCAAACAAATAATGGGAAACAGCTGTTTGGAATAACAAAAAACCTTGCAATAAACAAAGCTTTCAAAATATTTCTTTTAAAAAGCATTCTTCGCTAATCTTTGATCAATTGTTTAAATCCACCTTTTGTTTGAGATCGCTTAATTTTTTGAAAAAAAAATCTAGATAGTTTTTCGTTCAATAATGTTGAAAATAAATTGATTTTCAGTTTCTGCTTTTCTTCACAATTAATCAATTTTTAAGTTTGCTTTTCAACTGTGTAAAAATAAAAAAAATCCAAAATTAAACTTTTTCCAGGTGAGATTCAAAGTGATTCTCTCAAACGATACTAAAATGTGGGTCATCTAGCAAAAACCAAAGTGACTCACACGCTTGTTATGTCTGGAACATAAAACCACCAAAACAAATCACCTCGTGCAGCAGAATTCGAACCTCCCCCCATTGATTGCTTTCGAGCCCGATTGACTTGCAAATGACTTTATAATTCCCTTCGACGCGATGCATCCGATAAGCCAATCGCCGTATATAAGCATTGAAGCCCAGCATGCTATCATTTGTTTTTTTTTTCGTCGCGGTGACCACCGTTCCGACTGGATGAGCACGGTCGTCGTCGGGCACGCATCGTAGTCGTATAAATTAGTACTAGCCGGCCGGATTAACGGAAAATCTGCCCAGTCAGTCAGTCGGTTAAAAAGCTTGGTGGAGCGGGGGGAGGGTAGTAAATAACATATCGCTAATCCCACCATTAAAATTTGCATACAGTTAGTAGCTGCCGGCTCTCTTCGCCAGCGTTCCTCCTCACCCGGAGTGAGTCAATCAATCTACTTTACGACCCCGCGCCGAGCAGGTCGGTCAGCAGGTTTGAGCTCAATCTCTGATGAGGCCGTTGCATCCCACGGGATTTGGCGCCATAGATTGGCGGCCCAGTGATGACAAATTTTTCTCATGAGATTGTCATCGCTCATCGCCAGTGTTGTGAGGCTAGAGTTCTCGTGAGCGCAATCGCTCTTTGAGCGGGTGCTCGCGAAGTAGCTCTCAATCTTGCTCACTAGAACGGAGCTGCTGCTCGCGAGCCGCTCGTTAGCCAGCACTGACTCCCAATCGAATCGATGACCAGTTGTGCGTGCGGATAATTACCTGTTTGTACTACTGACATCGATGTGCAGAGGAGGAGCACCAGCCCGAGCAGGGCTGAGGAGTAGAAGGAGCAGCATTTCGTTGTCGTCGTCGTTATTCCCGGTGTCGGCCTCCGGCGCTTATCCAGACTCCTCATCTCCTCTCCGGGGGCGTTCAGTATGGCTCAACCTGATCCTGGCTGGAGAACCTGTTGTGGGAGGCGGCTAATGGGCCGGCTGCTGCAATTGAGAATGAGCAGAAACAAAACAAAAGGTTATTAGTTGTTGTTGTTGTTGTGGGGGGTTTGGTGTGGAAGTATATAAGCGATCAGAATACAATAAATATTGATTACAGAGCGTGTAAAAGTCGTTGAGTGGCCGTCAACGGTGATGACGGTGGGTCCAATTATATTATAACGGCATCGGGTGTGAGTGGTGATTGACAGTACAGGTTTGCAAACGGCAGTAAACGACCTGAACGATCGGTAATGTCATCGCATTGTATTGATGGTAGTGAACTTGAGTTGTGTTATTCGTTAATATGAATTGCAATATTTTTTGTTAACATTACTTATATGAGTAAATCATTGGACAATGCTGAATTCGACATTTTTTTCTATATTGTTGTTATTTGGGCTGAATGAAGCAGTTTTATCTATTATTTTTCTTTATGTTGTAAGTTTTCTTGAAACAGATCAAGTTAAGAAATAAGGGACTATATTTGGCTAAACAAGTTTTTTGAGTGATTTCAATGATTTTTTTTGTTAAGTCCATAAATAAGGAGTAAATTTTTGTAGCAGTATAGTATTTTTTGAAAAAGGTAGGTTAAAAAATAAGAATAGTTTCCGGACATCAGGGTTGCCAGAATAACTCAAACTTTAGGTTGGTTCATGTCGAAAACGGTGCACTTTTTCAAAATTTATTGTAGGATTTTTTTGCCCGTCATTTCAATTGTTCCAAATTAAGAGATTTTTCAAAACATTTGGCAACACTGCTGAAAATTATTGCCTTGTTAGATACTGTGGATTTTGCTGATAACTTGATTTTCTAACAACTTCTCGCGGTCGTTGGAAACGATCGTGGATAGTCCTAGGGGTGCCCAATTGGTTTAAAAAGTTCAATCAAATGAAAAATTATGGTTGAAATTTTATACCTTCTATCACTTCTCCAACATCAGGAATAATTGTTCGAACATTCCTGCAAAATTTTTATTAAGTTGAAAAAGTATAATTTTTCTTTAAAAAAAGTTTAATTTCTAACCAAATGATCACCCCTAATACTGTCTCGATGCCGCCATCTTGCGACCACGTGCTCCGTTTGTTTGTCGACAAAGCTGTAGCTGGATGGTGAGACGAAGTGAGGGGGGAGAAGTTTTGACATTTGTAATCCCGCATTCTATTTCGACGGTCATTGGGCCAACGGTCGTTTCCAACGACCGAGTCTAGAATGGAACTGATCGTACAATAACAGCTCAAAAGTTGTATTTTCTGATCCTGTAAAACTATTCAAAAATTATGTTTTTTATATAGTGTTTTTGCGCTTAAAATGTATGTGTTAAAAAGGGAAATAAAGGAACTTTGTTTTTTTAGTGTACTTTTTCCCGAATATGAATAACACCAAATTGATCGGAATTAATAATGGACTACTGTCAAATTTGTATGGAAACTTCAATGGACAAACGAATGACGCAAAGTAACATCTTTTGTCATTAGAAAGACTCCTACAAAGTTAAATGCAAATTAAATACAAAAATAAACAGTTATGCTGATTTCTGATAACTCAACGCTTCAATAAAAAGTATTTAAAAAATAAGGAAATCAGGTAGTGTTAAATTCTCATTATAAATTTACTGATGTGTAGTTTCTGTTAGCATGAAAAACCAGTTTAAAAAAACAAAATGAGCACAGCTTTTCCCCACAACTCATAGTAGGAAAATTTTCCACAACAAACAATCCATTCATCTGCAGTTCAGCATCTCAGCACACTGCGAGCCTCGTGTTCACCCTTGGGAAGATTCTGTCACGGAATTCCGCCAATTATCACAACCCCTATCGCGACGCCGCCGTCTAGCCTGCCGATCAGAGTCTGGTGGCATCCAGTCAGTCAGTGTTATGTACTATAAATGGTAGTAATGAGTGCACAGTTGAAAATATGATGTAATTAGATTAAAGTATTTTTTTATTTTCAAATCATGATATTTTTTCTTGAATTTTTAACTCTTCAAATTGGCAATGTTTTAGGTACTTTTAGAAGATTTTATTTTTCTACAAATTATTTTTTTGTCATAACAATCTGACAGCGTGCCAAATGGAATGACAAAACCTCCAATATCTGCATCTCTCTACATCAGAGAATGAACATCAGCGGGAATCTCCCGCCGGTGAAATTAACGCAAAATGGTTTATTATGTGTTTTCCCTGGCACTGCGTAGTCGCGTCGCGATGCCATTATATCACAATTAGTGACACTCTTGGGAAGCGGGGTCAGGGAACAGGGTGGTGGAAAATAAATAAATATTATGACACTCTCTCTATAGTGACAAACAGTGAGAGCGCCATTTGGCAGGGTGCCAACGAGTTATGACGTTTTTTGGGCACTGCGGTAAGCAACGGATTCTACGGTGGAGCACATTATGACGCGGTAATCGGTTTGTGGATTGTTGAGTACAATGGAGAGAGGTTTCTCGAAGTTAAATAAGTCACTGTTTTGCTTGTCAAAATGGCTTTTACATATTTGTTTTTTTTTAATTGTTTATTATACAACAGTTTTCATTATTCACTTGATAGCTGTTCTATAATAAAAGATATCTTACAGGACTTGTCTAAAATATAATTTAAGTTATTCAGAATTTTGGTGATTTTTTATTTAACTTTTTGTCACTAAAACTTGATTTGCAAAAGAACACTATTTTTATATTTTTTTTTTATATGTCTTAGAGAAACTTTTCAGAAATTTCGAGAATGAGCAAAAAATCTTTGACCGAGTTATGATGTTTTTAATCAATACAGATTTTTAAAAAAAATCGAAATATTGGTCGCAAATTTTTTTCAACTTCATTTTTCGATGTAAAATCGAATTTGCAATCAAATAGTACTTTAGTGAATATTTGATAAAGTGCACCGTTTTCAAGTTATAGCCATTTTTAGGTAACTTTTTTAAAAATAGTCGCAGTTTTTCATTTTTTTAAATTAGTACCCATGTTTGCTCAACTTTGAAAAAATATTTTTGAAAAGCTGAGAAAATTCTCTATATTTTGCTTTATTGAACATTGTTGATACGACCCATACTTGCTGAGATATTGCCATGCAAAGGATTCAAAACAGGACAATTGATGTTTTCTAAGTCTCACCCAAACAACCCACCATTTTCTAATGTCGATATCTCAGCAACTAATGGTCCGATTTACAATGTTAAAACATGAAACATTCGGGAAATTTTCCGATCTTTTCGAAAAAAATATTTTCAAAATTTTTAAATCAAGACTAACATTTTAAATGGGCGTTTAGTTGTTCTGTTGTTTAGCCATCTTAAACCAATTTTTTTAGCTGTTTTAGTCATGTCATATCTAAATAAATAAAAAAAATAAGATACTTATTTAATTTGAACTAGAACTGTGGTGCATATAAAATTCAAAGCACAACAAAGAACAACAAAAATTTGTTTAAGTTATTTAAAAACTGCTATCCTTGTTTAGATTGATATTAATAATATTGAGCTAATTCTATAAATTTAAAGCTTGAAAAACATAGCAAATATAGAGAAAACATAGATTTTATTACTTTTTCAAAAACTTCCCGGTAATATATACATATTTTCCCTTTTTTCCGGAAACTCAAAACCTGGGAAAATTTGACGTCCTGCTTCGAAATAATCGAACAATTGGGTAAACATCAACATCAGTTTGACAACTGATTTTGACGATTTTGGCTTTAAAACTATCTAAAAGTGCTATCCTTGTTAAGATTGGTATTAATAATATTGAGCTAATAATATGATTTTAAAGCTTAAAAATATAACAAATAGAAAGATAACATAGATTTTATGACGTTTTCAAAAAATTCCCGGGAATAAAACATATTTTTTTCCGTTTTCCGGGAAACTCAAAACCCGGGAAAATTGAACTTAGAAACCATTGAATAAGGGGGTAAATATCAACATCAGTTTGACAACTGATTTTGACATTTGTCAACTTATTTTGACGTTTGAGTGCTTTTTCATCTGAATACATTCGAATTAGAAAACATCCGAATCCGCTCTGTACTTCTTACAACCATAAAAGGCATCAAGGAAAAGCAAAATGCATTCTGCCGATTTACCTTTAAAGAATTACTAGTAGTTACTTCACAGAAAAAAAAAATGGGAATATTCATCAGGAAATGGTGACAGATCTTGTATCATAAAAAATGATTAATTTTATCTCAGAAAATAATGAATTTTCATCAGTTTTTGATGAATATTCATCAGGTTCACATTTTTACACATTTTTAATGTAATATTACTCAAAAAAGGAGGTAATATTCAACCAACCAAATTTTCAACATTCCAAAATTCAACTTTTTTTCTGTGTTGCATTGACGGGAAATACACGAGTTACTGTATAACTATGGAATTAAACGAATTACTACGGAATTTTTAGGTAATTCCAGAATTACAGGAATTACTGCAGAATTGCGAAGTAATTCTGGAATTACTGAATTACTTACTCAAAATCCGAATGATCCCGTACTAGCTGGTTTCTTACATGAAAATTATTAGGCATTCAATAGAATCATAAAAGGTTTATCGAAATTATTTTTCAACAGTCTTCCCGAAACGCGCGCACGCCGTACACGCCGTACAAGTTTTCAGTGCAGATGAACCTCAAACACACCAGGCTACCATGTTCGAGTTCTCCCCGCACGGCGCACTCAAGTTTACACGCGGTGTAAACACGGGGTGCACACCTCGGGTACAACGCCGTGCGAGCGAAGAGCGTGTAAAGAGACGAAAAAATGACTGCTTCTCACTCTCTCTGTGACAAACACTGTAGTGTGACTGCAGCGGAGAATGAAACACCGCTTTACAGCAGAGGGAGCGTGAGGGAACTATTTTTGTCTCTTTTCTGCGTCGTTGGCTTGCACGGGGTTTGTACCCGGGGTGCAAGGTTCGGTTTTAAACTCAAGGTTCGTGTGCGCGTACAGACTGTACACGGCAGAGTTTAGGTTTGCTTGTACGCGTGCACACGCGGTGCTGGTGTTTGATCGAGTACAGAAAACAGAGAACGCGGTTGAACGCGGTGCACGGGGATCACTGTTTTTCAACCGTTTTTTCTATAATTTTTTTATTTCCCGAAGTATGTTTTCACAAAAAAAGAATGATGGAATTACCAGGATTACTGGGATTATTAAGAATTACCAGGATTACTCTGGAATTACTCAGTAAATCCGGAATTACAGAATTGAGAAGAAAAACAATTTAATATAAGAGTGTGCGACGTGCTCCACTCACTGCTGTGTTTTCCAATTGTTTGCTGATAAAAGTTTTTTTTCGTTTCATGAAAGTGGCTGCCTAAGCTCTTCTTTCAAGAGCAGAAGCTGGAATTAAGGGCAGCAAAATTTTAATTGTATTCAAACGAAAATAGTGCCGGCCACGTTTGTGTATTGCTCGTTTTTAAAAGCGATTTTACTCGGGAAAAGCACAAAATATCGTTCATTTGACTGTTGTGTGAGTTATTTGTTCGTGCTGTCGTGAAGGAATTTTCGAATTTTGTAAATATTATCCGACAATCTTGTGTTTTTGAAAAAAGTTGAAACCAACGGTGCTACGAAGTAGAGAGAATTGTGAGTGTGAGTTATTGGGGAGGAATGCAGAGGGAGCGAGTATGCATTTGTGTTCGGTGTGGCCTGCTTGGATGGTGATGCCTTGATGCTGTCAGCTGTTGTTAAGAGAAGGTTTTGGAAGTTCACGAGTCCGAGGCTGGCCAACTGAAATAATTGGCCGTTAGTAGAATCGTTCTATTGTTATCCTTCCATCATCAAGGACTACACGCGAAAAATGTGAGCCATGAATGAACAACGGTGATCGGCTGAACTCGGGTGAGATCTTTCTTTTGTTGTGATTTTAACTTGCTGTGTTATTGGTGTTTTTTGTGCTTTAATTGAGATTACATTAATTGTTTTGTGATTTTATAAACCCTTCCTATATCACCGTTGATCAGAAGGTACGGCGTCGGGTAAATTGTACAATAATTTTTCAAATAATGTGTTAACTTTTCATGGTGAAAAACTCATTTTTATAGAATCGTTTATCGAAAGACACGCTGACACGCGCGCATTTTTGAATTTGTTGATTCGATTGTGAGTAGCGGGACCTCGCGGTAACTATGCAACGTGTTTTTTCGGAGCCTTTTATTTGATTTTTTTTTCATAAGTCCTTCGTTTATCATCGTTGATTGGAAGGCACGTCGCCGGTTTAGTTCGTTTATGTTATTGTTTTAATTTCATTACAATTGGTTACGTGGTTTCCTGTTTTCTTTTCGTTTATATTCGTTGATCGTAATAATTTATTCCAACTGGAAGTTTTAGTATTAACTTATTGAACTATCGATTTTATGAAGAGCAAAGCGTCTTTTATTAACTATTTTTGAAATTCGCTCGCGTTATCTAAGTTGTACAAACAGGTAAAACATACTGATAAGACCAGCCCATAGCACTACTGCTCGGTTGGCACGCGTTCGATAAAAAAACTTTTTAAATAATCAATTATTTATCTTTCCGCAGCCGGCTGCCTAAGATATAAAATTTTCAACCGATAAACAAAATGCTAATGGTCACATCACTGCCACTCGTGAATCCTGACCTCATACCCATCTACTAACCCCCTCAAAACTCATGTGATACTTTGTCGGAGAAGCAGTCGATTGGGCGGTCTCTATCACTCAAGTATCGGACTAACATTCCCATCCACTTCCCCGTGACCCTACCACTGGTCGTGGCCGGCGCCGGTATTGATCAGCATGATAGGGGCCTTTGAGAAGTTGCGAAGCGAGGAAAGATAGCACCCACTCATCTTCCACGGCTCGTGGATGTAACTTCTGGAGGTCCTGGTCAATAACGGAGTAGCAACTGCGGGTGGGCACCTATGCTTATGCTTATGCTTAAATCCGGAATTACAGAATTACTTGCTCAAATTCCAAGTAATTCCGGATTAGTGACCAGTCTGACACGATGCTGGAAACCCCTTGCTGAAAACCATTCTTGTTTGTCTTCCTAAATTGTACATTTTATGCTTTGCAAAGAAGTAAACATTATGAAAATTGACGAATTTTCTAAATTTATTCTTATTATTCAGCTATGTGTGAAACACCTGTAAATTATATTTTCCATTATTTCATGAAATTTCATGTAAGATTACACGCAGAAATATGTAGTACATCATCGAAGTACTACATGACAAAAATGTTAAGCAAATCGTCGCTTGTGACAACGACCATTTACAGTCATCCCTTATATTCGGAACAGTTTACAGATTGGCCAATGTTCAAAAAATCATAGCAAATCGATAATTGAACTTAATGATTCGCTTTTACCTTCATTTGAAAGCTTTTCTTGCGATCTTTCGAATGCTGTATCGAACAACTGGAAATTTTAACTTTTATATCAAGTTTTTGAAGAAAAACTTTGACCCTCGAAATCCACAAATTCGGAACACTTTTTTCTTACGGATGTAAACAAACTTTGGACCTCTCCAGGAGTACATCTTTTAAACAAAATAATGACTCCACACACTCTAACCAGTGAAACTCAAGCTGAGTGATGTTTTATCCATGGTCTGATAACCTTTTTTGTGAAAATATCAGTTAAATTTAGGTGTTCCACAATTGTGGGAGGCACAATAACATCCCACAATCATGAAACAGGCAATTTGGAGGCAGTGTTTTGCTGCTCAGGATAAAATAGTCTTGAAATGAAGTTTTTTGTTCAAAAGGTACTACTTTTACTAGCTAGAAAATGTCCAAACAAAGGTCCTAAAAATAGTAGGGTCGAGAGAAAAGCAGCATTTGGCAGGCTATTGACAAATTATCACAAAAGTGTTCCGAATTTGTGGGTGTTCCGAATATGTGGGATAACTGTAGTACTTTTTGAGAAAATCGATTTTTAAAGTTTAGGGTCATCCATAAACCACGTGGACGCTCTAGGGAAGGGATGAGGGTGCGAAATTTTGGTTTGATTATTTCTCTCCCCTCATTCCGGCGAATGTGATTAGTGAGACTGGTTTGAGATATCAAATGCGTTCAGTTATGTATAGAGGAGCTTTAATGCGTTTCAAAAATAATATTAGCTAAGGACGTTTATGCTTATTTGAACAATTTAACGTTTTGCAACGAAACAAGCTCAACCATCCAGTTTAGGCCGGGTCAGTTGGAGAAACACAAGCGCAAGAGCGCCATCAAACAAACAAGAAGGCAAGCAAGCAAGCATGCATGCATGTCAGCCAACAACAAACACAACACAACACAACACTAAAGTGCAATGATAAATTATTCATTGTTATCGAAGCAGTACGGAGTATGTGGCATTTCCACCGGCAAAACCTCGTCGAGTGTTGACTGTGTGTGCCACCTTTGATCAAAAGTGCTTCTTGTGCGCGAAACGTCTGCGAAATTTTTGTAGGAATCTTGCCCAAGTTTTCGGTGTGTGGGCGTGGAGGCACACTTTTTAATTTATTACAGTGTGATTTATTTTGCACTAATAAGCGTAAACCGGGTTGCATATGAGCAGTTCTCTAGGATTTCGGTCATTCGATTTTTTTTGTATTTTTTAATCCGACTGAAACTTTTTTGGTGCCTTCGGTATGCCCAAAGAAGCCATTTTGCATCATTAGTTTGTCCATATAATTTTCCATACAAATTCGGCAGCTGTCCATACAAAAATGATGTATGAAAATTCAAAAATCTGTATCTTTTGAAGGAATTTTTTGATCGATTTGGTGTCTTCGGCAAAGTTGTAGGTATGGATACGGACTACACTGGAAAAAAATAATACACGGTAAAAAAAATTTGGTGATTTTTTTATTTAACTTTTTATCACTAAAACTTGATTTACCAAAAAACACTATTTTTAATTTTTTTTATTTTTTGATATGTTTTAGAAGGCATAAAATGCCAACTTTTCAGAAATTTCCAGGTTGTGCAAAAAATCACTGACCGAGTTATGAATTTTTTAATCAATACTGATTTTTTCAAAAAATCGAAATTTTGGTCGTAAAAATTTTTCAACTTCATTTTTCGATGTAAAATCAAATTTGCAATCAAAAAGTACTTTACTGAAATTTTGATAAAGTGCACCGTTTTCAAGTTATAGCCATATTTAAGTGACTTTTTTGAAAATAGTCGCAGTTTTTCATTTTTTTAAATTAGTGCACATGTTTGCCCAGTTTTGAAAAAAATATTTTTGAAAAGCTGAGAAAATTCTCTATATTTTGCTTATTTGGACTTTGTTGATACGACCTTTAGTTGCTGAGATATTGCAATGCAAAGGTTTAAAAACAGGAAAATTGATGTTTTCTAAGTTTCACCCAAACAACCCACCATTTTCTATCGTCAATATCTCAGCAACTAATGGTCCGATTTTCAATGTTAATATATGAAACATTTGTGAAATTTTCCGATCTCTTCGAAAAAAATATTTTTGGAATTTTCAAATCATTGCAAATTTGATTTTACATCGAAAAATGAAGTTGAAAAATTTTTACGACCAAAATTTCGATTTTTTGAAAAAATCAGTATTGATTAAAAAATTCATAACTCGGTCAGTGATTTTTTGCACAACCTGGAAATTTCTGAAAAGTTGGCATTTTATGTCTTCTAAAACATATCAAAAAATAAAAAAAATTAAAAATAGTGTTTTTTTGTAAATCAAGTTTTAGTGATAAAAAGTTAAATAAAAAAATCACCAAATTTTTTTTTACCGTGTATTATTTTTTCCAGTGTAGTCCGTATCCATACCTACAACTTTGCCGAAGACACCAAATCGATCAAAAAATTCCTTCAAAAGATACAGATTTTTGAATTTTCATACATCATTTTTGTATGGACAGCTGCCGAATTTGTATGGAAAATTATATGGACAAACTAATGATGCAAAATGGCTTCTTTGGGCATACCGAAGGCACCAAAAAAGTTTCAGCCGGATTAAAAAATACAAAAATTAAAATTGAAGAAAAAAGACCGATTTCGTAGAGAATTGCTCATATAAACAGTGAAAATTTCCGATGGACACGGTGCGTCATCTGGTTGGACAACAATGTCTTCTGTAAGTACTAAATAGTTGGTGAAGCCACCGGTTACGTAGGGGAATGATTTAACGGTTAAGTATACCAATAAGTAGTTTGAGAAAAGCAGTCTAAATGCCATTAATTTTTTTCTCAAATTAATTTTTAAAGCACGAAGAACACAGTGTACCAACCGGAAAAGCTCAATTATAAGCACAGAGGAAAGTTATTGAACTGTCGTTTGCACGCCGACAATTGTACAAACTGACCACTTGTTGCCAACTGCCTTCGCTCAGCTGACCATTGGGACGTGGGAGGATATGTGTCCGCGGGCCAAAGGGAATTCCATCAGTTGAATCAATAATGAGGCCCTCAACCCCTTTCCTTGGCCGTCACACGTCACCAATGACGTGGGTGGGTCACCAGCACACGTGGTCACCAGTTGAGTTGGTTTAATTGATTTTAAAGATTAATCGATTGAAATGTGATTTATTGCGCGATTTGGTATTGCCGACTGTTAAAAGAATCCAATTTTAGATTTTGCTTTTAATCTAAGTCTGTCCTTAAAACTCTAATGGAGGCCTCTAGAGGTAAATTCGTTACCAACGGTGCACTCCTGGCGTTCCGAGGTTACCGTTTCAATTCTCGATTTTTTTTGTTTTTTTTTTATTTTTCTTCTGATATGGCTTTCTGGTCCGTCATGCGCATCCAATGCATAATTCATGTGCATCACAGTCCACGGACATTCGGCCGCGGACTTGGAGGCAACCCCGAAAAGTGTGCGCTGCGCGGTCAGGTGTTCGACTTTTATTTCGGCCTCCTCAGCAGCGGCGATGACGAAGACCAGCAGCAGCATTTGGGGTTTTTGTGGTGCGATGCACATTCGACCGACCAAAGTGTGCAACGAAAAGGAAAATCTAGCCGGTTATCGCACACACACCTGGGGGGAAAACTGGGTTAATCATGGTGCAAAATCGGCGGTGAATGCATTTTGGGTCCCGGTTGGCGAAACTGTTCTACGGGGTCAGCCATAAACTACGGATTATGGAGATCAAAGTCCGTAACGATTTTCATGAAATTGTAGTTTATGAAGTCGCTTAATTTGACCTTTCCAACAAAATGTGTAAGGACACACCTTACAAAATAATGACCGTCTTCGACGGTCTCTAGGGCTTGACTCCAACAACTGCTCACATAAAAAGTTTTTGAAAATTAGTAACCCCGAAGCTTCTGAAGATTCAGCAATTCCAACTCCAGCTTTTCAGAATTTTCTGACTCCAACTCCAGTTCTTCAAAAAAGACACTACATCGGCCCCAACTTCAATTCCGACTCTACCGCACGAATATTTATCACATTGTAACGCAGCGGGAGCATTGATTTTTTCATATTGAATCATCGCATGTGCATCGCATTTCGTTTAGATGCCCTTGCTTCAATCACGTCACCAAGGGAAGGGAATTGCGTTAAATGCGAGAACTTGTGAACTTGTTAGAGAAAGGTATTCAAAGTTCTTCAAGCAAACTTTAAGAAGAAGTTTTCATATTTTTTGAAAATGTTGATGAATAGCATTATAATAATATTCTCAATGTGTCATGATTTTCTCATTGAAAATGAGTTCGAATCGATAAACGGAAAGAATTCTCAGATTCTTTGGACAATTTTCCAATAGGAGCAGATAAAAATAGTTTGTAAATAATAAATTGTATGTGATCTTGAAACAAAATAGAAGAAAATCTCCAAATTTATAGGAATTTTCAATGGAATAAATTGCATATAAAATGTAAAAACTTTTTATTTTGGCTTCAAATTCAGTTTGAAATGCAATATAAATTAAAAATTTTGTGAACAAAACTATTTAAAAAAAAAAATTGGGCAAAATTTTGATTATTCATATAATTTACTTAAAATTAAAATGGTTTTTCAATCAAAAAGTACACAAACTTTGTCAACTATTTTTTTCCTAAAAGCTGTAGCAGTAACCTAGTGATAGAAAATAAAACGTAAAATAAAAATTTAAAACATTAAATCTGATTTTAAGTCACCCCGGAATTCAAAATAAGAATTTTCAAAGCAACTATTTTATTAAGGGGTTCAATACATGTAGAAAATCACAAAATTCCATTTTACATAAATTTATTAAATCCACTTATAAGCATGACGAAGCCCGATTTTTAAATTTTGCGTTTTCAAAAAATACAAAAATCTAAAACTGGAGATTTTTTTTCTATGAAAAACATAAAAAATATTTTTTATCTTTTTCAAAATAAGCTTTTTGAAAATCGAGCTTCGTCATGCACACGGGACAGGTTTAACGAGTCTTCACCAAAATTTTGAGCCGATTTGGTCAAGGCAGTTATAAGTAGGCTTAGTGATTTTTCACGCTCGAAAATAGCAAATTCACGGGGACCTCAATTTCAAAACACAAAATTTCACGCAAATTTTGCGGAACGTGAAAAATGTTAAAATAATTCTGAAAATCTTATTTTAAAATCACCGAAACTACGTTTTATGCTTCATATATAATGAAGCATACAAATAAACTTAAACAAAAAATCTTCACTAAATTTGAACGTGACACAAACAAATCTCTCAATTTTCAAAAAGGTTTCACCTTGGTTGATGGGCTCTTTTTATATTTTGAAACAAGATGTTGGGCATGCGTATTCTCATTTATTGAACTGCTTTTTGAATATTCGACTAATAAAGCTAAAAAGTTTTTCCTGATTTGCTTCTGTTTTATCAGTTTACATTTTATTGCATTTCATATCAAAGCAAAATTTAACAATCTTGTCCAGCCAAAATGAGTAAAATAGTTTGAATTTTCTGCGACATTTAGTCCATTCAAAATATTTGTAAGGTTTTCATCGCTCTTTTCACAAATTAAATTTAAAATCAATAGACAAAAATAATAAAATTTGTTACGAAATTTAAATTTTTATTCAAAATTAGAACAGAAAACAAAAATGGTGGTATTTTTTTACTTTTACGAGAATCATCAACCCAAATAATCAAATGTCGTTAAAATTAAACAGTACTCAGAGAAAAATCTGAAATGTTTTTAAAAGGTAATTTGAAAGATAAAAAAATCTTCATTTTATTTTAAGTAAAACAAAGCTTGATTCTTGTAATATCTTCTGAAATTCAAAAAAAAAAACAAATTATTCGCTCTACAGCTTTGCCTTGGCGTTCTCGATTGCGAGATTCCTACTCGAAACTAGGTGTCCGAAGGCTTGATTGTTGAGGCAATTGCAAACCTCTTTTTACACCTAAGCTTCCATCCACCCCGGGATTCGAATTGACGACCTTTGGATTGTGAGTCCAACTGCCTACCAGCGACTCCACCGAGGCAGGACCCAGGGAGACGACTCCTGCACCTGGACTGAGCTAACGACCTAACCACAAGGTTAGACCGGGACCAACATTTACTTCCCCGTCCGACGGAAGGCGTGATCAGACAAATCTCGTCTCAAAATTTGCCACCGGGACCTTCTGGGATCAAACCCAGGACGACTGGGTGAGAGGCAACCACGCTTACCCCTACACCACGGTCCCGGCTGAAATTATACCTTTCAAATAAAAATGTAATAAATGTTTAACCACAACGAATGTAAAATTACTGTATTTAGTTATTTAAAAAAAATTACTGAAAAATCTGAATAATTCTTCAAATCGTTCATATCAAACTTTTCAATTGCAAACTAATGAAATTTACTTAAAAAGTCTTTATGGTTGAAATTTTTATTTTTAAGTTTCAAAAAGAAGAAAATTAATAAATTTTAGGAATTTCACGAAATTGTCAAAATTTACTAACTCTATATTAGTAATTGAACAAAGGTATTCACTCACTTAGTTCTACAGTAGTTCTTAAGATTATTTTTATTCTTATTTAAATTTGATAAAATATTTTGAGAAAAATCGATACAGTTTCACACAAAAATCAAATTTCACGGGATTTGGCGGAAAAAGCCAAATTTTGTGGATTTCACGTTTTCCGCGAAATCGTGAAATTTCACTAACCCTAGTTATAAGATATTGTGGCACGCGGTTTTTGAAACTGCTAAGGCCGTTGCAAATATTTTTCAAAGGTTTTGTCGCCATTCCTTCAAAATTGGTCAGAACAATCAGGTGGCAAAAAAAACTTTTGTGGAATTACAATGTACGGCACCGCAAAAACTTTTTTTTTCTCGCAAAAATAATATTTTCGTCAGTGTTTAAAAATTTTGGAAATCAATGTTTGCAAAACAACTGCACAGAAAAAATCAATTCTCGTAATCGTGAATTTAATTCACGATTTTGAGAATTGATTTTTTTCCGTGTGGACAGGTGTATAATGCATTTTAAAACACTTTTTTCATTCAAATGTTGACACCGTGGCCTGTAATTTCAATTTTTGCAATTCAGCTTTTTTTATATTTGTTTGCCCCCCCCCCCCCTCGACTTTGATCAGAGTCGTGGGACATAAACTTCAAAAAATATTTGCAACGGCCTAACTAGCTATATCTCGGCAATGATACAACTAAATATCTTAAAATTTGTTTTGTACATAAAAATGTATTAAAGTGCTCTGAAAACAGGTCTAAAAAAATTAGTTTGTGCTCAAACCAACTTCTGACATTTTTGCCTACTTACATGTATGTAACCCCTTAAACACTATTGAAAAAACTTTTTCCGAAAATCGTGCATGGACCTTGTGTGGCCAACCAATAGATCATGTTTTAAAAATATTAATCTTTAGACAAACCTTACCAGTTGCAAAATATAAAAAAAAAAGAAATCATATCAATATATCGCGACTTCTTGATTTTGATTTTGAATGGAGGTTCAACGGCGGCCACATCCGGAATCCATTTTTTTAAAACGCCTCTACCATGTCTTGTGACGTACCAAACTTCATTGTTTTAGAAGAGGAGTGATTCTGAAATCTAGAGTAAATTTTCAAAACAACCTATGAGTCATGGATTTCCTATTGAGATAGAACCTTTTGAAAATTGAATCTAGGAATAAACTGTTATAGGCAGGATCAGTTCCACGGTTTGCGCAATACTGTGATGAGGTCCAGAGCCATCGATGGCAGAAACCATTCGTGGTCTAGAATTTTATATTTTTCATTGACAAATAATTTCAATAATGGACCTGATGGGACCTGGGACTAACTCAAATATACACAAAAACTTCAGCAAAACTCCTCTTGAAAACCATGAAGATTGATATGTCGCAAGAAAAGTTTAACGTGATTGAGAAAAATTGATTCCGGATGTGGCCACCGAAGAACCTGAAAATCGGCTCAGAAGACAAAATTATGTTTTCAAGACACTTTCGATTCCAAATCAAGAAGTTTGATACGTCGCACGCTTTGATAAAGCTCATCAATACAATTTACTATAAATCATGTCTTAATCAGATTTAATTAAGTGATTCAAAACCATCACTCTCTGCTCTGCATCCTCAACGCCCAATTGGTCAAATTTGCATTCGCGGCATTAAGCCACTAATTAGTCAAAACTTTTCTTTTAGCTAACCAGCCCCCAAAACAGGCATATTTCAATTTCTTTTTCCCGCTTTTAATGTCCTCACCCCTGCCTGCCGGTCAGCGGTGTGGTCAACCCGGCCGGCCTTTGCTTCCAATCGATGAGTACGTGAGCGTGGTTCGCTGTCGTCACTGCTACCGGGGGTTTCGAAACCCCTCCGACCAGCCCCGACTGTTTAATTATGAATGAAGTGTGGCGCACACTCACACTCGTTAATGAATGAAACAGCTGAATGAAAGTTTAGGGAACCTTTTTTATTTATTTTTTTCGCCAAAGTCAGGTGGTTCAGGTGACGAAAAAGCCGGATAGGCGTCCGCACGCGTCTAATTTCCAATTCAAACCTGGCAGGAAAAGTCGAGTCGAGTCGAGTTGAGTTTCTACTTTGGACGAGTCATGTGAGGGGCATGTGAAATGAACTCGTCCGGTGAAGTTCAGGCGGTTGGGCTGCGTACGTGACGCGGAGTTCATTTGCACAACTCCGGGAGACGTCGTGGAGTCGCGTCGATTTAAAAGACATGTGCGTTTCGTCTCTTCGGCGGTTGGCTGAAGGTATCACAGGTGTAAGGTACGGTAAGGGGTTTGCTGTAAAGGGTTATTAGCATTTTCATAGTGCTCGAGACGGTTGCAGAGAGAGACGACGACGACGACGGGTTTGAATAGCATTGACCTTGCAACCGATCAGGTGCTGCTGGCTGATGGATCGTGGATGGATTCGGCAGATCTCGCGGACATGCATTAGGAATTGTGAGCACACAGTAATTGGCGGTGCGGCGTGAATTGAACGAACGGTGATGGGCATTTCCGCGTTGGTACTTGGCGGGTGAAACGTCATATCTCACGTTTTTCATGAGTTTAAGTTTTTGTTGATTATTTACAATATTCAAATTCAGCTTTTAATTGTTGAAGGTTCGTTTTACATTTATAGATAAATTCCATCGTTTAGATTCCATTCTACGTAAAGTTTGAGTCACAAACGCAAATACCATGGAGATACCACGATTAAAGAGAGTCATTTGTCTTCTCGTGCATCACAGCAAAAAATGTATACAAATCGATTCACACAATTTTAATGCTTTTTTTGTTGAACAATTCATATTTTTTTCAATATCTGTAATTTTTAATCTTGATTGTAGCTTCATTTAAAATTTTCCACAGTGCAGTTTAGAACAGTAAGCGTGTGCCCTCACGCAATATCTCACATCGCAAAAGTCAAATTAAATGTGTGCAACAACCCCACGCACACACCCACAAGTCCACGACCCAGGAAGACCGTAACTTTGTGTGATCGATATCTCGACGTATTGTGACTGCCAGGCACCGCCGAAAACCTCCTGAAACGCCTCTTCACAACACAATTCTTTGCCGGGTTTGCGCTCTTGTGTGTTGTGCGCCAACGACGAAACGCAAAACGCCACAGCCATGACCAGAGAGCTCCAGGTCGCAAAATTCGCAGCGAACTCGTTGTCGTCTTCTTCGTTACGTGTGTCAGCTATAACGGAATCGGTTGTATATGTACCGGTACAAATTGGACAACCTCCCACGATAATGTGCACAGCACCAGTTTACTGGAAAGATTCCAATCTGGTGATTCCGATTGCAGACGAAAACGTGATTCTGATTGCATCAAATGGTGAAATACGTTTGATTTGACTTGGTTTGTAGCTTAAGCAATTTAAATTAACAAAATTTCATATTGTTTTCAACATCCCTAGCCCGTAAATTTCGTACCAAAAATCTTCAACTCTCCGTCAACAATTTAGCAGAGTAACTTTCGAGGTTTTTCGCATTTTTTATGTTCGGCGACGGTGATTTATGCACTGCTACTTCGCTTGGCGCCACCCCAAACTCTCTTTCTCTTGCTGCAACTCTCACTTTGATTTCACTCGAGTTGTTGTCTTCTTGCTTCGTTCTAAGCAGCGCGCATAGTTCTACAGAGCTTTTGCGACACAAGGTTGGTTGTCTTACCTTACCTGTGTATGTGCGGCGACGACCCTCTTTTTGCGGGCGGGCAAAAGTTTGCTGCAAAGGATCGTAAACAATTTATATTTTCACCATGGTTTTTGTTTTTGTTTTTTTTGCCCGCTTCATAAATTGCATACTTTCCGCTTTCGTGAAATAGTTTTTGTTTTGTTGTGTGCGACTACTGCTTCGGGGGTTTACCCCCGGGCTGACAACCCTAGATTGACCTATATTTTCACTTTTTTTGCTGCTCCCTGTCATTATTTGGCGTTCTAGTAGCGGATATAATTATTAGATTTTATCGCCGCTGAATGCAAAACCAATGACTTTGCAGGAAATGCGATTTTTTTGCTTGTCAAGTTGTATTAGTGAACATGTTGCAGGTTGCTGTCAATCACTTTGCTTGAACTCTAAGGAATTGAAGTGAATCCTAAAACACAAACTTGAATCAGAATTTGCATTGTCCTAACTTCGATTCGATATATTTCTCAAGGTTTTCCTAAAAAATCTGACGCTCAAATATCCAAACATTTCAAAAAGGTGTAGTATGCTTAATTACGCCATTTAAAAATGTTTATTTTGAATTCAAAATATTGAAATCATTTTCATTTGATTAAAAATTAAAATTTAAGAAGAAAGTTTTATAAAAATCGGATCAATTTTTACACGTTTGGTTTTTCTTTTTTTTTGTCGAAGTAACAAAAGAACTAGGGGAAATATACCCATTTTAATCACTCTTTGCCGTTCGACCGATTCTCATCACTTTTGCCGTTTTCCGCTCTTAAATCATCTTCTTCAGATGTATCAACAATGGGGAGTTGCTTGCTCAATTATTACTTTGGAACAGTCAAAACCACTTTAAAAAAGCTGTAATTCATGATCAAAGTGCTGATAGGCTGATAATAGGAATAGGCTGAGAAAGGGTATAGTTCCCCTAATCCAATAAATCAGAAGTTCTGTTTTCAACATACAGATTTTCGATTGTATCTACATATGGATGAACAAATGATGCAAGATTGTTTCTTGAGTCATGAGTCAGGTCCCCAGAAAATTGAAGCCAAATTAGGCCATTGCAAATTTTATTTCAGGTTTTTGTCTCCTCCCCTTCCTTTAAAATGTCCCAAAAAATCTGTGGATAAATAAAAATTATGTACAAGAAAAAATCATTTTTTCCTTCTGGCATAATTGCCCTAATCAAAACAATTTGGTGATTGAAACTATTATTAGAATTGTGTATATTAAATTTTGAAAAAAAAACTGTGCCTTATTTTAATTTGCAGTTTGAGTCATAGAATATAAATAAGATTCTGAGTTTTTTTGAAAGGGTCCTATAATCATATGAAACACAATAGCTCATAGGACCTTTTCAAAAACACCTCTAGAGATGTACTGTTTATTGATTCTTAGATATTTTTCAATTTATGTAAGAATTACGTGAAAAGCTTAGAGGTTATAGCATCAAAAATGGTTGAATCGGTTAGCAAACAGCTTGTATACAACTTTTTTTTAAACAGATTTGCCTTCCGTGAATTCCAAACACGTTTTCACATTTTAAATACATCTTTAAAAATATTCAACCCTAACCGATATCTACATTTTGACTCCAAAGGTCCTGATTGCTCCAAAAAGACTCATTCACTTGTGACCACAAATCGAACGCGACAAAAAACTGCTCTGACCGTTTCCTACCGTTTTCACTTTCACACCAATCGCTATTGAATACATACTCTCTCTTTGCACTCCCTCTCACTCCAATCGGGTAGTGCAGCGAATGGCTGAGAGAGAACGATTGCGTCTTTGTTTTGTTCATTTATTAGAGTGTCAAAAATCAATGCCACACAGAAAAAAAAAAATGATGGCAATATTCAACTGGAAATGGTGACAGATTTTGTATAAAAAAAATGATTTATTTTACCCCAAAATTTTTTTACACATTTTTTTATGTAACATTACTCAAATAAGAGGTAATATTCAACCTAACAAATTTTCAACATTCCAAAATTCAACTTTTTTTTGTTGATAACACAACATCGAAGACACATTTGACAGCAATTTCCACCATGCCAAATATAATTTGACAGTAAGCTGTGGTAGTGCAGCAGGGTTACCAGGTTTGAACAGAAAAAATCTGGCAAAAAATCTGGAAAAAATCTGGCAAGCCACTTTTCTCAAAGTAATAAGCAATTTTGTGTTCAAAATCAGTGTATTTTCACTCTTTATACATTATAGATTCACAAAATAAGCAAAATACATCAACAAAACAATGTGTGGAAGAAATATAAATTTATTTTTTTCAAATTGGCACTCAAAAAATCTGGCAATGCCATATTTATCTGGCAACCTGGCACCCCTGCAGTGCAGGCCAAGTGAGCGCTTCGCTGGTATTTTGTTAGATACTCTCCTCTCTGAACATATTCGTTTGTGATTCAGGTCGACGGTCGGAGCAGACAAAAAAAATCACGAAGTCGACAGGACCATTTCAAAAGGCATCATTTACATTTTGACATTTTCTGGGTTATTGTGGCAGTGCGTGGCCGAATGGGTACGCTGTCCGCTTTGTAAGCGGGTGATTCTGGGTTCGATTCCCATCTGCTGCAACCTTCCATCGGATGAGGAAGTAAAATGTCGGTACCGGCCTTGGTTGTTAGGCCGTTAAGTCATTCCAGGTGTAGGAGTCGTCTCCATGCCATAAGTACAAACAACACACCAAACCAAGCCTACTCCCGTGGAATCGCTGGCGACGAAAATCGAATCATAACAAAACTTTCCCTCCACTTGCAAAAGGCGCCATGTACATTCGACGAAGAAAAACGAATCATAACAACGCTTCCCCTGCAATGACAGCAGGGCCGCGATGGAATAATCATCACCAAATGAAAATCTTTGGACGTTCATCAAGAGAAAGAATCCGAAGGGAGCATGGCTCTCCTCTCTCGCGCACGAAATATCGGTAAAAGGAATCTAAACAAAAAACATCATCTTGATTATTTGGCGGAACATCTTTTCAAGTATTACACTTGCAAGTGTAACGTCACAAGTCGAAAAATTTCCTGTAACTTTTTGTAGATGGACAATGTGTGTAAACAAAGCGAAATAAATAATTTTAAGTGGTGCTAACATGGAAATTAAAAAAAAGTCATCAACAAATTGATATTCGAGTAGAAGATCGGGAGCGATTTTCTTTTGTGTGATTTGCCTCCGCTCTCTTTTGCGGGTGAAGAAAGTTCGCAAGCGAAAATGATTTTTTTGCGATTACTCCATCCCTGCAGCCGGGTGCAATAGACGTTGGTGATTTCAAAAGAAGTTATGTTTGTTTTTCTTAAATATAATGACGGAAATAATGTTTTTTTGAACATGGATGATCAAGTATCATAAAAGGCAACGTTTTTCATCGTTTCGCATTTATTTTAAAATGGGAATTGAAAAATTTTGCTCAACATTCAAATACGTTTTTCTCAAAACGCACGGTTTGTACATGATGCTTTTTGAAATGTTGGTGTCGAAGTATTTGTCTCGCTGTGTGAAGCGATTGGCCATGGCACTGGCAGCTGGCGGGTCGTGTTCGCTCGCGAATGGTTGCGCGCTCCAGTTGGCGATGATTGCGTGATTTCTGATCTTTGGACCGAAAATCAGGACCCTTGATTGACTCAGAACCAGGTTTTTTTTTTGGAACTGGTGTAATTTTTATCAGTTTTTGTTGAATTTATCATTTAAAAAAAAATCTTTAGCCTTCCAAAATTCATTTTTTTTCTGAGGCGCTTTAAAGTTGTGCATTCAATTTTCTTGGCATTTTTTTTGTTTAATGTTATTGGAATCGTTTTGAGGTCTCGTGGGTCCCTAAATTTAGTTAAATATTTTTTCCACAGGTACTGAAAAACACAGCATTCAGCGTGTAATATTACACGACTTTTCTCGCAAATGTCATTTGCCTGCTTTTGCATGCGATTTTACCATCGGATTTTTGCTGATTTTAAATTTTAATTTTAAATTTTCATCAAATGTGTTATAGTATAAAAGTTCTTCACCCGGGACCCGTGGTTTAGGGGTAAGCGTGATTGCCTCTCACCCAGTTGGCCTGGGTTTGATCCCAGAAGGTCCCGGTGGCATTTTTCGAGACGAGATTTGTCTGATCACGCCTTCCGTCGGACGGGAAGTAAATGTTGGCCCCAGTCTAACCTAAAAGGTTAGGTCGTTAGCTCAGTCCAGGTGTAGGAGTCGTCTCCCTGGGTCCTGTCTCGGTGGAGTCGCTGGTAGGCAGTTGGACTAACAATCCAAAGGTCGTCAGTTCGAATCCCGGGGTGGATGGAAGCTTAGGTGTAAAAAGAGGTTTGCAATTGCCTCAACAATCTCAAGCCTTCGGACACTTAGTTTCGAGTAGGAATCTCGCAATCGAGAACGCCAAGGCAATGCTGTAGAGCGAATAATTTGATTTAATTTTGAAAAGTTCTTCACTACTTACTTCCCACATTCTACCAATAAATTGCGCATTTTTTCCCCACCAAACCGGGAGTCATTTCTCTAAACTGCTGCGGGCTCAGACCACGTGAACGCGCTTCGCGGGGTGATTTGGCGTGTTTTCCCTTCTTTTTGTTCTTGTTGTTGTTGCCGGGCATTTCCAGGCCCAGACTCATCATCACCCTACCTTCCGCGGACGTTGCCGGAGTATGGAGTTGCTGGGGGTTCTTTATCTCTTTCGTTCTTTTTTTCGCCGTTGTTCTCCCAAAATGCCTCTGCCTCTTTGTCTCGAATTCTGCTGCTGCTGTGAAAACGAAATAACAAGCATTCCTGCCAGGTGAATCATCTTTGTTTGGTTGTGGAACTTTTTGGGCTCGCGGGTACTACACAGCGCATAAAGGTAGAGGTTCTTTGTCGGCACTCGGTGCGGCATTCTCCGCGTTGACTTCCCCGTTGCGATAACCCTGCTGCTGCTGCGGTAGAAGATCCAGTTGTGTCGCATTCGCAAGAGGTCAATCCACTGCCACTGGTTCCATCCGTATTACATCATAGCGTTGACCGGTCCACGCACGAGCTCGCGTTCAAGTTCAAGTTTATTGCTGCTGTTGCATCATCATCATCTTTCCTTCTGTTGACCAAACTAGTTGAAGTTGCTACTGTGATGCTGCTGCTATTACGGGAGTTCAGCTTGCCCTGAAGAGGGGGAAGCCGACGACGACGAAGAAGGAGACATTTCTGCATACCACAGCACAACTCGTTCCGCTCGCAGTCCTTTATGTAAGATGAGAGGCGACCAACTTCAGGCCTGATCAACAGGCTTCGCCGGATCGGAGGAGGCTGGACCATAATTACCGGTCTCGTAGCGAGCCTGACCAGGGTGGCTACTAACGCTTGTTTCTTCAATACTCAAGTTTTACATTCTGAAGTCGAGGGGCCACCCCGTTCAACCTACATACTCGGATGGAGATGTGCGAAACCCGGGCAGGGTCGAACCGCGTGGTGGACACACAGGTGGAGAACTCGACCAGAAGAAAGATGTTCCAGCCAGGGTTCATTGATTCCTTGACTATGTGATAATTGCATCGTTCGATCTACCTTTTTTGCCTGCTCGTGTCTGGAACGCAGAGAGAAGAAGGAATTGCCGAGATGATGATGTTATACTTTAATGGCCAGTGTCCGGACTCGTCCGCTACATTTTAGTGCCCTCGGATGCTACCTGATGCTGTTGGGATCTCTCGTTATTACATCACATAGGTACCTCGTGCACGCGCGAATCCCGGCCGCACGCACACGAGATACCTGTTCTAGGTCTTCGGTTTAGGAAGAGTTGTGCACCATCGAGAGCCCGACCTGCAACAGCTTTCTTGATGGAATTTCTCCTATCCTATCGGGGGCTATCTATTGCTCCGCTAGTCTCCTCACACCCGACTTTGGAATGCCATCGCTCCCCATCCAGAAAGAATGACCTGGCAAATTCCCCTCGGCAATAGAAGAAGCTGGTAGCAATTACCGGGCTCAAATACCGGCCAGCACACCAGCTTCTTCGCCGGAATAGTTTGCTGTTCTGTCTAAAATAATGGCTCTTTGTACATCATTGGAGGCAATATAATGTGATGATGCTAGGACGATAATGGGGAGAATAGAGGAGCTATCCTATTTTTAGATGGCTCAGCCTAGCAGCAGCGGCAGTAGCATAGAAGCTAGTCCAGTCCGGATGAGCCACCAGATGAGTGCCTGTCCTGGGTGCGATGAGGTGGTCAGCATTCTGCGATGTGCAAGTTTGTTCAGCCAGATAAACGATTTTATCGATCCAACCTCGGCTTGGTGCTGGGTAGTGTGAATTAAAGTGATATGAATTGAAAGTTACGCTTCTAAACTAAGGCCTTTGAACAGATAAATCAGACAAAGACAGCAGCTATTTTGAATGCTAAGGAAAGACGAAATCATGAATTCGGCAACTTAACCCCAAAATTCAGTAAATTTAGTCTATCAAACTCTGGTGAGTCGGTCAAGTAAAAAAAAAATCAAACCAGGCTTCACTGAACACCAAGATCGGGTGCGCCGTGGTGCGGTTTTCGTGTCACTCTAGAACCCAAACCGAGCTGTTTATTGTCACACCATAGCAACTGTACCGAAAGCACCTTGGTACACCACCGGTGCACCCAACTGTATACCAAGATGCAACTCAACAGAATGGTTGATCCAAGTAAACCGGAGGCGGGCCTTGTTTTGATTGAGGTTTGTTAGCCATTATTCACATCTTCGAGATAGCCTGGCGGTTGTGACCTCCGTCTTTTAATCACGAGGTTCCTGGTTCAATCCTGACATAAATATTTTTGAGGTTTTTTTTCAATTTTTATTATCAAAATTAGTGATTACATAGGGGAAATCTACCCTTTCCAATCAAACACCTATCTTCGTCATATGGAGAGTTTGATGCTCGATTAAAGCTCCAAAAATACTATTTGGGCTATAAACTTACCAGCAACAGCACCGCCTCGAGTAAGCACGCAAATGTATGCCACTTACTGGCCAAAAAGATCACATTTAATGCACTTTTGATCATAATTTGTATTTTGCGAGACCACTTCTCATCATTTTGTTGGCACACACAGTGACACACACAAGAATCCCTCAAACGCTTAATGAATATCGCCAAAATTAACTTTTCACTTTTGCTTACTTTTTCACGGCGCTTAAGATATGAAATTGCTTCCAACTACCGGCAACATGTTCTTTTGATCATTAGTAAGGCACTCACTTGAAGAATAATCCCGAAAAATGTAATAAATTAGCAAGCGCCATCAAAAAAACAAACGCGCCAAGTCGTTTGACGTTTCAATTTTCACTTTGCATTCCACTCGAAGGCTGAAGAAAACCGAGCGAGAGACGAAGGCAAAAAAGAACAAAGGCTGGCCGTCAACACCACCAGCAGCACAGCCAGCGATGCCAGGAAACTTTCGCTATAAATGCCACTTTTCGTGAGTGTTCGTTTGAACTGTCAGCGCAAATGGCAACACTCGACTCGAGTGTTGGAAGAAAAAAGAACTAAGCCGATATTAGAAAAATGGGCGTGGCCCAATGCATTCGCCTCGATTAGAATACCCTTGGGAATTTTTTTTTGTTAAATGCTTGGTAAAGAAATAGAATAACTTTTAGTGAAAGTGAAAATAAACAGAAATGTTCACAAAAACTTGCTCTACTCGTTGGTGTACTTGGTTTTAGTAAAATTCAAGGGAGACTCTAGATTATCCAGCATCATTCAAACACGACCGCTTATTAGGATTAAAATGGGTAGATTTCCCCTACATTAAAAAAAACTTCTTCGAACCTGCGACGCTCTAGGCAAAGGGTTAAAAAATTGAATGGATTTTTGTAGTGGAATAAAGAAAACGTTCTGTATTATACAGGCAGAAAATGCCTATTTCAGGATTATATCGTCGCCATCGTGCTAACTTGTCGTACGTGCATTTTGAGCCAAATTGAGTTAAGAACGCCATTTTGTGCAGCTCACAATGCCTCACCTTTTGACCGTCACAGATCCCCAAAATTCGATTTCAATCCTGAGATATTCAACAAAAACCGAAAAAACTCCGTGCGTTTTTGTCACTTTACATATGAAAGTAGTTTCAATCTTGTCGTGCTATCTTGTCACTCCATGAAAATTGATGTAAGTGCGACAAAAGGCCAAAGGAATTTCAGGCCAGGAAAGTCAGGATGCGTTTGTCGCACGTACAAGCTAGACAACCGTAAACATTTGTAATCATAACTCGGGACTCCAGCAGCCAACTTCAACCAAACTTTGGGACAATGCACAGAATGGTGAGCCAAACAAAACGTGTTTGTTATTGTTTACATTGCGTGCTCTCGTTTTTGAATATTCAAGGTCAAACATTAAAACGCGTTTTTCTCGGAACGTCAAAATGGCGGGTGCGACAAGATAGCACGACGACGTCGATATGCACTAGAAGTTAGAGTTTATATTTCATGACACTACGAAATTCTATTCCTAAAGAATTATTCTGAATAAATAAAAACATTCAAAAAAATAAAATAATAACTGTCGAGATTCGAACCAAGAACCTTAAAAATACTAATGCAGTGCCTTTGACAACCACACCATTAAGAAGTGTTGATTTCAGCTGGCTTGCTAGGCATCAAGAGTTCTAAACTTCTCCCGTGTGGTAGGCGCAGAAACCAAGTCAGTTTTGTGTACCCGATCCACACCGCCGTCACACCAAACTTTGGTTTCGGTGCACCGATCAAGCTACCGAGCTATGTCGGTTTTTTTTTCGTGACGAGAAATGGTGCGCATAAAAAAACCGGTATCATAGCAAACCGTTGTCACACCCGTCAAAAGGAAACTCTGAATCAAACCATCCACATTAACGACCCCCGGGTCTTTTGTGGTCTCTATTGCAAGTTTCTGCTCGAACCTAGGAGTCCAAAGGCTTGAATGGGGAGAGCACCCAAACGTCTTTCTACTCCAAGGAACCTTCCACCCCAGTGTTTGAACTGACGACCTTTGGATTGCGAGTCCAACCGCCGCCAGCGATTCCACCGGAGTAGGCTTGGTTTGGTGTGTTGTTTGTACTTATGGCATGGAGACTACTCCTACACCTGGAATGACTTAACGGCCTAACAACCAAGGCCGGGGCCGACATTTTACTTCCTCATCCAATGGAAGGTTGCAGCAGATGGGAATCGAACCCAGAATCATCCGCTTACAAAGCGGACAGCGTAACCATTCGGCCACGCACTGCCACGAGTCGTTCAAGTCCTGAAGGGGAATTTGGGCCAGAACCTTATATTTAAAATTTGCAAAATGTCGAGTGCCCTTGCTTATTCAAATACAATAAATCTGGAGTTTTTTTAAAAGGTCCAATAAACAAAATTTCCAGTTTTTGCTTTTTGGGTGTTTTTGAAACCGCCTTGAGTCAGGGGTACTTAAAACACCCAAAAAGCAAAAATTGAAAATTTGATTTATTGGACCTTTTCAAAAAAACTTCAGAATTAAGGTTTTGTAATGTACTCTAAATTGTTTGTAATTAATTGCAAAAGTTTTTTTTCCCCATAAATTGTTTCTGTTCTTTCACTATTTTTTGGGATATTTTTCAAAAAATGTTTGCTTTTAGCAAAAATGTGGATTGAAAAAAAAAGTTTTCAAAGTTCATTTGAGCAATTCTCTACGAAATCGGCAGATTTCGACCATTTTTATTTTTTTGTATTGTATGATTTGGCTCAAAATTTGTGGGAAACTTCCTTATCATCAAAGAAGCCATTTTGAGTCATTGGTCCACAAATAAAAATCTCGATGGATTTGTATGGATACAATTTTGGCAGCGGAATTTTTTGATTGATTTGGTGTCTTCGGCAAAGTTGTAGGTATTGATAAGGACTTTCAGAAAAAAATAGTTAAAAGGAAAAAAACATGTTTTTTGTTAACTTCACAAAAAATCAACATCACAAAATCCGTAATATTTTTAATTTTTGATTTTTTTATATGTTTTAGGGGACAACACCCAGCATCTTTAAAGCCATTCAGATGTATGGACCAAAATATTGCCGACGAGTTATGATTTTTTCAAATCGTGATTTTTGTAACAAATTGAAATCTTGTGATTAAATTTTGTTTGTCCTCATTGTAAAATCAAATTTGCGAAATTCGAAAAGTACTCAACAGATTTTTCAATAAAGTGCATCGTTTTCAAAATATAGCCACTCAAAGTTAAATTTTGTCCGAAAAAATCCGTTTTTTATTTTTTTAAATTGTGTCCATTCCTGATTCTTTTTTTAGAAAATTTCCTACAGTTCCGTCTGAGAAACATTGAAGATTGGACCACTGGTTACTGAGATACAGCGGATAAAATCCTCGATATTTTCTCTTGCTTGAAGAATCTCTTCCTCGACGGTCCCTTGGATTCTATTTGCTTTAAATATCTATTGAAAAACGGAGTTGACTTTATAGCTGTCGGCCACCATTGCTAGTACCAACCACTAGCGTCTTTTTTTTAACTACAAGGACTTCGCCACCCTGGGCTCCTAAGTGTATGAAAGTATGGCACGGAGCGACGGCGACGAATACCCATATTTACACAAAGAATTTTAGAGCGCCCGCCGCGGGGTTCGAACCGGCGACCTCTGGATTGTGAGTCCAGTGCGCGGTCCGATTGATCCACACGGGCGGGACAAAAAATATCTATTCCGGTTGTCAATAATTTCACTTTCTCATGGCTTGCATAGACACTTTTCTTTGAGCAACGAAGCTTTGAAGGGTGTTTGACATTTATTTGTTTTTGTTTGCTGGACGTTGCCATGATTCTCTTCCTTAGCTGGTTGGCAAGAAAGAAAAAAAAAAAACAAATTTCAATCGAGTCTTCATTTTGCATCGTTTTGTAAACTGATGCTTCTCTTCCTCGACGGTCTCTTAGATATTGACAACCAGAAGGTCGACTGTAATTTGAACTCAAAAAATTTGATTATGTTAAAAACATTATTCTGACAATTTTATGTGTTTAGCCTTCAATTCTTTAAACAAAATTTCAAGCGAGTGTCATAAACAAAAAGTGATCTTTTGATATATACGAATTATCATAAATGTTATTTTTATTAGGTCCTTTTAGGTGCTACGACCAGGTTAGGACCGAGGATCAGTTTAAAATCTAATATATAATAATCAACACCGGGACCGTGGTGTAGGGGCAAGCGTGGTTGCTTCTCACCCAGTCGGCCTGGGTTCGATCCCAGAAGGTCCCGGTGGCAAATTTTGAGACGAGATTTGTTTGATCACGCCTTCCGTCGGACAGGGAAGTAAATGTTGGTCCCGGTCTAACCTAGAGGTTAGGTCGTTAGCTCAGTCCAGGTCAGGTGTAGGAGTCGTCTCCCTGGGTCCTGCCTCGGTGGAGTCGCTGGTAGGCAGTTGGACTAACAATCCAAAGGTCATCAGTTCGAATCCCGAGGTGGATGGAAGCTTAGGTGTAAAAAGAGGTTTGCAATTGCCTCAACAATCAAGCCTTCGGACACCTAGTTTCGAGTAGGAATCTCGCAATCGAGAACGCCAAGGCAAAGCTGTAGAGCGAATAATTTGATTTTGATTTTTGATATGATAATAATAATGAAAAAACTCCTTACAATCCATACATGACGAGGGTTACTTGGTCCAAGTGGGTCTTGCAGGTCTTGAACCTGCCGATGTATTCGGAGAAAATGCCCCACAGCTCAGCCGAACTGTATAGCACCTCCCCGGCTTAGAGTATTAGACTACTATTCAAGTATTTCAAAGTACTATTTTTTTATGCCGTTTGTTTGAAAATACGGATAAAAATCGAGGCCCTTGCTGAACTCGTGGAGTCGCTTAACAAATTAAGGCTAAAGCTTGTTTACTTCACACTTTGCAAATCAGCTCCTAAATTCGTGTCAACCGTTTCGTCAACAACCTAATCTTACCTCGCAATCGTCACCATCAATCCCCATCAAACGGCACTTTTGTCACGGATGCAACGCGTAATTCCTCCTACGGCGAAGCCAACACGTTGCCGAAATAAAAACAACTCGTCTCAATGAAGGAACCTCGCGTAACCCAAAAATTAGCTAAAATTTGTCCGATCATCACTGATGATCTGCTCCCCGGTGAGCTCAAGCCACGAGCCGTTCATAACTTGTGTGTGTGTGTGTGTCTATGTGCTAGCACTTTTGCAATTTATCAATTCTGCGGTCGCATCTAAATATATACAATTTAGTCGCGGTCGTGCAAAAAATCAGCAACATCAGCTATAAACAATCCAGCGGCGGCGGTACGAACGCATTTTGGTACAAACTGGCTGATGATGACGACGGCGGCGACGACGACGAAGGTGATGAAGATGACAGGAGCATTCCTACGGACATATCCACACCAACTCACAGCGCGTCGAGTATGTTTGCCACACTTGTCTGATTAGTGTTCTGGAAGTGGCTCCACGGCTGAGCATCCTCTTCACATCCAGGGGCACTCAGTTGCTTTAAAAAGTTAAAAGAATCCTACTGCAAACAAGTTGTTTCTCATGAAGATCATAAAAATATTTTATTTATTTGGTCAAAATTGAGTTGAAACGTATTGTTGATCAATAACAGCGCTGGCCTTGTCATAGTACAGATCTCTAGAAGAAGTGGGGAATGTACGTACCTGCACTCTAAGAATGATTTTTTTCGGTAAGTAAGCGATCTCCTTTTTCAATGTTTTAGAATTGAATTTTTACACAACTGAGTGTTAAACTAGCTAACAGAACACCCACAATCCATCCGTCTTTTGCGACGACTAACGTACCTCAAGGTGTACTCAAAGTCCGGCCCGAGTGGCCGCAAATTGGCCGGACCGGGGACCGTCTCCGCGAGTCTCAAGAGAGCATCGCCATCGAGTCTTGTGCGTCTTGATTGTTTGTCTGTTTGTTCGCGCACTCTTGCGGGCTCTTTCCTGTTTGTCTATGTTGCATTTGCTCAAACTCAACGGCTCGAATATGAATAATTTACTGCGATTCGTACACAAAACGACGACGACGACGACGAGAGTCGCACTTGATCTTGTCCACTTGTCACCTCAAACAGTAAATTGGAAGGTGTGGGAATACAAGCATTGATTTGTTTGCTGGTTTTGATTGTTGAGTTGTTGGAGTGATAATTGCTCAGACTTAACTCGAAATGATCAATATTTTGGTGTTTCAACTTCCTGTTACAATACAGATTTATTAAGATTTTTTTGCAACACAGATATCGTGATTTTTGTAACACGATTTTTTTAAATTGTAACTCTGGACAATCAAACACACTTTATGAAAGCTGTAATTCACGATCAAAGTGCTGGTAGGCCGATAATAGAAATAGGCTGAGAAAGGGTATAGTTCCCCTATATTGTTTAAATTTTAGGATTTTTTATACGTCCTAGGTGACAATAATCTAATACTGGCGCAACATTTTTAGAAAAAAAAGATTTTTGCGAAAAAAAAATTAAAAACACGTAATTCTTTACCATTTTACACGAAATCGGGAAAAGTTACCCAAACCCCTCTTCGATTTGCGTGAAACTTTGTCCTAAGGAGTAACTTTTTTCCCTGATCACGAATCAAAGGTCCGTTTTTTGATATCTCGTGACGGAGGGGCGGTACGTACCTTTAATTTTTAAACATGCGAAAAAAGAGGTGTTTTTCAATAATTTGCAGCCTGAAACGGCCTGAATAAGATAGAAATTTGGTGTCAAAGGGACTTTTATGAAAAATGAGACGCCCGATTTAGTGGCGTACTCAGAATTTCGAAAAAACGTATTTTTCATCGAAAAAAAAAACACTAAAAAAGTTAAAAAGCTCTGCAATTTCCGGTACTCAACTGTAAAAAATTTGGCACATGTCATTTTATGGGAAATTAAATTTTAATGTACTTTTTGAATCTCAGAAGAGTAATTTTTTCAATAAAAAAAATCATTTTAAAATTTCGTGTTTTTCTAACTATGCAGGGTTATTTTTTTGAGTGTAATAATGTTCTAGAAAGTTGTAGAGCAGACAATTACAAAATGTTTGAAACACATACATAAGGGGTTTGCTTATAAACATCACGAGTTATCGCGATTTCACAAAAAAAGTTCTGAAAAAAATATACTTTTTGTGTTTCTCTTTGTTTCGTTGCCCGTGTCTGCCGCGGGTGACGATCAACAACGACCAACTTTTTCAAAACTTTTTTATTTCGTAAAACCGCGATAACTCGTGATGTTTACAAGCAAACCCCTTATGTTTAAGTATCAATTTTTTTGTAATTGTCTGCTCTACAACTTGGTAGAACATTGTTATACTCTAAAAAATTACCCTGCAAAGTTAGAAAAAACACGAAATTTTAAAATGAAAAATTTTGTTCTAAATGAAAAAATGATCCTTCTGAGTCAATGTAGATTCGAAAAGTACATTAAAATTCCCATAAAATGACATGTTCCAAAAAAAAAAATTACAGTTGAGTAACGGAAAATGGCAGAGTTTTAAAAACATTTCAACCTTCCACCAAACCAATCGAACCGGCTATCCCACACGCGACATACCTCAACGGCATGATGACAACAGCAGAGGGACCACGACCCAAAACCCAGTCGTTTTGGCCCAAATTTGAAACGAGTGTAATCATTATTTATGTTTATGTCCATATCTATTTCATATAGGTAGTATATCGGTATAAAATTGGAAGAAAGGTGGAAACCAAATAACAAAACATATCGACTTGTGAACACACACACACAGACACTAACAAAACTAAAATATGAGCCAAATGGAGAGAGAAATATCAGAAAAAGGCATAAACAGAAAAAAAACACGAAAATAAAAACAACGGAGAAAAGAACACGCGAGAGTGAAATATTTGAAATATTTTCGATTTCGCGATCCAAGACAGAGGCTGTTGCGCGGAGAGAGACCGACGGCGGTGGTGGCGTGTCAACCGGTTGGTGTGACGTTGCTGCTGCTGCCGAAGTGCATTGGCTCCTTGGGTACCGGTTTTTGGGGTTTCGACTTTCTGGTTCGATTTGTGTTTTCCAATATTTTTATTGAAGATCTGGGTTGGAACTCGTCCCCCGACACGTGATAGTATGTGATGACGCCGGTGAGGATATTTTTTTCGCGTGATTATTTTGAAGATTTGCTTTTTTTTTTTTTTTTTAAATAGACAGTTTTTGTTTGTTTTTTAATTTTGAAATTTTAAACAGCGCACCCAATCTTTATTGGATCAAAAAATGCCAAAAATACTTCGAAAAATATGTCATATATATTACAGGACGTTTGTAAAAAATCCATCAAATCCCGAAATTTTGAAAAGGTGGTCATTTGAAATGTCACGATTTTTTTTTTGAAATTTATCTCGTATGATAACAAAACCATTCCAAAACATTATTATTACAGATTCGAATGAGAAATTAAATTATCTACAAGTAGTGACTATGGGAAACTACTTTTAAGTCGGATTTTTCATTTGGCACAACGACGTTGCAGGGGAGTGAGAAATAGCAAATTTCGACCCTGTTTGGGTTTCTTACAAATTAATTACTCTTGTTTTAATTATGATAAACATTTGTCATTGTTAATCCAGCAGCATTGGTGACTGGACAAATAAAAAAAAATAAAGAAATTTCACAAAACTTAAAAATATGTTTAAATTGTTCAATCATGCTCAAAACGATTATCAACGCAGGAAAATACTGATTTTATTGTTTTCAGTTGATTGCACGTCTCATTTCATTGAAATTTTGAAGTTTTAAAGTTTCACGTTTTTGCCGATCTGTGATCCAAAAATGTTTTTTTTTTAATAAAGATTAAACAGACTTTCAAAATCAAATTATTCGCTCTACAGCATTGCCTTGGCGTTCCCGATTACGGGATTCCTACTCGAAACTAGGTGTCCGAAGGCTTGATTGTTGAGGCAATTGCAAACCTCTTTTTACACCTAAGCTTCCATCCACCCCGGGATTCGAACTGACGACCTTTGGATTGAGAGTCCAACTGCCTACCAGCGACTCCACCGGGACAGGACCCAGGGAGACGACTCCTACACCTGGACTGAGCTATCGACCTAACCTCTAGGTTAGACCGGGGCCAACATTTACTTCCCCATCCGACGGAAGGCGTGATCAGACAAATCTCGTCTCAAAATTTGCCACCGGGACCTTCTGGGATCGAACCCAGGCCGACTGGGTGAGAGGCAATCACGCTTACCCCTACACCACGGTCCCGGCTATTAAACAGACTTTAATTCAATCTAATTGCAAAAATAAACGCAATTCAATAAATAAAAACAATGGATTTTACAAGATTTTCCATTGAAAATTTCAATTTTTATCAATAGTTTTCCCGCTTGATTTTTTTTTATATTTTTAAAAGTTGAGACAGCAACACAAAAATAAATTTAAAAAATCATAAATCTACGGTTTTTTTTTCCAAAATTTATATAAAAACATAAATTTAACTTTTTTAAATAGAGATTAAACTGCCTTCAATTCATTCAAATTGCAAAAACAAATTCAATTTAATATATATTTTTTAAAAATATGGGTTAGACATGTTTTTCAATGAAAATTTTATTTTTCATCAATAGCTTCTCTCCATGATTTTTTTGGGGAAATTTAAAAGATCTAGTTTTTTCTAAATTTATTTTCCCTGAAAGAGTACTCTAGCTATGTTATTGTTGTTGATTTTATTGGGGGAACTTTAACCCTATGGGTCACTTTAGCTAGCTTAATTTAAAATACATCAATTAAATTTAAAAAGAGCATTAATCAAAAAAAATCTGGGCAATCCTTGGTCAATAGGGCGTCCAATTTTCCCGGGTTTTGAATTTCCCGGGAAACGGGAAAAATATTTTTGAAATCCCGGGAATTCCCGGGATCCCGGGATTTTTTTAAACAGTCATCTATATTTTCATTTTATTTGTTATGTTTTCAAGCTTAAAATCATAGAATCAGCTCAATTATATTAATTGGTGATAATCTACACTTCAATCTAAGCATAGAAGACAGCTTTTAAATAGCTTAAAGGGTAAATGTAAATCGGCATAAATGCCAGAGGTTGGTATGAGAACACATTTAAACTTTTTTAAATCTATTTTCAAGACATTAAAATATATATTTTCATCTATCAACAAAATAAAATTGAAAACTTTTGGTTGTACCATTGCCAAGATATAACAATTTGAAGTTGGCAGTTTAAAAAACACTGCTATGACCAAATCGGCTCATAATTTTGGTGAACACTCGTGGTTCCGTGTGCCTGACGAAAGCCGATATTCAAAAATAATATTTTTAAATAAGATAAGAGTATTTTTTTGTTTTTCATATAAAGGCTAGAGAGCTTTTGATTCATGCATTTATCAAATACGCAAAATTCAAAAATCGGGCATCGTCATGCACACGGGAGGTCTTGTGAGTCTTCTCCCCAATTTCAGCCTATTTGGTCCATCCTATCTTGAGAAAAAAATGTTCACAAAGTTTAACAGTTTGCTTTGCGCATGGCAAAATTTTGTGCTTGAATCGTCTCTTACTCAGTTTAATAATGAAATATCTTCACTTCTTTCAAGTGGATTTAATTAATTTTCTGTAATAAGTTTTTTTTGCCAGTTTAAACGTATGTAACACCTTAAAAAAATTAAAAATATATATATATATATATATGTTTTGTTTTCTATTCTGCTTTGGCCAACTGGGGAAATCCGGGACTAATGTCTGAATAGTTTAATATATTTTTCCAATTTTTAGAATTATTAATATTCATAAATGCAATAACCAGTCTTTTAAAAATATATAGAGATAAATAAAACAAATACTTAAAGCACTAGAAATTTTGTGAATCTGTAAACTCAAATTTAACAACTTTCACTAATAAGCCAAATTATTGGTGATATATGCCGAATACAAATTTTAATGCTTTTAAATTCTTATCGATTATAATGTATTCAACTATTAATGTATTTCTATAAAAAAAATATTTCCGGGCCAAAATCTGATTTTTTTCAATTTCGGGAATTCCCGGGACAAATTATAAAAAATACAGGGATTCGGGAATTCCGGGTTTCGCAAAAAAACCGGGATTTTTGTCCCGGGAATTCCCGGGATGGATCCTCTATTGGCTTACGCCGTGCTAACACCACCGTCCCAAAAAAGGGAATTTTCGCCAATTTTCGCAAATGCAACATTAAAAAAAATGTTTCCGAGCCGTTTCAACTGATTATCCGAGCCCTCTGAGACTGAAAAAAATGTTATAAGTTGAGCTAGTTTTAGTTGGAAAATTAGTATAATATCCAAACAAACTAGCTTAGCATTTTCAAAAGTCATATGAAATCTTAAAAAGGCGTTGTTTTGATTATGTCCGGTTCTATGTCTGAAAATGTTTTGTATCGGCTTTATAACATATCAAAAAATTGGGGAAATGGGAAAAAATCACTTAGATACTTTTTTGGGTACTAAATTTTTTTAATTTCAATCGACTTATTGAAAATGTTTGTATGTCTTAGTTATTTTCAAGTTTTTCTGGAAAATTAATCCTAATCTTTCTAATTGATCAATCCGCATTTCATATTTTCAAATCAAGCTCACAATTAAGTATTATGTTTTGCAATTTGTTACAAATTTAAACCTTTTTTCAACCTTAATTTAACTGTTTTTAGCGTTTGGGAACCATCTACAATCCACGTGGACACTTTTTAGGAAACCTGTGGAAAATTGTCCATACAAAAAAAAAATTTTTTGTATCGAGCGTGGACAAACGTGGTTTATGGATGGTCCCTTGTTTATGATGGTGAAATACAAGTTTTTTCCAGTACCATTTCCTATTTACCGTGTATTTTAATTTTATTTTTAAATTGAATTGTTTGGTTTTTAATGTGCAACAAATTGCATCTATACATCGTCCATATCAAAAACAAATTTGATACATTTTTTTAGCAAACCTTGGGCTGGTACAAATATTTTTAAAAGTTTTTGTCACCTTCCCCCCCTTCAAAATTGTCCCGAAAAATCAGGGGGCAAAAAAAATATTTTTACAATAAACTTCAAAATTTCAATGAAAATTCAAGTGCAACCAGCTGAAATCAAATTAAAATACATTCTTCTGCGTTTAAAATCATTTTTAGCATGTTTGGGTTTATTAAAAAATCTTATTTTTTTTTGAAAATTTTCGATGCAAAATCTTTTTTTTCGATACAATTTTTATTTTTGTCAGATCTTAGATTTTTTGAAAACTAGAGATTGCAAAACAACTGAACTAGTGTAAAATGCATTTTAAAACACTTTTTTCATTTAAATGTGAAGACTATGGCTTGTTATTTAAATTTTTATATTTTTTTTTATTTTTTTGTCCATCTCCCTTGACCTCGGCCAGGGCCGAGGGACAAAAACTTTTTTAAATATTTGCATCGGCCTTATTATTAATGGAAAGTTTTACAAAGTTGCAACAATTTATTTCAAAGTGACTTTCAAAGTGACTTTCAGCGAAATTAGTCTGGTTGTAGGGGATGAATTCAATTTGATTATTTTTGATTGAAATTTGATGGTTTTATATTAATTTAACAAAGCGATAAAACAGAAAACCAACAAAAATCCTACGATTTTTTTTGAAGATTAAATTTTATAATCAATTAATCCTGATAAATTCAACGTTCCGTTCAAAACCCCTTCACTAAAATCACCACCCACCGAATCACTTTCTCAACTCCTAATCGGCAGCAACCGCGCTGAACCGCGCACGATTGCAAGTCCAATCGTCAACCTCTAATCCAACCCAACAAACACACTATATCTAACACATGCTGCAGCAGCAAGCAGGTATCATGCAGCACATATGGCCAACAGTCGCGCTAGTTCCATGCCGTGTCTGCTGCTACCAAGCTGTTCACGATTCACCAGAGAAACAGTTGTTTTATCGATAAATATTTAATTGCAGCGAAAAAAAAAAACTAGAGTTGAACGCGATACCGGAGGGAAAGAATCACAATATTTGTATCAAAAGCGGTTTTAGGAATAGTTTTGACTCAGTTTTTGAGTTTTAGTGACTTACCTAGACTCTGTTAGAGTTGATCCTTTTGATGTTCAAATTTGACGAGCTTGCAATTTCGTCTAGCTTTTTCGCTTGTTTCGTTTGCACTTTACTGGTGTTGACTTTTCGCTTTATTCCTCTTTCGATTTGTTGCTGCTGCTCGTTGCAATTTCAAATCACGAATTTGTTTTCCCTTCTTCTTGTCTGCACTGCACTTTACTGTGGTTTTACTTGGTTTGTTATTTCTTTATATTTTTTTTGGTTTGGTTTGCTTTCTCGTTCTCCGTGCCCCTTTTTTCCCACTGTGTGCTCTATGGTGTGACTCTGCTGTTTTTTTTTTCTCTACTGTTTTGATGTAATATTATTTAATAAATTCAATTTTCGCAAGCGCTCCTCTCTTCAAAGAGACGATTATTTTTGCAGACCGAACCGTTTTCGCGAATTTCGTCAAGTGGGTTAGCCGAGAGCCGAGAAAGAAACGACCAAACAACAAAATAGTCACACAGAAAAAAAGTAAGAAGAAATAACAAAAAAAAAACTTTACAGATATATAAAGCAAAATCACTCACTTATCCAACTATTTCTCTTTTATTGCGGTGTGTGCGCGCGTGCAAAAGCTCTCGAGAGCCCACAAAATTATGCATCAACTTCGGTTTTCGGTTCGCGGTTTTCGCTTTCTTAGCCGTGTTAAGCGCAGCGGTTAGTTACTGTGACTAAGTATGCATAAAACATTACCGCAGCGCACCGCACACAACTTCCACCCTCTCTCTCTTCACAAAACACTCAAAATTTGTCAATCACTCACGTTTCAACGGACGAACAAAAAAAAAAACTCAAAAATTTCACCAACCGTTTTCACCACGAGACTCGAACCACCACCGCGCGCTCTTATCCTGCGCGCTAGCCCGCAACGCTGCGCTGGTCACTTCGATGCGAGAGCGTGAGAGTTCTTGGGACTTCCTTCGGAAGTGGGACTTGCTCCGGGCGCGTACTCAGTGGACTCAGTGGACTCTGTCTGGAAGTGGTCCTCGGACTGCCGATCGCTTTTATAATTTATATTTCAAATATTAATACACATATAACTCCCCGTCTCGCTCTGTCCCGTCCTGTGCTATCTCGCTCTCGCTCCCGCACACACACACACTCCCCGTTCATCTATCCCGGAGTGACCACACTCGTGCTCTCTCGCTCTCAAACCTCTGCTTCCTCGTGTGAGTGCGGATCGGATCTTCCTTGAAGGGTTTTGCGCGCTGCTACTATCCTCCTCTCCACTGAACTGAAATTCCCGGCGAGCGGCGATGAAAGCTCCGTTTGCCGGCCGTTTGCAAGACAACAATGTGCGTCAACGTTGAACGGAATCTCGATGTGGACTGAGCTGCCGACTGGCAGTTCGGCTGGAGTTTGCTTGCTGTTCGGCACAGGCCCAGGTTAGGCCGGGGGGTTCACGCTACGGCGCAACGGTGGAAGAGGGTTTTGGTGCGGAGTTTGAGTGGAGTTTGGGTCTTCGAATTGAAATATTCATATAAACATCAACCCCCAAAATGCAAAAAAATGGTATAAAAAAACTTATGCAAAAAAAAATCATGAACAATCAACAATTAAAATCTGGCATAAAACTAATTTAACAAATTAACAGTTTACTTCAAAATTTCAATCAATTAATCAAACATTAAAAAATCATTCAATATCGACACCACCAAAACTGTTTTCAAGCGTGGCGCCCCTCCGACGTCGTCGTGCGGTGTCTCGCCGATCATAGTATGCTGAACAGGTAAACGGCGTCGTCGTCGGTCGTCCCTCGTCGGACGCGGGACGACGGTTGTTTGGAATGAACTGAGTTAGGATGAACTGAAGTGCATGAACCGAAACTCTCTCTCCTCTCTTTCTGTGAAACATGAACATAAACTGGCTGCGTGCGTTTTGAAATATTTGCGCGCGTAGGTGAACGGAAGCATGGTTGCAAGTTTGAATTGAACTCTGATTTAAACTTTGCTGAAAATATACAAACCTAATTGATTTTAGTAATCCTTCACAGCAGAACGTCTAGATTTGCAAATTGAAATTTGAATAACAAGCCATGGTATTAACATTTCGTCAGTTGTATGCTATCTTGTGACAACGACCATTTAGTACTTTGGGACCATCCATAAACCACGTTGACACTTTAGGGGGGAGGGGGGGGGGGGTATGGCGGTTGTCCACGATCCATACAAAAAAGTTTATTTTTGTATGGACAATTGTCCACGAAAGGGGGGGGGGGGTAACAGAATCCCAAAAAAGTGTCCACGTGGTTTATGGATGGTCCCTTTTCGAGAAAATCGATTTTTCAAGTTTGATGGTAAATAATTTAAAAACTATGAATGATACAGCCAAAGCAATCGGTTCGTATACTATCGCTAAACAAAAGCTCCAATTTTCAACTAATTTGGTTACACCAGTTAAAAGATACAGTAAATAATGTAAACAAAAATCTGAAAAGCACGTGTCACAAGTGTGTTTCGAAAGTAAAATTGTACTACGTGTCACAAGTGTGCACAGAATTCCCATACAAACTAAAATAAGGTCAAATCAATGGTTTAATCAACTTAATCAGTATATTTTTATAAATAAAAGGTTGCATTGCCTTTAGAAAGTATGTGTGTAAATAAATTTGTGAAAAACAAGACAAATTATCCACATTTTCCAACAAGTGTGCACAATCATTTTGATAATAAATTGGTCTATGTCACAAGTGTGTATTGCGATATCCGGAAAACGGAAGCGAGTTTCCAAAATCGGGTTAAAGCATCTCGTAGTGTTTGTTAAGTATAGCAAAACGTCATTATTAACTCATTTTCGACCAAAATGGTCTGTGTCACGATTTGATGTTGCACGTTGAAATTTTACAAAAAGGCCAAACATGCAAATGGGATTTTCACTAAAGGTTTTCTGTTGATTAAACTTTCACATTTCCATTATAATTTAAAAGTTTTTGAAAAATAACGGAAAAAACGGGAAAAATATTTTTTTTAATCCCGGGAACTCCCGGAATCCTGGGAAATTTTTGAAGTAGTCATAAAATCTATGATTTCATTATATTTGTTACGTTTTTCTAGCTTTAATCATAGAGTTAGCTCAAAACTGTCAATTGGTGATAGAAAACGAAGTAAAGTCAACTAGCTGATGCTTATTTTTTTGTATTTTTAAATCCGACTGAAACTTTTTTTGAGCCTTCAGTATGCCCAAAGAAGCCATTTTGCATCATTAGTTTGTCCATATAATTTTCCATACAAATTTGGCAGCTGGTCATACAAAAATGATGTATGAAAATTCAGAAATCTGTATCTTTTGAAGGAATTTTTGATCGATTTGGTGTCTTCGGCAAAGTTGTAGGTAAGGATATGGACTACACTATAAAAAATGATACACGGTAAAATAAATTTTGGTGATTTTTAATTTAACTTTTTTTCATTAAAACTTGATTTGCAAAAAAACACTATTTTTAATTTTTTTTTTTCATTTTTTGATATGTTTTAGAGGACATAAAATGCCAACTTTTCAGAAATTTCCAGATTGTGCAAAAAATCTTTTTCCGAGTTATTAATCTTTGAATCAATACTTATTTTTCAAAAAATCAAAATATTGGTCGCAAAAATTTTTCAGCTTCATTTTTCGATGTAAAATCAAATTTAAAATCAAAAAGTACTTAAGTGAAATTTTCATGAAGTGCACCGTTTTCAAGTTAAATCAATTTTTAAGTATTTTTTTTTTGAAAATAGTCGCAGTTTTTCATTTTTTAATTTGGTGCACATGCCCACTTTAGAAAACATATTTTTGAAAAGTTGAGAAAATTCTCTATATTTTGGTTTTTTTGAACTTTGTTGATACGACCCATAGTTGCTGAGATATTGCCATGCAAGTGTTTAAAAACAGGAAAATTGATGTTTTCTTAGTCTCACCCAAACAACTCACCATTTTCTTACGTCGATATCTCAGCAACTATAGTCCGATTTACAATGTTAAAATATGAAACATTCGTGAAATTTTCCGATATTTTCGAAAAAAATATTTTCAAAATTTTTTGATCAAGACCAACATTTTAAATGGGCCAAATATTTAATACTACGCCCTTTTAAAATGTTAGTCTTGGTGTTCAGTTATCAAACCATGTCAAATGTTTAAAAATCAACAAAAAAATCGTCATATTGTTCTATGAATTTCTCTAACATAAGATTTTTGTGTAAATCTGTACCTTAGGAAAGAATTCTACTAAGGGATAAAGATTGTGCCCAAAAAAAATAGCCTGATGCCATTTTTTATTTAATGTGGCAATGTACTTCGTTTTAAATTGAATTCGAAGCCCAAATCAATACTTTCCACTTTTTAAATGAAATTTCTTCTACTGAAAATGCCTAAAAATTTGAAGATTTTCACAATCATATTTTACCTTCTCCTATTGGAAAATTGTCCAAAAAATCCGGAAATGCATTCCGTTTTCCGATTCGAAATCATGTTTCTTGAGAAAATCATGACACTTTGAGAATACTAAAATAATGCTACTCATCAACATTTTCTTAATCATAGTTAACTAACTATTTAAACTTTTCAAAATTTTATGAAAACTTCTTCTAACAGTACTTAGAACACTTCTCTACAATGGTCAGTATGATTCCATAGCATTCCGTACGTATATGATTTGTACTCTTCATTTTGCGGAAACATCTCAAACCTAAACTTTCAGGAGTGATTGAAAATCATCTTTTTAGCGGATTTTATAAATTTTCTGTAATATGAAGTTTTGAAATTTTCTACATGTATGTAACCCCTTGATGCAAAAAAAAACAAAAATATATTTTTTCAGCACGGAAACATCGAGTTTTGTTTGCAACGAGACATGTAAAACATTTTTTGATTAAAAAAACACTTTGAAAGGAATTTTCAGTGAATCGTTTTTGTTTTCATGCTTAAGTTTTGCGCCAGTGTGATTGATTAACTCAAAAACCAAAAAGTGACAAAAATATTACTTTTTGATCCAAGTGTTGTAATGTTAAACTTTTTTGCACTCAAAAAATTAGTCTTATATGATAAACTTTTCAGCACTGTTTTTTGGTGATGATAAGTAGACCATTTCACAACCATTTTGACATTGTAAACGGCTTCAAAGTGCAAGGACAAATTTTTCTCCAAAAATTCTAGAGAATTACTTCTAATTTGCTACCAAATAAAACGTTGCTGGAATTCTCAGGGAATTGCATTTCGTAATAACTATTATTCCATAATTAAAATGGTAAATGAAACGCGCTCAAGAAACAAAATTCCAAGAAATAAATTATCATTCCAACGCCCAAGGCTCCAAAAAAGTTGGAACGGTAACTTCAACTCAATGGTTCTCATGCATAACTCAACCAATCAAGATGATTCTTCTTTCCAGTGATTTGTTAGAATGTCTAGATAATTCTAGAACTTTGCAGATCTTAATTTGATCAAATCTGTAATTTTTGCGATCAAAAACATCGTTCCAACTCTTTTTTGTCGCGTGTGAAAAAATCGCCAAAAATTCTGTGGAGGCAGTCGTTTTAAAAAAGGCGGAACGATGTTTTTGATCGCAGAAATTACAGATTTGATCAAATCAAGTTCTGCAAAATTTTAGGATCATCTAGACATTCTTACAAATCACTGGAAACAAGAATCGTCTCGATTGGTTGAGTAATGCCCGAGAACCAGCGAGTTGAAGTTACCGTTCCACCTTTTTTGGGAGGCTTGGGCGTCCGTGTAAGTTGAACATGCGTTGGGCGTTCCAGTGTTAATCAATTCCTATGAATTTCTGGAAATTTCTTCCATTCTCCCTTCAAACGGAAGCAGAACTAATTACGAATGCATTTCAAGCATATATTGCTTCTTGCAAGCAAAAAAAAAAAAAAAACGCTGCATAAGTTTGATTAAGGTCGCAGAAAATTGAGACGCGCAACGTTTTGGTTTCCCGCGTTCAAAACCGGCAAACCTGCTGACTGCCGATGACCCACCAGTCTGGCACAAAGGAAGGAAATTTAATACGCGTCAAGCAGACTGACCGAATGTCGTACGATTCGATTGGTCAATCCATTGGATCAGGTGATCGCGTTGGGCAATTGTTTGGTCGAAATTTAGGGTTTTGCTGAGCCAACTTAAAACAAACAAACGAAATAAGTTTAAACGCGCAAACAGACGCAAATCCGCATAACATTCCCAACGACGTCATTCGACACTCTCACCGCCCATTTTTTTGGCGTTGCACAGATTTCGTCAGGTGCCAAGCCCAAGATGACGTGCCCGCGTTGTAGTGGCGCCAACCAATTGGCCAGACGCCTTGGAATCCGGAACGGCTCCTGCTAAAAATATCTTTCCCTTCTCCGCGCCCGGCGAAGAACTGAATTTCTTTTCCATTAAATATGACTCGACGACGACGACAGCTTCTGCTAATGATGTGCTCTCCCATCATCACTTCGCCGGTCATTCCGCAAGATAACGGTCCGACCTGCACGCGACACCTCGCCATCTCGCGACAGGTCCCGTGGTAATCAATCAGTCGCTGGCCTCCGGGGATCGGTGACCAACTCTACTACGTCGTGGATGGAATTAACCTTTGTTGAACTTTTTTTTTTGTTAAATTTTCAAACCCTAAAGAAACCCTTGATAAAAGATTAAGATTTAACCAAAAATGTCTACTTAGAAACAACTAAGTTATTAATAAAAATTAAATAACGTCTTCGAATACCTGACCATTCAAGGGTTAAACGATCCGAAAAGGTGTGATCTCTGGCAGTAGCGACGTGGGGATCATTTAGACATGTTTGGAGCTGGCGCTGACAATCGGCATGTTCGAATTAGTTTGAAACGCGTGCTTTGCTTGGGTTCGTGATTTTGGTGGGCGCCTTTTTTGTCCCCCCCTCAGGGGAAATCGTTGCTGGTGGGGCTAATCGTTTGCAAATTTTAGTTTGATTTGATTTATCACCTTTCAGCTTTTGACACTGATCGCGTTTCGAAAGTGCTTTCGATGGTGGTTAGTTCCGGAAATATGATGCTGGTGAAAATTTAGTAAAATGCGTCGCAATCAGTATTAAAAGTATTTTCTGGAAAAGAGCCTCAAATAAAAATTGATTTGGGTAACGCAGTGATAATTTATCGTAGAAAAGACCTGATTAGTCTTTTTAACATTTTTGCTTTTTTCCATAATTTGAATATTGTATTTTTTTGTTTTGTTTCATGAGTTTTTCCATTCAAGTTTCCATACAATTTTGAAAATGAAAAAAAGAAATTTTTATTATTTTTTTTCCAAAGGCCGGCTTGCATAGAACAGATCGAAAAAGTTCAAAAATTGTTGAAAAAATTGAACCAATATTTGACGAGATATCGCCAATTCGAAATTGAAGGAGCTCTGTGACAATCAAATTCTGAATTATATTTATTCTGGAAAAAGCTGTTTCTCAGCAAGAAGTAGTCCAATCACCAAAGACCAAAAAATAGATTGGCAGGTATTTTTTTAACATTTGACAAAGAAAATCAAATTTGCTTTTTCTTCTTAAAATATTTTGATAATGCGAACAATTTTGTTATTTAAACAAAAATCTAAGGTTTAGGAATAGGAATAGGAACTAGGAATTTAAAATGATAAAAAAATTGTGATGTCCTTTTCGATGAGAGAAATACTATTGACCTATTTTTTTTAAGCAAAAAATAAAAAAGCTAATTATTGAAATTACAGGTCCCGGTGTCAATATTTGAATGAAAAAAATGTTTTAAAATGCATCATGCACCTGTCCAGTTGTTTGGCAATAATTGATTTCCAAAATTTCTAAATACCGACGAAAATTTTATTTTTGCGAAAAAAAATTTTTTTGCGGTTCTGTACATTGTAATTTTATAAAAGTACTAAATATTTTGAAACGAGTCCGAACATGTTAAATATGATTATCAATGCAGAAAAAAGGCATTTAAGATTGTTCTCACTTGATTAGACTTATATTTCCATTGAAATTTTGATATTATTTAGAAAAAAAATTTGCCAACTTTTCAGAAATTTTCAGGTTGTGCAAAAAATCTTTGACAGAGTTATAAATTTTTTAAATCAATACTGATTTTTTCAAAAAATCGAAAAATTGGTCGCAAAAATTTTTCAACTTCATTTATCGATGTAAAATCAAATTTTCAATCAAAAAGTACTTTAGTAAAATATTGATAAAGTGCACCGTTTTCAATTTATATCCAACTATAGGTGACTTTTTTAAAAAATAGTCGCAGTTTTTCTTTTTTTTTAAATTAGTGCACAAGTTTGCCCAATTTTGGAAAATCAATTTTTGAAAAGCTTAGAAAATTTCTATATTTTGCTTTTTTTAACTTCGTTGATACGACCCTTAGTTTCTGAGATATTATCATGCAAAAGTTTAAAAAGCAGTAAAATTGATGTTTTCTAAGTCTCACCCAAACAACACACCATTTTCGAATGTCGATATCTCAGCAACTAATGGTCCGATTTATACTGTTAAAATATGAAACATTCGTGAAATTTTCCGATCTTTTCGAAAAAAATACTTTCAAAATTTTGAAACCAAGACTAACATTTCAAAAGAACGTAATATTGAATGTTTGGCCCTCTTGAAATGTTAGTCTTGGTTTAAAATAAGCTCGATAAGCTCAGAAAATTCACGAAGGTTTCATGTTTTAACATTGTAAATCTGACCATTAGTTGCTAAGATGTTGACATTAGAAAATTATGGGTTGTTTGGGTGAGACTTAGAAAACCTCAATTTTCCTGTTTTTTAACCTTTGCATGGCAATATCTCAGCAACTAAGGGTCGTATCTACAATTAAAAAAAAAACAAAATATAGAGAATTTTCTCAGCTTTTCAAAAATATTTTTTTCAAAGGTGAGCAAACATGTGCACTTATTTAAAAAAATGAAAAACTGCGACTATTTTCAAAAAAGTCACCTGAAAATGGATTTAACTTGAAATCGGTGCACTTTATCAAAATTTCACTAAAGTACTTTTTGATTGCAAATTTGATTTTACATCGAAAAATGAAGTTGAAAAACTTTTGCGACCAATTTTTCGATTTTTTGAAAAAATCAGTATTGATTCAAAAAATCATAACTCTGTCAAAGATTTTTTGCACAACCTGGAAATTTCTGAAAAGTTGGCATTTGAGGTCCTTTAAAACATATAAAAAAAAATAGTGTTTTTTTGCAAATCAAGTTTTATGGACAAAAAGTTCAATAAAAAATCACCAAAAAAAATTTTACCTTGCATCATTTTTTTCCAGTGTAGTCCGTATCCATACCTACAACTTTGCCGAAGACACCAAAAAATTCCTTCAAAAGATACAGATTTTTGAATTTTCACATATCATTTTTGTATGGCCAGCTGCCAAATTTGTATTGAAAATTATATGGACAAACTAATGATACAAAATGGCTTCTTTGGGCATACCGAAGGCACCAAAAAAGTTTCAGTCAGATTAAAAAATACAAAAAAAAATCGAATGACCGAAATCGGAGAGAACTGCTCCTTAACAAAAACTCCAGAAATGCTGTTTTGACGGATTTTTGACTAAAGCTTTAAAATCTATATGTTCATTGATTTTCTCGTTTTTTTTTATGAAATATCTAAAAATTGGCTACCAGTGGCTTGTCAGGCTATATATTTTTTAATAATTATTGGATTTTTATATATAAATGGCGAATGCGAAAAGAAAACAAAAAAAAATTGTGGTTATTTCATAATTTAAGCGATGATCTTTTTTTCTGGGGTAAAAAAGTAGAGTCTTTCAATTGCATAAAGTTCGAATTGTGGATCTGAAGAAAAAAAAAATACAAAAAATAAAATAAAAAAAAGTCCTACTTCGTAGAGAATTGCTCATATTTTCCAAATTGGTAAGGTTTTTTTTAACGTTTTTTAAAATGGGGTTTGTATTTATCTTGTTCTGCCATGAAGTACAAAATAATATTCGGGAGTTGCTTTGAATTTGGCTTCGGGATAAGGATTTAGGGTGTGGACTTAAAAGATCCCGTATAATTTTGTGGAGACTTAAATGGAAAAATTAGATAATAAAAAAAAATGGTAATGTTAGCAAAAACTAGGAAAATAACTCAGCTTTATAAAGTAATTTCAGACCAAAAATAAGCCATAACATGTGAGTACTATAAACCATGAGCAAAGTTAACAAAAACCGCCACAAGTCGGAAGTACTTTTTGCCTCAGGATAATCCTTTATTCAAATTAACCCTCAACCGGTACCATTCCTCACTCACACCCCGGTCATCGTTCAAATTAACCTGGGAAGCACGTGCATTTATTGTTCATTTCCTACCGAAAAAAAAGCAACAAAAACAAAAACCGCCAAACCGCGCTCCCATAAAAAGAGCGCTTCCTCTTGCGTTGCAGTCGTACATTCCGTCACTGCCCGGCTGCAAAACCGATGAACTCCGTGCGAGGTTGGGTTTTTCCTCCCGAGGGGCCAACCCAGTATGTACAAAACGATCGTCGGCACAAACAGTACCGGCGCAACTGGACATATTGCCATTAAAAGTGCAGCTTGGCACGAAAACATCCCATTAAACTGGAATGTTTATTTGCTTGAGGATGACCACTCACTACGCCGCTGCTACTAGGTAGGTAGGTACTACACCAAGTCTAGTAGGCGACGGTTCTTGCCTTTGCTTCTGTTCTGTTCCGTCCACTAAATCACTCAATCCCTCGAGGCAGAAGAAGAAGGCTTGTCCCCGCGTGGAAACCGTTACGAACCGGGACCACGCTTGATGTGTGTACAACTCTGCGTCACCAGAAAGGTCACTTTTTGTGGTCTGGCCACCAGCATCGATTGGTGTTTCGTCAAGTACCTGTACTCAAATCCAAAATAAGCCTTGACCTTTGACCTTCAAAACGCTGGCGCTGACGCGGTCGTAAATCTAACCTCACTTTTTTGTCAACTTGTCAACGAATAGCGAAGCAAAGTTCAGCCAACCTTGTGCCATTTGAGGAGACCTCTCTGGCCGGTCGTCCGGCGGTGGTCGACCACGGAAGGAAGCAAATTTGTCTCCAATTACAACCAACCGGTCGACGGACGATGGCAACGTGACATTGTGTTGGAGTGGTTCGCGAAAGGCTTCCAATTTCACTGACGCTGGCCAGTGAACCAACCTTCCTGAGAATTGCACCGGAGAGAAGTTCTGTGGAAATTGGGACCGGAAAAGGTGTCGGATTGAGGATTGAGCGAAATTTTGCACACAATTGCAAGAACTTGCAAGTGCAGTCAGTAGAATCTTGAGAAAATCGAATTTGTAACCTTATTGTAATTGTTGTCAAAACGGTCAGTAAAATTAGTGTAGAAAATCGATTTTATAGAATTTCAATTTACTTTTTTCCTATGTTAACAAATTGTTAACAATATTTATATCAGAAATTTTCAATTTTTTGTAGAATTTGCAATTCTCTTCGAGATTTTTAATATTGTATTTTTTTTTAATTTGGTTGGTAAAATGTTTATGTACATGTTTTCGTATGTCAAGCCATTTTGCATCATTAGTTTTTAAATACAAAGATCCGTACAATTTTGCGTCATACATTTTCTTTTGTCTTTTAACTAAGCTCATAAAAAATGACGAGGGGAACGTCAGTGCATTATATCTTGCTAACATCAAACTAAAATGAAAAAAACTCAAAATAAAAATTGCAAAGCTTCCTCTAAAAAATCTATTAATTATGACATGAAAATTTATGAAAATTTAAAAATAATATTGTATTTATTGAAAATTATTATTTTTTGCATCGACTGACCCCTCGATCATTTTGCTTTGTTATTGTTTTTTGACGTTTGTCTGCTTTAAAACTGGACTACAGCCAAGTTATCGAGCGCCCAATTACCAAACAAGTACTGTATGTGAAATTCTGTATCTTAAAAAAGATTTTGTGATCGATTTGGTGTCTTCGGCAAAGGTGTAGGCTATGTTTAGACACATCATAAAAAGAACGGGCACGGAAAAATGCCAATTTTTTTATTTGACTTTTTATCATTAAAGTTTATTTTCCAAAATTCGCTCTTTTATTTTTTATGTAAAATATTTTTATATATTTTTCTTCGTCTTTCAATGTTAACAAATGAATCTTTTGTGAAGTTTTTTTTCTTTTTTCTCTAAAATAATTGTATTATTTTAGAATCAAGATTAACCTTTTGAAAGGACTTTCACTTATTTTTGGCATTTTAAATTGTTGGGCATGATTTTTAAAGTTTCAAATTATTTAAATAGAAAAGAACAAAAATTAAAAAAAAAATTTTTTGATTATAAATCGAACCAACAGTTTCCAAAACATCGCAGGTTGAAAAATGAGGGTTAATTAGATGGCTCGGCTTTTCCCAGCTCATAGAAAGAAAATATTTTTAGAAGCAATTTAAAATTGAGAACAACTGAACATCTCTTGAAAAAAAAACACTGAATAAAGCTGAGAAATTCTCTACGAAATCGGTCTTTTTTCTTAAATTTTAATTTTTGTATTTTTTAATCCGACTGAAACTTTTTTGGTGCCTTCGGTATGCCCAAAGTAGCCATTTTGCATCATTAGTTTGTCCATTTAATTTTCCATACAAATTTGGCAGCTGGCCAAAATGATGTATGAAAATTCAAAAATCTGTATCTTTTGAAGGAATTTTTTGATCGATTTGGTGTCTTTGGCAAAGTTGTAGGTATGGATATGGACTACACTAAAAAATGATACACGGTAAAAAAAATTGGTGATTTTTAATTTCACTTTTTGTCACTAAAACTTGATTTGCAAAAAAAACACTATTTATAATTTTATTTATTTTTTTATATGTTTTAGAGGACATCAAATGCCAACTTTTCAGAAATTTCCAGGTTGTGCAAAAAATCTTTGAGCGAGTTTTGAATTTTTGAATTAATACTGATTTTTTTCAAAAAATCAAAAAATCGGTCGCACAAATTTTTCGACTTCATTTTTCCATTTAAAATCAAATTTGCAATCCAAAAGTACTTTAGTGAATTTTTAATAAAGTGCACCGTTTTCAAGTTAAATCCATTTTTAGGTCACTTTTTTGAAAATAGTCGCAGTTTTTCATTTTTTTAAATAAGTGCACATGTTTGCCCACTTTTGAAAAAAAATTTTTTTTGAAAAGCTGAGAAAATTCTCTATATTTTGCGATTTTAAACTTTGTTGATACGACCCTTAGTTGCTGAGATATTGCCATGCAAATGTTGTTAAAAATGTTAAAAAATGAAACATTCGTGAAATTTTCCGATCTTTTCGAAAAAAATTTTTTTCAAAATTTTTAAACCAAGACTAATATTTCAAAAGGGTGAAACATTCAATATTACGCCCCTTTAAAATGTTAGTCTTGGTTTAAAAATTTTGAAAATATTTTTCACGAATGTTTCACAACCACAACCTGCAAGACTTGCACAACCTGGAAATTTCTGAAAAGTTGGTATTTGATGTCCTCTAAGACATATAAAAAAAAATAAAAAATAGTGTTTTTTTGTAAATCAAGTTTTAGTGACGAAAAGTTGAATAAAAAATCACAAATTTTTTTCACCGTGTATCATTTTTTTTCCAGTGTAGTCCATATCCATACCTACAACTTTGCCGAAGACACCAAATCGATCAAAAAATTCCTTCAAAAGATACAGATTTTTTAATTTTCATACATCATTTTTGTATGACCAGCTGCCAAATTTGTATGGAAAATTATATGGACAAACTAATGATGCAAAATCGTAAAATAAATATTGTATTTGTTGAAAATTATTTTTTTGCATCGACTGACCCCTGAATCATTTTGCTTTGTTATTGTTTTTTGACGTTTGTCTGCTTTATAACTGGGCTACAGCCAAGTTATCGAGCATCCAGTTACCAAACATGTATGTGAAATTCTGTATCTTAAAAAAGATTTTATGATCGATTAGGTGTCTTCGGCAAAGGTGTAGGCTATGTTTAGACATATCATAAAAAAGTAGAAATCTTGCAACAGAGACCACCAAGAGCAGTAGATTGTAGTGTGAATGGATTCTTTTCACAGCTATAAATACATATTTTTTCGATCCACTTCCATTATAGAAAGTAATTTTAATGAAAAGAAGAATCTGTCGAAGAGCCAATCAAAGAAAATTTATTATAGAAAATACACTCCAGCCCATAATAAGCCCATTTTCTCCGGACTCGGCGCTGATAACCAGCCCTAATTATATTCCTTTCTACACCCCGCGTGACGTCGTTCAAAGAAGTGTGTCCGTCCAGATGTCCAGATCTTTGGGCCTGATGCTTTCTCATTTTATATTTAGCACGTGTGGTGGAGACCTCAACCGGTTGCATTCTTCAGCTTCAGAGTCCACCTCCAGAATGCGGTTGGCCAAGGACTGGACATCCCTCAAATAGCCAAGTCACCAGGCTACAATTTGCTCCTGGTTTTTTTCCCCCCGCGATCAATTTTAACTGTAAAACGCAGCGTAAACATATCAATCAAATTAAAATTGATGAGCCCTGGCCAGGTCCACGACGACGACAACGGGGACAGCAAATTCGTGCCAGTCCATCTAGTTGGATCCGTGAAACCGGGACACCCCGGGGTGTTGGCGCCACAGTTCTGCCAAGGAGGTGGTGGCGGGTGGTTGCTCATCACACATCGTAGCCGTAGACTAGCTTTGCGCGCAAATCGTGCAAATTCCTGCGATTTTAATTGCTCGAGCCTTCTCACCTGTCCGGGGCTGGTGTGCGCGGAGAACAACGCCTCCACCCTGCTTTGGGGGGGGGGGCGATTCTCTAGGAAGTTTGTTGTAAAAAATGTTCACTGCAAGGTTTTTTTTCGTTTTTTTCGAAGCATTTTGGTTTCGATAGCTAGATTTTTTTTTATATTATGTGATAAGGCTGGTACAAACATTATTTGAAGGTTTTGTCATCTTCAAAGCTGGGCTGAATAATCAGGGGACAAAAAACTATTCAAAAAAAAAAAAAAATCTAATTTTCAATGGAAATTTAATTGCAACCAACTGAAATGGGACCATCCACAATTTTGGTGGCAACAAAAACTCAAATTAGAAGCTCCATATTAGAAGCATGATTAAAAAATAACCCAAATTTACTTAAAAGCAGTTCTACTGAAAATGCCAAGCAAGTGCTGACAAGATCAACTTTTCAGCACTTGTATCGAAAAGTAATACTTTTCGAAACTTTTTTGGAGTTTGATACATATCTTGACGGTAAATAACATTCAAGCGCGAAACAACAAAAAATCTTGTTTAAATGGTGTTTCCGAAGTTTAAAAAAATTGCATTCAACACCTTTTCAAAACATTATTTTTCAGGAAAAATGTTCCTTTTGCAACTTTTGCTGTATAAACTACTACTTTGAAATTTGTTTTGAAAGACCTTAAACTTCATGTCATTCTATAGTGACTTATCTTCACCAAGCACAACACGGCGTGTTTTCTGGGCAACCTTAAGGAGCAAAAATAGTCATCGCTACTTTCAAATGTGTCTTATAAGAAATTTTCTCAGCTATCCAATGCTTCTAAGAATGAAATGTTTCATCGAGAAATTTCTGAGATATCTCTATTTTAAGTTTTTTTTTGTTTTAAATCCCTTCATCATTTTTTGAAAACATTTTAATAACAGTTCAGGAAATTTGTCAAATGATGTGTTTTATGTGTCATTTACTCATCAAAATGTGCAAAAAAGACAAGAAACAACTACTTAAAAGATTGCAAATCGCTAAACATTTTGAAAATTAAGTTTTAACCGAGTTTTTGAATAAGCAGGATTTATTCGGAAATTGAAATCAGAAAACCGTATTAAAATATATGTTTACGAGAACTAATAGATAATTACTTAATTTTTGTGAACAAAAATCAGCCGTCTGCTCTGATTTAGCTTGGATTTAACTGATACATACAACCGAAATTTTTGCAGGTTTGAATTTGTTAAGGGCAATCAAATAATTTTTTTTAACCAAATATCATATTTCCTTAACCAAAATTAACCATTTGCATGAATTGATACCAAAACATGTTATTTACTTGTAATTAATCCACAAATTACTGTGTAGAGTTTCAGGGGAAATACTTTTCATGAGTGTGAAAGGATTTTTATAGTTTTTTTTTAATGATCAAGTAATCAGCAATGTTATGTTATAGAAGTCTTCTCTGTTTTAAAAACGTTTTAGGCGTCATCCATAAAGTATGTCACGCTCTAGGGGGGGAGGGGGGTGGGGTCTCAGAAAGTGTGACATTACGTGTTATAAGTATAGGGAAAGCGTGACAAAGGGGGGGGGGAGGGAGGGGTAAATTTTGGCTGATTTTAGCGTGACGTACTTTATGGATGAAGCCTTACAAGTATCTTGATTTATTTTGAAATAGCTTGTAATGGAGGCTTCTGTTTGATTTTTTGTTCAAATTAAAATTTTATTTTTGTTCCAACTAAAAAAATGTTTGTGAAGGTGTTTTCAACATTCTCAATGCATTTTCAACAGTAAAACATAAAAAAATAAATATTTTTACTTTATTCTCATGGATTTTGAAGCATGCAACAGTAATTTGTAGTACATTTTCGATTTTTAATCATGCTTTGTATCTATGTTCCTGGTTCATATTTGTTTAAGGAAATATCATATTTATTCATAAAATGCAATAATACTCTTAACAATCTCAAACCTGCAAAAATTCATAGCAGGCACGTGATACATGTTCACAAAAATTATGTAATAATCCATTAATTCTAGTAAATTTTTTATTTAAATACGGTTTTATGATTTTAATTGCTGAATAAATCCCACAAATTCAAAACTCAGTAGAAATATAATTTTCAAAATGTTTAGCGATTTGCAACCTTCTACAAATTTGTTTCCTATCTTATTTTGCCCATTTTGACGAGTAAATGCCACATAAAACACATCATTTGACTAGTTTCCAGAACTGTTATTAAGAAGTTTACAATAAATGATTATGGGATTTAAAACAAAAAACTTAAAATTAAGATATCTCAGAAATTTCTCGATGAAACATTTCGCTCTTAGAAGCTTTGGAAAGCTGAGAAAATTTCCTATAAGACACATTTGAAAGTAGCGATGACTATTTTTTCCTGCTAAGGTTGTTCTAGAAAACACGCCGTGACAACACAACTTGTTAACAAAAAAATATCCGACACTGTTTTGGTTTTTGATCTGTTCAAATACACGTTACAAAAACCTAAAGCAAAAAATCAAACGTTTCTCTCAAAAATCTAAAGTTTTCAGAAAACATAGTCGCAGCTCGTTGCAAAGATCGATTATTTCAGTACTCTCTATATGAACCAAACTCGGCAGTGCCTCGGCGGAGGAACGTGTTGAAAAAATCATCATTTTGCTACTTTTTGCATAAACTACTATTTTCATTTTATTTGTTATGTTTCAACATTTCTAGACCAGAGATTTTTTTTTATTTCGGGAATTCCAGGGACAAAATATAAAAAAATCACAGAAATCGGGAAATTCCGGTTTAAAAAAAAATCGGGCGTTTTGTCCCAGGAATTCCCGGGATGTACGCAATAATTGTAATAGCCCTTAAAAAATCATGTAAAAAAGAAGTAAAAATATGCATGAGCAAGATACAACAGCTAAAACCTTTGAAGCTATTTTTTCTTCAAAAATTTGCCGGGATCGGTGGTGTAGAGGTAAGCGTGATTTTCTCAATCACCTGTTTGTCTGGGTTTTTTTTGTCTTGTTTCATGTGTCATACAAAAAAGCTGAAATTTGTATGACCCAATCTCATCCCCCAGTCCAAATGCCATCCCTCATGTCAGTACTGAAACTCTTTTTTGAAAAAATATTTTGATGCATTTTTTGTTGGGATATTACTAAATTTGTTTTTATTTGATAGCTATAAAATGACTCATATTTATACAACTATGTAAGAGAGTTTGGTGAAAAATATACATGGAATATTTTTTAAATATTCAAAGTTAATAAAACAGTTATCATGTCAAGTTCATAAATAGTATGACTAAATTAAAACAAATGTAACAAAAAAACCCCTTTACTTGTACATTATTGCGTTTTTCCATAGATCTGCTCCTTGGCAAATTACGGAGCATCTTCCTCTTCCCCCAAGTCAGCAGTGAGTTGACTCTTCTCTTTGTATGGCGAAGTCAGCGGCACTAATTCCAGGTAAGATGATCTCTCTCTCTATCGCCGTCTATGACTAGGAACGAGGGGGTGATGAATGTGATGAGTTCGACCGAAGGTAATTAACTGGCGCTGCGGTGGTGTTAAGTGTTAATTGCAAATAAAAAAAAACACACGACCATTACGGCAACTATTTGTTTGTGAATAGAGTTAAAAGTTTATTTTTTTCATGCGTGTTTTTTTTGTTGTTGTTGTGTGTGTTTTGCGATACAAGATGATCCTCAGTGGGATTGTTTAACAATATTGTTTTTTTTATTGGAGTTTGCAACTATGTACAGCTAAATGTGGAAGTATTATTTCTGGGTGTTTGTTAAAAATAGGAATACTTCGTTTTTTTTGCATAATGTTTTAATGACAAATGTCTGTTATAAATATGTTTATAGAATCGATTCGAAAATAGTTGTTCACATCTAGATTAAAAGTCTTTTCGATAATGTTTTGTTTGTTTTTTTCTCGTTTTCTTTTTTATGAGATAAATAGTGAATAGAATAAAAAATTATGATCAACTTTAGAAGCAATTTACTCAGCAGCAAACTAGTTCAAAACTTAAATTGAATGTTATAATAAGTCATGGTCATTAGGTTGTGCAAATTATTTATCCTATTTTTTTCAAAAAATATTAATTCCACCTTGATAAAAAATAATATTGCCACAATTTAAAAAAAATGGGTTGTTTTTTACATTTGAAATTAATTTATTTAAAATCATTGGTTAATGTAATACTCAATTAATTTTGAAACAATATAAAAAGTTTATTAAAAAAATTGCTGCCCAATGATATTTTGGTAGTATCGAAGAGTGGATATCTTAAATTGATTTAGTATATGCTAGCATATTTTATCTTTAACAATAAAAATTGATTTGATTTTTATAACTACATTCATTGGTTCTGATGTGTGTTGCATTCAGTAAAAAATCGTAATATTTTCTTTCGCTGATACCGAAACATTTTCAAATTTAAATATAATCGTTTGAAACAATTGTTTCACAATAAACAGTGTTTTTTTTACCTCAAATGAAACCAGGGTTTAACTTCTCCATATAACATCTTCCCGTCACGAACTATTAGTTACCCTTTCGATTGAAGCTAAAAGATTTTCCTTGAAAAAAGAAACGCATTTGCTTTCACATCCCTCAAACATAACAAGAACGATTAATCTGCAACTTTTGCTTCTAGAAGTATTCCGCGCTTTATCTTTTTTTTCTTTACATTTTTCTCTTCTCGCTTCTCACCCGTAAATCACTTTGGCTCTGGCGCTGGCGCTTTTCTCACTTTATTCCAAGTGGAAGTGCCCATCAATAATTCGCAATCAGCTGCTTTTGCTAATTTTAAATTCGCTCAGTTAACTGAAAAGTTGTGCGAGATTTTATCTAGTTTTTGCTTTGATTTATATTTTAATTTGTTGTTTTTTGTCAATTGGAGTTTGAATTAAATTTTTCAAAATTGTTGCATTTATTATTTTTTCGTATTTTGAATTTTTTGGTGCTGATTTTTTTAAAGGATAGTTGCGTAAGAAAATTGTTTTGCTACCTTTTTACAAAGATGGATATATTTAAAATATTTGAAGGAAGCCTTAACAATTGTATAGACATCATTAAAAAACAAACAATAACATTTATGAGAGTAAACTTTAGTGCGTTGCTTGAAATTCATTCCAACCATAACCGATGTGGTAAATTCCATTTGGTGTTTATAAATTCTCATTTTCCACGCTGTTGCTCGACGAAAGCTTTAATATTGCTGTTCAATTTCGCTTCAATGACTATTGGGCAGTTCAACAATACCCCACCAACGACTAGAGCCGCGACGCGCTCAGCACGTCCCCTCACATATTCATTCAGAGAGCTTTTGTGTGCGAGTCGGCGTTGCACCAGAATACAGAATCAGGCCTATTGATGACTGGTGTTGTTGTTGTTGTTGTTGTTGACGATGCCACAGCCAGCTTATGAAGGTTGCGAGGCCATCCGAATCCGGGCCGTGGCACGTGACTTGTTGTGCACTTCCGCCGTGCGCAGCGTGATGCCGAAGATGTCCTCGTGGTAGCGGTTCTCGTCCTGGGGGAGTAGGATAAAACGGAGATGACAGCACGATTAATTCTAGAATCATTCCACTCTCTAGAGTGCTTTAATGAAAACGGCGTAAAATCTAGTGAACTTTAATGCAACTGCGATGTCCGAGAAGGACAGAAAATTTAAATATTTTTGCAGAAAAATTGATTAGCAATCCCCATGTCATATAAATCTTTTTGCATAATTGGTTTCTCCATACAAGTCTGGATACAATTTTGATGGCTGGTCGTACAAAATGGGCATGTGAATGTTCGATAATCTGTATCTTGAGAAGAGATTTTCGGATCAAGTTGTTATCTTTGGCAAAATTTTGCTTATTTTGCAATATTTTCACAAAATTCTTTCTACAACTTGTTCAAAATAATACCCAGCACTTGTTGATACCTTTCCCGAGCAGACGAAAATAACTTGGGAAGGTCAGTTTTTGATATTGTGAGAAGTTCGAAATATGTTATTGGGATGATCGGATTAGTTGTTAAAATAACAAAAATCAATAACAGAGATTTGTTCGAAGAATAACTTAAACTGTTATTATGTTGTTATTGCAATAGAGCAATTCTCTACGAAATCGGTCTTTTTTCTTCAATTTTAATTTTTGTATTTTTTAATCCGGCTGAAACTTTTTTGGTGCCTTCGGTATGCCCAAAGAAGCCATTTTGCATCATTAGTTTGTCCATATAATTTTCCATACAAATTCGGCAGCTGTCCATACAAAAATGATGTATGAAAATTCAAAAATCTGTATCTTTTGAAGGAATTTTTTGATCGATTTGGTGTCTTCGGCAAAGTTGTAGGTATGGATACGGACTACACTGGAAAAAATAATACACGGTAAAAAAAAAATTTGGTGATTTTTTTATTTAACTTTTTATCACTAAAACTTGATTTACAAAAAAACACTATTTTTAATTTTTTTTATTTTTTGATATGTTTTAGAAGACATAAAATGCCAACTTTTCAGAAATTTCCAGGTTGTGCAAAAAATTACTGACCGAGTTATGAATTTTTTAATCAATACTGATTTTTTCAAAAAATCGAAATTTTGGTCGTAAAAATTTTTCAACTTCATTTTTCGATGTAAAATCAAATTTGCAATCAAAAAGTACTATACTAAAATTTTGATAAAGTGCACCGTTTTCAAGTTATAGCCATATTTAAGTGACTTTTTTGAAAATAGTCGCAGTTTTTCATTTTTTTAAATTAGTGCACATGTTTGCCCAGTTTTGAAAAAAATATTTTTGAAAAGCTGAGAAAATTCTCTATATTTTGCTTATTTGGACTATGTTGATACGACCTTTAGTTGCTGAGATATTGCAATGCAAAGGTTTAAAAACAGGAAAATTGATGTTTTCTAAGTTTCACCCAAACAACCCACCATTTTCTATCGTCAATATCTCAGCAACTAATGGTCCGATTTTCAATGTTAATATATGAAACAATTGTGAAATTTTCCGATCTTTTCGAAAAAAATATTTTTGGAATTTTCAAATCAAGACAAACATTTTAAAAGGGCGTAATATTGAATGTTTGGCCTTTGTGAAATGTTAGTCATGATTTGAAAATTCCAAAAATATTTTTTTCGAAGAGATCGGAAAATTTCACAAATGTTTCATATATTAACATTGAAAATCGGACCATTAGTTGCTGAGATATTGACGATAGAAAATGGTGGGTTGTTTGGGTGAAACTTAGAAAACATCAATTTTCCTGTTTTTAAACCTTTGCATTGCAATATCTCAGCAACTAAAGGTCGTATCAACAAAGTCCAAATAAGCAAAATATAGAGAATTTTCTCAGCTTTTCAAAAATATTTTTTTCAAAACTGGGCAAACATGTGCACTAATTTAAAAAAATGAAAAACTGCGACTATTTTCAAAAAAGTCACTTAAATATGGCTATAACTTGAAAACGGTGCACTTTATCAAAATTTCAGTAAAGTACTTTTTGATTGCAAATTTGATTTTACATCGAAAAATGAAGTTGAAAAATTTTTACGACCAAAATTTCGATTTTTTGAAAAAATCAGTATTGATTAAAAAATTCATAACTCGGTCAGTGATTTTTTGCACAACCTGGAAATTTCTGAAAAGTTGGCATTTTATGCCTTCTAAAACAAGTTAAATAAAAAAATCACCAATTTTTTTTTACCGTGTATTATTTTTTTCCAGTGTAGTCCGTATCCATACCTACAACTTTGCCGAAGACACCAAATCGATCAAAAAATTCCTTCAAAAGATACAGATTTTTGAATTTTCATACATCATTTTTGTATGGACAGCTGCCGAATTTGTATGGAAAATTATATGGACAAACTAATGATGCAAAATGGCTTCTTTGGGCATACCGAAGGCACCAAAAAAGTTTCAGTCGGATTAAAAAATACAAAAAAAAATCGAATGACCGAAATCCTAGAGAACTGCTCAATAACAAACCAATAACACAGAAGGAATCATGAAGGAATAACTAGATTTGTTATTTTGTGCGGAGAGGTGGAGCAGCATAATAACAAAAAATGTTATTGAACTGGTATGTCTCCATAACAAAAAAAGTTATTGTTTTGGTTTATTTGTAATTTGCAAATAAACCTGCAGTTGCCATAACTCTTCTGTACTAGTCAAGGCTGCAGAGTCGGGTTCCTTCAAGCGACTTTGAATCCATACTTTGGAGACAACTCCGACTCTCAATGCAGGACTTCAGCTATCCAAAAATACCCGACTTCACAGATTCCGACTCCAAGTGAAAATTAGCTGGAAATTAGCTGAATCCGATGCCGCCTCTGAGGTCTTACTCCAGTTCGAACTTCAACGTCAGCTCCGACTTTCTCGCTCTGTGAAAATACAGTGTTTGTAATTCACATTTCAAAAATTCTCAATAAATAAATCAATTCCCATAGAGAATATAATAAATAGGGTTAGTGAATTTTCACGATTTCGCGGACAGCGTGAAATTCGTGAAATTTGAAGATTTCCTTGCCCTCCCGTGAAATTTGTCAATTTTCTCAAATCAATTCTTTAAAATAATAACATAATCAATTTTGCATTCATTAATGGCTTTTTGAGTAAATTTTATTAGTTTTCAATTGAAAAGTGTGATATGAATCATTTGAAAAATTGTTAGCAAAACCTATATTAACATAAAATTGATAGAACATTTACTAATATGCAACGAAAACTTAAATGATGTTAAAAAAAATCAGTCAAAGAAAAAAAAATAATCTCACATTTTGTTTATAAATTCTGTACTTTTCAACGGAAACTTGTTAAATTTTATTTTATTGTGATATTTTTTTTTGCTTTTTTTTAGAAATCAATTAATAGAAACATTCTTGTAAAAGTAACATTAAGTGGAAAAATTCGTCTTTCCCTTTTCCTCCGGTCAATGATTCAATAGGAGGAGCAAAAAAATAGATTGATAAATTGAATTTCATCAGAGTAAAGAAAAAATATTGAGTAAATAGATTGCTTTTTACTAAATAATCTTTCCAATTTTACTAAGGAAACTAACTTGATTTAGCAATATTTTCATGACCTGTAATAACAATTTATTTTTATTTTTTAGTTTTTTTTCGATTTAGTTTTTTATCTTTAAAGTCACCTTTTAAGAACATTTCACCTGTTTAATTTTCACAATATTTGATTACTTGCGTGAATGGCTCCCGTGGAAATAAGAAAAAATGTTTGTTTTTGTTCGGATTTTTTTAAATAACATTTTGAAGATTTCGTTACAGATTAAATTATTTTGCCTATCGATTTTAAATTTAGTTTTTGAAAAGTGAAATGAAAACTCAAAAAATATTTTCGCAAAAAAAAGTTATTTTAATTGTTAGATTGTTTTGTTGAATTTGGATTTGATATGAAATTCAATAAAATGTAAAGGATAAAATAATAGCAAATCGGCGCAAACTGTTTAGCTATATCAATCGAACATTAAAAAAGCAGCTCAATAAATGGCTATACGTATTTTTTTAAGTTAACTATAAGTTTTTGTAGTGTCACGTTCAAATAAAGTTATGATTTTTTAAGTTTATTGAAAACAAGCATGAAAAGTAGTTTCTGAGATAGTTATTTTAATATTTTTCACGTTCCGCGAAATTTTCGTGAAATTTGGTGTTTTGAAATTAAGGTCCCCGTGAAATTTGCAATTTTTGAGCGTGAAAAATCACCAAGCCTAATAATAAACTTAAAAAAAAACAAGTTTCAAAAGTTAATTTTATCAGATTAATTTAAGCTTAAGGACCCCATTTCATGGTCAAGACCCCAATGAAAATGGTCAAAGTTATTCCATAGTTCTAGCCAATTTTAGTAAAGTCCCTTAGGGGGTGTATCAAATAATCAAAATTGTGCGATTTATGGTAATTTTATTTCTAAGTCAGAATACCAAACGAATAACAAATCTTGTTATTAGGAGAGTTTTTGAAATGTTTTACATTTCTTCTTATTAGCGTGTTATTAAACATTTTCTGTATAATATCACTTCAATACAAAATCTTGCTATTTTATCAGAAACTGTTATTATTTTATCATCTTGAAGTTGAAGTTCAGGATAAAATAATAACACTTTTTGTTATTTTAACAGGATTTGTTAATGAAATATTATTAATTTTGTTATTAACGTCTGCCCGGGTTTGGTAACGATTTTCCTCTTCATTGTAAAGCTATGAAAATCATCATTGTTTGCCAACCTAGAAGTCAATGCTGCCCAAAATAATTAATTTTTTGAGACACACTTGATTTTGATCAAACATTCCTTCAAGATCTACAAGAAGGGTACAACCGGCATAAACTGATTCATTTTGTTGCAAAAAATCGTAAGTTTGAACTAAATACAGAGCATTTAAGAGTGATGATTAGGCCGTCCCAAAAAACAATGAAAAGTTGTCAAATCTTCGGTGCTCACCCCTAGAATGATAGATTGGCTCGTTTTGGGGTGTGATTTTTGAAATTTTATAGCTAAAAAATATAAATTGGACTATGTTTTTACAGGAATTTGTTCAGGGAACATTAAACTATAACTTAAAGCCCAAGGCGACCAAATTTGAATGACTTTAGTATGATTGTTACGCGAATTTCTGAAAAAATACTCGAAAAATGCGCTTTTTTCATTCAAGCTCCGCACGCGAGTTGTAAACCATTTTTGGGATTTTTTGTTGTATGAGAACATTGTTCCTGACATCCTAATCTATCATTCTAGGGGTGAGCACCGAAGATTTGACAACTTTTCATTTTTTTGGGACGGCCTAGTGATGATGAATTTTCTTTGAAAAAATAGGCACACGGAAAAAAAACCTTAAAGTTCAATTCCAAAATACGTTTTTTTTTATTTACAATTTTGAGAGGACTTAACATGGTATCTTTTGCTAGAGATATGGTGCAAATCTGGTAACGAGGACAGAAAAAAACAGTTCTGATGCAAAATCAAATTTGTAACGAAAACGACTCTATACATTTTTAAATTGAATATTCTGTTTTTTTGTGCAATTTGAAAAAAATATTTTATGAAGCAAAAGCATAATTTGAAAAGAGAGAAAATATTCTATGATCATGAATAACTTTTTAAAGGACTAAACACACTTATTATTGACATTTTCGAACGTTCGGTTAGGTTTTGAAATTTTGAAGTATTTTTTATTGATATGATCATCAATGATGATCAACGATGATCAAAAAACGACAACTAATTTGGAAAAAAATGAGTAAATCTATTTTTTTACTCTTACTCTTTGCATGTCCATATCTCAGCATCCAAAGGCCATATCAACAAAGTTCAAAAAAGCAAAATGAAGGGAAGTTTCTGAGCTCTTCAAAAATAAAACAAAATTAGTGAGCAATTAATGGGCACTATTTTGAACATTGAAAAAAATGCGACTTTTTCATAGTTCATGTCGATCAAATATATTTTCAATTTTTGTGAAATTGAAATGTACAGCACCAATAAAAAAATTTTGCGAAAAAATATTTCTTCTCTTGGCAGATTATTTTGAAAATTAATGATTGCAAAACAACTTTGCAGTGTAAAATGCATTTTCAAACATTTTTTTCTATTCAAATGTTAATATCATAGCTTGTAATTTCATTTCTTTTTTATAATTTTTGTTTTGTTACCAACTCCTCGTCTTTGGTCATAGTCGAGGGACATAAATTTGAAAAAAATATTCACAATGGCCTGACCTTAAATGGCTTTAAGTTGAAAACGGTGTTTTTTTTATTTATTTAAACTAAAGTACTTTTTATTGCAAATTTAATTATAGATTAAAAATTTATCACTGTTTATTTTAAAAAAAACTTTCCGATGTTTACGAAAACAATATTTTCAAAAATTTTAAATCAAGACTAACATTTCAAAAGGGCCATACTTTTAATATTAAGGAAATATACCCATTTTAAGCCTAATAAGCGGTCGTGTTTGAATGATGCTGGATAATCTGGAGTTTTCCTTGAAATTTACTAAAACCAAGTACACCAACGAGTAGAGCTACTTTTTATGAACATTTCTGTTTATTTTCACTTTTATTAAAAGTTATGCTATTCCTTTTAGAAGCATTTAAAAAAAATATTTCCCAAATGCATTCCAATCAGTCGAGTGTATTGGACCACGCCCATTTTCCTATTTTCAACATAGTTCATTTTTCTTCCAGCGCTCTTTTGGGTCTGCTTAGTGCTGCCAAAATTAATGAAATTTTAAGCGAACACTCACGAAAAGTTGCATGAATAGGGTATTTTAACCATTAGTGGACCCCCTAGTAGAGCCGAAGCAAATTTTTCACAAATTTTCAATATTTTAAGCACTTTTTCATAACCCTTTGCCTGTTATGGACCTCTCTATTCGGGTCCATAATCCGATTGTGGAGCCGGGTCCACTATAGGCAAACTGTTATTTTTATACCTAGTTTAACCGATATTTGATGTGTTGATGCATTGTGTAGGTCTAATGATAGATATAATGAATAAAAGATGGATTTTGCTCACTTTTCATCATGAACAAATTTGGCTTTAAACAACAAAAAAACCTAACAGACATTTAAACACATTTATTTCCGAAAAAGATCAGAGAAAACGTTTCAAAAACCACTGTAAACATAAAAATAATATAAAAAAAGTAATCTTGATGCAAATTTTTCCATATTAATTACATAAATGGTTGACCGATACTAAACAATAGAATTGTTTACAGTTGCTGATAAAACCACGCATGTTTATTGGAAAAAAATGTTTTGTAATTGATTTATTATTATAAAATATCATTTTAAACTGCAACTATGATGCTTCAGTTAAGTACCATTAACTAAAGTTTTGATTAATTATAAATTCTTTCGGCTTCAGCATATTTGGTACTTTTAACATGAAAACAGCTGTATTTATATTCATAATTGAAAAAAAAATGCGTTTAGGTTGATTACAACAAGCATTTATGGTATTTAAGAGAAACTTTTGCTTAAAACACTTTTTATTTTATTTTTGTAAGTTAAATTAACAGGGGTCCACTTTTGGAAAAGTTTAGATTTTCGTTGTCCTACACGCAAAAAAAATTTGTGAGTTTGAATCGACAAACTTGTTTGTTATCAACGAACATCGTGGATTATTGAACTGAAAAACTAATTTTGTGAGTTCTATAATCACTTATTATCAATCCTACAAATATTCTGTCAGTTCGACAAACACGATTGTTGATTTCACTTCGATTTTTATTGACGTGTACTTATTATTGAGAATGTAAGTTTTTTTCAACGTCACCGAATACCAAGATGGCTGAAAACAGAAAAAAAGGAGGCGAATAGATTTCTTCGTGCTGATTTGCCGGATTCGGCCAGTCCGTAAGTATTTATTAACTTTTGTATAAGATCTAAGTATAATGTATTTATCTTTCCATACCAATTAGGGAAGGTCGCGAATCAAACTAGGTCCAGTTCCGAAGAACGTTCCGGCTTTCCTGGCAGTGTCAGGTAAGAATGAATTCTTTGCTTTTTAATTTGCTTTCAGGAACAACCGAACAAATAAGTTGATTGCCAAGTGATAAATATATTTTAAATTTTATTTTCAGTATATTCCCAAAATGATCCCACAGTGACGACCGCCAAGGATTTTCCAGGGTTCCCCAGGGAGCTGCTAGAAAATAGGGTTTAACACGAGGATAAAGGAGTGATTGGCCGGGTCGAATTTCATGATGAATGTAAGTTTGAGTAGTATCTCGTAATTAATAAAATATAAACAAACTGAAAAACAATATTGCGTTTTAATAAAAGAAAAAAGAAGAAGAAAACGAAAAACCAGAAAAGCAATTTGATAAAATGGATTCTTCTTTTGATAAACATGTTTGTTGAACCACCACTCATGATTGTTGTTAGAGTAAAAATGTCACGTTAGGGCATTGACAAACATGTTTATTAGAACCACAAAATTTGTTAGGTTAAATTTGACAAACATGTTTACTGGCCCTGAGATGACAATCCTGTTTGTGGGATGCACCCAACATTTTGCTAGGTTTACAATTGGATTTTTCTGCGTGTATATTGAACCCCCCTAATTTTTGCTCGAGAATGAGCAGTTCTTCGCTTAATTTTAGTAAAGTTTCTTAAACTTACATTATTTCTACCTGTTAAAGAATCAGTCAAAAAATGATTGGATAGTTAATTCAATCATTAAATATAAATGCAGTTTTGTTGTGAAAATGCTAGTGGCCATGGTTAATTTCAGATGTCGAACTCAAAAAACTTATTCCGGCTGAAAGGACACGTCAATGTCAGCCAACATTGTTTTTAATTATGCTGAACATGCCAAATAAAAGATTTGTAGACAAAAACACGCTTGAAATTGTGATTTTATTGTTTTTTCATCAAAAACACTTCAGAGGGTCCACTATAGGAAAGGGGTCCACTAATGGATAACGTACCCTAGATAAAGTTTCCTGACATCACTGGCTCACTCCAACAGTGAGTGAGTGTTGGTGGCCACTCTTTGTTATTCATTTGCCTTCGCTTCTCGCTCAGTTTTCTTCAGCCTTCGATTGGAATGCAAAGTGAAAATTGAAACGTCAAAAGACTTAGCGCATTTTTTTTTATGGCGCTTGTTAATTATTTACATGTTTTTCGGGATTAGTTTTCAAGTGAGTGATTAACTCATGTGCAAAAGAACATGTTGCCGGTAGCTGGAAGCAATTTTAAATCTTAAGCGCTTTGAAAACGTTAGCGCAAGTGAAAAGGCAAAAGACAAATTTGCGTACTTACTCGAGGCGGTGCCGTTGCTGGTAAGTTTATATCCTAAATAGTCTTTTTGGAGCTTTAATCGAGCATCAAACTCTTCAAATGACGAAGATAGGTGTTTGATTAGAAAGGATATATTTCCCCTATGTCAGACAGGAGTTTTTCATCTCTGAAATACGCACTCCTCGACTCGCGTTTTTTTTTAAATCAGTTTTAAGGAAACCGCCGTTCTCTGTTTTGCAGACGATAATTAAGTCGAAAACAAGAAACTTGTTGAGTTTAAAATTTGATTTAAATCGCCTAAAAGTTTTTTCAGAATCGGCATCCAGTGAAACGCTTGTCTAACTAATATTCCCTGTCAAAATTAAACCAGCTGATTAAACACATTAACGTATCTGCGTCAATGATGGTGAGTTCAGTGGCGTGTCACCAAATATCACACGACGCATTGCTCTGTAAACCCCGTCATGCTCTGTACTACGGTACTACCAAGAAGTGCCATAAAAACTAATTTATCGATGTTATGACCAATTGTTGTTCACGTCAACTCAGCACAAAATCCGGAACATGTCTAGCGTAAGCTAGTAGTGCCCCGCATGTAAGTACACGGCCTGCGTAGGTTCTTTGAAGATGCTCGCGCGTCAACGATCGCGCATTCGGTAATTAAACTTGAAACTTTCGTACGTGACCACACGACGTAGGAATCGATCGATCGTCGATCGACCTGCGAAAAGGGTGTTCAAATTTTGATTTCCAATTCGAATTTGAAGTTTAAAGCTTCTATTTTTTTGAGCATCCCTAGCGGGTGCGCCTAAGGCGCAGGGCGTCGATCTCTTGCCGGTGGACCGTGTTACCGATCGCGTATTCGCAGTTATGCACGAACCAATGATGCCTTGAACCAAACACTTGAAGTCTCGCGCAGTTATTATCAGGCGTCTCCATGTGGTTGCGATCGGCGGCCGGTCGAACGCGCGCCACAACAATATCCACATATTGGAATGCAAATTACTCATCGCGAAACATCGTCGTCGTCGGTCAGATTTATGATTACCGCGACGTATGAATGGAAAATAATTCGAACTTGGAAGCAATTTGTCTGAATTGGCTTTAATTTGTGTGCGAGTGCGTGAATATTTGGTATTCCAAATGAGGAAGGAAGAAGCTTCACGGTTTGTGGACAAACAATGCTCAATTGGAAACGGTCACAAGGACGCGTGGCACGTTTTTTGGAACGGAACACGTGACTCGGGCAAACGTGATGCATCAGGTTACATCTTGCTTCTTAGACATTACGATTTTAGAGATAACAGGGTGACTTATTACCTCAATCCAGGAAATAAAATTCTTCTTTAATATCTGTGTGCAGTTAGGAACTATCTTTTCCATTTTTTTTTTCGTGGAGTAGTCTCCCTGTCCAAAATCACACAATGACACCCCACCTCGATTGATTCGCTAATTTCAAATGCGCAGTTCCACGTGTCGAAATCGGACACCCTTCGCTCATCCGGCGCCTTTAATTGCATCGCATCGCTCCTCTCGCGTGGCAGATTGATCGTCACGATTTGTTTATTCATTTGCCCGCCAAACTTACCCTCAGCGACAGCATGTACTTCTCCATCTCGGACTCGGTTTTCGTGAGCTTGCCGGCGAGAATCTTCCGCAGCGTCTGGTACACGTGCTCGGCCATCGTGACGTCGCCGCAGACGTAGATGTGGGCCTTCTCGTTCCAGATCAGGTCGAAGATCGAATCGGCCTCGGTGAGGGCCAGGTCCTGGACGTAGGTCTGAAAAAAAAAACTCAAAGTTATTTTATCCTTCAAATTTGTTAATCTTTGCAACAAACCTTGGGAACATTCTCCTCCCGGGAAAGTGCCAGGAAAACTCGATCCAGAATCCCTTTCTTGACCATTTCTTCCTTTTCGTCGCGGTAAAGGTCAACCTTTTTCGTACGACATCCGAAGAAGAGCCAAACCTTTGGAAGCTGTAATCGGTATTCGATGTAAATTTAGCGAAAATAACATAAAATTTAAAACAAATACCTTAACATCAGGAAGTTCCGTCTTGAGTGTGTCCCACTCCTGCCAGAACGATCGGAACGGTGCGATTCCGGTCCCGGGCCCAATCAGGATAACGGGTCGGCTGGGGTCCTTTGACATGTGGAATGAAGAGGCGCTCCGTACGAAGAGGTATATCTTCTCGTTGTCCACCATGTTGGCCAGATAGTTGGAGCAAACGCCGTAGTGTTCCGCGCCCTCGCCGTCTGAAATTGAAAAGTGAAAAAAATGTGGGTTAATGTTGAAATCAAATTCAAAAACTTTTGAACGCAATCAATTTTGTTTCAACTCAAAACAAATATAGTTCAAATTTATCATTTTATGTTCAGTCCAATTTTAAGATATTTGTCAGTTGAGGTGAACAAAAAATTAAACTACAAGTTGAATGTTCAAAAATTAGAATAAAAAACGTTACTTAATCCACCTTTAGGTGGTTGGTGCCTTCCTCGCGTATTTTTATCAAAATATCTGAGATCCGGCCTCAAAAAAAGTTTATTAAAAACACTGAAGTACTTATAACTTTTGATAGGGTTGTCAGATCTTGAATCTTTTGGGCTTGTTGGAAAGGTCTTTTGATTACCTATCCAACGATGAGTCGCATGATAGATCCGGACAACTTTTTCATCAAAATATTTGAGATCCGGCATCGAAGAAGTGTATAAATAACACTTAAGAGGCAGTATTTGTAAATATTGCTCGGTTTGTTCTAGAGGTCGTATCGAGGTGCTCCGATTTGGATGAAACTTTCAGCGTTTGTTTGTCTATGCATGAGATGAACTCATGCCAAATATGAGCCCTCTACGACAAAGGGAAGTGGGGTAAAACGGGCTTTGAAGTTTGAGGTCAAAAAAACATAAAAAATCTTAAAATTGCTCGCATTTCCGTAAAACTTCATCAATTCCAACTCTCTTAGATGCATTCGAAAGGTCTTTTGAAGCACTTCAAAATGTGCCATAGACATCCAGGATTGGTTTGACTTTTTCTCTTAGCTTTTGCAAATTACTGTCAAAAATGGATTTTTTTAAAACCTTAATATCTTTTTCCAACAACCTCCAACACCCATACTCCTTTAAGTCAAAAGATAGGCAATTTCATGGACTATAAGCCTATAGTATTAACTTTTTGGCCAATCGCAGTTTTTCTCATAGTTTTTCGATTTTTCTACAACAAACATTTTACAATGTTAGTTTTTGCCCTGTAGGCCTCCATAGCGGCGTTTTTTGGTCTTAATTTTGTCATATTCGGAATCCTCGGACAATTTCACGTAAGTTAGAAGTATTGGAATTGTAATTTTGATTTAAAAAATAATTAAATAAAACATTTTTGAAAAAAGAAATCGATTTTATTTACCCTATGATGAATACGTCAGGCGAAAACCTGTTTTACCCCTAATCCAACAAATTGTTAAAAAATATTTTAATTCATTCTAAATGGCAATTTTTCCAATCAAATTTACAACTCCAATGCTTCTAATTTACGTGAAATTGTCCGAGGATTCCGAATATGACAAAATTGAGACCAAAAAATGCTGCTATGGAGGCCTACAGGGCAAAAACTAACATTGTAAAATGTTTGTTGTAGAAAAATCGAAAAACTATGAGAAAAACTGCGATTGGCCAAAAAGTTAATACCATAGGCTTATAGTCCATGAAATTACCTATCTTTTGACCTATGGGAGTATGGGTGTTGGAGGCTGTTGGAAAAAGATATTAAGGTTTTAAAAAAATCCATTTTTGACAGTAATTTGCAAAAGCTAAGAGAAAAAGTCAAACCAATCCTGGATGTCTATAGCACATTTTGAAGTGCTTCAAAAGACCTTTCGAATGCATCTAAGAGAGTTGGAATTGATGAAGTTTTACGGAAATGCAAGCAATTTTAAGATTTTTTATGTTTTTTTGACCTCAAACTTCAAAGCCCGTTTTACCCCACTTCCCTTTGTCGTAGAGGGCTCATATTTGGCATGAGTTCATCTCATGTATAGACAAACAAACGCTGAAAGTTTCATCCAAATCGGAGCAACTCGATACGACCTGTTACACATTGGTGAAAAACTCGCTCTTAAGTACACATAACTTTTGATGGGGTTGTCAGATCTTCAATCTTTTGAACGTGTTGGAAAGGTCTTTCAAATACCTTTCTAACAATGTATAGCATGACGGGTTTTCTTACAAAAACCACCCTTTTTTATAATATTTCAAACTATATCCAAATCGTTTATTTAGCATAACATTTGAAGGACTTTTCTAAACTTCATAATATTAACTAGGGACGAATCGAATGAGACCAAAACGGTCCAAATCGGTCCAGTCAGTCCGGAGATAATTGTGTGCATATTTTTCGGTGCACGGACTCACATCCAGACACACGCACAAACATTTGTTCAGAATTTGATTCTGAGTCGATAGGTATACGTGAAGGTGGGTCTACGAGGTCAAATAAAGAAGTTCATTTTTCGAGTGATTTTATAGCCTTTCCTCATTGAGGTGAGGAAGGCAAAAAAGGTCCATTTCCTGATCTCAAATAAAGTCTAAAAACTTGATTAAACTTAGGGTATGAAACGATAAGAATTTAAATTTACAAACAGAATTTTTATGTAAAGAAATAAACAGTGCAAAAATCAATTTGAAAAATTCCAATGCAAAGTCGACAAAACTTGTAAAAACTTGGTGAGATTCTTAGTTTTTTAAGCAAAATAATCATCAAATCATTGTATAATTTTTGCCTTTATTAATATAGCTTTTAACCAAAATTGAGTAACAATACCGCTACCGTCATCTGGGGCGAATCGGGACACATGGGGCGAAATGGGACAGCAGTTTTAGCAATGTTGCAGCCTATTGTTTTGGTTTTGGTTAGACCAGATTCAGAGCAACAAAATGTATTAATTCATTCCCAAATTTTGAGCTTGCAGTGCTCTAAATGTGATGTCCCTGTTCAGACTACAGTCCCGATTCACCCCAGTTGATGGTACTTAAGTTTGAATAAATAACACAAAATATTTGAATTTAATCAAATTTTTTAAAAACCTTGAATTTTCCAAAACGCATTTTTTTCGGAATTAAAAAAAAATGTTAGGCGCCAAAGGGAAACGAAAGCAAAAGAAAAATTATAATAATTTTGACTATTTTCAGGGTGGTTCAAACACTCGCGATTTTCGCGAATTCTGTTGAATGTTGCTGTGTGTCTGTCTTCAAGAATACAACACAGGTTTCGATGGCCAGTGCAAACGTATGTGTAGATCTAGAATTTCCAGAAAAAAGTACAAAGATTCATCTAAATCCTGCTCGGTGGAAGCAATATAGAATTCCACGAAATCCGCAAAATTCACGACAATCGCGAATATTGCGAAAATTTAACCACCCTGTATTTTAAATACCGTTAACCGGGAATAAAGAATTATGTAACAAATATTTTTAAATTTGTTTAAGTTTTATTTCAATAGTCATGTTAGGAAAACATGTATAATATTTTTTTAAAGTTTTTCCAAGGAATATTTGAAAAATCACGCAGGATTTTTTTTTATTACAGATGACTTCAACAGTCAAAATGATTATTCCAAATTTTGTTTCAAATGTGCTGAACACAATGTATTCTTAAAATGGACCTTTACTAAGTTTACTAAATATTTATTTTTTGTTTAACAAATCACATCTAAACGTCTTCTTAACTAAATTCATTGACCTATTTTGTATTTAAAAAAAAATTGAGGCAGCTATGTTGATAAGTATTTAAATTTTGCTTGAAATTCTCAAGGTAATTATTTTTCTGGAAAATAACAGCAAATGATACAATTTTCACTGGAGCATTTAAAAAAACCCTTTCAACGTTTCTTCATTTATTTATTTACAATTATTTTCCTGAAATGTTTAGAATTAATTTATTTATTTTTGAAAATTGTTTCGATTCAACTTACAAATTATAATTTAAATACTTATTTTTTATTTTCTTTGTGGATAGGTGTCTAACATATTCGAAAAGGCAGTCCATTTTCCGATTCAAACTTATTTTCATTTTGAACTTGCAATCCTAGCGCCAACGTGAACGCTATAACAATTAAATTGAATTGAAAAAAAAAAACATTAATGTTAAATATTGACAGTGCACTATATTTGGATAAAAAAGTTGATTTTACAATCAATTGTTCTAAAAAGTGTGTTTAAGGAGACTTGACCCATGCATTTTTACAGTCACTGGAATCAGCCTCAAGCTTAAATAATTTGCTTGATTTTTCGTACATGGATTCTTTTAGTATAGTTGTGGATGACTTACTGCAGTTTGGACTATTTTTCAAATGTTTTGTAAACAAAATAATTACCAGCTTTTGGAAACATGCTCAATTTTGGTATAAAAATAATCTTTCATGTTTTTAAATCTTTGGGTGAATAAGGGAGATCAGGTTACCCCTAACGTTTTGAAAATGCCGGTTTAAAAAAAATCAAACGCTTGGCATGATTCGCAGAGTTCATCTGATTAAATACCCTTATCAGCCAGACATAGTTGATTGTTTAAGCTTTCACTTCATGCAAAACGTTCATAGTTTTGTGAGAAATTGATAGAGTTATGTGCGAGACAAAAAAAGGACCAAGTCTCCCCACTCTCCCCTATTTCACCAACAAATGGCGGGATCAAAAATATTAAATAGGAAAAATATAGAGAATTTTCTGAGCTATTTCAAAATATTGGTTTAAAAAACATTTTGTATAAATTTATTTTGTCAATTGGTACAGTCCAGACTCCATTACAGACGTGTCATGGGGAAAAAAAAAATACTTTGGATAATTTGGTTGTCTTGTTTTAGATCTTAGAGCTTTGGAAGGCAATCAATCACTCAAATTTGCCTATAATAAAATTGCAAAACTTGAATTTAATATTGAAAGTGAGAAAATAAAATAAAAACGATTATCCGAAGTTCCAAAGAAATTTCGGATAATCGAACTGAGGATAATCAAAACATTGGATAATCTAGTCTGGATTGTTTATTAAGAATATTTTTTAAAATTTAAATTAATATGATTTTTCTCGTTTTCGATGCAGTTGTCTTATACTCAACCCACCTTCCGCCCGGTACGACACGATAGCCACCGTAAGATGAATCTCGTCCGAGTACTTGCGCGGAGAGGATGAAATCGAGTAGAACCGGGGCTGCAGAGCGTTCAGCTGGGCCACGAACACCGTAGCCGGTGGTTTACAGGAGGGAAACTCCTCCAGCACCTCCAACAGGTGGGGCAACTTCCAGTAACGCCAATCCTCATAGACGGATGGTTCCTGGAAATTTAAAGATTTTTTAGCAAATCGAGCTTCAATTCAGTATGTTTGTCTCACATTCGCCAACATCGTAAGCCTTTCCTCGTCCTCCTTTTCCTGGCAGCACGAGGCCAGGAAGGTCAGCAGTTGTCGTGATGGAGGCGTCGTAATGTCCAGGAACCGGCTTAGAAGCGTCCGGAGCGAGCAAATCGGTATCCTTTCGTGTTGTTCCCACGATTTGTAAACACCTGGAAATTCAAAAAATAAAGCAACATTTGTTATGCTCCACTACAGAGTTCATCGAGAGAGTGAGTGTCCTCTCTTGAGTTACCGTTTTGGGTTTGCTTTTCCTTTAGGACCTGCAGCTGGAGGGTCTCGTCCGGATCGGTAACGCCGGTCAGCCGCTTGATTATACCGTCCACGATTTCGGCCCGATTGGCGGGGAAAATTCCCACGTGGTCACCGGGCTCGTAGGCCATCTGGAAGGGGGAGAAATGAAGAGCTTGAAATGAGTGTCTGAGAAAATTGGGTTCATCGAAAAGCACGTGTTCGACAGTGTTGCCGGATTTTGCAGTTAGACAGTCAACAAGTAACATTATTTTTATAATAAGACTCTTTCTAAAAATTTTTTGGTAGAAATCAAACCTTAATTTGAAGTTTAAAAATAAATATAAAAGATAAACCACAAGATTTTTTTATAAGTACCTTTAAAGAAAAATTTTAAAAAAAGTTGACCGATTTTTTATTCCAAATTTGGTAACGTTTATAATCTAAGATGATTAAAAAATAATTCATCTCGCAACATCGAGAAACCCTACAACGTTGAATTTCCAAACTGTTATACCGTGAGATCTTCTCTCGTTTTTCTCTCAAGAGAACGAGTGCCCCGCATTCATTCCTTCAGCACTCACAATGCAACAAGTCCCACCCCAAACCACCCACAACATACACACACATCGGGTGGTTGCCTATATTCCGGAGAAGGAGTGGCACTCAACATAGCGCACAACCCTCCATACTCACCCCCTCGGCGATGATTTCCACCAGAATCGTGGACCGCTCGCTGCCGTTGGTGCCCTCGTGAAGATTGATCGCGTTCCGCTTCAGCGTGCACTCGGTGGCCTTTTTGTTGTGGTACTTGGACAGCGCCTTGTCCAGCGACTCGTACTCCGTCACGGGGGCAAAACGGACCGTGTTTTCCGTCAGCTCCGTTTGCATCGAAAAGGCCGCGTCCGAGAGGGTTTCCTCCGGGTCCAGGCAGAACGTTTCGCAGGCGATCTGATAGAAGATAATTAGTGAAATATTTGAACATTCTTTTTGGCCTGTTTTGAAGAAATTTTAAGGAATGCATTCAATACAAAGTCTCATTGCTTTATTTTTATGCAAAATGGTCTCACCAAGTATATTCTTTTCAGGAATAATCGTTTTGGATAATCGAAACTTCGGATGATCGAATCACGAGACATTTTTTATTTGTTCTCATATTTTAGATTGTCTAGTTTTAGTATAATCCCTGAACTACGCTAAAGTGATTTAGAATTTGTAAATCCACGATGGCGGCCAAAATGGCGGTGATGAAACATTAAAAAAATACATTTCTTAATTTAATAGGCAATCAACTATTGAACAACTGTTTTCAAGATTTTTTTATACTTGAATGTTATATGTTCCAAGTCTTCTAATTTTTAAAAGAAACAAAACTGTTTTTTTTTTTGTTTCGTAATGTTTATTCTAAAAAAATGAATAATAAGACAATTTATTATTATTTTTTTTATATTGAAATTGGTAAAAATACCAAAATTAAGAGAGTTTAAAGATATAAAAACTATAAAAAATCCCATCGAAAACAAGGGGGGGGGGGGCGGAAAAATGGTACGTACTTTTCGAGGGGGGTTCAACCTTGTGTGACAAAGTGTGACATATGATGGGGGGTTAAGTTTGGCCGATTTTTGCGTGACATACTTTATGGATGACGCCATACGGATAATCGAACTTCGGATAATCAAAACTTCGGATAATCGAGTCTGGACTGCACTCTCTTTTAAAATTTTGCCTCTAACCAACACTCTAACTCGTTAAATTTATCATAGGCAAAAGTTCATCTCAGAATAAAAGGCAATTTTGGTTATATTTGTCATTATCATGATTTGATTAAAAAATTGCTAGAAAGAAATTTTGAAAAATAATTTAAATATATTATTCAAATTTAAATCTTTGCTCACAATTGACTAATTGTTACAAAACAACAACGAAACTTGACATTTTTTAGATAAGAAATTTTTTGCAATTCCGTCGTGAAACTACTTACTTTTCCTGTCATTCTTGAACGACGAAATAGCCTACTTTTCTGTACCAAAAATAACAGAATCGAATAGCAACACTTTTCAAAATAAATGCTGAAAAGTTCTACTTTTCAGCACTGAAATGGGTGCTGAAAAGTTGAACTTTTCAGCACTTGTTTCGAAAAGTAACACTTTTCAACATTTTTTGGATTTAAACGATTTATTGACAACATACATGAACATTCGACTTAAAATTTCACTCAATGGGTGTTTTTCGAAATTGCAAAAAATGTTGTATGGAACTCGTTGCAAAACTGGATTTTTTCAGCACTCGTCGTATTTATCCAACTCGGTGAACCTCGTTGGATAAATGTACGACTCGTGCTGAAAAAATCCTCTTTTTGCAACTTGTTGCATAAACTACTATTTCAATTTTTTTGAATTATTTAAAACATGTTGGTGAAAAAAAAATGAATTATAAAAAACATATTTTTAATTTTAACAAATTAAAGAAAAATCTGGCGAATCAAAGCTCAACATGAATGAATTCGAAAAATGCTTTACATTCAACATTCAATTTGATTTGAAAAATACTCAAATGTGATTGAAAATTATAAAAAAAATCTGTTTTTGATCCAAAAATTGTTTTTTTAATTCACATTATTTTTAGAAGAAGTATTAAAAAGCTAAAAACGTAAAAAGCATCAATACAAATGTAAAGCTAAATTATAGAGTTTTTTTATCACAAGCTTGTAGAAAACTTCAAAGCTTATACTGCCGTTCTACGCATAATTGTCCCATGTTCAAAAAAGTGCAACGGAGAAAAACGCGATTGAAATTTTTCGACCGTTTTTTGTGTTTCTACGCATAATTGTCCCGTGGGTTCATTTTCACGCTATAAGTCCTTTATCACCTCAGTTAGCAGTAAATCACTCTTATTAGTAATCCTCTTGCTATACAACAGCTAAACAAGACACAATACTTCGTAAAACTAATGATTTCGTGAAAGAAAATACTTGGTGGGACAATTATGCGTAGAAGTTCAACGATGGGACAAACAGACTTGGTGTTGTTTTTGATGAGTTTCCTAACAAAGCACTGGATTTTATGGATTTTTCTTAAAATATACATCAAATTAAACTGGGACATGGGACAATTATGCTTAGAACGGCAGTATAGGACATTTTAAAAAATTGTCAACAATTTTAAGGGGTTGGTCATACAAAATACTTAAATATGTTTCAGAGGTAAGGGCATCTTTTGGTCAAAAGTTAAAAATGGTGCAAAATCTGGTACCGGAGTTACGACTTTTGGAAAAAAAATATTTTTGGAAAATCAGTTAAATTATTTTAACTATTTATAGACGCATATTCAAATTATTCATTATTTTAAAAATCAAAATATTTTTAAATTGACCAAATTTAACTTTTAGGCCCTATCAAAATTTAACTCTTAATTGTGAAAATTATCAATCTTTTTTTATAGAATAGAGCAGAAAATATTGTGATTTTTTTTGTAACATGGTTTAACAAATGAAAACTCATTAAGGCCATTGCAAATATTTCTCAAAGTTTAACTACCCCCCTCCCCCCCCCCCCTTTAAAAATCTGTCCAAAAAATCGGGGGGAAAATAGTTTTTTTTCTAAAATTATTAAAATGTTGACGAAATTTGAGTGCAGTTAGCTGGAAACATTCTTAAATGCATTCCCCTGTGTTTATTAACATTTTTGACATGTTTAGTTCGTTTGAAAATATTTTAATTTTTTGTGAAATTCCGTAGCACGTTTTTTTCTGAGAAAAAAAAAATTGGTCATTGCTTAGATATTTTGAAAACTCATGATTGCAAAACAACAGGGCAGGTTTAAAATGCATTTAAAAAAACTTTTTTCATTCAAATGTTGGCTTGTGATTTCAATTTTTATACTTTTTTTATTTTTTTAATTTCCACAAAAAAAAAAATAAAAGACAAATAAAACAAAATTATTATTTATTTTTCCGTGTACCTATTTTTCTCTTAAAAGTCCCAATCATAATCTACAACTTTGCTGAAGACTCCAAATTTATCACAAATTCCCTTCTATGGATGCAGATTTTCTAAAAAAAAAATTGAGCCTCTAATGGGAAAAAATGAAGCATAATGTCCCCTTTTTGAAAAAGGAAACCATGAACAAAGATTCATCCAAATAAAAATATACAAAATTTAAAATCTCGAAAAAATTGCGAAATCTATAGAATAACTCATGCTTAAAAAAATTCTTATCCCAAATTCTACTTCAAATTCTTATCCCCCGCCCCAAATTAGTAGACATCAAAAAAAAATCTTTTATTTTTAATTTTGGTACCACAGATCAGGAAAAAAAAGTTCAACTCAAAGAAATTTTGTAAAATAATTGATATTATGAGTTTTTTAAATATTTCAACTGTAATTATGCGTAAAATATTTTGTGATAAATTTGAAATTCGATATTTATTTTATTTGTCAAGGCAGTTTCAAAAGTTTGTTTGGTAAATACAAATATCTGAAAGCGTTCCTTGCTTCATATGATCTTTTCTTTAAAATGTTTTTTATTTTATTTTCAAATTTTCATTAAATGTGTTTTTGAGATCTAAATAAAAAAAAAATGAGCGGTAAACTGTAAACTTGAAACATACTTTGAAATAATCCCTTTTTTAAATATTTTTATAATAAATCTTTCGAAAACGGTTACAAAAAGTCCCTTACCTTAAACACCTCCGGTGCCCACTTCCTAAACGCCTGCTCCTGCCCACAGATCTCGTCCCCGGTGGCCATCCTCATCAGCCGCTCCCCGCCCAGCTCATCCAGAATGTTATCAATGTACTTCCCGTACGCACAAAAGTTCGGATAGGCCGACGATCCGAGCGCAAACACGGCAAACCTCACGTTCGACAGCGGCCCAAACGTCTCCTCGGACAGCGTGTCCGTCGTGGATCCCCGCAGCGAGTCCAACCGATCGATCTTCCGGTGCCGGTTCATGTCACTGCGCGAGTTGGCCTTGATGAAGGACTTGGAGGACGCGGCGATGCTGAGCTCGCTGTGCACCTGACTGTTGCCTGTTTCGTGCAGCCGCATGGCGTACAGATCTTGCGCGAAAAGCTGCCAAGGAAAAATGGGGGAAAATTTCAGTTTTTTTTTGTTGCTAATTGTTTTGCAGTTCAGAGCTCGTTTCAAGTCTGGTCCAGCTTGGGTTTGGGTGGTGTGCACTTTGGGAAAGGATGAACGAACTAAAAGAACATAAAACGAAAGAAAAAATCAAGGAAAAATAATAACTTCATACAGACCATTTTCTCTTTTAGCACATCCAAGTGCTCTTTAAATCCCTGCAGAAAACGGAAAAAGAAGAACGCAAACGAAATTAATAAAGTGAGGGGGGAAAGGAACTAAATGAAGTGGAGCGTTGGAGCAACACAGAAAAATTGTTCACTTTTTTCCCAGCATTTTTTTTCTCCATGATCCAGAATGCGGTTTTCCATCTATCACCAGCTGGCGGAGCAATGCAATGTGGGCTATTCCCCGAAGCGTTCCACTCGTTTAGTTGTAGCTTAGTTAGTGTCAGCAGAGTAGGGGCGGGCGCAGCAAATGAGCAAGCAGCAGAGTTGAAAGGTTAGAACAGCTTGTCAGCTTTGTTGCGGTGGGTGGTGACTGGGCGACCAGGAGAAAAATTACCCCCCAACCGTTCGGCATTACGCGTTATTAGTGAAGCGGACAGGCTGCATGTTTGATGGGGACGCGAGGTTAGTGATTAAAACTAATAGTTATTTATTCCAATTGATTTGCTTATTTTTTTCCTTCACCTTGAATTAATTATAAAAGTTAAAAAAGCAAAAAAAACGTTATAAACAACATTACAATAATACATTTCTGGAAAATTTTAAATTTTTCGAAAAGTTTAAATTTAAGCAATGTCAATGTGATCAATGGTATGGCAAAAGAGTCAAAAATCTTCCACTTTCCAATGAAAACAATTCACGATTTATGTACCTATCTTATACCACCGGCAATCACTGACGTTATTGAAGGTGTGAAAATTAAAAAAAAGAAAAAAAACTAAACTTGGGTCTCTGTAAACAATATGGTAAGTCACTTGAGAAGTTTAAACAAATAAAAAATAAACAAAGACAAATCAATATGATTATGTATCATTTACGAGAGAGTGGATCGCAGATTAAAAAAAAAACAAAATTAGGCTTTGAAATTCTATTTGTTCAGAAATATTTTTAATATCCTTGTTAACGCAATGTTTTGATGGTCATACTTTTGCCTTCCTCACTGAGAAAGGCTGTAATCCTGCTCTAAAAATGAACTTTTTATTAAAAGCTCGTAGACTCACCTTCATGTTTACATAGCGACTCTGAATCGAAAACTGAACAAATGTCTGTGTGTGTATGTGATCAAAATTGTTACTCAGTTTTCTCAGCACTGGCTGAACCGATTTTGCTCAAATTTTGGAATTCGATTCTGTTTAGAGTCCCATACGTACCTATTAATTTTTATGAAGTTTCGATAAGTAGTTCAAAAATTATGTATAAAAATATAATTTTTCGTACATCCAGATAAAACTGAAATGTATGTAAAATATGTCCTGATCCATCGTCTAACCCATAGTTGGTAGGTTTATCGAAAGACCTTTCCAACGAGTCCAAAACATTGAAGATCCGGCAACACAGTCTCGAGTTATGACCACTTAAGTAATATTTGTGTACTTTTTTATTCCGGATCTAAACAAAAATAGATTAAATTAGTGTCCAAACCCATCATATCACCCATTTTTGGTATAAATTGAAGGCATCCAACCACATAGGTGGATTCAGTTTTAGCATTAGCATTAGCATTAGCATTTTAGGACGCCCTATCCACGGATGGCTCCACAACGCTTATCCCTCTGTTTGGTCTGGTTGTGTTACACTGAAAAAAAATAAAAGTACCAAATTCCTAAATTCTAGGAATATTGGCTCCTTTCCTTATTAAGTAATCCAAAAAACCCGATTACTAAATAAGGAAAAGAGGCAAAATTCCTAGAATAAAGGAATTTGGTACTATTTTTTTATTTCAGTGTAGACCCTCATCCGGAACAATAATCCAACACGGGAGATACCATGTCTTCATCTTTTAATGAGTGTGTAATACAGCCCAGGGCATAAGGGGGTCCTTGCCGGGTCTAAGCTATCCTTTGGGGAGCGGAAGGAATGTTAGTAAACACCTATCTAAAGTGCGCAAGGATCCCTACGACACCTTAGGGGTATAGATGTTTGTAAGGCGGTTTTGGACTCAATGTTAGTAGAAAGGTAAGACCCTAGGATATACCTCGGAAGGTATTGCGGGTGAGTCATAAGGGTTAATTTTTGTGTGTTTAGGCAGCAATCTGCATTATTAAGCGTTTGATTATTAAACCTCTTCAGCCGGCCAAAGAGGGTTTAAAGTTGTAGTTATATTGTTGATTACCTTCAAAACTTAATCTAACCACATAGGTGGATTCAGTTAGTTTTTTATTTAAAATAAAAAAAAAACATTTTTTTTGCGTTGAAAATCAACGTGATTAAATTTTATCTTCTGAAGCACTTTTTATGTTTTATGATTTGGTAGAGCTATTGTACATATTATAACAACTTTGTTATTGTATTTAATGTTGGAGAATAAAAATTATGTTATTTCTTCCCACGGACTCATACTTGGTTTTATTTAGAATCAGAAAAGTTGTTTAACATAAAATTTCATGTTATTTATATGTTTTGAAGAATGACTTAATTTCCATACACTGATTTCTAGCCTGATCTGATTTCTGCTAAATATGAATATTCGTGCAGAAAAATGCATTTTAGATTGTTTTCAATTCATTAGACTTCATTTTTAAGTTCTTTGAAAAAAAAAAATTTGCCCCTAATTTTTTGGACTAATTTTGAAGGATGCGCCATAAACTTAAGAAAATATTTGCAACGGCCTAAGATGTGAAATAAAAAATGGGTAAACTTTTATTAGAGTGTACCTATTTTTACCAAATTATCCTCCTAAACCTAGGTTTAGGTTGTCTTCATCAGGAATTCCATTCTCAAAATACTTTGCTTCTTTGATCATTGGAAAGGCACCTACAAACCAAAAAATATTTAAAAAAAATAGTCGATGGCAAAAATTTGGAGTATTTTTCAGCTATACCAGCCAAAAGGCTTGGTAAACAAAAACAGTTTCACAGGAAGAAATGTTTTAGAAAATGTAAATAAAACATTTGGAAAAAAAATAAAGCACAATTAGTTAGAAAGGCAACTTCAACCGACTGTATCTCCCTTGGAAAAAAATGGAAATACTTTTTTCATTGTAATTTAGGGTAGATGTATCTATTTTGGATCTACCTTATTGAAGATGATTCTTGACATCCTTGTGGATCGCATGCAAGATTTCAGCAAAGACCTTTTTAGTAAGATTTACCAGTCTCAGGAAATTACGTGATCTACTAATTTAGAGATTTTTTTTTAATTTTTAGCTAAAAAACTATAGTTTATAAAACATGCTTCTTTTTATGAGATCAATAACCTTTTTTTGTAAGGCAAGGTTACAGATATGACTACAGAAAAAAAAAAACACTGATACCTTGTTTAACTGTTGGACAATTTTAAATATTTCTATGAATTGATAACAATTGTAATCAAAAACCAACAGTTAATTGCAACGAATTGACAAGCAACTTAAACAAATATTCTAATATTCTAAATGACATGGTATAATAAAAAAAGAGAAATTCTTGTAGTTTTTCGTTAAGGATTCGGACCTATTTTCATCTAATTCATAGATTTTTACAATTTTAAGAAAATATTTTGGAAAAAATCAAGAGAAATTTGCTAGCTCACTTCTGTTCGAACAGTTTGTAATCGATTTCAGCTTAAAACTCTTTTCAGAAGCTGTAATCTAATGTTATTATATGATATGCTAAGATTGGGTGAACGTTGGAATAACATGCTATTCTCTTATTATTTGAAAAAAATAGTTTCATCTGATGAGGAATACTTTTATATACATTCGTTTGAATTTTGAGTAATGTCATCTATATAACTTAAGCACTATCATCTATGTCCTGAGAGAGTTTTATTAAAAAAAGCACACTTTGCGAAAGCAATTATTCATCTATCGTTACCATGAATCATTTACTAGATTGAACTTCTTACCCCGTCCACCTAGTGGAAAATGCGTGCGATTCCTCCAAACTCCCCACAGAGTTTCCTTTATAAAAGTCTCCTCCAACACCGTTTTCCTTTTCATGCTGTCACCCCGGCGGCACGAAGCCACACACACACATAATTCTTTGCAGCATACATCATACAGAGTTGAAGTAACTCTATATTTCTCGGGGTGCTTCCCTCCGTGCATCAGCATCTCAGCAGCGCGCCGGCACGCAGAAAGAAAATAAATCATATTCACACATGTTTTGCAACTGTAATTTATTTTGCTGCCACTGCCGGGGGAGGTGAAAGTTGATCAAAAGAGTATTAAAGTGGACTATTTTAACTCAGAAACCCCAGGCGGGAACGAAGCTTGACTTTATAGTTTTCCCAAATTGGTCTCAGATTGACTTATTTCGATCATTTGTCTCGCAAACTTTCTTTGTTTGTCAATCATATTTCACATCTACTCGAAATTTTGACATCGATTTCATTTTCCAACGAAACAGCTGCGTCCTTCTCAATCAGCTGTGGTAAAAACGCGTGAAAACGTGCTCAAAATCCAAACCAACTGTCACGTAAAACGCACTTGCCGAATGAAGTCATCGTCGATTTGATCTGGATCGTTGAATAGCTCAAATAAATTGAGACTTGTTCAACTCTGACATTTTTGCCTTTTCCTCAGCTAAGAATAAAGAAAACAACTCCTCCTTAGCACATTTTGATTAAGACTTGTTATTTTCTTGAGGTTTCCTCCCACTGTGTGAGGTGGCGGTTTCGTTTCGTTTTTCCGACCACTTATGTTTATTTATAATGGTCAAGCCATTACCATTTTTGCGCACGGAACAAATTTATCTGCACGCAAGCCAACCCCTTCACTCTGGCACGAAGAGAAGGGATACCAGACAAAACGGGGGAAACCAATAGCGGTAATGGTTAAATTTTCCTTGGACCTTACACTTTTTTGTTCCCTCAAGGTTCACTCTTGAGGAAGGCTAACATTTTTAAAAATAAATGGGAAATGTTTTAATCAAAACACAACTTGAATTTTGTTTAAAAAGGTTTTAATGCAAAAAAACTATCAATGTAATTTTCTTATTTTAATTAATTTAAAGAGATTTTAACCCACTGCGTAAACTCCCGGGCAGACGGTAATAACAAAATTCATGCAATTTCAATAACGAAACGAAACTATTGGCACTACGCCCCCCGGGGCATGGCCTTCCTCTAACGTGGGATTTCTGCTCCAGCGCCTCTGACGAGACAGGAGAAACCGGGACCGACGTTTTACTTCACCATCCGATAGAAGCTCAGTGGATAAGGCGGGAATCGAACCCGCGTCTCATAGCATCATCGGGATCGGCAGCCGAAGCCGCTACCCCTGCGCCACGAGACCCGCAATTTCAATAACAAATATTGTTAAAATAACAAAAAATGTTATGGAATCTTCTTGAAAAATCCATTTTTGCATAAGGGTTTAATAACAGTTTATGTTATCATAACAAAAATTGTTATTGGTCTGATATTGGTTGAAAGCCAAAACAACTGAGGAATAACATTTTTTGTTATGGAAGAATACCGCCAATTGTTATTGGGATGATCGGATTAGTTGTTAAAATAACAAAAAATAATAACAAAGATTTGTTCGAAGAATAACTTAAAATGTTATTAGTCTGTTATTACAATAACAATCCAATAACAAAAAAATCATAACAACGAATAACAAATCTTGTTATAGATAACATAAAATGTTATTGGCCTATTATTTTCAAATATCAAAAAATGTTATTCCCAAGTAATTTCCGTCTGCTCGGGATATGAATTACAGCCCGGGCAGACGGTCATAACAAAATTCATGCCATTTCAATAACAAATACTGGTCAAATAACAAAAAGTGTTATGGAATATTCTTGCATAATCCATTTTTGCAAAAGAGTTTAATAACAGTTAATGTTATCATAACAAAATTTGTTCGAAGCAAGCCGTGCGCGCTTGTTGACGTTTGTAAATTTCACTCCACGTTTTTTCTCGTATTAAAAAAATCGGTGAATTTTCTTCCAAAAATTTAAATTATGGTGATATCCGGTGGAAAAGTTGGTGGTCAAGGATAAGCGGTCAGGGGGAAGTGATTTCCAGCGAAAAATTAGAAGCACAACCTTCTGGATTTTCCAAAAAAGAGTATGGTGTCAGATCGAGCCTGTTGCAGAAACCAAAGCTGATTCCCGGATTCCAACGGGAGAAATCTTCACGGTCAGGATTTTCCAGCAGCAGCAACTTATCAGCAGATGGCGATCTACATCCGGTACACTACACTTCCGGACAAAGGGAGGACCCATTGGCAACGTCATCAATCACAGCTACAAATCGTGATACGGTTGGCTGTTTCAAGTTTATCGATGGAGGTTCAGCGGTTCGCAAGTTTAACAACAAAACGGGCAACTCCAGAAATTCAAATGAAGCTGGTCTTGAAGATATCATTATTCGGTGAGCACGTTCCTGTTATAAAACAAAAAAAAACCCTCTCACTAATATTCTAACATTCGCTCACACCAGTCAAGACATCCATCAAAAACAAACTTATATATAAAACATCTGCTTACTAAATACGCGCTGATTTCTTGTCCACAGATAAGAAATCGGAAGTTCTGAATAACGTTTGTATCCGATTGATGCAAACGTTCTTTAGAGCGGGGCTTGTCGGTTCAAGCTGAGGTACCTCGCGTACGGCTAGCCTACGTAGAAATGGGTCACCGAAGCTCGGCAGAGCTAACACCCACCAAATGCCTATGCGAGTTATTTGCATGTATAGAATGGAAATCGAAAATATATGGAAACAACTCAATTTGTAAGAAGCGACCGCGTGGTCCCGTTTGGTTGGTTGCACACACACACACACACATGTTATCATAACAAAATTTGTTATTTGTCTGATATTGGTTGAATGCCAAAACAACTTTGGAATAACATTTTTTGTTATGGAAGAATAACTCCAATTGTTATTGGGATGATCGGATTAGTTGTTAAAATAACAAAAAGGAATAACAAAGATGTGTTCGAAAAATAACTCAAAATGTTATTAATCTATTATTACAGTAACAATCCAATGACAATCATAACAGCGAATAACAAATCTTGTTATAAATAACATGAAACGTTATAGGCCTAGTTTTTTCAAACATCAAAAAATGTTATTCCCACGTTATTTCCGTCTGCTCGGGAGTCCACGTGGCAAATCGTGCCAACCATTTGAGCAGCTCAATTTGCTGTGTGGCTAAAAATCATCTCCTCTCTATTCGCATCCTTCCAACCCCTTTGCCTCAGGACATCGTGCAGTCATTCGTGACCGGACAGCTTAATGCCAAGCATTTAATCAGTTTAGTTTTAATTTGCGAATTTCCCGCCACCCAACCGCGCCACGGTGCTGCTGCTGCTGCTGGTATGTTGTGTTAATCATGTTGATTACGTGGTGATTTGCTGGCTGAATTACAGAGTGCTTCAAGTGCCACTTTGCACCACTTTATGAGAGGTGCACTGTGAGAAGTTGATTTCAGAAATGTTGAAAAATTCGTTTTTTCCTCAAAATTTTAAAAATAATTTAGAAATTCTCTCAGGACTGTATTGGCGTAGCCTTGAAGCACAGTGTTAAAATATACATTCTTAGATGTTTTTGACTGAACCGAAAAATAGTTAAATTGTAGCATTGTTACAGACTATAAATGCATTTTGTTTCTGTGTCAAGAGAAAACGTACTAAGAACCGCAGTTTATGGCTCTTGAAGGTGTTGAGTGATGACCGGCAGGCTACCACCAGACCAGTTGAGGGTGGTTTAGCACTCTGTTGGTTGATTGCACGGAGGATTCACATTAGCTCACATTGTAGAAGACCTTTCTCTGTTGAAAATTTGAACTTTGAAAGGATAATGCTTTAGTGAGATGAATTACTATTTTTTTAGTTGTTTATTTCAAAAAGCAATTGCCATTGTGTCAAACAATTATTAACAATATGGAAAACTGATTTAGTTTCAAAATATGAATTAGTTTGTAAAATATCTATTTGAAGGTTTCTCACAAAATTTGATTTAATTATCACAAAAACCAACATGAACATAAACGTTTTGGCAAACTGTAAGCTGTATTACTATCAAATCCCTTCCAACCGTTTTGCATACCTCATCACTTTTTCATGCTTCCACACTTTTAAATCTTCAAAGTCATAAAGTAACACTATCGCCAATTCATGTAATCCTTCTTCTTAGTCCGTGATAAACGCCATCACTTTGGACGAGCAAAGTTGACTCGACTTTTCCTACAGCTCTTCCGTCGTTCCATCCCCATCAAGCTCCTACTCAGCGTTCAGCAAAGTATCCACGTGCCGCGGCAGAAACCACAATCCCCGTGAAGATTGATTATCAACGCTTCCCTACTTTTTCCCAACCCCTTTCCCTTCTCGAGCTACAACTTGTAGTAGGTACTACTAGCATCATCTTGGCCGTCGTCACCACCACGGCAAATTATGCGGTTAGTTTGGCGCGCAGACCGGAATCCCGGAAAGTTGCTCCGAGACCGACCTCCGAAATCGGCGCTGCTGTTGGCTAGGAGGTGGGAAATCAGTTTTCCGGACGTTGTTGCGAGAAAAGCATCAAAGGCAGCGTGGGAAAATAGGGTGAAGGGGTAAGATTTGTACATATTTGGACAAATTCGCTGATTTAGTCAACTTATACAGTGGTCCTCATCCAGATGAACCTCGCGGGACATTTTGACAATTTGGCCCAGAATCCCAGGTCAAATGTTTGAAAAATTACTAGAATTGCAGATTTAAAAAAGGAAGGTTAAATTTTCACATCAAACTTATTCAATGAATTTTCAAATGAAACTAATTGTTTTCAATTTAAACATTGTCGCCAAATAAACTTCCATTTCTCAATAACATTTTTGACGCAAAAAAAAAAGTTTATTTAATTCCATACTTTTACACTTTATCGGCAAGAAACATTTTTATGTTTTGCAAACATATTACGATTTTGCTTAAAATTTACCTTGTTTCATTTTTCATATGTTTTAAATGAATTTCGAAACTGAAAAGGAATTTTGGAAATTCAAATTATGATCTCAAAGTACAATATTTTTTGATTTTCGAAAAAAAAAATCAATAAAAAAAATTAATCTTGTTAAACAATCAAAATTATGTTGCATTGCTTCGAAAAAATTTGTATTACTATTATCGTAGTGATTTTGATTTGTTATTAAGTGTCTGAAGGAGATCAGTAGGGTTAGTAAATTTTCACTATTTCGCGGACAGCGTGAAATTCGTGAAATTTGTATTTTTCCGTGAAATCCCGTGAAATTTATCAAGTTTCTACATAAACATAAAATTGTTACAACTATTACTGAGAAGTGAAAACTACGAATACTTAAATGATGTTAATAAAAATCAGTCATAGTAAAAAAAATTGTTCTCGTAATCATCAAGTTATCACAAGGATGATATCAACAATCATTTGATTACAGTTGTTCTAATACAAAAAAGTTTAATTTATTTACAAATGTTGGCTTTTTTAGCCAAAAACTTGTTAAAATTGACTAAACAAGTATTTTGTGATTAGTTTTTAAAAGATCGCACAGATTTTTTTAAATTGAATTGATTTATTTTTAGAAATCAATTAAAAGATTAAATGAATAGTATTTTTGATCTTTTAGGCACATTTCAAATTTTTGCTGAGTCCTGTTTAATTTTCACGATATTTGTTTATTTTGGTGGATAGTTTTCTTGGAAGTTAAAATAGTAGTTTATGCAACAATTTGCAAAAAGATGATTTTTTCAGCACGAGTCGTACATTTATCCAACGAGGTTCACCGAGTTGGATAAATACGACGAGTGATGAAAAAATCAACTTTTGCAACGAGGTCCATACAACGTTTTTTGCAATTCCGAAAAACACCCATTGAACAGAATTATTGGACAAATGTCCATGCATTGAGTCAATAAATCGTTTAATTAAAAAAATGTTGAAAAGTACAACTTTTCCAAACAAGTGCTGAAAAGTTCAACTTTTCAGCATCCATTTCAGTACTGAAAAGTAAAACTTTTCAGCAATGTTTTGAAAAGGGTTACTATTCCATTCTGTTATTTTTGGTACAGAAAAGTAGGCTGTTTCGTCGTTCAAGAATGACAGGAAAAGTAAGTAGTTTAACGACGGAATTGCAAAAAAAAAAAACACTTTTTTTGTTTGCCCTGTTCTGAATTTGAATAACAATTTGAAGATTTCGTCACAGATAAAATTATTTTTGGTTATTGATTTTTAAATTAGTTTTTGAAAAGTGAGAAATTATCCTCAAAAATATGTTTAAGTACTTACTTTACTTTACAAAAAATATTTTAAATCATTTTGGCTGGATTGTAAAATCTTGCTTTGATATGAAATTTAATAAAATGTAAAAAGATAAAATAGAAGCGAATTAGCGAAAAAAAAAATTAGCTGCATAAGTCGAATATTTAAAAAAAGCATTTCAATAACTGAGAACACGCATGTCCTACATTTCGTTTAAAAATATTTATAGAGTCAATGCATAAACCAATGGATTTTTTTTTGGAAATTAAGAAAAGTTTTGTTTTGTGTCTCGTTGAAATTTATTGAAGAATTTTTATTAGCTTATTGAAAAATAATATATAATGAAGCATAAAAAGTAGTTTCTGTATTTTTTACATAAGGTTTTCAGGGTTATTTTAACATTTTTCACGATCCGCGAAATTTCCGTGAAATTTGGTGTTTTGAAATAAGGGTCCCCGTGAAATTTGCTTTTTTTGAGCGTGAAAAATCACTAAGCCTAGAGATCAGTTTTGCCTTCCTCACCTTACTGAGGAAAGGCTATAAAATCACTCGAAAAATGAACTTCTTAATTTGACCTCGTAGACCCACCTTCACGTATACCTATCGACTCAGAATCATGTTCTGAGCAAATGTCTGTGTGGATGTGTGTAGGTGGGTGGACAAAAAAATTGTCACTCGATTATCTCCGGACTGGATGAACGGATTTAGACCGTATTTGTCTCATTCGATCCGTCTTGGGGTCCCATAGGTCTCTATTTAAAATCAGCAAGTTCAGTTAAGTACTTCAAAAGTTATGCTAAAATATCGATTTTGGCGAATGTCCGGAAGATTGTAAAAAGGGTGGTTTTTGTGAGAAATCCTGTCATGTTATACATTTTCAGAAAGGTATTAAAAAGACCTTTCCAATGAGCCCAAAACATTGAAGATCTGATAACCCTATCAAAAGTTATTAGCACTTAAGTGTTATTTATACACTTTTTGGAGGCCGGATCTCAGATATTTCAATGAAAATGATGTCCGGGTCCATCATGCGACCCATCGTTAGTTAGATAATCAAAAGACCTTTCAAATGAGCCTAAAACATCAAGGATCTGACAATCCTATCAAAAGTTATTGGCTCTTAAGTGTTATTTATACACTTTTTGGAGGCCGGATCTCAGATATTTCAGTAAAAATGTTGTCCGGGTCCATCATGCGGCCCATCGTTAGTTAGATAATCGAAAGACATTTCAAATGAGCCTAAAACATCAAGGATCTAACAACCCTATTAAAAGTTATTGGCACTTAAGTGTTATTTATACACTTTTTAGAGGTTGGATTTCAGATATTGTGATAAAAATATTGTCTGAATCTTCCATGCGAACTATCGTTGGATAGGTTTTTTTTTTATCAGACCTTGCCGATGAGCCAGAAATATTGATGGTCTGCGAACCATATCAAAAGAAATGAGTAATAAAGTTGATTTGGTAAACATGTTAAGGGGGAATGTTGCTATTTTTACTGAATGTATTGACTTTATGAATATGAGGAAGGCATCAACCACCTAAAGGTGGATTAAGTAACGTTTTTTCTGTAAGTGAACTAATCTAGTTCCATTTTTACCGAGTAATTAGTGAGAGATCAAAAAAAACTTTAGTTACATTTAATAGTTAATTTTCATCTGACATCCAAACGAATTATTCATTCAGTTTTCAAATTTTATTGTAGCAAGTTTATCTTTTCTTATTTTTTATGAAAATTTCACGAACAATCAAGTTAAACAATAATCAACTATGAGAATCGTTTCCTTTGATCTATGAAGCAAAAATTTGTCCCAGATTTCATGTATTAATTTTGAAATCTTGGAAATAAAATCGGAGGGTGTCCACAAATGCAAATCTTATGTTTGGAAATGCTAGTTATTTTTTCTGAAATAAATGGCATCAAAATAAATAAAAGAAAAGTTTTTGAGACACAACCGTATTCAGAGTAAAAAAAAAGGTTTTAATTATTTTCCGATCATTCATTATTTTTTCTGACTGTACACAGAAAGAAAAAATGATGGTAATATTCATCAGAAAATGGTGACAGATTTTGTGTCGAAAAAAATGTGTAATATTACATCAGGAATTGATGAATATTCATCAGTTTTTGATGAATATTCATCAGGTTCACATTTTTACACATTTTTAATGTAATATTACTAAAAAAAAGCGAATATTCAACCTACCAAATTTTCAACCTTCCAAAATTCAACTTTTTTTGCTGTGTATGAATCAATCGCATCGACTAACACTCCAGAGGCCGCTGGTTTAAATCCTACGGACGCAAAGATTTTTAATGTCAGATAGAGTTATCGGAGCCCTATTCCCGCAAGGCTCATAGGATTTCGACAGGCTTTACGTCACATCGCATTTTCAGTTATTCAACTTCTATAATTATATAATTAAACTTTTATAAATCTATTTGTAGAGTTAGGCAAAACTAGATAAATTCTTATGTCAAGTTATTTCGTAAATGCTTCCAGAAATAAATGAATTAACAACAACAACATTTCTTCATTATATTAAATCATATTTATCATTAATTTATCATTCTTTATTAAAGACAACTTATCTTGCTCAAAACTCTAAAAAAAACTTGACATGAGGACTCCCGAGTGGGCCGGATTCCATAGTAATTTCAAAACCAGCTCGCGGGCCGCAGTTTGGTGACCACTGACCTATAACAACTGCTGTCAATTGTTGTTGACTGTTATGTCATTTTTGTCAGCTGTTGTTAACTGTTAGTAACTTATGCCAATTGTTGTTAGTTTTTGTAAACTTATGTCAACTGTTGTTAATTGTTGTTAATTGTCATGCCAACTTTTGTCAACTGTTGTTAACTGTTATTAACATCTGTTAACTATTGTTAATTGTTGTTAACTGTCATGTCACTTATGTCAACTGTTGTTAATGATTATTGACTTATTTCGGCTGTTATTAAATTACCGTAATCTGGGGTGAATCGGGACTACAGTCTGAATAGGGACAGCAGTTTTTAGAGCACTTAAAGCTTTTAAATTTGGAAATGGATGTACACATCTTGTTGGCCAGAGTCTGTTCTCACCAAAACCAACCAGAAAAATCAAAATATTGTGCTCTAACATGGTTAAAACTGCTGTCCCAATTCGCCCCATGTGTCCCGATTGACCCCAGTTTACGGTATGTCAACTGTTGTTAATTGGTGTTAACTATCATGTCAACTTTCAACTATCAACTGAAGGTAAAACTGTTGTTAATTGTTATCATTTTTAAGATTTGTTTTCAATCTGTCTCATTCACCCCATGTATACGTTCCCGTTACTGCTGGCAAAGCTGCGATAAGATGAAAAGTTTCTTTCCCACCACCTTCTTCTCGCTGTTGTCGGGAGCAAATCTGTACAACGCGCACTTTTCGGCGTTTTGTAGCTCACACCGATGATGACGATGATGTGTGTGTGTGTGTATTAGGGTGGGTACGGATTTTGAAAAGTTCTCAGATCAAGTTCTGGTGTGGTTCCCCTTGTAGGTCATACCCATAGGGACTCTCACGCCAAATTTCAGCTCATTTGGTTGAAAACTGGCTTGTCTCAAGCGGGTTCAAGTTTACATGGAAATTACTATGGGAAATTTTGAATTTTCGTTCATTCGCTCCTACAGGCCTGGGGAAAACATGTAGAAACTTCTAGGATGGCCAGAAATGAGCGGAATCGTCTGGAGAACAACTTTCCCTAAGAGACCAGGTCGATTCGTTCAACCCCCATCGAGCTCAACGGCAATACATCCGGGGTTTTCGGAACCAACGGTTTTCCCCAGAAAAGCATCAAATTTTCCTTAGCATGCTATGAATGCTAGATGAACACCGCGACGCCACATGTCAAACAGCTACCACGTGGACTAGCATCGCCTATAAAATATTACTTTTTATTACTTTTTGAACTATAGAATTATCATTTATGGTGATCCTGATACTATTTAGCTGTATTCTAAATCTCCAAATAAGAAAAAAAAACTGTTATGGTGCAAATTGTACAATCACGTGGTAGCTGTTTGACATGTGGCGTCGCGGTGTTCATCTAGCATTCATAGCATGCTAAGGAAAATTTGATGCTTTTCTGGGGAAAACCGTTGGTTCCGAAAACCCCGGATGTATTGCCGTTGAGCTCGATGGGGGTTGAACGAATCGACCTGGTCTCTTAGGGAAAGTTGTTCTCCAGACGATTCCGCTCATTTCTGGCCATCCTAGAAGTTTCTACATGTTTTCCCCAGGCCTGTAGGAGCGAATGAACGAAAATTCAAAATTTCCCATAGTAATTTCCATGTAAACTTGAACCCGCTTGAGACAAGCCAGTTTTCAACCAAATGAGCTGAAATTTGGCGTGAGAGTCCCTATGGGTATGACCTACAAGGGGAACCACACCAGAACTTGATCTGAGAACTTTTCAAAATCCGTACCCACCCTAGTGTGTATGGCACTTAAAACAAGCAAGAATGATGGGATAAAACAGGGAAAACTCAAAAGTTTAGGAGAAGGGGAGGTGTTGCATAAAATATTGAAGGCCGCCGACGCCGTGTTAGTAGTAGCAGCAGTAGTAGTGGTCGGAAGCTGAAACAGAAACTTACCTCGCCATTTTCCGGTGGGTCTCCGTTGCCGAACGTGGATGCGACGACCAGCAGCAGGGCTTCGTGCTCTATCGATGAGATGTCGTAATCCGACATGCAGTAAATCTGCGTGGGAGGAAGGGAGAGTGGGGAAATTTGTTAGCAAAAAAATGGTAACAGAAAGTCAACTTTGTAGTTTATTTGAAAAGTTAATCTTTGCGGTTGATGGCATCGGATCCGCGTGTGAAATTAGTTTCCAGCGCTCTTTAATTTGTCCCACTCTTCGCAGAAGTTTGAAATTAACTTCTGGGAAAAGTTCGCTGCTTAACCTTGATTCTGCAATTTAAAAGTTTTTGGTTTAAATGCAGGAACTTGATATCTCATTACACGGCTACTTAGCTCTACTTGATCATTTGAACGCCATTCTAAGATAAAGAAATCCCAGTTTTTGTTTAATTTGACTTGCTAAAGCTAACATTCTAGAAAGGGGGCTTTATTAAGAGAGCAATTCTTCCAGAAATCAGACTTTTCTTTAATTTGTTTTGCGCTTTTTGCCTAAAACTTTGTAGGGACCTTCCTTTTGTCCTTTTTGCGTTAGTGGTTCGTCAGCAAAAGTTTTAATTCAAATTTGACAGCTGCAGTGCACATCCAGAAATGTAGCTGAATATTGAACATAAAAAAATATGACAAATTCGAGATTTAAAAAAAATACTGAAAATGTGTGCCTTAATTGTTGTTCAAAAGTAATTTTTCAAATGTATTTTTTGTACTTTTTAAAAGTCTTCATGTAAATCCATTTTTAGATGGTTTTTCAAATAGCTTTATTTTCATTTTTAAACTCTGAAAAATTGGAGTAAAAGTTACCGAGATGAGATGCAAAGAATTGAAATTGAGAAAATTTAAAATTGCCAAGTGTTTTCCAATTGACCATGATTTCCAGGTGACGATATCTCGGCAACTATTGGTTTAATTTGCAATTTAAAAAATGGTCTATAGATCTATAGATATATCGAACAAACATATTATCAAATTGGTATTTTAATTGAGGTGAAAAGTCATCGATTGTGATTGGACACTCAATAATATATTAACTGAATGAATGTACATGGAAAAGAAAATCTGAATAAATATAAATTAAAAAAAACTAAAATTGGTATTTTAAGCAATAAGAAAATATGTACCTATGTAGTTTTCATTTTTTTTAAATTTTAGATTTTCTGTGAAAAAATATTTGTCCATACTTCTCTGTGGCTTAAAAGTTTTATTTTAGTCCCCTAAATTATATAAAAATACGGTTCATGAGAATTTTCCATTTTTTTAAAATAAGGTTTATCAAAAATGGGTAAATTTGTTTTAGAGTGTAACTATTTTTATATAGACAGTTGTCAAAATTGTAAGTAGACTTGTATGGACGAACCAATGATTTGGTCAGGAGAAAGGCCCCTAAAAAGTTTTAGCCAAACTAAACAAAAAAATACAAAGTGTAAACTTTAACTTACCCATCTTTTATTTCTTTGTTCAACACAGCAATTCGATTTACCCAAGAACATCATTTTTGAAAAAAATATATTGATCAAAAATAAATAAATTTTAACCTATGACTTAGGAAGGGCAAATCAATTCGAACACGTTGCCATTTTATTGAAAAAAAAACATGATTTTTGAAAAACTTCGCAAACATGTTTGAAATAATATTTAACCTCATTTTTCGGTGTAAAATTGGATTTCAAATGAATAAGCACTTTAAAGAAATTTAAAGAAAATGCACCGTTTTCGAAATTAATTGATCTAAAGTTTGATTCTACCAACTTTTGGATATCAATAAATTTTATTGAAAAGCAGGCTTCACTGAACACCAAGATCTGGTGCGCCGTGGTACGGTTTTCGTGTCACTCTAGAAACCAAACCGAGCTGTTTATTGTCACACCATAGCAACTGTACCGAAAGCACCTTGGTACACCACCGGTGCACCCAAACTGTATACCAAGGATGCAACTCAACATATGGTTGATCCAAGTAAACCGGAGGCGACATTGTTTTGATTGAGGTTTGTCAGCCATCATTCACAACTTCGGGATGGCGTGGCGGTTGGTGTCTCCGTCTTTTAACCACGAGGTCCCTGGTTCAATCCTGAGTACAAATATTTTTGAGGTTTTTTTTCAATATTTGCTGTCAAAATTACTGATTATATACATTTTTCAAGCAACATCTTCGAACCTGCGACGCTTTAGTCAAAGAGTTAGAAAATTGAATGGATTTTTGTAGTGGAATAGAGAAAACGTTCCATATTATGCAGGCAGGTTTAAGTGAAAATGCTTATTTCAGGATTATATGCACGAGAAGTTAAAGTTTATATTTCATGACACTACGAAATTCTATTCCTAACGAATTATTCTAAACAAATAAAAAAACATTCAAAAAATAAAATAATAACTGTCGAGATTCGAACCAAGAACCTTTAAAATACTAATGCACTGCCTTTGACAACCACACCATTAAGAACTGTTGAGTTCGGTTGGCTTGCTAGGCATCAAGAGTTCTAATCTTCTACCGTGTGGTAGGCGCAGAAACCATGTCAGTTTTGTGTACCCGTTCCACACCGCCGTCACACCTAACTTCGGTTTCGGTGCACCGATCAAGCTACCGAGCTGTGTCGGGTTTGGGTCGTGACGAGAAATGGTGCGCATAGAAAAACCGGTATCATAGCAAACCGTTGTCGCACCCGTCAAAAGGTAAGTCTGTTGAAAAGTTTAACAAATCTTTATAATTTGTCTTTTAAAGATTCAATTGTTACCCACTCTTTTTCCATGTCGAAAACCAAACCAACGAAATCTGAAATTCATATTCAATCTGCTGTTGTTCATGATAAATTCCACATTTTGCTAGCCAACGCACCCTTTAATCATCGTAATTGATTACGCCGAATTTCGTGCCCAAAGTTGAAGCACGGTGCCGTCAACCCCTCGGAAACTTTAGTCATTTAAAATTTTCGCCGAGCGACTGACTTCATGAATATTTACACACATAATCAACAGGCAACAGACGAAATCGATTTTAACCATGTAAATTTAACTTAGCACGTATTATCCCATGCTATCACACGTTGACACTGACTCTCTGACTGGAAACATCATAACATTACTGGAGGAGGGACCTTATTTTGATTTATTTATTGAAATTACAAGTTGTGTTTTCAGTTCAATCGTGCTTTAAATTTAAAATTCTCAACAAAACATGTTCAAAGGACTAAGAATTAGCTCCTTTCCCCTATTTTCGCAAATTCAACTCAATTACTTAACACAATCTGCTCAGCCAACAAACACACTTCGCAAGCTCACAACGCACCAAGTCCAAAACAAGGTCCAACGGCAAGACAAACCTAGTACACGAGACCAGGAATTACGTCGTTGTTGGGATCATTTCCGTCCGTCCTGCAGCTGTCAATCTCCGCCATGTCGCGGAAGTAAACTCCTAGACGGCTTCATTGTTCCTAATTTGGATCCTCGAGGGCTTTGGGAAATCCGTGGTGAGAAAACCGACACACGCAGTGTTTCAACAAGGACTGTCTCAAATCGGGACCGGTAATGTTTGGTTTACCGGTTACTGTTGAGGGGGGTGTTCCACGAAAATTGGCAAAAAAAACGGATTATTTCGAATTGTTGCAAATTGTTTAAATAAATCAGATTGTTTAAATAAAAACAAACTGTTTCAAATTATTTTAGATTATTTCCAAATTGTTTCCAAATTGTTTCAAATGGTTTAAAATTGTTTCAAATTGTCTTAAATTGTTTCAAATTGTTTTAAATGGTTAAAAATTGTATCAAATTGCCTTAAATTGTTTCAAATTGTTTCGAATTGATTCAAATTGTTTCAAATTGTTTCAAATTGTTTCAAATTGTTTCAAATTGTTTCAAATTATTTCAAATTGTTTCAAATTGTTCCAAATGGTTTCAATTTGCTTAATTTTTTTTCAAATTGTTTCAAATTGTTTAAAAATGTTTCGAATTTTCTTAAATTGAGTTGTTTCCAAATTGTTTCAAATTGTTTCGAATTGTTTCAAATTGCTCGAAATTGTTTCAAATTGTTCCAAATTGTGCCTTATTATTTCATACTGTTTAAAATGGTTTCAAATTGGCTTGAATTGTTTCAAATTGTTTAAAATAGTTTCAAATGGTCTTAAATTGTTTCCAAATTGTTAACAAATTATTTCAAAATTGTTTCCAAATTGTTTAAAATTGTTCAAAATGGTTCAAAATTGTTCCAAATCGTTCCAAATTGTTTCAAATTGTCTTAAATTGTTTCAAATTGATTCAAATGGTCTTAAATTGTTTTAAATTGTTTCCAAATTGTTTCAAATTGTTCCAAATTGATTCCAAAATGTTTCAAATTGTCTTTAATTTTTTCAAATTGTTTTTAAATTGTTTCCAAAATGTTCCAAATTGTTTTCAATTCTTTTCAAATGGTCTTAAATTGTTTCAAATTGTTTCAAATTGTTTCCAAAATGTTCCACATTGTTTCCAAATTGTTTTCAATTCTTTCCAACTTGTTTCAAATCGTTCAAAGTTGTTCAAAATTATTCCAAATCGTTCCAAATTGTTTCAAATAGCTTTAAATTGTTTCAAATTGTCTTAAATTGCTTAAAATTGTTTAGAAATTGTTTCCAAATTGTTTCAAATTGTTTCCAAATTGTGTCCAAATTGATTCAAATTCTTCCAAATTGTTTTCAAACTGTTTCAAGTTGTTGAAAATTGTTTGAATTGTTTCAAGTTGTTTCAAATTGTCACAAGTTGTTCTAAATTGTTTCAAATCGCTTCAAATTGTTTCAAACTGTTTCCAAATTGTTTCCGAATTGTTTCAAGCTATTCCAGATTGTTTCATGTGGTATAAAATTGATTCAAACTGTTTCAAATTGTTCCAAATCGACTTAATTTTTTACAAATTGTTAAAAATTGTTTCAAACAAGTTTTTTTGTCATCACGCATGGAACATCCAAAAAAAACGAAAAACCACTTTTCCCCAAAGAATCTGGGAAATTTTCTCCGTCACTGATTTGCACGAAACCGGGAGCTTTTCCGACTTGGTGGGTTGTTTTGTCTTTCCATCCTCCCTTTGAATCCCAATCTGCCAGTGCTGCCAGTCAGAGCGCTGTGATGCCAACCGGATTTTAACGTAAATTTGGTAGCAAATTGAAATCGGCACGTGTTGCTGCGTTCCGGAAGTTCCCTCGAGGAGGAGTATGAAATACCCAGCAAAGGAAAAGCGGGAAAAGCGTGGCTTGCTTTTTCCTCACTTCTTCTTTTGACACGAGCTGTCATCGAGTGAGTGTCGCGGGGAAATGAGCTGCTTAAGCGACAGCTTCGTGGCGCTTTTTTGCGTTTCCCAGACTCCCCCCTTTCTCATTTGTCACGTAGCCCCTTTCGAGGGCGAGGAAATTCTGCGTGGGAAGTGAAAGTTTCCACCAAGTTGTGACAATGCAACGGGAACGTAGTTTTTGGTTACTCTTTTTAAAATATGATTTAAAACAGTTTTGTAGAAGTTGAATTTTTTTTTTGGTTTTTGAATTATATTTTTTGATTATATTATGTTTTATATTTTTTTACCTGTCTTTAATTTCAGAAAAAAACGAGTTATTGATTTCCAATTTTCCAAAAATAAACATTAAAAATTAAATTTTGGAACTGCTCGTTTTTCAAAACAAATGTTCTACACAAAAAATAGAGGAGCAAATCAACTCGCGACAAAATTTTGAGGCTAGGAATTTTGACAGGTCTGATTTTCATAAAGCAGTCATTGGCCGAACCGTTCATTGTTTGAACTTCTGCCAAAATATTCTCACCCGCGTCCAAACAGCAACTATTTTCAAGATTCCGTTTTGGATGTTCGAACACAAACCCAAGTTCACGGTGAGTTTCAAACTTGGGTTTGAACTCTGGTGACAACAATTGTTTCGTTTGCACGGGTTTCTCGGCTAAAAACGATTTTTTAATCTAAAAATGACATGGATTTTAATTAAAATAACTTGTAAAAGCTCAACAAAAGCTCATGTTTTGCTTATACCTTTTGTTTTAGAAAAATGTTTAAACACGGGTTCAACCAATTGTTCGGCAAACCCGACGAACCCTGTTTCAAACAGAACAGTGTTCAAGGTCAAACACGAATGAAGGTTCAAAAGTAAACCGAGTTTTCCAGCAAACTCGTCACCAGGGTTCAATTTCAATGACTGTCATAAAGTATTCGCCTCCTTTTCTCTCACACAGAAAACTGGGGAAATGTAGCTGTCAAACTAGGCCAAACTTTTAGTGATTTCTGACGTCACGATTTTCTCCTCTATTCCCGAAATCGTGAATTGTGTTCATGAATTTAAGAACCACGAAGGAATTTATTCATGAGTATGGTGCATTTTAGTTCCTGGTTCTCAAATTAATGAACACAATTCACGATTTCGGGAACTTATTTTTTTCCGTGTACAAGTTGATCTCTGGAGTTTTTTTTTTTAAAAGATCCAATAAACCAAATTTTCTGTTTTTGCTTTTTGGGTATTTTTTCAATCCCCTGACTCAAGGCGGTTTCAAAAACACCCAAAAAGCAAAAACAGGAAATTTTGTTTAGTGGGCCTTTTCAAAAAAAAACTCCAGACATTCTGATTTTTGAACTCTAAACTGTCAGTTTTCAATTTTCTTGCATCACAAACCCTAAAATTTCGATCAAAGTGCACCATATTTTGATTTCCGAAACCCACCAAAGTTCAACACCCACCAAAAAGCATGGCCAACCAAGTTATCCAATCGAACCAATGAATTGGGGTTTACCAAATTTGATTTGCATATTTTCACCACAGAGTAACCCAGAGGGAGCACTGGCATTTAATTTATGGTTGCGTTACGCGGTACATCGTGGTACATCCCCCCTTCAGCAACACTGTTGATTGTCTCCGAGAAAGATGACGTTTAAAGCGTTACATTTTTTCGCAGCAACCAGGTGCTATATTTAGCTGTCAAAAATTTTCACAATCTCTCAATCAACAATGTGAATTTTCTGACGACTATCGCGGACCACATCTGGTATATCCAAAGTTTGGTGGAAGTGTTGGAAAAGGACCAACTTGGAGCTGTCTAGGAACCACCTCCTCTCACTTGTGGGCCAAGTTCCGCCAAAGAATTACTTGTGTTGGAAGTTTCATGCTGGCAACGCTGTGGCATGACCAAGTTCTCACTGGAGTTGTGGTTTCGAGTAATAAATTCCAATTCCAACAGAATTCCAGTGGAATTTTCCGAAAACTAAGCTTTCTTAAAAGTGAAAAATTGTGCGAAATTGTTTGGGACAGTTTTCGTAGCTGTAACATTTGTGGCTTGGTCAGAACAATTTCTCAGGACAGTTTTTGGGAAACGACGTAACATACTACTAGAAAAAATTGATTAGTAGATGGAATCTTCTTATTTCTATGTTTAATTTTCATTTATAGTTTTAATCTTGGGACTATGACTAACCTACGTCAGGTTTTCCTCTTTTTTCCTCTGTTTAATAAAAACTGCGAAGAATGCATGGCATGCGTTTGTGAGTAAAGAATCCCAAAAAAACTGCTGTAAGGTTCAGAGACCCCCCACTTGACCTCCCCCCTTTTTCCTTGCTAACACATTCATTTTCCTTCACAAACACATTTATTTGTACACCCAAAACTGGCAGCGCTAGTCCGAGATAATGATGGTCTCGAGTCGAGAGAATAGTGGTACCATTCACGGACACAGAGAACACAGCTCGAGATGGGCGATAGAACTATTCTCTCGAGGTTCATTTGCAAAAAAAGTTCATCCGTCAAACAAAAAACTAAAAGTGTTGACTACGGGAATCGAACCAGAGACCTTTGACATACCATTCCAATGACTTAACTGCCTCGGCCACCACAGCTTGGTGACCAAGGAGAGGTCAGAAGTCGATGTATGACACTTGTTGGAAATTTATTGATTCAACTAACGAATGAACTCATTTGTTATGATGGTGTGAGGTGGTACCATTATTCTATCGATTTTGGCACTGATCCCTCAATAAATTTTGAGAGAACGATTATCTCGACTGTGAATTTTGGGTGTATGTAGTACTTATAAAACCTTTATAGGACTTCGAGTAGGACACACTTCGTCAGATTGCGCTCATGGATTCCCTGGACGTTGGGCAACCTGCCTTGGGTAGGCAATAAGAATTTGCCTGATCCACGGGCAGCAATTTGAGATAGCGAAACAAATACCCGGAAGGAAGCATAGTTTTCGTCCCACCGCCAAATCATTTGGGTAGTCCTGAGGGCACGCCTGAGGGACACTTCAGGCATAAACTGGATTTTAACTTTCAACTGCTTCCCAAGTTCCTTAAAAAAACATAAAACTTGAAAGGAACAAAATAACAAATCAGTCATCAAAACCTGGCACTTGTCAAAACAAACAAATCTGAAAAATCCTGAGTTTACTATGATGAAATTTTTTCTTCATCAAACCCGTAACGCTCAAGACATAACGCTGAAAGCCGCTACCTTTCCAAAGGGTATACAAGTAACGGAGCCACAAAATTTGACTGCTTTGGTTTGGACTGTTCTCTCTGGATTACTCTGTGTTTTCACCTTTCCCTGCCGACTTGTGTGGTGGGTTGCTGGCCATGTCCGGAACGTTGTTTTCGTTCCCAATCTCGGCCGAATCCTTCCCTTTGCTATACATCCCTCGGAGCAGTAAATGCACACCGACAAGTGATTGAGTGATAGCGCAATAACACAGATATTCACCGTCAGACCCCGAACTACATTGTTCCCACGTAGATCAACCCCCAAAAGAGCGCCATCCGTAAACACTTTCTCCCAAAACCAACACCGCCCCAAAAAGTGATATATTCAAAGTCGTGGAACCATGTCCATGATGCTCACTCACCTGGGCGTTGAATGCATGTCCGAGCAGCTCGACCAGCTGTTTGGCGTACTGCTCCGAGCGGCCAGTCTCCGTGGCGTACAGGACCGTTGCCTTGATGCGGCGGGAAAGGGCGCGCCCGAACAATTTCGATGTAAATTTGACGGCCCTGTGGAGAAATTCAGAGAGAGCAAGAGAACGTAGAAATGAGGTTAGGTTAGGAGCTTTTTAGAGGTTTGAACGTTCTGCTGTCGTGTCGGGAGGTTATGGCGAGAAGAACTACGAGGCAGAACGTAGCTTTTGATGTAAAATCTGGGGTAATTTCGTGGGATCCACGGTGCATAGTCATTTTGGAAGTCAGTGAAGGTAGTTGCGTAACAAAAGTGACGGTAGTATTGAAATATTCATCGGATAAGCCATAGTACCTTTTCAAATAAAATGATTCTAGATGTGAAAAGACAAAAATTCGCAATTCGCAATTTTCAGTGTAAGAACGGGCCTTGACCGATCTTATGCACCAGGTTCCCGACGAACACGCACTGCCCTTACACCTACATCTCACCCTTGCTCTGAGTCAGTACGAGCAGCACGCTAGAACACGCTTTGAGTGTTCGTGCCAGGCATGCACACCTTCTTTTCCGGTTACGCATTTTAACTCGGCCGGGGGTGGTACATTACGTAGGGTTTGATGTAAGTATAAGCGCCTAACCATTTATAGTGTGCCTATCAACTTTCATTAAAGCAAAAACTGTTTTATTTTTAGTTTGAATTCAAAAACTAGTTGTTATTTTACTGTGTATTGTTTTCTCCTGAAATCTTCCCTAGTGTTGAGTCGTGTTTATCTGTTGCTATTTCTTTTGTCGCGGTATTTTGTTACAATTTTTGGTCCTAAGCATGTTATAAAAGTTTACCAAAAATACAATAGTAATATTTGTGTTAATCCTTTAACCATTCCATAAATTGAGTAAGGGCTCAAACCTCACTTGTTTGAAAAAAGGGTGAAGATAAAGACAGTAACAGAGAATTTATTTTATAAAAATCAAGAATCAATAGTAAGAGAATGATGAGCGTATTTTAAAGAATAAAAATGAGAAGCTGTATTAGATATAAAATTAAACAATAGTTAATGAATAGAGATACAAAACAAGCTTAGATTATAGTAATGATAATTTATAGGAATAAAGAATTATTCAAATAAATAAATTCGCAATAAAATCAAAAAAGATTAGGCAAATGATAAATAGACTTGATATTACTAGTACATTAAGGAAAAGTATATTTTTAAGGAGAAAAAAAAACAAAACAAAGTTTGTTACAGCAGTATCAATTGGTAAAAAAGAGTGGAAAAGCTTTGAGAGATAAGAGAATCAAAAGTTAGTAAAATAAAAATCAAATGATGGATATTAAACAGAAGAATCATTGAAAAATTGTGAATCCGTAGAGCAAAATAAAAATAGGAGATAGGTGGTAGCTGAGAATGAAGAGAAGAGAAACCCCGTTGTGCGATGTTTCAGGTACATCCACAGCAGTTGACTCAACATACTGCGAATCAAAACAATACCGTCTACAATCACAAATTACTTCCCTTTCCCACATTGTCGCGCCCCTTTCTTTTAGCCGTCTCGACTCTGACCCGCGGTGGTCAAAGGTTTACGATCCGTTTCCACAGGCCACCAGCTAGGTCATCATGAAAACCAAGCCAACGTGGAGGTAAGAAAATAGGACACTCGCAAGGAACCAGAGCTATACTGTTCTGATCAAGATAATTCGGATGATCTAACAGAACTACGGATGTAGTTAGTTGCGCTCCTTCCAGGATGTTCCTTACGTGGACGTCAACCGAAGAGCACGCAACAGGGTCAGTGCCATTGCATGCTCTTAGGTATCAATCCTTGGCCTGCAACTAGATGTGAAAAGACAAAAAGTAAACAAAATAAACTAAGAAGTGTTACTACATGTAGCATTTCGCTAAAGGAAAACAATTTTCCCTAGCAAAATTTGCTCAAACTACCCACTAAGTGCCCTCAACGATCGTGCCCCTTCCAACTGTGTGGAAAGCTCGAAAACTTTTGCCTAACTTTTCAACCCTGACGCTGCAAAACCAGCAAAGTGTCATATCACTCATGCTAATATCAACGTGCAGCATCCATATCTACTATTAGAGTCGGAAACGTGCCGGGAAAAGTTTCGCGGATGCAATCAAGTACGTCCTTTCCGCCGTTCTATCCTGAATGCCGACTAGCTTCTACTGCTGATATCGAAAATGCAACTCGGACCAACTAGACCTTGAACGACTATTTGGGTAGGTCTGTTTAGTTGAACACAGTTCCAGTCAGTGACTTTTAAAGTGCGATAGAAATTTCTCTCGCAAAACTGTCAGTTTGACTGTCTGCTAACTTGACAAAGTTGAAAAAAATATCAACTCAGATTTTGTTCATTTTGAAATGTTAGTCAAGATTTCACACTTCTTCAAGTTTCACCAAACTAAAGCACGCTGAGCAAGTCTAGTGAATCGCTCACGACAAGGTCGTTAAATCTCGTTAAACAGACAATTTCCCCTGCTCACTTCCTTCCGTGACACCTATCGAACCGAACGAACGCAAAAATCGTCATCAATGTCAAGTGAACATCATTCGTCCAGACATTCATTCGCTGTATGTCAGGGGAGAAAAAATGAACACGCGTTCACGGCTTGCCGCCACCGTGCGGAAAATCCAATCAAATTCCAAACTGTCATCTGAGCTCAGCATCTCTCTACCCCTTTTTCGGAGAGGGGTTCGGTTTGACTGTCAGACGTCTGAGAGTCCCTTTTCCCTTGGGGCGCAAGAGGAGAAGCTGATGATGATTCTGCAGATGTGATTTTTATTGACTGCGTGATGTGATATTTACGAGACCGCAAGGGGAGAAAGGAATCTGGAGAAGTGTTTGTTTACGTTATTTCGGTTTGTACGTATTTCACTAAAATTGTAAAATGTGGATGACTCCTGATACAATTTGACTTTTAATTCATCAAATTTGGATTATAAATAATGCATGTGAAAAACTGTGAAAAAATGAAATTTGAAATTCTACTACAATTTTCGATTAAAATTAAAACTATCTATCTGAAAAAAACTAAAAACTAAAAACTAAAAACTAAAAACTAAAAACTAAAAACTAAAAACTAAAAACTAAAAACTAAAAACTAAAAACTAAAAACTAAAAACTAAAAACTAAAAACTAAAAACTAAAAACTAAAAACTAAAAACTAAAAACTAAAAACTAAAAACTAAAAACTAAAAACTAAAAACTAAAAACTAAAAACTAAAAACTAAAAACTAAAAACTAAAAACTAAAAACTAAAAACTAAAAACTAAAAACTAAAAACTAAAAACTAAAAACTAAAAACTAAAAACTAAAAACTAAAAACTAAAAACTAAAAACTAAAAACTAAAAACTAAAAACTAAAAACTAAAAACTAAAAACTAAAAACTAAAAACTAAAAACTAAAAAACTAAAAACTAAAAACTAAAAACTAAAAACTAAAAACTAAAAACTAAAAACTAAAAACTAAAAACTAAAAACTAAAAACTAAAAACTAAAAACTAAAAACTAAAAACTAAAAACTAAAAACTAAAAACTAAAAACTAAAAACTAAAAACTAAAAACTAAAAACTAAAAACTAAAAACTAAAAACTAAAAACTAAAAACTAAAAACTAAAAACTAAAAACTAAAAACTAAAAACTAAAAACTAAAAACTAAAAACTAAAAACTAAAAACTAAAAACTAAAAACTAAAAACTAAAAACTAAAAACTAAAAACTAAAAACTAAAAAACTAAAAACTAAAAACTAAAAACTAAAAACTAAAAACTAAAAACTAAAAACTAAAAACTAAAAACTAAAAACTAAAAACTAAAAAACTAAAAACTAAAAACTAAAAACTAAAAACTAAAAACTAAAAACAAAAAACTAAAAAACTAAAAACTAAAAACTAAAAACTAAAAACTAAAAACTAAAAACTAAAAACTAAAAACTAAAAACTAAAAACTAAAAAAAACTAAAAACTAAAAACTAAAAACTAAAAACTAAAAACTAAAAACTAAAAACTAAAAACTAAAAACTAAAAACTAAAAACTAAAAACTAAAAACTAAAAACTAAAAAACTAAAAACTAAAAACTAAAAACTAAAAACTAAAAACTAAAAACTAAAAACTAAAAAACTAAAAACTAAAAACTAAAAACTAAAAACTAAAAACTAAAAACTAAAAACTAAAAACTAAAACTAAAAACTAAAAACTAAAAACTAAAAACTAAAAACTAAAAACTAAAAACTAAAAACTAAAAACTAAAAACTAAAAACTAAAAACTAAAAACTAAAAACTAAAACTAAAAACTAAAAACTAAAAACTAAAAACTAAAAACTAAAAACTAAAAACTAAAAACTAAAAACTAAAAACTAAAAACTAAAAACTAAAAACTAAAAACTAAAAACTAAAAACTAAAAACTAAAAACTAAAAACTAAAAACTAAAAACTAAAAACTAAAAACTAAAAACTAAAAACTAAAAACTAAAAACTAAAAACTAAAAACTAAAAACTAAAAACTAAAAACTAAAAACTAAAAACTAAAAACTAAAAACTAAAAACTAAAAACTAAAAACTAAAAACTAAAACTAAAAACTAAAAACTAAAATCTTGTGTCATTTTGGTCATTCTGGTCTTTCTGGTCAATTTGGCAATTTTGGTCATTGTGGTAATTTTGTTCATTTTGGTCATTTTGGTCATTTTGGTCATTTTGGTCATTTTGGTCATTTTGGTCATTTTGGTCATTTTGGTCATTTTGGTCATTTTGGTCATTTTGGTCATTTTGTTCATTTTGGTCATTTTGGTCATTTTGGTCATTTTGATCATTTTGGTCATTTTGATCATTTTGATCATTTTGATCATTTTGGTCATTTTGATAACTTTGGTCATTTTGGTCATTTTGATCATTTTGGTCATTTTGATCATTTTGGTCATTTTGATAACTTTGGTCATTTTGGTCATTTTGGTCATTTTGGTCATTTGGGTCATTTTGGCCATTTTGGTCATTTGGGTCATTTTGGTCATTTGGGTCATTTGGGTCATTTGGGTCATTTTGGTCATTTTGGTCATTTTGGTCATTTCGGTCATTTTGGTTATTTTGGTCATTTTGGTCATTTTGGCCATTTTGGTCATTTTGGTCATTTTGGTCATTTGGGTCATTTTGGCCATTTGGGTCATTTGGGTCATTTTGGTCATTTTGGTCATTTTGGTCATTTTGGTCATTTTGGTCATTTTGGTCATTTCGGTCATTTTGGTCATTTTGGTCATTTTGGTCATTTCGGTCATTTTGGTCATTTTGGTCATTTTGGTCATTTTGGTCATTTTGGTCATTTTGGTCATTTTGGTCATTTTGGTCATTTTGGTCATTTTGGTCATTTTGGTCATTTTGGTCATTTTGATCATTTTGGTCATTTTATCCATTTTGGTCATTTTGGTCATTTTGGTCATTTTATTCATTTTTGTCATTTTGATCATTTGGGCATTTTGGCCATTTTGGTCATTTTGGTCATTTTGGTCATTTTGGTCATTTTGGTCATTTTGGTTATTGGTCATTTTGGTCATTTTGGTTATTTTGGCCATTTTGGCCATTTTGGTCATTTTGGTCATTTTGGTCATTTTTGTCATTTTGGTCATTTTTGTCATTTTGATCATTTTGGTCATTTTGGTCATTTTGGTCATGTTGGTCATTTTGGTCATTTTGGTCATTTTGGTCATTTTGGCCATTTTGGTCATTTTGGTCATTTTGGTCATTTTGGTAATTTTATTCATTTTGGGCATTTTGGTCATTTTGGTTATTGGTCATTTTGGTCATTTTGGTCATTTTGGTCATTTTGGTCATTTTGGTCATTTTATTCATTTTGGTCATTTTGGTCATTTTGGTCAGTTTTGTCATTTTTGTCTTTTTTGTCATTTTGGTCATTTTGGTCATTTTGGTCATTTTGGTCATTTTGGTCATTTTGGTCATTTTGGTCATTTTGGTCATTTTGGTCATTTTGGTCATTTTGGTCATTTTGGTCATTTTTGTCATTTTGGTCATTTTGGTAATTTTGTTCATTTCGGTAATTTTGTTCATTTTGGTAATTTTGGTCATTTTGGTCATTTTGGTCATTTTGGTAATTTTGGTAATTTTGGTAATTTTGGTAATTTTGGTAATTTTGGTAATTTTGGTAATTTTGGTAATTTTGGTAATTTTGGTAATTTTGGTAATTTTGGTAATTTTGGTAATTTTGGTAATTTTGGTAATTTTGGTAATTTTGGTAATTTTGGTAATTTTGGTAATTTTGGTAATTTTGGTTATTTTGGTAATTTTGGTAATTTTGGTAGTTTTGGTAATTTTGGTAATTTTGGTAATTTTGGACATTACTTCAAAAGTTATGCTAACAAACGAGTTTGATTAGAGTCCGGAAGATTATAAAAAGGTGGATTTTTTAAGAAAACCCGTCTTGTTATATATTTTAGAAAGGTATTTGAAAGACTTTTCCAATCACATTCCATACTAAAACATCGAAGAACTGACAACCCTATCAAAACTTATTTGCACTTAAGTGTTATGTATACAGTTTTTGGGGGTCGGATCTCAGATATTTTAATAAAAATGGAGACTGTATTGAAATGTTTTGGAAAATAATAAAAACATTTTTGTCATTTTTGAAAAAAAAAAACAACTCGAATAACTATGCTTATCAATTTTGTCCTATTGATTTCAAACTAAAAAAAAACAATTGAGAAAATAAGCCTACAGTTTTTGTTGCACGTGATAGCCTGAACAGCAGTGAATTATCTCAAAGCAATATCCTTCATCATAACTCACATCGTTCTAGAGGTCGTTCTCTACAAGAAGCGCACAGAGAAGCAGCAAAAACAATAATCTTTCAGAATAAATCGAAACGATATCAATAACATCGAGGCAAATAAGCAGAACGCTTCATAACCGGAGCTCCCAATCCACTGACCTTAATACTTTCATAGAATTTTTTTTTCGTTTTCAGTTAGGGTGACTCAAGTATTTTGTAAAATACTTTTAAGTTAATGTTAGTTTTAGTTTTTGAAAATTTGTAACTGAAAAATTATTCTAAAAAAATTAGGAAAAAAATTCTCAATTTTGTAATTAAACAAAGCCATCCTAATCCATTCCCAAACCATATTCCGAATTGCAGTACACAAACAAAAGTCAAACGGCCGCCCAGTCCCAATCCAGAGCAATTTATGGTCCGCCGTACCAGAACCAACTGTGCTCTACTCATATCTGGACGGACACAGTCTGATGAGCTTTTCTGTCCGAATCAATTGTGGCAAAAATATGGTGATGGGCTAAAGAAAGGCCCTCCGGACGGGCTCTCCGGCTTCGGTTGTTGGCCGGCACTTATGCAACGGAAACCTCAGATGGATGGGAAATCCGTTCGTCACTGACATGCCTGTTTGGAAGGCCAGAGGAAACATTCCAGACTAGCGCAGAGAACGAGCTTCGTCAGAATCGAGCCAAGTGAAATGCGCTTTATTGATTTCCAACCGAGGCATATGAACCAACAGAACAGCAGTTATTACATATGATGGGAAATTATTTTTCCAGTAAATTGGGCCGAGAATTTATGGGCTGGATGTGAGCGGTCAAGGGGAGCTTTATTTTTGGATTGGGAGTTTTTTTTTCGGGGGAGGCAATTTATAAACGTATGGGTTTTCGACGTTAAAGAACTTACCGTGCGATTTGCTTAAAGTTGAACTTTCGTCGGGGCTTTTTGTTCTTCGATGAGCCTCGGTCTTTCTTCCAGATGTGCGTTTTGAGGGCAGATTCCTGAGAAGGAAAAAAGAAATTTAAACACAAATTTTTAAACAGTTCCAACCCAAATAAAATCAAAATTCAGCTTTAACATCATTAAATGACCCAATTTCACAGGACATAAGTAACAACGACTATTGCATGTTACGAGCTGTTTTATTTCCACTGTTGTCTAAAAAAAAGTCCTCAATGAACATTCCCCACTGGAGTGTACTATCGTAAAATGTTTTTTGGCTGCATCAAATCTGAAAAAAAACATCCCCCGGGAAGCAGCTCTTCACACGTAACGTAAGAAGCCCCAATAATAGTATCTTTTTATGACCGCCCTCGCATTAGGAGTGATAATCTGTGACCCGGAAATAAAATCCGGGAAATTACACACGACGTATTCGGGCCCACCCACCTGGTACTCGAACGACGGCCGCAGATAGTAGCAGGCCATCTCCTGGTGGTACACCTGAGTAATCGCCGCCGACATGGGCGGCACGATCCAGACCCAGTCCGCCGGGCAGCCGTTCCTGGATTTTTTTGGGAGGGGGGAAAGAAAGAAGATTGAGGTCGAATTTGTTTAGTATCGATGCGTATGGTTGGAAATTTGCGATGGAATTTGGGGTTTGTTGAGGGTTACTTTAAAAACTATTAGCATGGACAAATCTTTTGTTTCATAATTTCAAAAATTAGCATTGTTGTTGCACATTTGCTGTTTTTTTTGGGAAACATTTATTTAATAAAAATTGTTTTCTCTCTGCTTGAACTCAACGAAACTTAACAAAATTGGTAATTTATAAAAAGGTCACACCTTAATAATATTTTACATAAACATAGTATTTTTGAAGAACTAAAATTATTAACTGTAAAGTAACTCAAAAAACAAAGCCATAGCAAGTCTGTTTACATCGTGTCAATATAGCTAACACTTTTGAAGTACTTTTTCGTGTTTTAAACCGATCATTTTCACCCGCGTCGAGATTCATCGTGACTATCGCGCTCTAGTCCGTCTCGGCGAAGTGAAGTTTTTAACTAATTAGTGACAATTAAGTTAATTTAGTTAAGTTTATTTTGGAGAAATTTCTGCTATTGTTACCTTCTGTCCTGCTCGTCACCTATCGCTTGGCTACTTTATCATCTGGCTGCCAGCCTTGGGCTCGGCGATACAGACAAAACATGACGCGTCCGCAGCTTTGCGCGGCCGATGTCTGCAGTAACCCTGGCGTGAGGCATAACAACAAACTCATTCAGTGCTACGGCGGTTGCGACAAAAGCTTCCATTGGAAGTGTATTGGACTCACAGCTGCCGGCTCTTCAGCGCTGAGAGACAACCCAGGAATGTTTTGGTTCTGTGAAAATTGCAAGAACAACTCTCTGTTTCGACTTCACCGCAAGGTGGGATATATTTGTGAAACAGTTGAGGCCACCCGCATTCTCCTGAGACGTGTGGAAACCAACCTCGAGTCGAAAATCGAAACTTGCTACAACATGATTGGAAACCTCTCCAAGCTGAACCAGCTATCGTACGCTACTCTGGAAGCCTGCCATGGTGACTTACACAACACTGCTGCCCTGGATCTCTCTATTCGTTCGGTTGGCGATAAGGCCGTCGAATCAGCTGCTGACGCAAATGGGAAACGCAAACTCAGCGAGGGCAGCGTCGATGTAGACGACGAAGTTGCTGCCGGTGACGACGATGCTGTTCAAGAATGCCCTTCGAAGCGTAAAAGGAACCTCCAGCACAGCCCTTCTCCTGCCGCTGAAGATCTTGCCGACCTTCCCACTCCTACCTTCGCTTCTGTAGTTGCTGGTGTAACCTCACCTACCGAGCTTCCTGAACAGCCAGCCCGAAGTGCAGTACCTCCGCTCGCTGCTCCCCCCGTTCAATCTGAACCTGAACTCCCTGTTCAAGCTACCGACCCTGTGGTTGAAGAACCTTCAGTTTCCACGGGTAATTACACAACAAGTATATGTCCAGCCGAAGCAGGACGTGATACTGCACCACAAATAAGTTATCCCGAATTTCACCAGTACTATGTTCAATTCGACGACAACGGCAATGTGATTCGTCGATCTTACGACCCACCGACCCAAACGACCTCCACCACTTACGACCCACCGACTCAAACGACCTCCACCACTCCGAATTCACCTACCATCGAGCACGCTATGGATGTTTCGACAAGCTCTGTGAGCCATCTACAGACCAGCGCCGAGCATCCACTGGAAGCCGAATCTGTTCTGCCCGCTGCTTCCGCTGATGGTGGAATCTCATCCTGTGCACCTTTGCCTGCAGTTCAACATTTTGTCACAGGTAATTGCACAAATTGTATATGTCCAGCCGAAGCTGGACAAGATACCGCACTGCCTCAAGGAAATTCCGCACCTCCCACAGCCTCGAACACACCTTCGTCTCTCGAAGCCGACGCTAGCCATTTGTCTGGTGAGACACCAAACTCCTTCGGACAACCAACGTCTAAACGAGCCAGGCATGCCGCATCTTCAACCTTCCGATCAGCAAACCACTCGACGCAATCAGTTCCAGCAAACTATTCGACGCAACCCGATGCTTTCGGGACCCGCTGCTCATCCAGCGCCGCAACTGTCACCACCATACCTGGATTACCGACGCCGAACCTAGTCGTGCCCTCCGCATCTTTAACCTTCCGTGCAGGTAATGCTCGTTCGGGTATATGTCCGGCCGAAGCCGCAGGTGCTGCCGCCCCCTCATTCGGTTTCCAAAACGTTCCAGCAAACTATTCGACGCAACCCGGTGCTTTCGGGACCCGCTGCTCATCCAGCGCCGCAACTGTCACCACCCTACCTGGATTACCGACGCCGAACCTAGTCGCGCCCTCCGCATCTTTAACCTTCCGTGCAGGTAATGCTCGTTCGGGTATATGTCCGGCCGAAGCCGCAGGTGTTGCCGCCCCCTCATTCGGTTTCCAAAATGTTCCAGCAAACTATTCGACGCAACCCGGTGCTTTCGGGACCCGCTGCTCATCCAGCGCCGCAACTGTCACCACCCTACCTGGATTACCGACGCCGAACCTAGTCGCGCCCTCCGCATCTTTAACCTTCCGTGCAGGTAATACTCGTTCGGGTATATGTCCGGCCGAAGCCGCAGGTGCTGCCGCCCCCTCATTCGGTTTCCAAAACGTTCCAGCAAACTATTCGACGCAACCCGGTGCTTTTGGGACCCGCTGCTCATCCAGCGCCGCAACTGTCACCACCCTACCTGGATTACCGACGCCGAACCTGGTCGCGCCCTCCGCATCTTTAACCTTCCGTGCAGGTAATACTCGTTCGGGTATATGTCCGGCCGAAGCCGCAGGTGCTGCCGCCCCCTCATTTGGATTCCCAACCGTTCCAGTTTTTCGTTTCGGATCCACTACCAACCGGCAATCTGGCAGCTCTCGATTAGCGTCTGGACAACCACAAGCTCACAATGCCTTCCAAACATCACAATCAACATTGGCTGGGTTCCATCTTCCTGTAGCCAACAGAAGTACGGCATTTTCGCATGCTGCCAACACTACAGTGCAACCAATCAACAACAATCCACAATCTGTGCCACAACAAAAAGCTGCTCGTCCCCGGAACCGGAAGCAGCTACAGCCCCACTTACAGCCCTTCCTACAACCACCATTAGTTCAACACAATTTGGCTCCTCCTCTTCAGCAAACTGCCCCGGCTTTTACCTGCAAGCATTTCTATGTTAAACCGTTTGACCCCGCAACAACTGCCGAGCAAATCGCTAATTACATCCAAAGCCGTACCGGCTGGAGCTATGATAACTTTAACTGTCAACGACTGACTTCTGAGTCTCGTTCAGACTCTCGACCACTAACATTCGTGTCGTTCAAAGTTACCGTACCCGATGTTGTAGCTTTTACCAATGTTATTACCAACTCAGCATTCTGGCCCGACTTTGTTAGCGTCGATTCGTTCACTTCAAGGCGTCGTTCATAGCAATCAAAGCCCTGCTCAGCTCTCGCTTCCGTAACATCGAATACCAGACGAGACATTCTTTCTGTTTACTACCAAAATCTTGGCGGCCTGAATAGTTCCTTAGCTGAATACAAGCTCGCGTGCTCCGATGCTTCTTATGACCTTTATGCCTTTACCGAAACTTGGTTACAGTCTCATACCCTATCCAGCCAGCTATTTGATGACACTTACGAAGTTTACCGGAAGGATAGGTCAAGTTCTACTAGTTCGAAATCCAGCGGGGGCGGTGTTCTTCTTGCTGTACGCAAAGAACTTAAACCACGTGAAATGAAGGTCCCCGACACCTCCGAAGTTGAACTCGTCTGGGTAATTCTCCCTTTAACTGAAAAATCCGTTCACATTTGCGTCGTTTATCTTCCACCGGACCGTGTCAACGATTCTGAGCTTGTCGAGCGTTATACCCAGTCCCTCTTGTGGGTCGTATCTAAATTGAAAGCTAATGACAGTATCTGCGTCCTGGGCGACTTTAATCTCAGCTGCCTCAAATGGATTTCCGACAAAGATGGTTCCCTTTTCGTCGACGTTAGCAGGTCTACCGTTAGCACAGTGACAGCGCGCTTTTTGGACGACCACCATCTGGCAAATCTTGCTCAAATTAGTGAAATCACAAACGAAAACAACGCTTTGCTTGATCTTTGTTTTGTCAGCAACGATGTTACGGAATATTACCGAGTTTCCCGCGCGCCTGCACCTCTGGTAAAAGATGTTCGGCATCATCCTCCGTTGCACCTGAGTATTTTCGATAGCGCTCACTGTAAGTTCGCCGATAGTAAGACTGCTGTATACTACAACTTCAAAAAAGCTGACTACATTGGAATGAACACCTTTCTGAACAACATGAATTGGGAGGAACTGCTTGCTTCACGGAATGTCCATTCTGCTGCTGAGGTTTTTTCTCACGTTCTATTGTACGCAATTGATCAGTTCGTCCCCAAGAAGTGTCGGAAACCACCTGTCACTCCGGAATGGTCCACTCCTGCTCTCAAACGACTAAAATCCTCCAAACGTTCGGCGTTGAAATGCTTCTCGAAGAGCCATTCTAGCTTCTACCGTCTCCAGGTCAACAACATAAACAATCGGTACAAGCACCTTAACAAGAAATTGTTTCTCGCGCATCAGATTAGAGTTCAAAAACACCTGAAGAAAAATCCTAAAGGGTTTTGGAACTACGTGAAAAAACAGCGGAGTGAGTCCGGCCTTCCTAATTCCATGGTTCGTGACGGCGTCGATGCAACAAATACGAGAGAAATTTGTGATGCGTTCCGTGCCCAATTCTCTAGCGTGTTCACCCATAACAATCTTTCTGAACAAGAAATATCCAACGCTGCGGCTCGAGTTCCAGAATCGCTACCCATCCCTTCGAACGTCGTCATCTCGCACGAAGACTTTAGAACTGCAAGTGCCAAGCTAAAATGCTCCCACTCCGCCGGACCTGATGGTATCCCCTCGGTTGTCTTGAAAAGTTGTTCTAACAGCATTTGCCTTCCTCTAACAAAAATCTATAACATGTCTCTTAGCTCCGGGGTGTTTCCTGACCGATGGAAGGAGTCATTTGTTTTCCCGGTATTCAAAAAAGGCTGTAAACGAGACATTTGCAACTACCGCGGAATTGCTGCCCTCTGTGCCATGTCTAAACTTTTCGAGGTTATCGTGCTTAACTTTTTTCTGCATAACTATTCTTCGGGCATTGCTTACGACCAGCACGGATTTCTCCCCAAACGGTCAACTAACACTAACCTTGTGACTTATGTTTCCACAATACAACGAGCAATCCAAAGTGGGTACCAGGTCGATGCGGTCTACACCGACCTCTCTGCAGCTTTCGACAAGATCGATCATCGAATCGCAATCGCAAAACTTCGACGTATTGGCTTACACGGGACTTTCATTGACTGGGTTTACTCCTACCTAACCGGAAGATCGATGCAGGTAAAAATCGCGGATTGCCTTTCATCGCCATTCCTTGTGACATCCGGGGTACCTCAGGGCAGCCACTTAGGTCCATTTATATTCCTGCTCTATATCAACGATGTCAACTATCAACTTCGTTGCTCGAAACTTTCTTATGCTGACGATTTCAAACTGTTCACTATCATCAAGAAACCCTCAGACTGTCGCTTCCTTCAACAGCAAATCAACGTTTTCTCCGATTGGTGTCAGCTGAACCAAATGGTGTTAAACCCCACTAAATGTTCAGTTATAACGTTTTCACGGAAGAGGTCGCCGGTCTGCTTCGACTACACACTATTTGAAAACTCTTTAAAACGTGATCGTTGTGTCAAAGATTTGGGTGTCATGCTTGACGCAGAACTTTCATTTAAGGATCATGTGGCTTACATGACTTCTAAGGCATCCAAACTGCTCGGTATGATCTTCAGAATGACTAAGTACTTCCGAGATATTCAATGTTTAAAAACTTTATATTGTTCACTAGTCAGATCCACCTTGGAATACGGCTCTATCGTCTGGGCGCCATTTTATGCTAACGAGATAAATCGAATTGAAGCTGTTCAACGCAAATTCACTCGATTCGCATTGCGGTACTCTCCCAATCAATCTTTGGATTATGCCAGTCGATGTGATTTCCTTCATCTTGATTTTTTGTCTGTCAGGAGAGATTTAGCGAAAACCGTGTTTGTTTCTGATCTGTTGAGATCCAACATTGATTGTCCTTACTTGGTCGGACAACTCAACATCAACATTCGCCGGCGAACACTTCGCTCATTTGCCTTTCTGACCCTACCCTTTGCTCGCACCAATTACGCCTTCAATGAACCATTCTCCAGCATGTGCAGAGTCTTCAATCGGTGCTACTCGTCTTTCGATTTTAATTTGTCTCGTCCTGTTCAAAAACTTAAATTCTTGACGTTTCTCCGAGAAGAAAATCCCCGACCCCTTAACCCTCTAGTTTAGGTTTACACTTGTAGCTTATTTATTTATTTATTTATTTATTCGTTTATTTATATTGTATGTAATTTTCGTTAGCTCAATAGGTTAGTTTAAGTAATTATGTAAAAAGCCTTTTTGTCATTTGGACTGTAAATCTGTTGACAATAAAAAAAAAAGAGGTTTTGTGCCTATTTGAGAAGGACCCATCGGTTGGCGATCCACTCAAACGGGCTTTTCCCTCCAAACAAAACAAAACAAAACTCTAAAAGCACAATTTGGGTAAAAACGAGAAGCGAAAAATATATTACAAACAGCGTAAGTTACAGTGCATGTCAATGCATAATAAAAAGAGTATTGGAATATTTTTGAATAAGTTCTAGCAAAAGGATTAGGAATAAAATATTTCCCCAAAATAGTTAACACGCATAACAATAAAGCTATGTTGAGCAATTTTGTTGCTTCAATAAATAAGATTAATTGAATCTAAGGTTTACTTCAGTATAAATTATGTATTTTAAACAAGAAATATGTTTTACTGAAACGAAAAGTTTTTGAAATTAATTTTGTTAAAAGGATATTGTTTAAGGTCAATGTTTTAATATTCAAAGATAAATATTCTTTATGATAGAAGCTCAAACATTCATGTCATGTAATAAGCAGTGGTCGATCTATTCAAATCCACTCAAATTTTGTCTCACAACAAACCAACCTGCGAGTAAATTACTCATCACTCTCGGTGAGTGTGAGGGCCTTCCTCATTTACTCACAAAGAGGGCTTTGAGAGCTCACGAGGGCTATTTTAGAAAACAAATTTCGAGATGTCAAACTGTACATCGGTGATTTTCTTGTTCACTCAACAGCGAAAAAGTAGTCCTGATGGTAGAGGCGCAGTGCTATCAATTAGAAGTTTTTTTTCATCACAGTGGTTCAAATCCTGATTTTTATCTGTTTTTTTTTTCAGCGAGTTTATTTTTTTTTAATTACAATGTTTGTTGTCAGCTTCCAGCTGTCCTACCGACGGGTAGGTCGGAGGTTGTTTAGACGGGGGATGCCTCTGCGGGTGAATTTTAACAGCTTTACCAGCAATGGAAGGCCGTGTAGCTGAGGTAAGTGGCCACTCCCGGTCGTCGACAGTTGTACAAATGTGTTTTGGATCAGAATCGGGACATGCCGAAGAAGTTGCAGTAGCCGCCGGTGGCTTTGGCTTGGAGGTTCACTGAAAACTAAAAAAGGCCGATCCAGTGCTTTGGACAGCTTTAGGCTAGGGCTACCGGCGGCCGCTGAGGCTCCATTGGCGTGTCCCGGTTCTTAGGCAAGAACTGTCAGCGACCGAGAGTGGCCACAGTTGCACAGCTGTCGAAGGGAGTGACCATTACCCACAGCAACACTGCCATCATATTTTGGTATGGCTGCCAACATCCACCCGCAGAAGCTGCCCCCGTCTGTGGCCTCCGATTTATCCTGCGGCATTTCAATCCACAACGGATTCGACCGGGCACCAATCTTAAAATTATGAAAATAATTGCGCATCCGCCGGACTTTGACAATCCAAAGTTTGTTTTGCAGCAATGAAAAAAAAAACCAGACAAAAAAAATGTTGAAACCACATTAATACCAACACAGAACCTTCGGATCTATAGACATTGACGCTACCTCGAATGTACAACCGATTGATAAAGAGTCATGATTTTGGATTGATGTTCTCAATGATTTTGTAAATAACAAATTGTTGGACACGGCCTACTCACACCCTCATTTTACTCAAATATGAGTAAATTTACTCAGCCCTCGCACTCACGGTGAGTATCGAGAGTGTTTGCTGTGAGGAAGCCTACTCGATTTGTGAGTGTGAGTGGTTTTCCGAACTCTGGAAGATAACGTCGAAATCCCGACACTTTGTAGCATATTACAGTACTTGTTCGGTAACTGGGCTGAGAACGTAGCCCAGTTACCGAATGCTGCTCGCTAACTGGGCTGATCGAAAAATGCCAAGGGGATAATCAATGCATTATATTTTCTTAGTAAAATATAAAAATGAAAGTCACAAAAAATGTGTGTTCAGAGCCAATTTTTCAAGTTTTTCCTTATATTGTGACTTGAAATTTCACAAAAGCTTAAAAAAAAGTTTTATTTATTAAACTTGATTGTTGCATCCTTTGACCCCTCGGTCATTCTGGCTTGTTTTGTTTCTTGACGTTTGTCTGTTTTTTTAGAGGGCTTTAGCTCAATTATCGATCGCCCAGTTAAACAACACCCAGTTACCGAACAAGTACTGTATTTTTGTTTTAGCTGTCATGAAATCTTGTAATAAGTTAGAAATGTACAAATATTATCAAAATGTAATACAAACAATCAATTTTAAAAAAGTACAATTAACACGTATTTTCTAACAATTTTTTTTATCAGAATTTTAAAATTGAGATGACTTGTTCTGCTTCGGATTCCGGACACTGATAAAGGCTGATTCGAACTCCGGACATTCGTTTTAGCTTATGAATCGTTGAAATTTGGACTAAAATTTTAGTAAACGGCGTTCTATAGGCCTCAAATATGCTGTAAACAGCAAAACAATTGATATTATGTAAACCAATTTGCTAGGATATTAAAAATTCAGAACCACAATTTTCTGCTTTGCTTTCTTGTTACTATGAAATGTTTCAGCGGAATGTTTCTCATTTTATGCACACTCATTTTATTCAACTTTTTAGCTTGTTTTTGGCATTGACTATATTCTCCTAAACAGCCAAAATTTATCAAATAACACAGTTTTGTCGATTTTTAGCGAAAATATGTCCATAAAATAGATAAAGCAAGATGAGTTGTCCAGATTTCGAAGCGTCCTGAAATTCGAAACATGACGTTATTTATGTTTTGAGGTAAGAAGGTTATTCCACAGAATATAAAACTTCTCCGTACTTAAAAAAATATTCCGTTTGAAGGAGCATAACAAAATTTAAAGTCAGGATCAGGCTCAAATTTGGACTGCGATTCCTTGACCAAAATAATTAGACCAGATTTATTTGTTGTGCCTTTAGGTCAACATAGTTGCATTGTTAATTTGATTTTTGCTAACCGCGGTAAATTTTCTTGAAATAATTCGTTGGCATCGAACTGTCAAAAATTGATCGCGGTGGATACTTTTCTATCACAGTTTTTTGTGTGATCAATGTGGTAAATGCTTTGGTGGATTTTTGACAGTTCGAAATATTTCAAGAAAATATACCGCGGATAACCAAAATCAAATTAACAATGCGAAAAAGCATAACACCGCGTCCGTCTCTTGAATGCAAATGAAAGGTCATATCCGGGGTTTTTTTTTTTTAAAAGGTCCAATAAACCATTTTTTTTTAGTTTTTGCTTTTTGGGTGTTATTTAATACCCCTGACTCAAGGCGGTTTCAAAAACACCCAAAAAGCAAAAACTGGAAATTTGGTTTGATGGACCTTTTCAAAAAAAAAACTCTAGATATGAGTCTGCTTTGAAAAAAGGTGAATTTTGGAAGGTTGAGGTGAGGTGAAAGGTGAATTTTGGAAGGTTGAAAATTGAGATGGTTGAATATAACTTCTTTTTAAGTAATTTTACCTAAAAATGAGTTAAAATGTGAATTTCACTCTGATGAAAATTTCACCAGTTCCTGATATAAAATTACACTTTTTCACAAAAAAATCTTTCACCATTTCCAGACGTTATATAACCATCATTTTTTGTCTGTGTATGTCTGAAAATATGTTTATCGGGTTCCTCGGAAAGAGGAATGCTGGGGTTTTTGAGAAAATTAACAAAAAGTAAGGCTTTATCCATAAAGTACGTCACGCTAAAATCAGCCAAAATTTACCCCCCCTCCCCCCCTTTGTCACGCTTTTCCTATACTTATAACATGCAATGTCACACTTCCTCAAACCCCCCCCTCCCCCCTAGAGCGTGACATACTTTATGGATGACGCCTAATGTAGAAAAGTAAAGTAATGAGCACTTTTTTCTTTTTTGTGCTCTTTTAAAATAGAGCTGCTGTATTAGAGAAATAAGAAAGATTTAAAAAATAAAACAAACATAAAATATTTAAATGATTGATGGTCTGTTAGATAATTGACGTCTAATAGATATGCAATTGACGTTAACGATTAGAAAATTACATCTTTTATCATACGGGTGCATTTTTTAAGTTCGCCTTAGCGTCGCTTGTGTGCAACTTTGTGATATATTTTATTTAATATGAATATTTAGAACATATTCACAATAAGATAAGTTTTTTAAACTCTTACTCTTTTTTAAATGTATTTTTTTTTTTACAAAAAATCATCTTTTATTCCATAATTGTCCCCAGACTCACCTCAGCTTGGTTTCGTTCTCGTAATGCTTCATGAAGCTCTCGCTGGCCGTGTGATGGTCCACGATGGTGATGTTGCGCGACTGGAACGAGTGCAGCACGGCGATATTGATTTCGACCAGGGCTTTGTCCTTCCACAGGGACGTCGGATTCCGCGTGTCCAGGCCCATTTTGATCGCGACGGGCTGACGACAGGTTGGAATTCCAGTGAAAGATTATTTTTTTATAGTTAGTAGGGGAAAAACAGAAAATTGTCCAATTCGATGAGACGCTGAAATTTGCGGTTTTTCGCGGATCCCCGAAAACTCACCTCCAGCATGTTGCGCCGGTTGGTGTCGCACAGATTTCGGCACCCAATCTCGGTGGACATGTACCACCCGCTGAAGGACGTGGCCGTAAATTGGATGCCCCCGCAGTCGAACAGCATCCCGGACACGGCCGGCAGTGCGTACCAGCGCAGGTTCAGGTCGGCGAACCACTTGAACGTCGGATGGCTGAACGGCACCTCCATGATCAGGTCGGGCGGGAAGTCGAAGTAATCCGGGTCGTGGCCGTTCGCGGACAGCACCAGCGGCAGAATGTCCCACTCGGTTCGTTTGCTTTTCCAGCCCAGTTTGATGCAAAACTGTGTGTGTGTGTGTGTGCGAAAATCAATTTCCAGCGCAGCAGCAACAGGTAGGCGAGGGAAGAAAATTGACAAATTAGTGAGAAAATTCGCAAGGATAGATTTTCAATTTCATACATCGGTGAACTCGACGTGCATCGGGTCGCCGATGATTTTGCCGTCCGGGCCCTTGTAGCCGGCGTACGAAATCAGCTGGCCGTTCCAGATCCGGTAGTCGTGCGTGCCGTCCGTGCGCTGGGGGAAAATCGTGATGGCTGATCTGTGGGGAGGGATGGAAATAAAAAGGCAATTTCATCTTTTAGAACTTAACAATTTTTAGAATAATTTTTCATAGGCACCAGAAAATCTACGATTCTCCTTAGTTCAACATTAAGGATAAGTTTTTGTCATTTTTGAGACCCTTATTTTACATGAATTTTGGAACATAAATAAAATTTCACACATTTTTCACAGTAGACAAACTATATGCTCATGAGACTTGAAAAAGTCAGTTGACACACACGAAGTTGGCACGAAAGAATGCTGAGCTCAACACTCATAGAGCCGTGCGACACGACGGTGCATGCTCTTTCTCGTTCTCTCTTTTCGTATCTCTTTTCGTATCTCTTTCTTGTTTGTGTGGTTAAGTGTGGTGACAGCAATCATTTGAATGCAGTCATAGGCCAAGTGAAAACGAGCTCTGCGCGATTGGAATTTCTGGTGAGAGTCAAATGACCGTGTGAGTGAAGTTTTGTTACGTTCATCCGTTCGGATTTGTATGAGTGAGAGCAGACTATCAAGTTCAGGACGCATTTAGCGAAAACCAAATACGAGCTCTGTCGATTGATCACAAGGCATGCGTGAAAAAAAATACTCAAAAATTGCATTAAAAGTTCCAGTATCTGAAAAAGAGTGTTTTATATTTTCTGGATCAAAGAAAAACATTTTTCATGCAAAAAAGTCATAAAAATCCTATGTCCAAAATGATTTTCAAAAAATAATCATGCTATCAACCTTTGGCAAATTAAGGCAATTAAATTTTAAAAATAAAAAAAATCTCTGAATTTATCTTCAATTTTTTCTTAAATCTCAATTTCAAAAGGAGTGTCGAAATGCGGCGAATTTTTCAATCTTAAAATTTTTCACTCACTCACAACTACAAAAAAATGCAACACAAAGGCTCGCATCAAAGTGCCACATTCTATTGCAGCAATACTATCAGTGCGCTCTTTAACATAGTTTTTCGAAGCATGCTCGGAAAATTCGTCGTCGTTGAAAAGAGCAACTAGCGTCGACATGGTACTTTCTGAAGTCAATTGATTATTTTTAAGAAGCGTGAAAATTTCAATAAATCGTGTATTTTTTTCATTTGAAAAATCTTTCTGTGAATAATTTAAATTGAGTAATAATTTTATTTTTACAGAATTCAAAAAACAATTGATTACGCTAAGAGACGATTACACCAACGAGACGTATGTTATTCCCTTTAGGGTAGATAAAAGCTTCAAGAAACTTTTGCGGTTCCTTCCAACAGGAGGCCATGCAACCACAAAGATATGTGAGGAAATAAATAGGGTAAATGCATGTTTTTTCATCAGGCACGTAATTTGAACGCATTTTAAAAAGCGTTTTCAACTGAAATCAATTACAAAGCTAGTTTGTATAAAAAGGATTGCAAAATAATTTATCAATTCGATCAAATCTTTAACCTATCAAAGAAACGTGCTTTTCCCCTATAGAAGGGAAATGCAGCAACTAGAAAGTACACACACGCTAATCTCTGCATTAGTGCACTAAGCTTTCAATGCATGCCATGTTTAGCACACTGTGAAACTACTGCTGAAGAGTGTGGGCAAACTTTATTGTTCATGAAAAATGGTGGAACAAGTTTGCTCCTTGTAAAATGTTACATCTTTCGTTAACATCTCTTGGTCGGCCAGATCTCAAAGTAGCTCATACGTAACATTGATCTTTCTTCTGGAAATAGTACCAAACTTTGCAAACAAGATCAAACTACTGTTAAGGTGTTAAAACGGCCACATCACGACCAAGAATAGAACCAAAGAGAGAGTGCAACCTGCTCCATATACGTACCTGAGGTTCCCTTTATTGGTGGCATACTTGATGTGATTGCAAATTGCTTCAAACATTCCACTGGTGGTGGTAACGTAACGGCAGTCGAAAACCTAACCTCACCCGCGTCGTCATCGTCGTGTTGAAGACCCCCCGGGGGCAATTACCGCGTGTATCAACGAGGTGGTGTCAGGTCGTCAGATCATGATGCAAACCGAACGTCGACGTCATGTTCCACATGCGGATGAGCAGCAGCAACGCCACATGAAAGCAAAAGAATGGCAAGAATTTACGTTAGATTCAGAGAGAGATATTGGTTCTGCGAGGAACACGTAGTGGGAGGGTACCTCCAAGAAGGAAGACTTCCTTTTCGTCGATGATGAATCTCGGCCATCACTTGACTCTGATCGACACTCAATCTTCCTCATCAGTAATCCCACTTAAACCGATACACACATAACCGAACCAAACTCTCGACTGAGTTGTACAATGGAAATTTCAAATCAACTATGTGGCCTCAGTCCTCATGACTATAGCATTCCGGAGTAACTTATTTGCAGGGAGGAAATTCCTTACCCACTCCAGCTGGGCCGGACCATGTTTAGTATTCTCTTCCTTTTAAGGGCCTTCCTGAAGCCATTTTTCGACCAGAACATCTTTATCCGAAGGAATTCCATGCAAATTATCGTGCGAAATCCGCCACCGGATTTTTTTTTGATTTTTTTTTATTTTTGGAAAGCATTAAAACTTTTGTAAAACTAAATTTTGAAACTTATTTTTAGATGCAATTTTGGTATATTCATGGTTTTTTTTTCAAAAAATGTTCATTTTTGCAATAAAAAATACTTAATGAAGAAAAACACACTTGCACAAAAAATAATTTGTAAAGAAGCAAAACAAAAGAAAGTCTTGTTTTTGAATTATGGAAATTCTTCATGTTTAAAAAGCAATCCTGCATCAAATATTTTTCAAAAACTAAGAAAATGTCCTACAATTTTCTTTTTTATCGGTCTACTGGTTGCTGAGTTACTCAAAGTTTAAATTTTGTGACATATAAGATTTCTTATGGTTATCTAATAATCCCACATTTTCAACTCGCGATATCCCAGAAACTATTGATTCGATTCTCAATGTAGAGATCCAAATCATTATGAAATGTTCTGTTCTCTTTTATTAAAATAATTTCTAAATTTTAAAATTAAGAAAATCCTTTTGAGAAAGATGAAAATTCTTTTTTTGGACACTTTGAAAATTGGGCTTGATTTTTGAATTCGACAATATTTTAAATAAATTAAAAGAAAATTCCTCAATATTTTTATAACATTGAGAAATTGTTAGTTGAAAAATGAGAGCTAATCAGATCACAACACTGAGAAAAACTCTTTCTTCGCAAAATTTATCTTAAAGAGGCTGTTTGTTTGAAAATTTCTTAGCTTTTGAAAAATATATAATGCAGGGTTACTTTTCCAAAACAATTTTTTTTTTAATTTTAAAAATTCTAGATTTTTTGAAAAAAAATCAAATTTAAAATGCCTGTAACTTTAAAACGGGCTCAATAAAAAAAAAGTTAGGTTTTCAACTTTTTCCAAAATCACATTAAGAAAAATGCATTTCCATTTTTTCCGTGTACCCATTATTTTGTAAAAAAAATTCCAATCATAACATCGCCTAGGACACTAAAGCGGTCGGACAAACTCTTCTCAAGTTACAGATTTTTGATGTTCATTTTGTATGACTTGTCCCTAAAATTGGTTTTTTTATTTAGGGAATTCGTTAACAATGTTTACGCAATTGAAAAAATACAAAATAAAAATCTGTTTTTTTTTTCAATTCTCTATTGTAAACGTCGTTAACAAATAACTTTGAAATAAACTGACGATAAATTTAAAGTTGTTTCTTGTAAATTTCGGTCATTTATTCAAAAATTTTTCTTATTTATGAAATTTAGAAATTAACCCTCTACAACCCAACCCCGCCTCTAGACGGGCTTCGATTAAAAAAAATCGCCAAAAATCCATTCTTCAACCAATTTTTGATCTTTAAAAAGCATTGGAAAGAAGAACTCTTAAAATTTTAGAAAATTTTAGGGTTGGAAGTTTGACTTGTTTTATGTGACTTTGACAATGTTTTTAAAAATGTAATTTTTTAGGGGTTAACTTTGGCTGTGTTTTTTACTAACATTTCCTATATTTTAAGTAAAAAGAAGTATGCAGTAATTTTAGTAGCGTCTCAAAATATGCCTCTACGCATTTGTTTTACAATTTAAATGAGAATGGTGCCATTTTATAGCAGAAAATGTGAAAAACAAGCAAAAAATTGAAAAAGTGACTGTAAAAACATGAAAAAATTAGATAGGCAAAATGTAATGATAGGAGGTGGTAGAAATGGCCAAATACTACCTAAAACAAAAATGAACTAAACAAGATAAATAAAACAAGAAATACTAAAAATGAAACATGAAAAAGCATAAAACAAGAGCAGTAAAGTTTTTCGTAGAACAAAAGTTGCTCAAAATGACCTCCTGAACACGGGAAAAATAAAAAATAAAACGAACAAAAAAATTGGGCAGTAGAGGGTTAACAAACAAATTCGTCTTATTGTTGTATGGAATTCGGAAAACAATATTGATGTGATCGAGTCAAATTGAAACAAAGTTTTAGGCTAATGTAAATCTGCCATATGCAATTTTTTAACATTTCGCTAGTTTGTTAAGCTCAAAATCCTTATTATTAGACTCACATTTCAAACTGTATCAGAGACAACTTGAAAATTTTCGTTCAACTTCCACATTGAAAGGATTTATCATATTAAGTCGATCATTCTTTAGAAAACAATAAAAAATCCAATTATTTGAAAACTTTTTGTAATTTCAACTGGAATTAAGTTCCTTCTTGAAAGCGCACAAGAAATCCCTAAACATGCATCAGGTGGTTTTTTGGGAAGTTTATCTTACTCATCTGAGACCGTGAATTGTATGCAAATGAGTTTTGTTCGTGTTGAATTTATGTTGTAAATTTGTAAAGATTTTTTGCACCATTTTTTTTTTTTTGAGTTTTTAGCTCTTAGTTTCATTTATGAAGTTGAGTTTGTTGAGAGATATTCCGTCAACATCGAACCTAACATAAAACTCGATACTGGTGATGATGTTATCTTAATTGAAACCTCGTTACAATCTCGTTTAATTTACTTGAAAATTTCACCCCGAATCACAAAGCCAACGAAACAACTACAAAACTGTCAACGATTAAAACAATCATTTGCAGAACGACACCTCTTCTTGTGCAACTTTGCACTTCCCAACACACAAAAACTCTTGCACAACCTGAAGTATCCTTCCATGAAAACACGCCAACTTCCCAAGTCGAACTCGAACGAAGACGATAGTCGAGAATAATTTAATTTTCCTCCCTGTGCTTCATTTAATTTACACCTTCATAGTGTGCCTGATAGAAACCACCCCCTCTTCCCCTTTACTCTTCATAGCTCCCGGGGGGAAAAACTATGCAACTATTGCCCCATAACTAGGAGACCATCATCATAGTTCGGGGAGCAGCATCAAGGGGGAGGCTTGCGCTAATTACATAAAGAGTGTATGACTCTCAATTTGAATAATTAATGACTTTAACTATCCCTTCTCACTCTTTCTGTTGGACTGTGGGGGGCACCATATTCTTTTCTTGCAAGTTTTCCTTTTCTCTCTAGGAAGGGGGAAAATTTTGATGAGTGAGCAGAAACATATTGTTGCGTTGGAATGAATAAATTTAATTTGAAGAATTTAACCGATCATGTCATTCATTTTTTTAAATCTTGAATTGAAAATAATTTTAAAAAAATGTAAGAAAATCATTATGTATAATATTTATCACAGATTATTAACCAAGTTTTTTTAACACCCCCACATCATCCTGTTCGAAGACGCTCTTCTTAGCCGCAACAGAACGTAGTCGAGAATTTTCCGCTTTTCCAACTATCTAGCTAGACCCATATCTGGCCCGAGGATAAGAAATAAGCAGAACATCTTCTTACCTGCAGCTTGGACCACTGTATCCGTCCGATGCAGCGGGACGAGTTACGCCAGGCCAGCTTCGCTCCGTAGATCAGCTCGGTCTCGGTCAGCTGGTAAATGCCCGACGCTTCAATCTCCTTCTGAACCTGCTGCAGGCGGGCCTCGTGGGCGGGCGATTTGAGTCTGAAAGTGATTGAAGAAGGGTGGGAAAATTATGAAAGAGGATTGGAGCATGCTGCGTTTGAAGTCTTAAAGTCTCAAGTCTTTATTGATAATCAATTACGGAGTAGAGAAACTATTTAAAACAAATCAATTTGAAATTCAATTGAAAATTAATTCCAAACACATCTCCAGCATCATTATGTCATCAAAAGTTTAACAAATTTTAATTATCGTTGACTCCACAAAACTAGGTACATGTTTGCTCTGGTTAGTTTCCATTTAATTTGAGCATGACCAAACATAGACAAACATTGCCAAATTGTGGCAAGCCGCCGTCGATAATGAGTGTGATTATCAATTTGCACTGGAAGCTGAAGCCAATATATAGATAGTGGCTTCGATGACCAAATTTGTATAATCAACGCGAGCATGTGTCGAATAATATTTGCTTTTAATCGCGATGAGGTGAAATGTTGTTATTAGTCAACAGTGTTGCATGTTTTGAATTAAAATATAGGCAGCAGGATTTTGTTTCGAAATTTGATATTTATGTGTTTACTGGTCATTGATTTTACGATCACATAACTATCAAATTTCGAATCAAAATCATGCTGTTGTACCTATTTTAATTCAATATTATACAATGTGCACTAAATTGAAATAGTTTTGTGTAAAACTTGTTGGAAATTTATTTTAAAAAAAAATGTAAAAAAGGAAGGTCACTAAGAGTATTAAATTATGTCGCCTCCAACAAAATTGCAGAAAAGGTAAAGAAGCAAAAAAATAATTAATTTTTCAAAAAACTCCAAAATTTTCAACATATCTTAAATTTAATATTAAATTCACTTCAATGGAAGCGTATTTGCAGCGTATTCAACTGAAAAGTATTTAAAAAAATATGTGCCTCCCGATGATATTTTTCAGCTTGAATGTTATTTGCCGTCAAGATAGGTGTCAAACTTCAAAACAACATTGAAAAGTATCCCTCTTCGATAGAAGTTCTCAAAAGTTGAACACTGTTCAGCACTCAAATGATTTTCAGTACTGTTTTTTTCTGGTGATGAAAAGCAGGCCGTTTCGTCTTGTGGTTTGGTTTCGTCATTTGAGAGTGACAAAATCAATAAGTAGTTCCATAACGGATTTGCAAAAATAGTTTTTTGTATGATTATACATTATATTATAATTAATATATGTATTGATATATCTATTGAAGTTTTACTAATTTTACAGTACGATTCTTTTTTCATTGTTAAACAAGTTTACTGAAATAGTAGTTTATGCAACAAGTTGCAAAAAGAGGATTTTTTCAGCACGAGTCGTACATTTATCCAACGAGGTTCACCGAGTTGGATAAATACGACGAATGCTGAAAAAATCAAGTTTTGCAATGAGTTCCATACAACATTTTTTGCAATTCCGAAAAACACCCTTTGAGTGAAATTATGTATAAGTCAAATGTTAATGTATTTTGTCAATAAATCGTTTGAATCAAAAAAATGTTTAAAGGGTTACTTTTCGAAACAAGTGCTGAAAAATTCAACATTTCAGCACCCATTTCAGTGCTGAAAAGTAGAACTTTTCAGCATTTATTTTGAAATGTGTTGCTTTTCGATTCTGTTATTTTTGGTACAAAAAAGTAGGCTATTTCGTCGTTCAAGAATGACAGGAAAGGTTAGTAATTTCACGACGGAATTGCAAAAATAAATATGCGTAAATATATTAGTTTATTATCTTTAGGCAAAAAAAAAACTGTTGAACAAACATGAACTTTTATTTAATAAATACGTTTTGGAATTACTTATAACCTCATAAAAATAATGTTTATTCGTTTTAAATCATATCACGACATTTTGCACCAGGCCCGTAGCCAGGGGGGGGGGCTACCGGGCTGCAGCCCCCCCCGAAATTTTTCCCATAATTTTTTTTATTATGTGCTTTCGAAAAAAAATCTCAAACCGATGATTGTGAGTTCTCTTTCATTCTCCAAGAAGTAGAATGTTAGATAGAGAATCTAGTATTCATTGATCATACTATGTAATTTTTGCGTCCATTATTTAACAGTTGAGCTGCATTTTTGAACATCGTTCTATTCAGTGACATTTTATTCGCCTCGTTTACATTTACAATTCACTTTGGTGCTAAATTTATCCTACACTGAGACGTTGGGCTATCTTTCACAGAAAAAAGAACAACAAGCGTCTAAAAGAGCACCTAGGTCAAATAAAGTTCAGCCCAGCTTCGATTGCCCGCGGACCTTGCAAAAATTTGACTTCGAATAATCAAATCACAAAAATAATAGTGATATTTTTTATTTTAGAACTTTAGTACGGCATCAGACAGAAAAAAATAGCATCTAAACTTTTCTAAAGTGATTTTAAGAAAGCGGTCATAATGGCGGTGATGAAATATTTTTACATCAACTAAATAAAAATACCATTTTTTTTATTTTTTCATGAATTGATTATCTAAAATCGATAATCGAAATATAAGATTATCGAGACTTCTTTTGGAGACCATCAGTATATTTGCATAAGGTTTTTTTTCTACATTTTTCGAAATATACCTTATTTTTCAAAAATATTCATTAAATAAAAACTAAAAATTCCCAAAATATTTTTTCTAGTATTTTTGAATTTTTATTGATTTTTTTAAATTCTTGAATTTATTCTAAATCTAAATTATTCGCTCTACAGCATTGCCTTGGCGTTCTCGAATGCGAGATTCCTACTCAAAACTAGGTGTCCGAAGGCTTGATTGTTGAGGCAATTGCAAACCTCTTTTTACACCTTTGCTTCCATCCACCCCGGGATTCAAACTGACGACCTTTGGATTGTGAATCCAACTGCCTACCAGCGACTCCACCGAGACAGGACCCAGGGAGACGACTCATACACCTGGACGGAGCTAACGACCTAACCTCTAGGTTAGACGGGGACCAGCATTTACTTCCTTATCCGACGGAAGGCGTGATCAGACAAATCTCGTTTCGAAATTTGCCACCGGGACCTTTTGGGATCGAACCCAGGCAAACTGGGTGAGAGGTAACCACGCTTGCCCCTACATCACGGGTCCTGGGAATTTATAATGGTTTATAGTGATTTTTGAATTTTGAAATTATTAAATTTCTGATTAATATTTTATTTTTATGCTTTTCTGTTTTTAAACATTTGATTTTCTGTATTTTTGAATTTCTGGCATCTTTAGATTTAGAATTTCAGAGTTTTAAATTTAAAATAATAAAAAAATCTAAATAAACATTTTTTAAATTACATAGATAGGGGAGGTAGAACCCTGCAACTCGTCTGAAAAATCGAAGGACAAATAAAATATTTCTTTCAATAACTTCTCACCATTATGTAGAAAACAAATTTAAGTGCATTTTCTTAAGTCAATAATACAAAAATTTCGATGTGCAGTACAGAAAAAAAAATCGTCGCTGGCCGGATATTTTGAAAACACATTTAAAATAATAAATTAATGTCTTATATTTTTTGTATGTATTTTTTATTTGCTTTTTCCGGTGAGAATCAAGAGATATAAATTTAATTTTAGATTAAATTTTCTTCATTTCATAGTGGTTTTACTTTGTATTTTGGAATACTGAATTCAAAAATGCTTAAATTATTAAATTTTGAAATGCTCAATTTTTGATTTTTTAAATCCACTTGATTTTTAAATTTTATTTTTGAAAAGAATTAACTTATTTTCGAAATTTTTAAATCCGAAATATTTGAAATGGACTAATATTTTTATTATTTAATTCTAAAATTTATAAATTGCTGAAATTAAAAAAAAAATCCCGAAAATTAAATGTTTATTGTAATGGCTTTCCATAACTTTTAACTTCACTCTCAGCAAAAAAACTAAATGTATCCTTTAAATCAGGGGTGACCAAAGTATGGCCCGCGGGAAAAACGTGGCCCACGATGTGATTTTTTTTGGCCCGCGGGCCCATTTTTAAAGATCATGTAAAATGGCCCGTTATCTCTTGTAAAATGATTCTATACTTTTTCAAAATAAGGATTTATTTTAAACTTTTTCATGCTAATCTTTTTTATTTTTTTATTAAAACTAATGATTTACCAATATATTGTTACAATTTTAGGACACAAATATTTTGTTCAAAAATCGTAATAATAAAAACAATTTTACACGTTTCAATGTGAGTGAAACTAAAAACATTTCTGGAAATATTTATAAAACATTCAAATTTAACATAGATAGAAATCTATAATAATATGAAAGTCATAATAACCCTTTTATGAACTAACTCTCAAAATTACTTTGCACTTAGAAACCTTCCCTCGAGATTCGAACTCATGACAGTTGGATAACGAATCTGACTACCATCAAAATGTTGAAATCGGAGGAAGAAGGCTGTTGTAAATATGTTACAAAGCTTTTGTCGACCAACCCTCTCCTCCCCCCACGATTAAAAATTGGCTCGAAAAATCAGAAACAAAAATATTTTTTCAAAAATCAAAAATGTATGAACATTTATTTATTCTTCTGCGTTTAGAATCAAACATTAAAAGATAATTTGAATTTTCGTGAATCTACATTTTTTGAAAATAATGATTGTAATTTAATTTTGCGAGTGCATTAAACATTTGCTAACACTTTTTTTCATTGAAATGATAAAATTCTGGCTCTTAACGATTTTTTATTATTCACCTCTAAAATTAAAGATTAAATTTTGTCGTTACATGCATTGTTCAGATTACATTTTCGAAATATCAAAACAAAAATTTAACATTTTATTGAAAACACAAGTACATTTAGCTACAACCTTTTTTTCAATACCTAAAACAATACACACTTAGATTTTTATGCCGAACTTCGGCAAAATTCTGCCGAAATCAGAACAACTTATCGCTCGGCAGAAATATATGCCGAATCCCAGCAAAATGGGAGTCATTCTACCGAATTCTCGGCGAAAAATGAAAGTTAATATGCCGAAGTTCGGCATTTTTCTGCCGAAAAAATCAGTTGTTCTGTTTTCGGCAGAATTCTGCCGAGCTCGGAAATCAAAAATGACTGTGTAATATTAACAATACCGATGTTTTCTATTATTTTTTTTAATGAAAATATTCAAAAAATAATAGAAATTAAAAACAAAATATCTTATGGTTGTATTTTTCAATATTTTAAATTAAAATAAAGTAATTTCATTTTTTTTAATAATCAATTATGTAAATTTGGCCCGGCCTCCAAAATCTTTGAGCACCCCTGCTTTAAATGTTCGACTCTGCGTTTTAAGCAATTATTGATCTATAATATTTTTTTAGCAAATACAATATTTTTCAATCCTTTCTGATTTCAGTCGCATTCAAATAAACAATCTCAAATGATTTGATTTTTTTCATCAAAAAATATTTTTTTTTTTTTTTTATTCTAAACTTATTTTTATTAGGTCCTCTTAGGTGCTAAGACCAGGTTAGGACCGAGGATCGATCAACATATTAAATATACACAACAAAAACAACTCCTTACATTCCATACTTGGAGATCATGTAACTGACTAGGGTTACTTGGTCCAAGCGGGTCTTGCAGGTCTTGAACCTGCCGATGTACTCGGAGAAAATGCCCCACAGCTCAGCCGAACTGTAGAGCACCTCCCCGGCTTCCTCCTCCGTGGCTCCACCGTCTCGGGAGCCACCTTGGCTGCTTTCTGCGGGTCGAGGGCGATCCTTCGATTTTCCGTCCGGAACTGCGCCCGGCAGCGGAGGAAACTCCGCTGGCGTGAACGCCGGAACTGCTGGATTCTGCTTCTCCGCCTTCCTTGCCGGCGGTTTCGGTTTCGACGCTTGCTGGCGCCGCTGGATGAAATCCGCACGCTTGGGGCAGCTGCGGTCCGTAGCTTCGTGGGCTCCATAGCAGTTGGCACACCGCTTTGGCTGGGCTTCCTGGACTTCGCACTCGTCCGTCTTGTGGGGACCCCCACAGTTGTTGCACCTCCCCTTGAGGTGACAGTTCCTGGTTCCATGACCCAGCTGCAAGCAGTTCCTGCACTGGGTCACGTTCGGTCGCTTGTTCCGGTAGGCCTCCCACCGGATGTGAAATCTCCTCAAGCGCTTGATCTCACTCAGCTGCTTCAAGTTGGTGTACCCCTTGGGGAACGTAACAATGTACGGGGTTTCCTCTGACGAGGCGGACTCTCCCTTTCTCTTGATGGCGTGCACCTCCACAGCATCCAGGTTTTGCGATTCCTTGAGGTTCTTCTTGACGAATTCAGGTGAAGCCGGTGGAAGTCCTCTGACGACGACGCGGAGTTGCCGCTCGCTTCGTTTCTCGTGGGTGTAGAACTCCACTTTGTTCGCAATCAAATGGGCCCGCGCGGTCTCAAAACGCTCCTCGGAGGAACACAGCAATTTGATCCCAAACGGAGTTAGCTTGTAACTTGGCTTGGTTGTGCACGGCGACATTACACTCCTCAGCTTGGCGTAGCTCGTATTCTTTACCACCAGAGGTGGTGGTTTCTTGGCCACTGGAACCACTGGTACCGTTGGGACGTCTCCTTTCCCGGCTTGTTTACCATTGTTGTTGTTGTTCTTCACCAGCGGGCTGAACTTGTTGTTGTTGAGAAGATGCTCCTCTTGGCCATTTCCGCCAACGACTCCGTCGCTGATCTTCTTCCGCTTCCGCGTTCCGTTTACAGAACGAAACTCGTCCCCATCGGAGGATTCTTCCACCTCCATCCGTAAGCACTTTGCCGCGCAATGAAAATCAAAACACGTCTTCTTCTGTCAAGCTGAGGAACGAGACTGATCAAAAAATATTGCAAACAAGTAGCGCGCGAAGAAACGTTAAAAGCCACTTCGCTTTTAGCTGCTTACCGCCTGACAAAAATGTTTTCGTGACTCTGACCATTGCTTGAGCGTTTTTGCCTTCCTCACCTCACTGAGGCAAGGCTTTAAAATCACTCGAAAAATGAACTTCTTAAATACACCTCCTAGATATACCTTCACGTATACCTATCGACTCAGAATCAAATTCTGAACAAATGTCTGTGGGGATGTGTGTAGACATGATTTTTTTTTCCACACGATTATCTCAGAACTGGCTGAACCGATTTTGGCCGGATCCGCCTTATTCTGTTCGTTTTGGGGTCCCCTAAGACCCTATTAAATTTTATTCTGTTTAATGAAGTACTTTTAAAGTTATGCCAAGAAAAAGTTTTTTTGTAGCCACAAAAAAGGGTGATTTTTGCATAACCTCAAAGGCCGGATCTTTTTGCTTACGCGCGAGAGTCTCGCAGCATGCGTAGGGATTTTGGTTTGACCATGCGGGGGATTGGCAGCCACACCCCCTTGCATGCGTATCGCCCGGTTGCCACATTGCTTAAGCAGTGTCTGCGTCTCTTCTGGAAAAAATCTGTATTAATTATGTTGCTGCATCATTTTGTCTCGACAAAGATTTACACGAACTTTTTACTGAAATATATAACTCATGGGACTTTTCTCCTTTATTTTGGAGAGTTGGTAAAAAAAGAATTGAAAATTGCTGTTCAAGTAAAACCAATAATTACAAAAAAATAAATGAAAAAAAAAATAAAAAAAAATTAAAAAAAAAAGACTCTTAAATTAATTTGTAAATACAACCTAAAATACAACATGAATGCAAGGAAGGCACCAACCACCTTAAGGTGGATTAAGTAACGTTTTTATATGGAATTTTACGTTCCTTCCGTGCTCCGTACAAGCATGATAGGGCAAAACTTTTTTTTTTTTTAATTTTCTTATGAATGTTAAATATGGTTCTAGTAGCAAAATGCCAGACGTAGATTAGATTTACAGGAAAAAACTCATTGTTTTAAACATTCTTATGGAAAGTTTTCTTGACTTCATTGAACCAGATTTCGTAAATAATTTTTTTCTAAATCCTAGAATTTGTAAAATTTCGATTCCAGAGTTATATTGCTTGAATATACAAACCAATATAATTTTACATCATTTTTATTAGTTAAATCACAGATATGAAAAAATGATGTAGTACAGATTTTTTTTATTTTGCTAAAACAGATTAAGAGAGCATTAGACGTTCCTAGAACCAACACAGCCAAATTTATCAACAGTTTCGTAAAACATTCATATTTTTTCCTATTTTCATGTATAATCATAGCTTCTATCAAAACTCAAGATTTCAATGTGTTAATCGTATTTATATTTATATTTTTCATCGTACAATTTTATTTTAAATTTCAAGAAGCTGTGTCTCAGGAACGAATAGATAAATCATGGTTAAACACAAATTTTAATTTGAGAAAGTTGCTCAATTGTTTGTACACCATTTTCAATACATTGATAGTGTTTATTCTAGCGTTTTTAATGAATAGTGCTCCATAAAGATTACTGTGAATTTAGAATTTTTTCGAAAGGTCGGAAAAGAGGTTTTTTTTTAAATAAATGTTTTTTTTATGAATTCATTGATTATTACATATTTTGACTCTAGAATACCTATAATAATGTTCAGTAGCATTTTGTGATACTCTTTGCTGGATTTTTTCAATTTGAAAATGAACTGTTTTTTCAGTCATATTAAAGGAAAAATTTAACTATATTTATTTGAAGATAGAATTTTGACAGCTCTCAACTATATATTATTTGGATTGAAATGCTATAAAAAAATACTTTTAGGAGTAAGGAACTGACTGATATTTTTTTTAAACAATTTGCAAAATTTATCAATGCTCAAAATTCTCGACAAATTTATCAGAGTCATGAGTTTGAAAATGGTGTTTTACCGGAACTTCAAACGTTAAACATTAATCGTTTTTTATGTTTGATTTTATCGAGAAAAATCAAACTATGATTTTGCTTGCTTTAAATAAATACATTTTTAATATTTTTTCAGTAAATATTGTGGTGTTTAGTTGGAAGAGGTTGCATTAGCTTTAGAAAATAAGCAATAGCCTCAATAGCCTTAAAACAATTTAAATAAAACAGTGTTAATGTTTTTAAAAGAAAATTTCGAGAAAAGTTAAGTTATGAGTTTTATTTTGTTTTAAAAGCGTGCTTTTTTTCAGTTCATAGTTTTTATTTATAAAACTATAGTAGAAATTAGCCATCAAAATATACACACAGCTAAACATTAAAATCAAGACTGTTTTAAATTAGATAGTAGAAATTTACCAATTTGTTCATGAGTTTTTCATCCAGAGTTGTTAAATTACGAAATTACATACATAAGTGAAATAAATTAACATTTTTTCTGGCAATTTTTGTTATTAAATTTGTTATTATTCAGGGAAAAATTCAGGGATTTTTTTTTAAATTTATAGACAATTTGCTAGCGGACAGTTTTTCATAAAATTCGATTACATTTCAACAATCCAAGAAAACGTAAGAAAATCATTTTCTTTTCAAGTTCTTTTATACAGTGGACTCTCTCGTTGTCGATATTGAAGAGACCGTCGAGAGCGGGAGTTATCAAATTATAGAACGATAAATCAAAGCAATCTATTTGAAGGGACTGAAAAATTTATTGACAGCTGGAGCAATATTGATATCGAGGAGATCGACAGCCAGAGAGTCCACTGTATCAACATGCTATATGGAAACAATGGATTTTTGATGAAGCAGTTTCTTCAATTTAATTTTAAAGAAACATAAGATGAAACTCTTTAAAATCTTTTTTGCATACAATATTTTAAGTTTAATAATTCGTCTCAATAATTATACCGTTAACCAGGTGAATTTAAACTAGTGGTATTTCTGATTTGCTGATTTCCATATAATTTGAATTTTTGAACCCAAGCCCCCCCCGAACAAAAATCCTGGCTACGGCCCTGTTTTGCACCCTTTTTTAAAAATTTCTGAATTTTAGAGTACCTACAGAGTAAAAAATAATGTAAATTTGGAAGGAGTAATTTTGGAAGGATCAATATTACCTCTTTAATGTTGTAATTTTACCTCAATTAAGACTGAAAATGTGGCGTTACACCAGAAAAGTGGTAAAACTACACATTTTCAGAGGTAAAATTACACATTTTTTCTGACATAAAAGATGTACCCCTTTCCAGATGTAATATTACCATGATTTTTTTCTGTGTACTGGTTAAAAGTTTTTTTTTTTTACTTAAAACCCGACATGAACAATAACAATGTTTAAGGAATATTTAGATTATTTGCATCTTTTTTTGATTCTGCAATCATTTCAATATATCAAACATTTTGTAATACTTTTTGCATTAATATTTAAAAAATAAATTTTAATTCCAAAAATATTTATTAATTGCTTTCACAATTTACCTTTCTAAAACCGACTGTTCTGCTTTTGGCAAGAAGTTATTCAAAGAATCCGTTTTTCGATTTGAACTTACATATTTTTACTTCAGCAAAATTTTGCATATTTATTAAAAATTTCGTATTTTTTACAAACGAACTTTTTTCCGTTGTCTTATTTTTGATTGTCGAGCTTAAGTATGACCCCTAAACTAAGTTAAAGTGATTTGAAATTTTTAAATCCTATATGACGGCCGAAATGGCGAAGATATTGATTTTTTTTTTGTTATTTAACTGGCAATCAACTATTCAATTATGACTAAAATGGGGGGTCACAGAATTTGAATTGTATGTTAAAAACAAGAAAACGAAAAAAAAAACATTTTTTTTTTGTGATTCGATTATTCGAAGTTCCATACAAACCTTCGGATATTATGGAAAATCGAGTATGGACTCAAAAATCAAATTATTTGCTTTACAGAATTGCCTTGGCGTTCTCGATTGTGAGATTCCTATCCGAAACTAGGTGTCCGAAGGCTTGATTGTTGAGGCAATTCTGGACTGGATTTCCTAAATTTGGTTCTTTTAATCGTCAACTTAAAGCTAACTTTATTAAAAATGATAAGTTTAAATTTAAAGAATTAAGAAAAAGTCAGTTAATATGCTACTTTCAGCATGTTGACTTTCCAAACAAAATGAAATTGTTCAGCTATATGTCACAAGGAGAAAAAAATAGGTTGTTTTCTATCTGAATTTGTTACGCTGAATCTGAATCCACGTATGTACTGCTATGCCTATTTGCATGAATATTATTTCAAATCCTGGCATATTGGAAAAATGACAACAAAGCAAAAATTCTAGAATTTCGTGAAAAATTATTTATCTCATACAATTTAAAGTTTAACTCTTGAAATTTTACATGCATCTTCTATGTGGTTTTTAGGGTTATTTGAACATAGTTTTTTGACTGACAGAGCATACCAGTTAAAAAAAATACTATCGGAAAAAAAATACAACAAAAACACAACATTGTTTTGCTAACTTAATAATAACCATGAGTTATCACTGCAATACTTGTGCTCTCAACTCAAGTATAAAGCAGTTAATCTAGTAAACTGTCGTATAGTGTAAATACCTGTCAATTAAATCCACATAAAATCCACAGTTCAAACACCAATTAATCGACATTTAATGAGAAACAAACTTCGGAAAAAAGTCACGTGGTCGCCAAATGTCAACAGGCCCTCGTGTGGTAAATAAATAATGACCACTTTTTCCAACTCATCGTAAATCGCTTAACAGATCTTTTTTAACATTCGCATCCCACAAACCTGCAATTGAGCAGAACCCACAAACCAACCACAATTACAATTATTACGGTCAGTAAATTCACACTCACATCCAGAACTAACCCCCTCCTCCACAATCCCTCTAATGGTCAGTGTTGGTAATTGAAAAGCCATTGACGGCCTGGTCCCGAAAAGTGCTACCGGTAGTCGATTTGAAAGCAGCACTTTTTGAATTAGAATCGACAGCGAACAAATTGATTGTGTTTATTTGTGCATTTGTGGGGGAGGCTTTCAACACGCGAGGTCGCGGGTGGACAAAACCACAATACCGGAGAGTACACCTGGTGTCCACAGCGTGGACCACTCTGTGGGATGTACTTCAGGGGTGGATAATGTACAAGCCAAGTAAAGTGAAACTTTTATTGTGAGAAAGTCTAATCTGTAAATCTTTTGAAAGTGTAAATATAATTTTCCTTAATATTTAGTTTTTGAGAGCTGTCATTTTAGAATTCAATCTTTGTCAAACTAACGGGTTGTTACTGTACTGCGTTCTGAATCAGTTCCCCGTACACTAAACCCCCAGTGGTTGGACACTTTTTAGTTTTTATTCCGTTGTTGTGACAAAGTCAAACTTAACATTAACGAGCTGTCAATTTTGACATCGCGCTCTTGCTCACTAACCAAAATGCAAAAGAGCTGTCAAACTAAAAATGGACTCCGTAAGTTTGACAAAAAACGTTGTCAAACCAGCGAGTACTCAGTGTATGAGGGCCAGGCACTGTAAACAACAGTCATCAGCAGTTTTTCGACGGGACTTGCCACCCTTACCCTCTTCTCTCTCTTTCTCTCCTAAAAGTGGACACGGTCCAGTGTCCCGGCGGATCGATGAGTCCGTTCCGGGTCGCGTCCACCAGCAACACGGCCTTTAGTCAACAACTCTATGGTCTAGTCCGACACCACGTGGAGGCGTTTCTAAACAGTAGAACGCGTTTTGCGGGGGGAATGTTCGAGAATAACGTAACGCAGCTAATGAATTTGTGAAAAGATACTTAAAATCGAAGGAATAAGTTGTTTATTTCAAATAAATTTGAAAATTTATCAAAATTTTATTGAAATGAACAAGATTTACGTAAATTTCAATTTACACTTTACCGAGTGTTACGTCATGAAAGAACGAAAATTTTTTGCCTGATGCTGGCTGGAGCGTTTTTGTTCAGCCGCGTGACCGCAGAGCATTTCATTGTAGCGATCGGGAGCGCGTTGATTAATGGTAGTGAAGTTTTCTGTTTGAAGTTGGGGAACACAATGTAGTTGTGTTGAGTTATGTTGTTGTTGATGTTGTCTATAGCTTTATCCGCGAAACATCTCAATGAATAATTGAACGTATGCGTTTTGTAATTACTGAATAGAAAACAACTATTTCGTTTGATAAATGTATTTTGAAGGAGCCAAAAAAAAATAAGATTTAATTACTGATTAAATTATTTTTGCCTATTGATTTTTGATTTAGGTACTGAAAAGTGACCTGAAAAGCTTTAAATTATTTTCACTGAGCAACAGTTAAATTGTTTTGGTAAATTTGGCTAAGATATAAAATTCAATAAAATGTACAAAGATAAAATAGTAGCAAATTAGTTAAAACTGTTCAGCTATATAAGTCATACATTTAAAAAAAGCTCAATAAATGACAATACGCATGTCCTACATTTTAATTTCAAAATATATATAAAGAACATCCATAAACCAAGTGGAATTTTATTTTGAAATTAGAAAAAGTTTTTTTTTGTGTCGCGTTAAGATTTTTTTTAGTTTATTGAAAAATAATATAAATAAAGCAAAAAAAATACCTAGTTTCTGTGAGTTTAACATAAGATTTTCATAGCTATTTTAATATTTTTCACGTTCCGCAAAATTTCCGTGAAATTTTGTGTTTTGAAATTAAGATCACCGTGAAATTTTAAATTTTTGAGCGTGAAAAATCACTAAGCTTACTTATTTTAATCTTACATTGATAACGTTGTTTTCCTTTAATTCTAAAAAGGTTTCGAATTCAAAAGAAGTGTCCACATAGTTTATGGATGGTCCCTTGATATCATCATCAATTTTCATCAGGTTGCTTCTCCAAAATAAACCTATCAAACTTTGTGCAAAATACAACCAAAAAGACAAGATTGTCACCCATTCTGACAATTTGATTAAATTCCTCCCACAAACCAAAGAAAAACCCCTCTTTTCAAAAGCCAAACATACCTCACGCTGAGAATTTGTTCGAAATTTCCCAGATTTTTTTCCTACCCCCAAAAAAACACTGCAGAGAAGCCCCCCCGGTGAGATTCCTTTGCCTCGTCGACCAAACCGCCCACCCACGTGGTGAATAAATATGCAAATGTGATGTCTGCTTAACTTGTTTGCCTACACCAGACACACGTACGTGCGTTTGTGTGCGGCGATGAAAGGTGGAATTGTACATCCCCGAGAGCCCAGGTGCGACTTCGAGAAGTGATGCCATCCCTTAATCCGGGGGAAAAGCCTCGGCAAAAGCAACAAGGACTTCGCCGTCTCGAAAAGAAAACTTGAAAAAAAGGAGCAACAGTTTGCAAAAAGCGCAATGTTGTTGGCTGTTGCCTCTTTATTGTAGTGTTGAACTTTTGCGAGAGGGTGTATTTGTGGGAGTGTGTGTGTGTGCGTGGGGGTGTTGGAGCATTTTGTAAGTGTATACTGTGTATTGTATAATGTAGCACCCCCCAACATGGTGTGTAGAAGATTGTGAGTTCGGCAAAAGAAAAGGAATAAAATGGGAAGTGGTTTTGGAGCAGTCTTGAAAGTTATGTGAGATTGGAGGGCTTGAGGAGAATCTTTTGGAGGAAAATCAGCTTGTAAGGAATGAGAATTTGGAATGGAGAAGGATCCTGAGTTTGCTTCTGGGTTTGTTGATCATGTTGCGCTAGTACAATGATTTCTAATTTGAATTTGATTTTAGTTTTTTTGTTTCATAATTAAAATAAGAAAAAAAAATGACAGGGTAATTCTCACTAAATATGGACCACTGTTTATATAATGTTTTTTTAAGTTTGTTTATACTCATATTAAAAAAGTATATCTTAAACCAGGGCTGTGGAGTCGGAGTCAGAGTCGGAGCCGGAGTCCGTGGAGTCGGGTCTTTTTGGGGACCTGGAGTCGGAGTCGGAGTCGGAGTCGTCAAAACTCGAATAGCTGGAGTCGGAGTCGGAGCTGGCTAAATTTGATGAGCTAGAGTCGGAGTCGGAGCCGGAGTCGTAAATTTCTGATAGACCCGGAGTCGGAGCTGGAGTCGGAGTTATCAATATATTTTATATAATTTATGAACTTATTTATTGTCACAAGATCACAGCATGATAATCTGTTAATCCTCTCTTGTCAATGTTTGTATACACTAAACTATAGTTTTATAACTCATACAATACTAAACAATTGTGGCTGTGTAGTCAAAAAATTAAAACATATTTAAGTAATTTTTTACTGTCTCTTTTTGCTTGTATTTACAGTATTTAAAAAAAGTATTTACAGTATGTAAAAAAAGTATTTACACCCCTTGGGCACTATGCACATTTTGTGATGAAACATGTAAAAAAATTTAAATTTTACAGAAACCGTATACTACGTTTTGTTCAGAAACTCATGCCAGCAAAAAAGTTTGTACACCTTTCAAAAAATTTACATAAATAAAGTTATTTGTTGACAAATTTCCATAAATCCAGTCTCCCAACTCCAAATAGGCATCCTTGACTGATTAAAAAAATAATTGGGATTGAATATAAAGTTAACTGACTACTTTGTATAAATGTTTATGTAACTCTGGAAATTCTATATAAAACTTATCTAAACTTAATTTTGCAAACTTTTAATTCAACTAAATGTAAATATATTACCATGGAATTGCTAAGATTTTAAGTAGATCCTTTTTTTTATTGGAACATTTTTTGCTTCGACTTTTTTACAGAATATTGTCATAACTCTGAAAAGAAGTCTTTTTTGTGCTTTTTGAAGAAACTATAGAAACAATCAGATCAGTTTAGGTCTTGTTAACTTTGCATAACTTTTCTACATGACTAAATACAAAAAGTGGAACTCTAACTGTATTCAGAATTATGACAATTTCAGTAAAAAATCGATGCAAAAAAAGTTTGCGTGTAGTGTTTTTAAACACCTTAAAGCGGGGTGATATAATTGCTATAATTTTAATTTTCAAATTATAGAATTTCATCATTATTTATATGTTTAAAGTGTGTACTGGGCTGGATCATACAATTTCCATGTACGTCCTCTGAAATAAATTCAAAAGAGCTTTAAAAAAAGACTTTGAAAATTTACTATTCCAAAACCAGGGTATCTTTGATAGTTACTGTGTTTCTTCAAAATTTCAGCCCAAAATTATGCAAATTGATTTTATATGTACGATCATGAAGGCTAACTTTCCTTTAATATTTAATTACAAAAAAAGTACAATTAAAAATTAGTTAGCTAGCATATAAATTTTAAAAAATGAAAGTAAATTTAAAGTAAATAAATAAAAAGTTCCAATTTTACAAACAACAAAATTTTAATTTATTTAGAAAATTGTTGTGCTGAAAATGCGTTTAAATCTGAAGATATTTATGATTTTTGTTTATATAACGCTGAAAACATGTAACATAGAACAACGAACACTTATCTATCAAGCTTAGTATGGTTCCATACTGTTTGTATAAATAATTCCGGTTTACAGTATTCGCGCAAGTGTGAACTGAAATGTGAGTGATGTGATTAATTCAAATTTTTAAAATATTTTAAATAAAGATTAGGTGTCGGAGTCGGAGTCGGAGCCGGAGTCAACAATTTGTGGAAAGCTGGAGTCGGAGTCGGAGTCGGAGTCGGCTAGAGTTGGAAGGCCGGAGTCGGAGTCGGAGCCGGAGTCATCAATTTGTGGAAAGTCGGAGCCGGAGTCGGAGTTGGAGTCGGCTTAACTCAGAAAGCCGGAGTCGGAGTCGGAGTCGGAGTCACTTGAAATATGACCCGACTCCGCAGCCCTGTCTTAAACTACATAGAAAGACTAGCAAACGATAATAAAAAAATCACAGCGTGGGTGTCAAGTCATCAACATTAAGTGGCTATTATATTAAAAATGTGGAGATTAGGAGCATTGGATTCTCGGCAGGGTTGTGAAAAGGGACAACTTTTGGAAAATTAGGGGGTTCCGAAATTCATACTTAGGTTAACATAAGCTAAACAAAATTTATTAGATTTATATAAGACAGTATCTCTGTGTGATTAACATTAATTTTGAGTTTCAAATTTAAAAACTTACCGAAATTCGGTAATGCAGTTCATTATTGTTCATCGTACAACCGATATTCGGTAAAATGATGTTCATTTTGACAGATGGTTTACCGATCTAAACTTTACCGATTATTCAACTATTAAATTCGGTAAAAAAATCTAAGTGTGTAATTTAATTTTAGCATTTTTATTTTACCAAATATAGTAAAAATAATCAATCATCTTTTGCATAAAAAAAAAATCCATCAACATTTCTGAATAAATTTTCGACTTTTCAGATAATGAAGTTTTTAATCGGAAAGGTCATGTGGAAAATTATCAGAGTTTGGTGTACATACTTTGAACACCTTAAAAAAGGCAAATAATTCAAACATTTCAAAACTATATGTAACATTTTTGCATCGTTTTGATTTGAAAATGAAGTTGGACAAATTTTCTAAAAAAAACTTCAAAATAATGAAAAAAAATCTTGTATTTTTAAAACATTACTATGGTACAACAAATGGGTTCCATGAATTACTAACCAGTCTGAATGGAATTAATAGGATTACTAGAAATATGTCACGAATTACGTTAAATAACTTGAAATGGATAGTAACTTAGAATTACAAAATTTACTTGGAATATTTTTAAATTGTCTTTTCAAGGCCTTGACTGACAAATTCTGAAACGATACTATAAATTTTTTCTGAAGCAAACATGGCCGATTAAAGATGGACTAATTAATGATACCTCTAAATAAATACGCTGACGATTGTAAGCTAATGTCATTATATTTTCAATACCTAATATATAAAAAAAACTAAATTTGTTTTTATAAAGATTTCGATTTTGGACGAGATTTCCAAAATAGTCATGGATGACTAAATTTTCAAATCGCGTTTTTGGGCACTTTTGAGCGTTTTTTAGCAATTCTATGTGGGTTTTTTTTTATAATTTATCTGAGAAGACGGAAATAACTTGGGAATAAAATTTTTTGATATTTGAAAATACTAGGCCAATAACATTTTATGTTATTTATAACAAGATTTGTTATTCGTCGTTATGATTTTTTTTGTTATTGGATTGTTTTTGTAATAACTAAGGCTACCAACTCTTGCTGAGCAAAAATCCGTACACTTTGCCGATATGATATATGTATAAAAAAAACTGTCAAACATATAAAAAAATTTAAAAAAAATATTTAAGAAAAACTAAAATTTGAAACGCTGTCATTTTTGCAGCTAACTAATTTCACTTTGCTATCAGACTTGAACGTTTAAAAATATTCCAAAAATAAACCGTGATTTGCTGAATCAAATCATGTTCTTCCATTTTTTTGTTAAACGTGACATTTCGTAAAATTTTAAACGTAAACATGTGAAACATAGCTTATAGGACCTTTTCAAAAATTACTCTAGATTTCTAGACGACTGATCTGAGCCCGGATTCGAATTAGGGAGACAATTTTCGACCTAGTTGGACCTACCCGAAGGTCGAGGAAAGTCAAAATGGTGGCCTTTTCCATCGATTTGTAAAAAAGTGAACAAATTTGACCAAATCTACAAAAAAATACATTAAATAGAGATATGGGGTTCCTTTCAACTTTTACTAAGCACACAATAATCTTCCGATGTTTTGAACTTTGAAAAGGGGGTGACTGGAGCAGGAAAAAACTATCAAAAAACCTACCAAAAATTACTTAAGGGTGGGGACAGGGAAAGGAAAACTTAATTCTAAAATGCAAAGCAAGCCAGAGCACTTCCGACGTCGTAGATTCTTAGAACGATTTGGATTTTCTTTTGTGTTGGTCCGGAGGAGTAAATTATTACAATTTTTGTTCATTGTTTCGGCATCACGGATAACAAGATTTCTTCCCTTTAAAAAATCAGCTGAAATTAGTTGAATTATTGAGAAATGCTTACTGCGAAATAACTGAGTTAGTCTGAAGTTATACGAATAACTGCGGAATTGCAGGATATTTCCGGAATAACACGAGTTACTGTGGAATTACATAAACTACTGCCCGGGCAGACGGTAATAACAAAATTCATGCCATTTCAATAACAAATTCTGTTAAAATAACAAGAAGTGTTATGGAATCTTCATGAGAAATCTATTTTTGCATAAGAGGTCAATAACAGTTTATGTTATCATAACAAAATTTGTTATTGGTCTGATATTGATTGAAAGCCAAAACAACTTGGGAATAACATTTTATGTTATGGAAGAATAACTTCAACTGTTATTAGGCTGATCGGATTAGTTGTTAAAATAACAAAAAATAATAACAAAGATTTGTTCGAAGAATAACTGAAAATGTTATTAGTCTGTTATTACAATAACAATCCAATAACAAAAAAATCATAACGGAGAATAACAAATCCTGTTATAAATAACATAAAATGTTATTGGCCTAGTATTTTCAAATATCAAAAAATGTTATTCCCAAGTTATTTCCGTCTGCTCGGGTGTGGAATTACTGAGTTGTTACTAGCTCAATAACTTGAATTATCTTGAATTACTAGAATTATTCCGGAATTACTAAATTACTCGCTCAAACTTCGGGTAATTCCGGATTACTGACCATTCTTCCACGATGCTAGAAACCCCTTAGGTACAACATTTCCACGTTTTCGGTACAAAATGTTGACTCCAAATATTTTTTGCGGTGACTTGTGCAAAAGAAACGAATGCTTCTATTTGCCACGAACAAAATTTGATTTGAAATATAAAAATTAAAATGGAAAACTGGAAAAGAAGTATGCTCAGCCCTAATGTTATCTGTTTGATAATTACATACTCATTAAATCGATTTTTTAAGCAAATTTAGCTAAATTTCAAACAAATTTTGGTTAGATCTGAACTACATTTCTCCCACAATTCACCTCCCAGGGTGTGACAACACGCCACAATGTATCACGCTCTCCGAAAACCACCAGATTGAACCATTCCCAGCGCTTCTACTGCAAATCATGCTTGCATTACATTTGCTGTATCATCTCCCATCCAGCAGCAGCTGCTTTTTCACTTTGTTCGTTGAAAGGTAGAAAAAAAAAACATTCAAATTCCCTCCAAAGGGAGTTCTTACCGTCTGATGGAGGAGTAGTACTGATCCAGGAAGTCCTTCGCGTGCTGCAGCACAATGTCGGGCTTGCGGGGCTCGATTCCGACGATGTTGGGCAGCATCACGCTACCGGTGCAGACCTCCTTCGAGCAGTGCATCACCTGTTGGGGGAAGATGAATGAAAACAGCATGTTAGTGGGGTAAATCTGGTGGGATATGGGGAGGGACGTAAAAAAAAAGCTAGTTCACCTCAGTGACACCAGGTGAGTCCCCACACGTGGTTTTGTGAAATATGAGCTACCTTAAAGTTGGTGACACGTCATCAGTTTCGTCATGCTAATAAGCTCGTGATTTTTTGTTTGTGTCACGAGCATGTTTTCACAGCTTTGTGAAGCTATTTTTATGGTGCCATTTTTCAAAGCAAACTTCCAAGCATATGTTTGCATAGGAAAGTTACAACAAATAAATTCCTTAACCTAGGTAGCAGTGTTAGCAAACATGAAAGCAGCACCAAGGCTTTGGTCCTTTGTTGCGGTACAAGAAGGAAAGAGCAACTTTCTGCTACGACATTGGCAAAGAAGGTCTAACTGTTCCGTCGCTTCAGAGTGCTTGAAAATGCTATAACCAAGAATGCCATTCGCTTGAAATTTGCACATGAAGGTTCTATCTGGAAGACGATTTATTTCTAGAAGACATTTTTGGGATCATAGAGTTTGGCAAAATATTCGTATTGCTTTAAAAAGTAACTCATTTTCAGTTTGTTTTATTTAATAAATCGAGTATTTTATTAATGATTGGGTGGTTTATTTCTAGTTTAAAATTTTGTTTCCTGTAATGCATACAATTTAATAACTAAACGTATTTTTTTATCAAATTTGAAAAAAATATCCACTGGCATTGAAATGAACTAAAAAATATTTTAACGACCTGATTAGGCTAGCACAGATTTTAATTTAGGCTTCAAATTCGAAATATCCCAGAAAGTGCATAGCAAAAATCTCGGATAAGTTTTCACAAAGACGTAAGAGCCAATGGTAAACAAAGCCTTTTTTGCCTCGGTATTCGACCGACTTACGAAAATCAATTTAAAAAATGCCTAAGATTTTTCATCTACACGTCTTCCAAGTGCCTAAACTAAAAACATATGAAATTTTGTTACAATTTGGAGAAATACAAATATTAGTGTCGGAGGCCACGCTGGCTCTTACGGCTTTTTGAAAACTCACCCGAGAAATGTTGAAAATAAATACTTTTAGAATCACTATTTAAATATAGTTCAGACTCAATTATCCGAACGCCTCGGCAAAAATTAACTTCGGATAATCAAAACTTCGGATAATCGAATCACGATTTTTTTTTGTTCTCTTATTTTTGAATGTTGAACGGATAATCGAACTTAGGATAATCGAGACTTCGGATATTCGAGGCTTCGGATAATCGAGTCTGGACTGTATAGTTTAAAATGAGTATTTTTAACATTTTTTTTATCAAAAGAGATAGCTCTGAGCTATTTAAACTTAAACTATAGAACCAAACTTCGGAAAATTGGGTGAATCTTTGAAATTAGCAAATATATACATAATTCTAATAACATACTAAAAATTTCTAATAACATGTAGAAAAAAAAATTTATCTCTTTCCTGGCATGATTTTGGGTAATGGGTAATCCGAAAGTAGAGCGTCCAATTTCCCACCCTGACAAAAAAATTCCCGGGAATTCCCGGGATTTCCCGAAAAAAAATATTTCCCGTTTCCCGGGAAATTTCTGAATTTCCCGGGAATTCCTGAAATTAAAGCGTAAGTATACATTTTCTTAACTTTTTGATAATTTTTTTTAAACTTAAAAAAAATAATGAAAGAACTCAATCTTATTTCATTAAATTCAATTTACTGTTCTTATTGAACTTAACAGTTCGTCTGAAAATGCCATGTCAAGATTAATTCAGATGGTATTAATTTCTGAAGCATTGACAACTGAGAGTAGATCTTGGGCAACAAAAACTACGATATTATGGAATGAAAATTAACTATTATAATTTTGGTAAGCTTTTTAAACGAAAATTATTGTTATATTATTTGAAAATAAGGTACCTCTTCCCGCCAAGATCAAAATTGAGTTGATTTTACGTTATGTTTACCATGACCAAATTGGAAGAAAATTGGATTCATTTTACTCACTTTCCAAACACTGTGATTTAAAAAAAATACCTAGCTACTTCTTATCAAAACAAAATACTAATCATTATTTTTTGATATTTTGAACGAAATGAAAGACAGCTTATATATTTAGAAAATTTATTTATTTTCTTGAATTTGTATGTTTTTTTTAAAAGCAGCCAAGGCATTGATTGAACCTAACACTTATTTTGACCATTATAGTTGCTATTCTAAACAATTTTGTTGCAAAATAATAATCAAACCCAGAATCAGAACAATTTTCGATAAATTTCAAATTTCCCGGGAATTCCCGGGATTTTCCGGGAAATTTGTTAACAATTTCCCGTTTCCCGGGAATTTTGTAACCCCGGGAAATTGGACGCTCTATCCGAAAGCCTTTGAAAATTTTAAATATCCGAAAAAAAATTTTTTTTTTGATTGTTTTAAATTGTTTATTATTGAGCCCAAACTAGAAATTTTGAATCCAAGATGGCGACCAAAATAGCGCTGACGAAATATTGAAAAAAAAAATAATTTATTAGGCAACAATTAAAATTTCATTGAAATTGGGCCACAAAGTCAATCTGATGTTAAAAGCAAAAAAAATATCAAAATCCGATTCTCCAAAGTCCCATACAAACCTTTATCAGATCATCGAGGCTTCGAAAAATCGAGTATTTACTTTAATACCACCATAATTTAAAGATTTTTTTTTGGGAATTTGGGTCCTAAAAGGCATAAACAAATAAATTTACAAAAAAAGTAGTGCTATTTTTAGAAAAAAAAAACTAAGGCTGGTACAAATTTTATTTATTTTTTCAAGTTTCTGTTACCCCCCCCCCCCCCCTCCCCCTTTGCAAACTTGGCCCGAAAAATCAAATGGGCAAAACAAAGTATTTTTTCAAAAGAATTCAAAATTTCAATAGAATTTTTTTTTTTTTTTAAGTTTATGTCACCCCTCCTCCCTGCAAAGTTGGCCCGAAAAATCAGGGGGCCAAAAACATATTTAAAAAAAAACTAAAAAATTTCAATAAATTTAAGTGCAATTACCTAAAATAAATTTAAAATGCATTCCCCTGCATTTTTAGCATGTTTGATTTGATTTAAACATCTCTTGAATTTTTTAAAATTTTCGATGCTTTTATTTTTATTTTCGTCAAATCTAACATTTTTGAAAATTCATGATTGCAAAACATCTGAACTAGTGTAAAATACATTTTAAAACATGACTTGCATTCGAATGTAGGGACTATGGCATAGTATTTAATTTTTTTTTTTTGCTCGACCCTGGCCAGATCCGAGGGGCAAAAACTTTGGAAGATATTTGCATCTGTCTAATCTGAATAATAAAACCTAAAAATAATTTGATGCCAAACAATTTATTGAAAAATTATTCAAAGAACCAATGTTTAAAAATAGAAAGAAATAAACATTAGAATGGTTTAAAAAAAGCAACTTTTTTCAATTCTTCAGATTTAGATTCCAGTTCCAGTAAATCTTATCAAAAATATCAAGAGTCCACCTACGATCAGAACCGTGAAAAATCTCTTCCGACCCCGCGTAATTGAAAATTTACCGACCCGAACCTTTTTGCTTCCCCACCTCACAATCTCCAGACACCACTCTTCCATTTCCCTCGAAACCAGTACTAAATCCCCCTCCTCACAAACTCCCGACCCAATGACCAAATTTACTGGCTTTGTACCTTTTGAGGACCGGAAATCTGGTCCACGCAGCACGGGAGCCGTTAAATTTTATTTGACCTTTCATTTTATTTTTTTTTCTGGCAACCCTGGAAATATTGACATGTCCCCTCCCCTCTTGTGAGATTTGTGCTCTTGTGGTCATAAATTGACCGACACTTTTAGGCGGTGTGAATTTTTATATTATTGTCACGTACCAAACTGGGATTCCCTTTGGGCAAAACGGCCTATTGGTGCGTGTGCGTGTGTCCGTTGTGGCCAATTTGGAGGTTCATCGATTTTGGTTTCTTTATGATTTTCACTTAGTGCGAGCTTAATGTGGTCTTTTGTCAGCTTGCACAAAGTTCACCATTTAAACCAGGATCACGAACCAATTCGCCAAGATTCAATCATGAAGCTTGCGATACTTGCACGGGGTTGCAGACGTGCAGGAATTAAACCGTTTTGCAACCCCACATTGCACGCCATATCCTTTGCCAAGTCTTTAAAGATGGTCCTGCCTCTTGCATGCAAGCCACGGAGAGGGCAGAAGAAAAGAATCATCTTCCCTGCGGATCCGGTGCGTGACCAAACTTTCCAACAAGCTTTTAATTTGTATCACGGATTGCGCCGGACCATGCTGTGATGTTATCTTGTGTGTTTTTTTACTTGTTGTTGTTTTTTCTTTGTACAAAAAATGTGAAATCTAGAATAAAAATCAGATAAAGAGCTCAAAAAGCATTAATATTTTTGTTCAGTAAAAATGAAGAAAAGGTTTTTGCTACAATGAATAAATTCGTGACTTGATTTTTCCGTTTTGTCATTTAGTTTTGACATAAAAATGGACAAATATTTGCAACAGTCTAAACCATAGCAATTTAAGACGAGGTCACCCAAATTAACCTTAATGCTGCTTACAAATGATGAAATTTATCGTTCTATAAACATTGAGCTCAAATATGACTGCTGAAATTTTAACATGGGTACGACACATTGTTGACAACTCGATGAACCTCCGCAAAAAAGTAATATCCGACCAAAATGGCACCCTCCCAAGCGCACCCAAAATGTGGCCATAATTGAACAGGAAATAATATTTGTCAAAGAAAATATTTTCCCTGGGATTCGATTACCGACAACACTGCAACAGCTGTCATACCTTTGTCAAGCTGAAATTTTGTGTTGAGTTGAGCCAGGGTTGGCTCGAGCAACGAACGGTTCAATTCATAAATCAGATCAAATATCACACACATTCTCGACTCGATGAAGGCGGAGACCTTCTGACCGCAATCCGAAACTGATTTAATCACCCATCAGTGCACGTGAGGATTCCGGATCCGGTGAAGATATCACCGCACAAAGTTTATCACATATTTTTAATCCAACCGGCAGCATCAAAGAGTTCAACTTCTCAACACAACTCAAGTAATGGCAAACGAAGCAAAAAACTATCCCCTTGTTCAAAACTCCTTACCCTTAACAACTTGTCCAAACAGACAGAGGGGGGAAGCACACTCGAGAGATGGACATTACAAGACATTGTCCTCCCTTCAGCTGCTGTCCCAAGCGGTGCCCGGTGGCCAAAGTTGACATACCTCGAAAAGTACCGAGATTGAGTACCACTCAAAATGTTGTTCTTTTCTCCAACTACTAGCCCTCCAACTTGTGCTTTGGTTGCTCGTCGACACAAAAGGATTTTTTCTCCTCTTTTTTTCTCTTAACTTCCTTGAGGGCAGTTTCTCGGCCTCAAGTTGGTCGTGGTTGTGTTATGTTGTCACATGCTACATTTTAAAAATTAACCGAAATTTGTAATAAACACATTGGTCATTGGTCGCAACGCTTGCTTAGAGCGTATCCTAGACCTTGAAACTTCCCAAAAATCGTTGAATTCCAAGCGAAACTTATTTGGGATACCGAGGAGATTTTCCCTTGTCCCCTCAAAAAAGTGGAACATTATCACTTCTCGTTTTCTAATTCCATTTCTTGTCACTGCCAGGGTCGTCCAAGCTCAATACATAAAAATGTATGGACAATTGTGCATAAAGGGAGGGGGAGGGAGGTAAGAAATGTCCAAAAAAGTGTCCACGTGGTTTATGAATGGTCCCTAACGATTTGATTCTAAACTGTCCATTTCAAAACTAATAACTTTCCCGGATTTTTTTTTAAATGTACAGATTTTCGAATAATTTAATGAAACCTTGTTCATAAAATGTATGGAGTCTTGTATGATCGAACATCTTCTTTGGACAAATAAAAAAATACAAAAAATTAAATTAAATTCAAAGAACTGCTCATGGGATAACTGATCATAACGATAACCAAACTGGACGAGAGTTGGTTTCGTATAAGGCAGCATGGTTTACTAAACTATGGGTAAAGAGAAAAATGCTGGAAGGAAACAATCTTGGTTGAGCTTTTCCGAGATTTTCAGAAGGCAAAGACCAGCAGCAGCCGGCAGCTGCTCCCATCTGTTGTCTGTGAATACTGAATACCATCTCTTGGAAAAGCTCCTCCTTGGAAAAGTGTTTACAGCAATAGCATTTCGTTAGAAAGAGACATGTGTTTACTTTTCGGACAACTTAATAATTTATGATTGTATTATTTCAAGAAATATCTGCTCAGAAAAAAAAGCTTCCTCAAAGGCTCACTTTTGACAAAGGGTATTCTTCAACAAAAAATCGGTCTCCTTTCGTATCCTTTTTTGCTTGCCTTTGCTCCCATCATTGTGTCAGTTTAAGGACGAGCACGTGTGCGTGTCACCTTAACACACTAACGAAGGTTTATATGACGAAGCTCATGACGAATATTATCACCCCCGCCAGAACGAAAAATTGTGCAAGTAAGGGAAAAATTAGAATTCATATCGCATTACATCATATAAAAGTGCCACAAATTCCTGCCCGTTTCCTCCTCCCCTTTGAAGGTTCATTCGATGTTCATGCCCTGCTGGCGGCGGCAGCAGTGCAGACTCAACTCTTGTCTATTCTGTATCAGTTCTTGGATACTTTTTCTAGACCCCGTAGTCGAGTCGGTGTGATGTCGTTTCCGGTTATAGGTTCTTCTGCTACTTCTTCTTCTTGTGTGTTGCCGCCAACGGGACGACACGACAGACGGCCAACCCGACCGTGCCACGCGCGGGAATAAGGTGACGGTATTTGAAAAAAGTTGGATTTAAAAAAAAACATGAATTATCAATTTTTTTTTTCATTTCATTTTTCAAAATTTGAAAAAAAATATAAAGAAAAGCTCCAGACTCGATTATCCGATGCCTCGATTATCCGAATTTTAGATTATCCGAAGTTCGATTATCCGAAGATTTTTATGGGACTTCGGATAATCGAATCGCGAACAAAAAAATATTATTTTCTTGTTTTCAACATCAATTTATAGTTCTGCTATTCATTTTATGTCAAATTTGAATAGTTGATTTCAAATAAAATAATAAAACGCATTTTTTTATATTTCGTCATCGCCATATTGGCCGCCATCTTGAATTTAACAATTCTAAATCACCCTCAAAGCGTAGTTTAAGGGTTTTTTTTAAGCTACACAATCATAAATAAGACAAAAAAAAGAATTTTTCGTGGTTCGATTATCCGAATTGAAAATTTTCCGAGGCCTTCGGATAATCAAGTCTTGACTGTAATAGTGATAAACCGCAATATGTAAACAATAATATGCCTACAAAATTTAAATTTGTAGAGAAGGACGTTAAAAAAGTTTTTCAACGTTTATGTGTCACCGACACATTTCAAAATATTCCAAATAATCAAAAATAATCAATTTTTTAACAAAAACAGTTTGCTGAATTTGTGTTGAGATCATTTATTTAGTACCACAAAACTCGTTTGAAAATATTTTTTGTTAAAATTTTAAATTCAAATTTTTTGTTTTTTTTTTCTCACAGACAGGTATATTTTTTCATATCAGCCCATTGAGGTTCAATTAAGACTCTAAAAGCATTTTGAATTAATATCAAATAGGTAATAACTAGCTTGAGCAAGCTAGTCACTATCAAAAGTTTTGCATAAGTAATTGTTACCATCTTAAGAATCTGAAAATTGGATGAAAATAGGATCAATTTTCAATGATAAAAAATAAATATCTGTGAAATTTTATAATCTTTTTGAAAAAAATATATTGAAAATTTTGGAGTTAAGACTAGCATTTCAGAAACGTCAAACATTCAAAATTACGCCCATATCAAAAATGTTTCATTTTTCAGCATTGAAAATTGGGAAAAAAAATATTTTCTTGTTTCGTTTTCTTTTATTCACTGTATTTCGGCAAGCCGAGGTCCAATCTTTAATGTCTTTTGGACCATTTTTTGGACATTTTCTGAACTTTACGAAAAATATTTTCAGGAAGGGACGATCGTGGACACTATTTCTAAGAATCGCAAAACGGGAAATTTGCACTTAAAATTAAACTTAAGGTGGCTATATCTTTAAAAAGGTGCACTTTATCAAACAAAATTTGAATTTACATTAAAATCGGAATTCAATTTTTTTTTTCGAAAAAAAACACCCTTATTTACGAAAAAACTCGGTGGCAACATTTTTAAGCATACTTCTCTATGCCTGAAAAGTTGCGTTTTTTGTTGTCCCCAAAAACATTAGATTTTTTTGAAAAATAAAAAAAAGGATTCTGGAAAAAAAAATTTGTTAAAAATGTGAATCGACATTTTTTCCGTGTACCTATTTTTTCGTTATTTTTTTTTTCAAACTTTGCCAAAGACTTCAAATTAATTAACAAAATCCTTCAAAAGTTACTCATTTTCGAATATTTACGTACCGTCATCAGGGGTGACATTGGGTCTTGGGGGTGAGATTGGGTCAAACAAAAATGCAGACATTTTTATGACCCAATGTGACCCCTGATAACGGTATCATTTTTGTATGAACAGCTGCCAAAATTGTATGGAGACTTTTATGGGTTATATACCATTTATACAAAATGACTTCTTTGATCATAGGGAAGTCCCCAACCAAATTAACTTACTTAAATTAAATTGAAAATAAGTATTTTCAAGCATATCCATAAAATGTAATATTAGAAATAATTTGTTCAGAATTTTCCTAATTATAACTTTAACTCTTCTGCAGACAGCAAATCAGTAAAAAAAATCCCTTTCCAAGCTATATTTTTTTTTATGGACAACGATCATACAAAATAACTGTTTTGGTGATAAAGAAGATGAGGGATTAACAATATTTTACAATTTCAAGAAATGTACCGATTGTGGGTAAAATTGCGCTCTTATAAAAATAATGAAATATATTAAAATAAATCATGAATAATAATTCAAATTCTCAGGTCCATTCAAAAATTACATATCCCATTTTTTGACGTCAAAACTCCCCTCACGTAACACCTTTTTAATATAAATTAAAATTTCGGTGGAAATTGCGTTACAAATTCATCAATCAAGCATTTTATGTTACTTTTCACATAAATTAAAATTAATGGAAATTGAACCATGTAACCACGGTGATTGTTCGGTTTTTTTTTCCACAAATTCAGCCTCAACCCACCGTCGGTCCAATCGCATACCGGCGGAAAAAAACGTGGGAAAACCCAGTAAAGAGGAAATATTCCACACATTTGCAGTTTCCTTTCCTGCATCCTCGCACACACAGTCACACTCGGTTTCCAAGAACGGGACACCCCGAGTGACGTCGATCTGTGTAATTTTCCTTCCTCCGGGGGTGTCCTTCCCTTTTTTCCACGGAATCACCTCCTCCATTCTCGGCCAGCCCCTCCCAAGCCTGCCACACTCGTCGATGGCTTCAAGTGGTCTTTTATTCATTCCATTCAACTGTTGTCATTTGTCGGGGGTGGCTACTCGTTGGAGGAGGATTTTTTTGCAGAGACCTTTTTTTTTGTTGCTTTTGTGGAATTTTTCCCATTGAAGGGAAAAATCTGACTGGGGGAAAAACGTGGCTTGGCCGTGGCCAACTGACTTTGGAGTCCTTTCTCTGGGGCTGTTTTTTTGGGCAGGGGATTTTTTTCCGTTAGTTTCATGTGGAGGCGGGAAAATTTCTGTGACATGCTGCCGCCAGCTGGTACTTGGGCGACTTTTGGACGGATCAAAATTACAATTAGGAGCGACTGCGGTGAGTCAATATTGAGGTTCATGAATTTTATTAGCATACTTTCCAGTTGATATTCATACTCAACTGTTTGCTAAACTTAGTTGCAAACTTTAAAGTAGGATTAAATTTATCGTTCTCCAATGACTCAACAAAAAATACCGCGCACCCAAGACATTCCTTCAAGCAGAGCTATTTTCCTCACAGTCATGCCAAGCTGCTTCTGGAAAACCTGTGTTGCAGACAGTTTTCCTCCCAATGAATCAACCGCAAGACGAGCAAAAAAGCGCATCCCAACCCCTCAGATGCAGGTTCCTCAGGTGACACGGTTGCACCACGACTGTCACTTGCATTCACCGCCCACGCAAGCACCACCGGCAAGAAACTTTTCTTCAACATGTCACATCGATGCCACTGGCACATACTGACGATGTGACGGTGGTGGTGCTAGTGTCATTGGGTTGGTGGAAATTTCGCCTAATCACGTTTTGAAGGGGAGGTTACCAGCTTTCACTAAGAGTATTAAAGTATAAATACTAAAAATTGTTCACAAAATACCTTTTTTTTCAAAAGTACTCAAATTTCCAAAATTTGTGTATGAGTTTTCATATTTTTAATGGTTTTTTTATACTGAAATTATCACAAAATACCGTATTTTTTCGAAAATACTAAAATTTTCCAAATTTGCATACATGGGTATCAAACGAAGCGAAATTTGGTACCCATATGAGCAACTCTCTACGAAATCGGCCGATTTCGACCATTCTTATTTTTTGTATTTTTTGATTTGGCTCAAACTTTGTGGGGGCCTTCCCTGTGACCAAATAAGCTATTTTGTGTCATTGGTTCACCCATACAAGTCTCCATACAATTTTGGCTGCTGTCCATACAAAAATGGTATGTAAATATTCAAACAGCTGTAACTTTTGAGTGAATTTTCTGATTAATTTGGTGTCTTCGGCAAAGTTGTAGGTTTTGTTGAGGACAATTGAGAAAAAAATAGGTACACGGAAAAAAAATTTGCAGATTTTTTTTATCAACTTTTTTTTCACTAAAACTCAATTTCCCAAAATACGTATTTTTTGATTTTAGAGATTTTTTGATATGCTTTAGGGGACTAAAATCCGCAACTTTTCAGCTATAGAGAAACATGGTCAAAAAATCTGCCGCCAAGTTATGAATTTTTGAAAAAATAGTGATTTTTGGAAAAAATCCAAATTTCATGCAAAAACAAATTTGAGATCAATTTCTAATGCAAAATTGAATTTGCAATCGAAAACTACTTTACAATTTTTTTGATAAAGGGCTTCGTTTTCAAGATATAGCCACCGAAAGTTTGATTTTAGCAAAATATTTGCAGTTTTTCGATTTTTAAAAATAGTGACCATGAGCGACCATTTCTAAAAATATTTTTTTGAAAAGTTCAGAAAATTTGCTATAAAATTGTTTAAGAGACATTGAAGATTGGACCTCGGGTTGCTGAGATACAGCCGCTTTAAGAAAAAGAAACACGAAAATTGAAGTTTTCTAAGTCTCACCAAAACAACCCACCATTTTCTAATGTCGATATCTCAGCAACTAATGGTCCGATTTTCAATGTTAATACATGAAACATTCGTGAAATTTTCCGATCTTTTCGAAAAAAATATTTTGAAAAAAATTAAATCAAGACTAACATATTAAATGGGGGTAATATTCAATGTTTGGCCCTTTTAAAATGTTAGTCTTGATTTAATTTTTTTCAAAATATTTTTTTCGAAAAGATCGCAAAATTTCACGAATGTTTCATGTGTTAACATTGAAAATCGGACCATTAGTTGCTGAGATATCGACATTAGAAAATGGTGGGTTGTTTTGGTGAGACTTAGAAAACTTCAATTTTCGTGTTTCTTTTTCTTAAAGCGGCTGTATCTCAGCAACCCGAGGTCCAATCTTCAATGTCTCTTAAACAATTTTATAGCAAATTTTCTGAACTTTTCAAAAAAATATTTTTAGAAATGGTCGCTCATGGTCACTATTTTTAAAAATCGAAAAACTGCAAATATTTTGCTAAAATCAAACTTTCGGTGGCTATATCTTGAAAACGAAGCCCTTTATCAAAAAAAAATGTAAAGTAGTTTTCGATTGCAAATTCAATTTTGCATTAGAAATTGATCTCAAATTTGTTTGTGCATGAAATTTGGATTTTTTCCAAAAATCACTATTTTTTCAAAAATTCATAACTTGGCGGCAGATTTTTTGACCATGTTTCTCTATAGCTGAAAAGTTGCGGATTTTAGTCCCCTAAAACATATCAAAAAATCTCTAAAATCAAAAAATACGTATTTTGGGAAATTGAGTTTTAGTGAAAAAAAAGTTGATAAAAAAAATGTGCAATTTTTTTTCCGTGTACATATTTTTTTCTCAATTGTCCTCAACAATACCTACAACTTTGCCGAAGACACCAAATTGATCAGAAAATTCACTCAAAAGTTACAGCTGTTTGAATATTTACATACCATTTTTGTATGGACAGCAGCCAAAATTGTATGGAGACTTGTATGGGTGAACCAATGACACAAAATAGCTTATTTGGTCACAGGGAAGGCCCCCACAAAGTTTGAGCCAAATCAAAAAATACAAATAAAATCCATTTCCGGTTTTGGTAGAGAATTGCTCATATGTCAAATTACGAAAATTTGAGTATTTTGAAAAAAATACGATATTTTGTGAAAATTGCGGTATTTTCAAAAAAAAAAACTCTAATAAAGTGAAAGTGCATATGGGTCATTCCAGGTCAAATGGGTACACTTTTGGACTCGACCTTCACCGATTTGGAACAAACTTGGAGGGAACGTTCATCTATCGATAGTTAACAGAAATCTCATGTTTGGTGCTGATTGGACTATCCCTCTATTTATGGCACCGCCCTCTTTTTTTACGATTTTCTAAAAAAACTATTTTTTTTTAATCATAACTTTGTAACTATTTGAGCAAAAGACTTTCTAAAGGTTGCATTTTATAGAAAATTGACCAAGAAATTCGATAAAAATTAAATTTTATCCCTTATATGCTCCTATTATTATATTTTAAAGTTTTAAATATTGAAATTCAGTTTGACCAATTCCTTATATATTTATTTGTTTTATTTTATCACCATCGTGTTTCCCGAACAATTTTACATAATAATCAATGTAGACCTCAAACTTAAATGAACTATTGGCGAGAAACAGCGATTGTACTGAAAAAAAGTTTGATTTTGCGCAGCAAAATATAATATTAGGGGAATTAAGGGTTAAATTTTATTTTTTATCGAATTCCTTGGACAATTTTCTATAAAATGCAACCTGTAGAAAGTCTTTTGCTCAAAAAGTTACAAAGTTATGATTAAAAGAAAAAATAGTTTTTTTTAGAAAATCGTCAAAAAAGAGGGCGGTGCCATAAATAGAGGGATGGTCCAATCAGCACCAAACATGAGATTTCTGTTAACTATCGATAGATGAACGTTCCCTCCAAGTTTGGTCGAGTCCAAAAGTGTACCCATTTGACCTGGAATGACCCATATGCACTTTCATTAGTTTGATACCCATATTGCAAACTTTAACAAAAAAAAACTCTGAAAATTTTGTGAAATTTTCTAAAAAAAACTATAAGAAGTGAAAAAGCAAACAAAATTTCACTTCGTTTGATACCCAATATTGCAAATCATGAAAATTTGAGTACTTTCGAAAAGATACGGTATTTTGTGAACAATTTTGAGTAATTATACTTTTAAAATTACATTTTTTCTAAAAATATATTCTTAGTGAAAGCATTAAACATTTAAAATTAAATGGTCGAATTAAATCGAAAGGTTTAAAAAAATAGTTATCGTCCATTATCGGCGATAGAATTATAGAAATCGTCCCGACGATAACGATAACCATTTTCGTTAACGATATACGATAGTATTATCGACGATTATTTTATCGATAAACAACCATGGTACAAATGCACAATACATTCCTTCGTGGTTCTCAAATTCGTGAACACAAATCACGATTACGGGAATTGTTTAGTTTCTGTGTAGGCACTTATAAACTTTATTTAAAATTTTAGTTCCTTAGCCTTGGTCAAGGTCAAGGATAAAAGGGAGAAACACACTAAATTTCAAATAAAAGCATCATTCTCAAAAGTTGAGGCAATAACTTTCACAAAATGCTTTGTACATTAGTTAACATTAGCAAACTAAAAATGAATTCATGACAAAAAAAATCCCCTAGGTTTTACGTTTTGTTTCAACCTGTGGCACCAAATTTCAATACAGTCCAGGCTCGATTATCCGAAGGCCTTGGCAAAATTTCACTTTGGATAGTCGAAACTTCGGACAATCGAATCACGAAAAAACTTTTTTTTTTTCTTTGTCTTATTTTTGATTGTTGAGCATAAGTATGACCCCAAAATGGCGGTGATGAAATATTGAAACAATGCATTTTTTTAATTTTATAGGCCAACCATTCAAATTTTACTAAAATGGGGTCGCAGAACTTGAATTTAATGTTAAAAGAAGAAAATAAAAAAATACGAAAAAACAGTTTTTTTTGTTCGTGATTCGATTATCCGAAGTCCCATACAAACCTTCGGATAATCGAACTTCGGATAATCGAAACTTCGGATAATCGAGTCTGAACTGTATATTATTTTAAACCAAAAGTTTCCCATTTGATTGCAAATATAAAAATTAACGTAGAACAAGCAATTTGAATTTTTATGATTGTTCTAGTTTTGCCTTGAATATATTTTTTTGCAATACTTACGCCAACAAATAAAAATATACAAATCAAAGAGTATTGATGTATTGTAATGTATTGAAGTATTGATAGAAATGCAAAAACTTTTACAAAAACTTTAGAAAAAATATATACAAAACTGAATGTATGCCTCAAAACACTAGAAACCCTACAAACAGTGCCATAACCTAATCGGAAGCTGTCACCCAATCCCTCTTTTCACCACGTGGAACCAAGTTGATGATGATTACGATGAGACATAGTTTTCCAAGAAACAAGATCCAACCACCTTCCTCAACCCCGAGAAGCAATTAACTCAGTTCCTTTGCGACATCTACTCTAACATTGGCACAATTACGCCCAAGCGCAAGGCTTAAATTATTCGCGGTAGCTATTTTGCCATGTCTTGAATATTCAGTACAAAAACCACTACCCCCAAAGAAAATGACAACTGCTCTGTGTCTGCACTCATCACGTGACTCTTGAAAGGCAAATCTGTTGAATGGGCAAAATCACGACGACTAAACGACACACGCTGAAGGGTCGCTGAGGGTGGAGGAAAACGTCATAAATCTACTGGTACCATACTGGCATACATTTCCCCCAGACCGCTTTAGTTAGTAGGGAAAAACCACCTCAGAAAATGCAACGTGAAAGTGTAAACACTGCCGGCTTTCGACCTTTATCTGAAGCCGGCTGCGCGTTCTTGATGTTCCCCGGGAAGAATTCCCACCTCAGCAGCCGGCTATTGTGCGGAGTTATGTAGAACACAGAGTTGTGTATTTATGCGGGTTTCTGTTTGTCCTACTCCTTAACATTGCACAAAATTGCTGACAGCGACCCGGTTTTCCCGCGGCCGGGAGGATCTGCCTCCGTTGGGAAATGGTTCATTTCAATACGCGACTTGAACCTTTCTGGTTTAAGGTTGGTAAATATTAAAATTTTTAAGGTGTTACTGTAAGTGTGAAATTTAATAAAGTGATATTTTTTAAACCACTTTCCTATTTTTTTTTAATTTTTACATGTTTCTTTAAAAGATATTGGCACTTAGAGAATTAATTTTTTTTAGATACTTTATTAAATTATTTCTTTGTAATTAAAGTCCATATCAATTATTTATGTTCCCTCTCTTTCAAAAAATGCCTGACAATCCAAGACTAAATGAACACATTATTTAAAAAAAACATGAAAATTACAGAAAAAAGATATATTCTGTAAAGATGAAAGTTTTATTCTTCAATGTTACCTCTTTTCTATGTAAGTTTACCTCAATTTCATGTGAAATATGTAAAACTACACACAAAATGATGTATATTTAAATATTTTTAAAGGAGATTTTACACATTTTTTACTGAGCCAAAATGTATCAACATTCTCCCATGTAATATGAACATATATTTTTAAACTGCGTGGATTAAAACACTTAAAGTCGTAAACTTTTCTATTTTTAATCCAATAGGACAATTTTATCCTGATTAAAATTTGGAATTTTTAACAGAAGAGTGGGTAAAGAAGAGAACTCAACATATTAACAAATGTACTTTTTGGATTACCTATTATGTTCGCATAAATGTCCCATATGCATTTTTGTCGATTTTGAGTTAGATGTTGGAATAGTGCTCTTTTTAGGTGTACTTTAAGCTACACTTATCATCATGAACACTTTGTTCTAGAAATTTTGAAATCAACGCATGGTTTGTTTGTCCCATCTTACAAATGTTCACATTTGAGTCCCATCTTGAAAATGTTTGCATATCAGTCCCTCTGGTATTTCTAATTAAAAATTGAGCGCTGAACGAAGTAATAGGTTCAGAAGGAGTTTAGGTACTAGTTAAGTGTGCTCTTTATATGATTTATTGCATTTTATTTACCTTATTTTGTGGATTTAAATGATCATATTTTGATGGTGCAATGTTTAAAATCTTCTAGGTAGCCTTTTTTATTGCAGTTTTCAGAAGCGCCTCGATGTTAATCAAAATAGCAAAATTGAGCTACATATATGTGATTTTGAAATAATATTGAATCAAACACAAATAGCAGGTTATTTTTATATTTCACGAAGAGTAACAAGCTGTAACCATTTAAAAACAAACCATTAACAAACCATTAACAAACCAATTAACAAAAAAAAAACAGTATAACCAAATATCATTTTTCAGAAACATTCTTCCAGAACTTCTGCTTCTCCCGCTCTACTAAAGGAAGTACTGCCTTAAGCAGGGCTTTTTTTCGCTCCGGAGTGATGCCGACCGGCTCCTTTTGTCTCGAGAGGGCTGTTTCCAAATCGAAACTGTGTTCGCTCACAAGTTTTTGGTTCTTCTTGCTGAACAGCGAACAAGCTTTCAGCTCTCCCTCACTTTGAACGGTGTCACTGTACACGAACATAAAATTTCCCTTCTTGATCACGACGCGGCGGATCTGCTCGATGTACGGCCGAGGGCGGCATTTGCTCAGCATATACGGGGTCACGGTGAACTTAGGAGCAAAAAAGTGCTTAGCATCCATTGTCAGCACATCAACCTGCCGCTTCGCCGTTGCCACGACTTCCTCAAAATCGTGGAATGTTATCGGCGGTGATTTCTTCATTCGGCCCTCCACAGCGGCGTGAAAGCTATCGGCTGACATAAAGGTATGACCGCTCTCAAAAAACTTTAGAATAAGTTCCTTCACCTGAATTTTGGATGAATTTATCAAAAGGATGAGGTGAAGGAACAGATTCCAATTTTTGTTCTGCGACGAACAGTTGTCCAGCCAAATAGTCACACTCTCCATGTCGCTGTAATGGCTGAGCACCCGGTGAAAGCAGCTTATTAGTTCGTTCGCCGAGCGGCCGCTGGTAGCTTCGTGCCATACACATGCCAACGTGGGAAGCTTACGCGCGTACAGACCAACGGGCGCAAAAGTTTCATTGTACGCAAGCAATCTTGATGAAAACACTACCGATTTCAGCCCTTCCAGTCGAGGCAGTTGGATCACCTGCACAGTTAAGCATAAATTTAATATAAACTTTAACATAAATATTTTAAAATAAAATTGTATAATTACCTTCTGTAAATCCGCCGACAAAACCACGCTTTTCGGGATAATTTTTTCGCCATCTTCCCTGTAGGCAACTCTCGACGTTTTCGCATGCAGCAGATGGTTACGGTGGTCGTCGCAGATCGTACACTCACCGGCCGGGTTTGTGCTTGTTTCGTGCTTCATTTCTTTTTGATGGAGGTCAGCATGTACGCATGACTCGCACTGCTCATGCCCAAGCTTTACAAGCGCGATGTTCATGTCACGAACGTTCCTGCAGTAGAACTCATAGGACACGGTTAGGTTCTGAGACTGCAGGAAATCCGCATGCATGGCTTTTTCGGACAGATCAGAGGGCAGGTACAACCTTTGCGGAGCGTGCTTACGTCGGTAATGCGACACCGTTGGTTTGTAAGTGAGTATATGGTTGCGTACCGCGTCCCTTTTATCCGTGGACCGCGAATAGCGACCTCGTTTAAGAGTCCGCGGAGCCAGCTCGGTGTTGATACGTCGATAAACTATGTTTCTAGATTTAAATGGTCCAGATCAATACCATGGATTAAAGCAGTTTCTAAAATGCTTACCCACAATCCTGCGAATAACCGAGAGTGTTCAGATAGAACTTTCGGCATACCGGCAAAAGATCTCCGGCCGCCGTTTGCAAGCTGAACTTGTACGAGTGGTTCTTTTTCGGGCTCTCGTCGTCCATAAACTTCGACTTGTTGCGCCTCATCAACGGGACCAGACGTACCGTAGACCGGATGAAGGCATCCTGTTCGGCTTCTGTTAATTTCCAGAACCTCAGATTTTCTTCAGTTCGGTCGTCTTTTGAAATTTTAACTCCGCATTTGTTCGGGCAGGAACAGTCGTTATTTTTAACGGTGTGCTGCAAGCGTCGCCGTTTCGCTATAAGTTCCGCACGCTGCTCCTTCTTCGTCCTCTTTCTGGCTCGGACCAAAGAGAGTGGGATATCATCATCCGAGTCCGTAATGGTCTCGGTTCTTGGACGGCCAGTTCGTTCATCACTACCAGTGTTAAAAGTGAAATAAGATTTTTTTTTCCTTTCGCTTCAAATTAAATTTAAAAAAATACCTATGACATTCGCTGACCGTTACGATTCCGAAACCGGAACCGGATGGTTCTTCCTCCTCTTCCTCAGATGAGCCCCCATACGCAGCAATTAACTTTAATCCGGCCATATCAAGTTCCGATTCAACTTTTCCACAAATGTCAATGACAGGTTTGCTATGATGGATGGGACAGGTATTTGAACATTTTCAAGGACAGGGTGAAAAATGTTTAAATACTTGTCCCATCGCCTTTTTTTCACAAATGAAAGAGCAAAATTCAAGTGGATAATCGGGGAAACCACACAAAAGTATCATATTTTGTGTACTCCGACCGTCCAAAAAACAGACTTCAAGTATAATGCTCTATAATTCCTTAAAAAGTGACAAAACGTTTTAAACTTTAACGCTCGTTTTCTCAACTTGCAGAAAATGCATATGGGACATTTATGCGAACATGGGCAGTACAGAAACTTTTTAAAAAGAAAGCTAGAATTGATCCTGAACTTTCTGAAAAAAATAGTAAATTTTCAACATAGAAGCATCCAGATAAACTTTTTTGCCTTCATTAAATCTATGGGGTTTGTTGGCTTGAAATTGAAGCATTGGAAAAATATCCTTAACGTTAAACTAAACTCAAAATATGAACATGTAAATTTACCACCTTGTAATTTCACCAAAATACAGATGAAAATTTCAGCAGTTTCACATTTTTTCTGCACATTCTTTGAAACAGATTTTATCCTTAAAATTATATGTTACACCTGACACTAAGTAAAATTACATATGCGACGTAATTTTTAACTATTTTGTCATTTCATTCATATAAATTCTACGCTTCAATTTGCGTAAAATTACATAAAAAAATGTAAATTTGTACTTCAAATGAACCAAACAAAAAATTAAATCTTTGTTAAGAATTGAAAAAAAAATCATATTTACATTCACAAAACCGTAAAGAAGATTCCTGGAGTTAAATAAAATACTTATTTAAGCAAGCAAATTAAAATCAGTGTCTGCTATCAAAATCTCTTAACAAACAAAAAAACCACCTCCCTTCCCAAAACCTGTAAACGATTTTAAATTGAGTTAAGCTCATAACCAGCTGGCCATCCCAGCAGTTCACCATCATCGCCGAAAAAATCCGTAAACTTCCGCACATTACCGTTATTAGATTTATATGATGATACGTTGCTGTTGTTCACAACCAGCAGCGCCGACCTTCTGGCCCGCGTCCAACAGATGGATTCGCTTACATTCGTTATGTTAATGGTGATGCCCTACTTCCGTTTTCATTTCTTCCGGAAGCTCGAAAGCTACATCGGAGTGAGTTTCGCTCTGTATAAGGAGGCAACCTGCAAGACAACCCCCGACGAAAGATAACAACCACATCCGATGAGAGCACGTAAAACCATAATCTTCCTCAAAACGGCTGGTAAATCATTCTGACAAAATGATATTTTTAGTATCTCTCACCACGTGAAACTCCAAGAGGAATTGAGCACTTCAAGAAATTAAGAAGAATGTTTCAAGATTATTAAAATTGCTGTTTTTTTAAATTTTTAACTGTGCCCAAAAAAAATCTAGGATGGAGCTTCCCGGATTCACTTTGACGACCAAGGGCCATTCCTCCCCCCAAAAATTGCCCCCTTATTAAGTATCAGTGACCATTCGTCACCGCGTCGACTGCGTCAAAGAGCGCCTAAAGATAGGCAATTTTGGTGGGTGAAAATCTCGTCATCCGTGTGATTCACGCGGGTGGATGGTTTCTGGTAGGAGGAAATAAAAATAATAAGACCGTGTTGACGGTTCACTCCCCGTCACGAAAACCCGCAGATGGATACAGTATTCCTCTCTCTGTTTCCCCCTTGGAGTGGAATAGTCACGCCACGTCCCATGACCACAGCCAGCGATATCTAAACTCGTCGGCAAAGTCGTAATTCGGTTACGAGCTTAATTTTGAGGGTGCGTGTGGTCTGTGAAAGGACGGGAAGGGGAAAAGGAGCAATTTTTGAACTAAGAATTCTTAGTAAATATGTAAATATATTGTAAATCTTTTGAAAGATACACGAATTTTGCTGTTCTAAAACTAATTCTAAACAACTTTTTTTATGAAAAGTGCGGGCTTCGATTTAAAAATTCGAAGAACTTTTAAAATTTTATAAAAAAATAGAGTTGGAAGTTTGACTTGTTCTATAAAATTAAGTGACTTTACCAATGTTTTTAAAAATGTAAATTTTTCTGGGGTCAACTTTGACTATGTATTTCACTAACATTTCCAATATATTTTTTTAAATAGCTGAGCATTAATTTTTGTTATGCCCCAAACTATGCATTTACGCATTTTCCAACAATTTAAATGACAATGGTATTGTTCTATAGCAGAAAATGTGAAAATCAAGCATAAAAATGAAAAAGTGATTGTACACGCAACCTAGACTTCGGTCAAATTCGCCGAAATTCTCGGTAAATTTATCCAGGTCTATGTTAAGGCTGCCATTTTAACGAAACCAAAACATTACCCAAGTAACCGCGAGGCACTAAATAGCGGCATTAAATCAGCATTATATTGGCATTTAATACCAGCAACTAATGCTTCAAAACATTTCATCAGCACTTTTCCCTTGAGAAATATTTCAAGTGGCGCACAGTGATGCTGATTTAATACTTCACCGAAAGCTCGAACAAAATAAACTGCTTTATCGACGTCAAGGCTGGGGAAAAAAAAGAACAGCTGCTCCACACACACTTGGTGGTGGGCCTCCTTTGTTTTTTTTCGTTTCATGTGTGAGTGTGACACTTTGATGTTATTCTTGCATTTTTCTCGTCGATCTCCAGGATGCGCGCCAGCCAACTGATGTATTCTGAAATGAGTGTTTGTTTTGAAAGTTTTAATCGATGTGGTTGATGCATCGAACATTAAGGAAGACTTTCTTTGTGCTGTTTCGAGTTTCTGGTTCATGAGCAAAATCCGTTGTCATTTCGTTGGACGGAAATTATTGACGAGTCACTCAGCAAACTGCGACCAGCCAGTAATTGCAGTGCAATCAATTACGGAAAGCTTGAGGATAATAGGGACAAGTATTGGCTAACGGCTAACGGGAACTGTTTTTCCGAGGAGTGCTTGGTTTCACGGTTGGCAAAATTTCACAAAGTGTATCAGACTTCCGGAAAGCAGCTTTTTGCTTGCGAGAAAAGTCATTCAATTTACCAGAGAACTTTTGATAATGTCCTTTGTGCTAAGGGCATATGTTTTGAAAAAATTGACTTCATTACAGGCTGCAGTTTTCCACAAAAAAAAACACTTCAGTCAGCGGGAATTGAACCCAGTTCACGCAAAAATAAAACTGATGTACACTGGGGGAATTGCGCCTTAGCCCGCACGCTTATTGGAACGGTATGTCGGGAGAAGGATAAAAGTCAATAAGAGCGTGCCTGGCTGAAATGTTTCCCGTATCGATGGGTTACTTTGTTGATAAACATCAAATGCTTTGAAGCACATTTTCATGGTCGTAAATGGTGATTTAATGCCAGTTGTAATGCTGCAAAGTCTTGGTACTTAGGCGCATTCGCAAAGCTTATTTACTACTTCAAAACATTCCAGTTCTGATTTAGTACTGAATTATTACTTCAATTAAGTGCTTGTGGTTACAACACTACTAAACACCAAAAAATTTCGACAGGGGCTACTCACAAATACTAACGCATGGACTACACAGTAAAAAAAATGATGGTAATATTCATCAGGAAATGGTGACAGATGATGAATTTTACCCCAGAAAATGATGAATTTTCATCAGTTTTTGATGAATATTCATCAGGTTCACATTTTTACACATTTTTTATGTAATATTACTCAAAAAAAGAAGTAATATTCAACCTACCAAATTTTCAACATTCCAAAATTCAACTTTTTTTTTCTGTGTAGTTTCAGACAGGGACTACTCACGAATACAACTGCGTGGGCTAGTAAGATTTTGGTGACGGACGAGTCTACTGACTCTTTGTTCTGGCACCACCCCCTTGGTCAAATCTTTATCAGAGATCTCAGTCAAAGTCGGTTAAATGCATTCGGCCCTATTCTGACGTTTCTTTCTATGTATTGTACACTCAATCTCACCGCGGTTTGTGATAGTATTGGTGTACGCGAAAAATGAATTTTAGTTCAAAATCCCACCGCTTGGGCAGCGCTGTCGTCGACGCGCATGCATCCAGCCCGGTATTTTTCAATGGAGGTTTTTGGAAAATATTAAGAACATAACTACTAAAACGGCAAAAAGTAATGATAGGTGATGGCATAAATAAGCCAAATACTATCAGAAACAAACATAAACTAAACATGATAAATGCAAAATAAAATACCAAAAATGGGACAAGAAAAACATATAACAAGAAAAATAAACTTTTTCGTAGAACAAAAGTTGCTCAAATAGACTTCCTAAACAAGGAAAAAATAAAAACCTCGAAAAATAATTTGAGCAGTAAAGGGTTAAAAAATACACATTTGTTATGATTTTTTTTTAAAAACCGTGAAATATCCAAAGACTGTTTTTTCCTATCATTCTCGAATGACGAAATGGCATACTTTTCATCGCCAAAAATAACAGAACTGAAAAGTACTATTCAGCATCTAATTGGTGAATCAATCGTGCCCCAAATGTTAGCACTTTGACAAGCAATCAACGCTCCTAAAAGGAGTTTTCAATTGAAATCGAGTGATAAATAACTCAGATGGAAGTGAGCTAGCATGTTTTTATCCAGAATTTTGCAAAATAAAGAGTTTAAATGGTGAAAATCATAAAATTGGATGGAAATCATTAACCTGCCTAACATACGAGAACTTCTCCTATTTCGACTAAATTTTGTACTGTTGATTTTTTATGCTTGAAGTGATTTTTTTTTATTTTGATTCAATTTTTTTTGTGTCAAAAAAAAAATTTTCATTTAAATAAACATTTGACATAATTTTGAAACATTCTCATTTTGATAAAAAATGTAAAATCCAAAAAACATTGAACTTAACATGTAAAATCAAAGATTTTGCAAAACACAAACAAAATCTAAAATAAGACCCCTTCCTCTACTCAGAACCGTGCCCCGAAACACCACCGAACGACAAAAGAACAGAGTTTTCCAATTTCCATATCGGCGCGTTGATCAAATTATTAGCTGTTTTCCGGAGGCAAAGCGGGGCACGTGCCAGCGACGTTGTCGCGTAAACGGTTCTGAAGAAGAAATCGACGAAAAAAAAAGAAAAGTCGTTCTTTCAAAACAAATGGCTTTTCACGCACTCTGACGAGTAATCTCACATTTGACTTCGGTCGATGGCAAAATATGTTTACATTCGAGTAAACGATTTTGATGCGATAAACGGTACCAGAGAATGTGCCAAGGTAATGGGGCTGCCATTTCTTATTTTAAGCACATTTTTATCAGGAAAAGGGTAATCGATTTTCCGCAAATGGCGTCTAATATTCAACGGCAGTGGCTACGAATTCATGGCGGAACCGAAAGAACATCTAAATAAAACGCTGGCCTTATCTACATAATTACATTAACATGAACAGATATACTTTTCCTGCGCTCGAATAATGCCGTAATTACTGCTGGCTTAATTTTGCTAGAAGCAACTCTTTGGGTAGGGAACGATTGCTTCACAGAAAATCTGTTCAAAAAGAATGATTTTCGGGAAAAAATCTTATTTCTGAAATATCGTAAAATTTTATCTGAAATCTACAAATAAAAAACTTTCTATTAAAGAACCAAATTTCCAAATGATGCCAAAGATTTAGATGAAATCTTCCTAATAATAATCCCTTATCCAAGCCTATCCAGTGAATGGAGGCGTTTCGCTTTAATTAGCCGAGATAGGCAAGAGCTTCGACTTCTCGTTGGATGCTTTTTGCTTATCTCAATGAATAATGTACAACGTGGCCCGCGGGGCTGGGCTGGTTGTTCTGCGAAGGATGCGGTCGAGTAGAGTGAAGTTTGGTTGCTTGATGAATGTAGACATCTTTGTTGGAAAAGGAGAGAAGTTTCCTAGCTGCAATGCAGCGAACAATTTGATGACTAACTGACGATTTTTGTGTACATATTCTATCCCACATTACGAAATAACTTCACAATTAAAACAAATGAATTTAGTTGAATTCCTGTTGAGAGATTACATATTTTTAACACAAAATCTGTCACCACTTCCAATATCCAGAAATCACTTCCATCATGAACAATTATTTTTTAAACAGTTGCTTGTTGACATATTCTTTAAGATCGTATCAAACGTTAATCTGATTTAAAAAATGCAAATGTGCATATCATCTAGATTCTTGAGCAATAAATATAAAATTGCGTACGTCACCAAAAAGACATGTCCAAAACTGAATATCATGGAATTACATGATTATTGTCGAACATTTTGGATTTCATTATGCCATGGCACCATTTCAGTACGACCCGTGTTGATCCTCCCGAATAATATTATTCAGTCAATGCGTCACCAACTCTATTCCCCTATCGCAATCATTCAATCCACGTGCAAAACACGCACATTTCCCAAAGCCCACCCAGCAAATATGTATCCAAACTGTACTTACATCCAGCGCCCTTCCGTGCAGCGTGTCGTACGACTCGGCCTTGGTGCTAATACACTTGAGTTTCATCGGTTTCACCACGTTGGGCATCTTGCCACCTTCCATGAACCCATGCAACGTCTCACCGTCCGCGCCCAGAATGCGAATGTCGTGCGAGGACTTTCGATGGATTCGCAACGATTGCGGCGACAGTTCACGATAACCCCCGGGTCGGATGGCATCCCCGTTGGACCCCCCACCGGGACCACCCCCGTCGCCACCGGGCAGGTGCTGATTATGCTGACTGTGAACCGAAATGCTGCACCGTTTGCGGCCCGGTTCGAACCGGTGGCCACTCACTGCGTGATGACCATCGCCGTGGCCAGATTTACCACCCATCACTACGGGAGGAGGCACCGTGTCACTGGGTGTCACTTTGATCACTTCCGACGGGGCTTGCGGTCGATGGTCGGGGAATCCGTCCACCGCCGCCACGGCGGAACCGTTTTTGTCCGGGGTTTTGAGGCCCGTCACATGGTTGTTGTTGTTGTTTGTGTTGGTGCTGGGGAAGAGAGAAAAAAATCATATCAAAAATAGCAGATAATGAAATAAAAAAACAAGTGTTCATATTTAAGCTTCTTCAACAGTGTCAAAAACACAAATTTACATTTTTTTTCTTTTTAAGATAAACTGAAAAATAGTCAATAACTAAAATTAGATTTTCAGCCCTTTCAAAAATGTATAAGATATAACAGTTTTATTGGCATTAACTTACGGTCTCTTTTTAAACATGATAACAAATAATACACTCAGGTGCTAAAAACCTAAGTAAAATTACAAATACCTAACAAATTACTAAAACACTACTGAACTTCTAAATTAAACAAAAGATCAAAAGATCAAAACTTCTCTATTTTTTCTTTATTTCTGCATGCTCCAATCCTCTCAGTAAGATGAGAAGTGGACTTTCATCGAGTTTTTTATTCGTATAGGGGAGCATCACCTACACCGGTTTGCTTGGTGGAGGTAGATTGATTAGTTAAATTCTAATCTATATATATATAAAATTTCGATGGTTTTGTTCGAACGCGAATCAGGTCAATACGGAGCGTCGGATCGAGTTGCTCTTTGTTGCGTTAGGTTCGTGTAAGCCCAAGGATGGTTTATACGCTAACAAATTGACCCTTTGGCCACTTTGGAACCGATTCCGGAGCATCGGTAAATTGTATGGAGAAAGTTACGTAAAATCATATTTTGATCACAGGAGGCTGAATAAGCAAAAAATCAAAAAAACGTCAACAAACGAAAAAAAGGCAGAACGAAGTTTGTCGGGTAAGGCTTGTTTTCTATAATTAAAAATACTATAACGATTGAAAAATATGATGGTTAAGAAATTCAAAAAACATTGTATCAAACAAATTATTTTACACGTTAATCCTTTTTTCTATGTTTAAAATATCTTATTCTGTGTATTAACTGTCAATTTTGGAAATAAGCAATAATGAACACATCATTCGTTTTCAGAGAACAAATCTTTTAGGTCATTTTTTTCTTAAATTAATGTCCCCGCAACCTATTTTTTCTGTACATGTAAGGCTTTTGACACCCCCTCCTGAGCAATTCACTACCAAAACCGGAAATGGATTTTATTTGTATTTTTTTTTTATTTGGCTCAAAATTTTCGGGGGGCCTTCCCTATGACCAAAGAAGCTATTTTGTGTCATTGGTTCACCCATACAAGTCTCCATACAATTTTGGCAGCTGTCCATACAAAAATGGTACGTAAATATTCAAACAGCTGTAACTTTTGAGTGAATTTTCGGCAAAGTTGTAGGTATTGTTGAGGACTATTGAGAAAAAAAATAGGTACATGGAAAAAATGCCGATTTTTTAATTAACTTTTTTTTACAAAAACTCAATTTCCCAAAATACGTATTGTTTTTATTTTCGAGATTTTTTGATTTGTTTTAGGGGACAAAAATCCGCAACTTTTGAGCCATAGAGAAGTACGGTAAAAAAATCTGCCGCAGAGTTATGTTTTTTTTTTAAAAAGGAGTGATTTTTGAAAAAAATCGGAATTTCATAGAAAACAAAATTTTACCTGTTTTTTATGTTAAATTGATTTTGCAATCGAAAAGTACTTTACATATTTTTTTTTATAAAGGGCTCCGTTTTCAAGATATAGCCACCGAAAGTAAAAACACTAAAAGAAACAGGAAAATTGAAGTTTCCTAAGTCTTACCCAAAAAACCCACCATTTTCTAATGTCGATATCTCAGCAACTAATGGTCTCATTTTCAATGTTAAAACATGAAACATTCGTGAAATTTTATAGCAAATTTTCTGAATTTTTCAATAAAAGTATTTTTAGAAATGGTCACTCATGGTCACTATTTTTAAAAATCGAAAAACTGCAAAATCAAACTTTCGGTGGCTTCCAAATTTCAATTGTATGAGTTTTTTTTTAAATTTTTCTTTCGCAATTTTTTTTGTTTTTGTCAAATCTTTCATTTTTTTGAAAACTAATGATTGCAAAAAAAACACTTTTTCAGTCAAATGTTTAAAATATGGCTTGTTATTCAAAATTATTACATTTTTTTATTTGGGAGCAGTTCTCTAGGATTTCGGTCATTCGATTTTTTTTGTATTTTTTAATCCGACTGAAACTTTTTTGGTGCCTTCGTTATGCCCAAAGAAGCCATTTTGCATCATTAGTTTGTCCATATAATTTTCCATACATATTTGGCAGATGTCCATACAAAAATGATGTATGAAAATTCAAAAATCTGTATCTTTTGAAGGAATTTTTTGATCGATTTGGTGTCTTCGGCAAAGTTGTAGGTATGGATACGGACTACACTGGAAAAAAATAATACACGGTAAAAAAAATTTGGTGATTTTTTTATTTAACTTTTTATCACTAAAACTTGATTTACAAAAAAACACTATTTTTAATTTTTTTTTATTTTTTGATATGTTTTAGAGGACATAAAATGCCAACTTTTCAGAAATTTCCAGGTTGTGCAAAAAATCATTGACCGAGTTATGAATTTTTTAATCAATACTGATTTTTTGAAAAAATCGAAATTTTGGTCGTAAAAATTTTTCAACTTCATTTTTCGATGTTAAATCAAATTTGCAATCAAAAAGTACTGAAGTGAAATTTTGATAAAGTGCACCGTTTTCAAGTTATAGCCATATTTAAGTGACTTTTTTGAAAAAAGTCGCAGTTTTTCATTTTTTTAAATTAGTGCACATGTTTGCCCAGTTTTGAAAAAAATATTTTTTAAAAGCTGAGAAAATTCTCTATATTTTGCTTATTCGGACTTTGTTGATACGACCCCTAGTTGCTGAGAAATTGCCATGCAAAGGTTTAAAAACAGGAAAATTGATGTTTTCTAAGTCTCACCCAAACAACCCACCATTTTTTAATGTCGATATCTCAGCAACTAATGGTCCGATTTACAATGTTAATATATGAAACATTCATTTTCAAAAATTTTAAATCAAGACTAACATATCAAAAGGGTGTAATATTGAATGTTTGGTCTTTTTGAAATGTTAGTCTTGATTTGAAAATTTTGAAAATATTTTTTTCGAAAAGATCGGAAAATTTCACAAATGTTTCATATATTAACATTGAAAATCGGACCATTAGTTGCTGAGATATTGACGATAGAAAATGGTGGGTTGTTTGGGTGAGACTTAGAAAACATCAATTTTCCTGTTTTTAAACCTTTGCATTGCAATATCTCAGCAACTAAGGGTCGTATCAACAAAGTCCGAAGAAGCAAAATGTTGAGAATTTTCTCAGCTTTTCAAAAATATTTATTTCAAAACTGGGCAAACATGTGCACTAATTAAAAAAAAAACGAAAAACTGTGACTATTTTCAAAAAAGTCACTTAAATATGGCTATAACTTGAAAACGGTGCACTTAATCAAAATTTCATTACAGTACTTTTTGATTGCAAATTTGATTTCACATCGAAAAATGAAGTTGAAAAATTTTTACGACCAAAATTTCGATTTTTTCAAAAAATCGGTATTGATTAAAAAATTCATAACTCGGTCAATAATGTTTTGCACAACCTGGAAATTTCTGAAAAGTTGGCATTTTATGTCCTCTAAAACATATCAGAAAATAAAAAAAATTAAAAATAGTGTTTTTTTGTAAATCAAGTTTTAGTGATAAAAAGTTAAATAAAAAAATCACCAAATTTTTTTTACCTTGCATAATTTTTTTCCAGTGTAGTCCATATCCATACCTACAACTTTGCCGAAGACACCAAATCGATCAAAAAATTCCTTCAAAAGATACAGATTTTTGAATTTTCATACATCATTTTTGTATGGACATCTGCCAAATTTGTATGGAAAATTATATGGACAAACTAATGATGCAAAATGGCTTCTTTGGGCATACCGAAGGCACCAAAAAAGTTTCAGTCGGATTAAAAAATACAAAAATTAAAATTGAAGAAAAAAGACCGATTTCGTAGAGAATTGCTCTTGGTTTAACCAAACAGAAACAAAAAAACATGATTTTTCAAGTTCATTTTTTTGTCACTGAAATTGTATTCTATTTGTTTTTATTTTCGACATTTTTACAAATGTTTTAGAAAAAATACTTAATTTGCGCTATAGTGCAAAATCTGGTGAATGCAAAAAAAAAATTGAAAAGTTTAAAATATTGTTTGACGGAAAAATACACAAACAAAAAATAAATATGATTCCTGCGATTAAGAAAATGCATTTGAAATAGTTTTTAGTTGATTAGACCATTTAAATTTTTAAGCTTCTTGTTTTTTTTGCCCCCTGATTTTTCTGACCGAATTTGAAGAAGAGTGCGACATAAACTTTGAAATATATTTGCAACGGCCTTATGAAAAAAAAAACAAAATCACAAAAATGAAAAAATATTTCAAAATGGGTCTAAGACATTTTTTAAAACATATTTGGAAATGTCTTTAGAAAATCTTCGAAACGTTGCAAGACAATTTTTTTCAAGTCAACAATTTTTTAGTTTCTATTGGGTTCGAGCATAAACACGTTCAAGATACGCTATTTCTATTTAAGGAGCAGGTTAGCACCATACTGTCTTCTGAAAAGTTATAGAGCACCTTCCAGAACAACTAAAAACGAAACTGGTTTCAATATAGCGTTAAACTTGAATTTAAACAAAATCTGAAGAGACAACAATATTCTGTTCGGAGCGAAGTGATTTCACTTTTTGAAATCTGCAAACATACTTATTAACCTAACTCAATTTAACTAAAAATAGACTTGTGTAGAGAACAAGACGGGTGTTTACTACAATGTGCAACAGGATAAAACAACGGCAACGATATGAAACTATCATGCAAACTACATAACCGTCCAATTTCCAACGCCACGCCACTTACCCGACACTTCCGTTGTTATTATTGTTGAGCCCGTTTCCGATGTGGTTCGCCACGGTTCCGTTGCTTGCACTGCCATTACTGGCAGCACTGCCACCGCCACCACCACCAGCACTCCCATTGCTATTGTTGTTACGACCTTTGTTCATCAGCGAGCCCATTTTGAGATGCTCGAGCATCGAGTTCAAGTGTTGTGACATCATTTTGCGATTCCTCCTGAACTTCCTGAACTCGATCGACACACTTCACTTCACTTTACTTCAATCACTTTTAATTACAGCGCACACATACACCCGATGACACTCTCAATTGGTCCGGTGGTGCCAGTTTCAACTAACGACATCTAGTGTCAAACATCGGTACCACTTTCACCATTACGAGACACGACAACGGCGACGACGTGGGGCTTCAACAGAAGGATGCCCATCGAAACTCGTCCACGTGGGTCCAACTGGTGTCACTTCTGCTGAAAGTGGAGAAGTCGGGAGAAAGAGGATGTGGAAATTAATCGGATTGTTGCACCTAATTGATTGATGATGGCGTGAAATATTGTAGCCCTGACAGTAGAATGAGGGTGTGAAAAGCTGTGTGAATTTGATCACCCGAGGGCTTGTAATTGGCCTGGAGGGAGGATGGTGATGACAAGGTAGGGTCAGGGCGAATCTGTGCTTTATTAATTCAATTTTAAGTGGTTCGATGATGAGTGGAACAGATTTTTTTAAGGGAGAAGTTACATTTTAAAAGAATAGTTTTTGTTCGTCAAGTCTGTGATTTTTATTTGTAATTACAATCATTTGCCTTTTGCATTGTGTGTGTTTTTTTATGCCTAAGCTTATCTCAATTATGAAAAGTGTTTTAATTTTGTTTTTTTTTCTCAATTCCAGGATACATCCTTTTATACCAATTATTCAATACCATAAGGAAGCAACTCATACTCCAACCCTTCCATACTATTCAACAGCAACTGAAACGATTCCATATCATGAATCTCAACATAATTCTCGCAGGACACATCTTCCATCTGCACCGGATTCTGCACCCACTCCACCGTAGGTTCTTCATAGTACGCCGACATCTCCAGCCCAAAATTGAACATTGGCACTTCACACTCTACCACAACTTCACTTTCAATCTCCTCGACGTCCATCACATAATCCGTGTCCTCCGTAATAAAACTCAAACAACTGACCTCAACGGCACTTTCGTCGACGATCAGCGAATCCTCAAACAGCCGCCGCTTGATCGACGCCAGCCGGGAACGATCCGCAACGGGTCGTCGGGTTTTCCTCACCGTCGGCGACATGTACTCCTGGTGCTGCAGCTTGGTCGGCGTTGGCCACACCGTCCCAGTCCGGATGTAGCTGGTGAACATGGTTTTAGTTCGGTGGGCAAGCGACTTGAAGTGAAACGTGACTTCCAGCATTTTGAGGCACTGTTCACAGATGAAAACCGGAAGTCGCTGTTCGGTTTGGACGTTGCTCGAGAGGACTTCCGAGAGCAGACTGAGGAAGCGCTCATTTCCGCTGATGTCCATTAGATTCGCAGTTTGGAGACACGTTCGGCAGACCTGAGCGGAACGGACACGTTGGGCTCTTGAGAGGACGGTACCGTAGAACTCCATGGTTTTTTTTCTCTAATTAGCTTTGATAGTTGAGCGTGATTGATGTCGAAACTACACCGCGTGCAACATTTTATACAGACCATTGTGAGTACCTGTTCAACTTCAGGTTAGTACATTCTAAACAAGCAGCTAAGTAGTTGAGGCAGGTATAATCCACAGGTAATTTATTGCTCTTAGATACGGTTATAGTGAAAACAAACAAATTTGGGGAATTCCCAGATTTTTATATTTCTTAGTTAAATAATAACAAAGTGCTCCGCCTGCAAATGCTCAAACATGCTTTCAATACTATCAAATATCAACGAGCAAGTATCGCACTGATAGTAAGCAGCTTCCGGTCCAAACTGCATGAACACTCTGCAGAACGGGTCATCCAGCGGTTCCGGGCTTGATTCACCGTCATCCAGCAGTTCCAGTAGGTCCAAAGAATCCAAGTTGAGGACACCTCCCATGAGTGCCGCGTCAGACAAATTGGACCCAGTTTCACCGTGCACGTCCATCAGCAAACTCTCCAGATCTTCGACTTGACCGAAGCTTTCGTCAATGACCAAAGGATCACTGAACTGATCCCAGATCGTGTCAATCTCATCTGTAGATGAGGAATAATCCGGCTGAGTCATTTTGAAATCCTTGATTTGTAAGTTTGTTGACAAACTTGTCATCAGCGATAATTAGCTGTTCTGCTGAAAATTGTTGATGTAATTAAAATCAAAGCAGGCCATGACTCCTGCTCGATTTATGTATTTGTGCAACTTGCTCTGATTTCGTGTGAGTTGGCAGAGAATGACAAATTTGTTACAACACTTGAAATGAAAGCAATGCATTGCAAATGCAGCTCATAGGATATTAATAAAAAAAAAACTATAAGCTTTATTCTCAGAAGCAATGTTCATAACATTTTATCAACAACTTTTTCTATATATATACATATATATCTTCTATATATATATATAAAACATTTCGAAGGTTTTGTTCGAACGCGAATCAGTTCAATACGGAGCGTCGGATAGAGGTGCTCTTTGTTGCTTTGAGTTCGTATAAGCCCAAGGAAGGTTTATACGCTAAATAATTGACACTTTGGCCACTCTGGAACTGATTCCGGAGCATCGGCTAATTGTATGGAAAAAGTTACGGGATGATCACAGGAGGCTGAAGCCAAAAACGTCAACAAATGAAAGGCAGAACGAAGTTTGTCGGGTTAGGCTTGTTATATATTAGGATGTAACAAAAATGACTTTTTGGCGGGCATTCAAGGGTTTGTTCCGGTTAAGTCCAAAATCCAAATCCAAAATATGAGCTTGATTGGACGTAACAGGAGCTGGCGCTCCGCCCTTCAATTTTAAATGGGATTTAACCCGTAAAAAAAGATTTTTTCAAAAATGTCACTTTTTGAGGCATTTTGGCCACCAATGCGTTTACCAAGAACATCACTGGCGTGTAGGCCAGATCCTTGCGCATCTTTTGGTATATACAACATTGACATTTGGAGCACCCTGGAGCTCGGTACAGGCCTTCAAAGTTTGGCATTTTTTCGAACAATCGGTCCCGGCAAAAAAGATATGCGTCGCGCCTCGCGACGCCCTAGACGCCATTTGATTTTGCCGGGGCCGATTTTTCGAAAAAATGCCAAACTTCGGAATCCTGTTAAGGAACTCCTCCCATTTTTTAGTATGTTACGTAAAATCGGGAATCCGATAAAAATATTTCCAGACATAGGCTCTTTGGTCCAGACACCGTCAAAACGGCATTTTAAAGTTTCATACGCCCTTTTCATATGTTAGGCTAGATTTTCGAAACTTCTAATTATTTTTCTTTGAAAGGCCAACTTATCATCTTTCATTTGCGTATAAGACAGTTGAAACCGGTTGAAATGGCGAGGAGTTATGATTTTTCGATAAAAGTTGTATTTGCGAAAACCGACGAAAATTGCCATTTTTCAGACCACCCTAACACGGCGTAGGTCACCCTAATGGTCAAACAAAAAAAAATACGGGTCTAATTAATTCGGCCAGGGAACCGTCAGACAAATTTTGACCCCGATCTGAGAACTTTTGTTTTTTTCCATGCTGTTTTCGTGGGAAATTGATGTATATAGATAATTAAAAGTCTAAGTTTAAGGCAATACAGTTAAAGTCTATGGTATTTGAAAAAACATTTTTTTTGCTTTTTGGCACTCTACTATTACGTGAACCGACTTTTTCGTAATTTTTTATTTGGATGAAACTTTTTACCTTTGTTCCTTTTATTACCCTTTGTCAAAAGAAGCAATTCATTATTTTTTCGTAAATAAATGAAAATATGTATCTTTAGTTTGCATTTTCTGATTTATTCGGAGTCTTCGGCAAAGTTATAATTTTGATTAAATACTATGCAGAAAAAATAGTTACAATTTCTTTATTTCACTTTTTGAAACATAGAATTGGATTCCCAAAATACGTGTTTTTTTTTTTATTTTGGAATCTTTTTTATATGTCAATGCGCCAATATCTGGTTCCAGGGATATAATTCCATGGGAAAAAAACTAGTTTTGGAAAAAATCGAAAATATGGTCAAAAATATTCAAACAAACTATGTTTAAAAGCTAAATCAATTGCAAACGAAAAGTACTTTACCGGTTTTTTGATAAAGTTGAAAAAAATTAGGAGATATAGTCACTTTTACGTTATATTTTTTTTTTCAAATACTTTACGAAGAAAAGCCAACCATGAAAAAATATGTTCGAAAACTGAAACAGTTTCCTACAAATTTCACAGACTTTAGTGAAATTTTCAGATCTTTTCTTTTAAAAATTTTCAAATTTCAAGCATAACTTTTCAAAAGGTCTACAAATAGATAAATTTCCTCATTTCAGGGTGCCTACTTGGAATAAAATGCTTTTCAATTGCAGATTTAATTATCTTTTAATAATGATTTTTTGATTTTTTTTCTCGCGAATTTTCGATATTTTTCAAGAATTAGATTTTTTTTCAAAAATCATATCTCTGGAACCAGATATTGCACCATCATGCATAAAAAATTACTCAAAAGATGTATCTTTGAGTACCATAAAACACATCAAAAACTTTAAGCTAACACAAAGTGAAATAAAAAAAATGGGTGTTTTTGCCGAAGATTGGTGTCTGATCTGATTGATCAGAAATTCAAGCAAAACAATGTAAATGGGCCAATATTGAAGCGAAAACAAAGAATATATCTTGCTCACGTCATTTAATGTTTACATTAGGAACGAGCAGGATAGACTCTTTGTTTAAACATCGACATTAGCCCAATGATATTGTTTTACTAGAGTTCTTTTGAAATTTGATTTCAAATCAATTTTAAAGATTTTTTTACAAAACTCTATGAATATTTTTTCATTTATCTTTGACCGAATCCTGTTTAGAAATATTATATTATTTAATCTGAATATCCCAAATAAGAAGTAAAACGGTTCAGTTAACTCTCCATTGGAGTCTCCATACATCCTTCCACCCACACAACAATAAGAAAAACACCCTCCTTTAACTCATTCTTTTCTATATTTTCCTACACGTAATACACGCAGTAAATTGTCCCACTAAAGCTAACCCTCCGAAAAAAAATGAATAAGGATGTCTCAGAAGCATCCCCCAAAAAAGCACAATCAACGTAAGGAAGACGTTCCTTCTTTTATTCTCTGTGTGCCAAGCGCCAAATCCCTGAATGAGACTTCTTTCATTCACCTTGCTCACTTTATGTTTTCCTTTCTTATCATTACGCAGAACGGTAATGAAGGCAGTGAGGGTACGTAACAAACTTGAAGATTGTGAAACTTATAAATTTTATGTTTTTTTAACTACAAACTTAAAGAATTTTAATAGTAGTTTATGCAACAAGTTGCAAAAAGAGGATTTTTTCAGCACGAGTCGTACATTTTTTGCAATTTAGAATAACACCCATTGAGTGAAATTTTAAGTCGAATTTTCATGTGTTTTGTCAATAAATCGTTTAAATCAAAAAAATGTTGAAAAGTGTTACTTTTCGAAACAAGTGCTAAAAAGTTCAACTTTTCAGCACCCATTTCAGTGCTGAAAAGTAGAACTTTTCAGCATTTATTTTGAAATGTGTTGCTATTCAATTCTGTTATTTTTCGTACAGAAAAGTAGGCTGTTTCGTCGTTCAAGAATGACAGGAAAAGTAAGTAGTTTCACGACGGAATTGCAAAAAAAAATGTTTGAGACATAGGAAAAAAAAGTCACTCTAGTTACACCCCGTCAAACTCGAAGTCCCACTGTAACGTCCTCCTGACATTCATCATAACGTCCCTCAACCGGGGAGCCTTCAACGTTATTTATTGAAGAAAGGAAGGATGCCAGCGGGCGATCTGACAACCTGTTGAGTTGATAATTCCTCTAGGCGCGTGGGAGTCTGATGGGATTAATAAGGGGGCGTTGTTTCGTGGGTACTTAAGTTTCACTTTGATTGAACAATTTTTTTCGTCGTTTTTCTTTTTGGAAATCCTCGTTTTAATACTGGCTTAAAAACTCCGGAGGGAAGCGAACAGAAACGCGTTTATTTAACGCTCGGTTTAAGCAAATGGGCTTTATTTCAATTCGCTTCGTTTGTTTCGAATAAAATGTGCGGATTAAGATGACACAGTCGAGTGTAAGCCGTTTAATGAAGTTCGGCTGTTTTTTTCTTTTGTGACTGTTCAAATTATGTAAACAAATGATTTCAATAGAATTTCATATTTATTCGAGGAATTTTTGGTACAGTATTTGTTTTCTCGTGTACAATCACAGCTTTTTAAATGTCACCGATAATTACAAGTACTCCACAAAGCAAATTAAATTAATTGACAGTAAAAATACACAACCATTAATTGAAACTCAATCAAGGGGAAAAAAAACCATCATGTTCATCTGTTTATTCACTGAATCACCCATCCTTTGTGTGTCCTGTCCTATTGGCACCGATGGTCCCAATCAAATATTTCCACGTCGTTAGCAGAGACGCTCGAAATGGTGGTAATCAATCTGTTGCCGTGGCAGGCAGACAGGGTTGGGGTACACCACAAGTGTGCCTCCTGAAGTCATCAGTTTTGTGTTAAGGGGTTTCGTCGGTTAAAATTGTGATTCAAAGTAAACTGAATTAAAAATTTATGTTTTACAATAAACTTAATTCAATTAAACAAAATAAACAAAGAAACAAACAAATCACAAAATATTTTTGTTTATTTAAATATTGTTTATTTATGAGTTACGTGTAGAAGTTGTCAAATTCTATAAATTACATGGTAATAATTACACTCATAGCTAACCAACTGCGTTGATTAATCGCATTCGATAGATTCTGCCAACGGAACCCTCATATCATTATGGGCGGAAGGAGACGTGGAGACGTGGTCATACCGTGCCAAACACTCCGAGTTGTTCTTATATTTAATAGCGTAGAAGTGTATTTAACAGTATTTATTACTTTGCAAGCTGTTTTCTCTTTTGCAAAATTATGTATATTTTATAAAAAAAAATAAGTTTAAATTATTTAATTTTCAAATTAACCTAAATATACACACTACGAAAAAAACGTGTAATTTTCAGTTATATTAGATGCACATAACTGGAGCATCAAATCAGACCTACACACTTCGAAAAAATCGTGTAATTTTCTGTCTTTTCGATGCACATAACTGGAGCGTCAAATAAGACATAAAATTACATCTGATTTTGAAATTACATGAACCAAATCGTCATCCGATATGGTCGTGTAAAATTACAACAACGCAATTCATTGGAAACCATTCCCATTGGATTCCTATTGGAATTGAATTTTATTGGATTTTGGGATTAATCGGGAAGAGAAAAATCACAACATTCATGTTTAAATTTATAGTTTTTATTAGCACATTATCATTTTAAACGAATATATTTTATAGCACAGGTGTTTTGACAGCGTCAGGAACGGATAATTAACTTAGCACTTGCACTTGCAATCCCTTGATTGACCAACCTGCCTTAATTGATCGATTCGAAATACGTGCGTGGGTCCATCTACGCGTTTGAGACCTTTTTTTGACCGGACCACGAAGCACTCTGTCTTGCCACCAGGATCGAGTACCTCGTCCCGGATGGCTTCGTCGGTGGCTAGCACCGAAAGCGGTTATCGCGAAATGCCGCCGGCTGGACCAACTGACTATTGCAAACCACCACGGCACTATCAACCGTTGTCTGCAGCACAGACCGCCATCAACCGGCAGTCGTCCGTTGCCAGCAGCTTGTCAAACTCCGTCTCCGGCGAGTTCTTCGTGTGGCCATCCTCAACCACGGACCGGATCCAGGAAGAGTTTTTTTTTCGTCCGGAAGAGGAAATTTTTCTAGCAGAAACGAAGCATTCAGATTATAAATCGCTGCCCAGATTTTAACAGAAAATCATTACACCTACCTTGGTTATTGATTCACTAAACTATTTCAGCAGAATAAATTTGAAATGCTGAGAAATTCTCAATTGTTTCTACCGTTACAACTAATCCGCGACACTTTTTCGAGTGATTCATCATGGCTGACGTTTGCTGCACTGTGAAGTGAAAAGCATCAAATCATGGTATAATTGAGTTAATTTTGACGTAGGATTAAATCATCGCACAGAATATTACACGAAAAAGACGCTCTAATCATGTGCATCATATTTGATTTAATGTTCAGTTAAAGATGATGTAATGTTAAATTTTATTAGATTAAATTTTCTACTTTAGGTTCTAGATGGGGATTTGGTCATTCTGCGTCAAACCAATCATAATATTACATTTGATTTTATATTACATGACTAGTTTCTACGTTAGGTTTTGAATTCTGTTTGATGTAATATTCATATTTTTTTAGTGTGTAAAGTAGCGTTGAATAAGACGTAAAATTACACGACCACCAAACATCCACGGTCGTGTAAAATTACATTAAACGTAATTTCGGTGGATCATTTTTCGAATAGGAATCTTGGAATTCTTATTGGAATGAAAAAAAAAATGTTTATATTGTCCGAAACTAAAATGTTTTTATTGTTACACCACATAATTTCATGTCACAACTTCACTCACAGCTCAAAATTGATTTTTTTCTTAGATTTTCCGTCGGAATTTCGGCCTAGGCTTTTGTTCCACTTGCAATCTTCCGGCTTGCCATTTGAAATGAGTTGGCCACTCCACGGGAGAAGGCATCACGCTGGAACAACTGGAGGGAACTTTACAACTTATGCACTACACTTCAATCCACATCGGGAACATCCTCTTTGGTGGTAGGCCAGTAACATCACGAACAGCGGCTTGCCGGAACAGTCCATCTTGGATATTTTGCTAGTGTTCCATGTTTCCACCCGCAACCTAACAAAAACCAAACGAAAAATATCAGCGATCTGTTTCTCCACTTTAAAATATTAATGAACTTACCTTTATCTTAAACGGTAGCAGGTTCTACCCAATAAATGATCCAAATTGAAGATAATTTAGACCGAAAAATGCTGCTGCAAAAATATTCTGAGCGACGTCGAGCATGGCAACCGTTTTGACAGTTCACCACTCGGACGAAAATGTGACAGCTGAAGCGGGTATTTTTGGGTTTCATTTGATGTAAAATTACATCAAATTTGATGCTCCAGTTATGTGCATCAAATAAAGCGTAATAATGGGTTATTTGTACTATAATTTTAGGTTTCACAAGATGTAGATGTGTGCCAATGGGAATTTCATCAATTTACGTCAGAATATTCCTAATTTTACATCGAAAATACGTTTACATGATTCGATAATAGGTTAATTCAACGATTACGTCAAATGTAATATTCCAAATTTTTTAGTGTGTACCCCCTTAACTTCATAGTATCATCAATAGTATCAATATGTCCTCTTCAGCAGAAACCTGTAAAAAATCAACAGAAACCCAACAAAGCAAATCCGCCCTTGGCACCTTTTGCCACCGCCACGATCCGCAAGACAAATTTAATTTAATTGATGACAAACATGGCCCGTTTATAGGGACGACCCCGGTGGGATCCCTCCCAGCACTCTCAAAACCCGATAATACGGCATAGAGGTTCATTAGCGACGACGCTTGATACTTGCTCTTCGCTGCGAATAAGCCGGAGCTTATCCGGGATTTATTTCCGAGCGATTTGTCATTGTTTGCCTGGAGGCTTAACTTGGGAGTTGAGGAGGATTTTGCCTTGTTTGATCTAATTGTTTGACAAACGTTTGAAGGGCTGGAGGACAATGTTATTGATTACCCTGTGGTTAAACGATTCAAGATTTATTAGCTTAAGTAGTTTATTGCTTTTAATCACACCTCATTAGAACGGATTCAGATTATACTCGTTGACTAGTTCGATGTCGTCATCGGAATCGTTGGCTTCATTCTGGTCACGGGCTTGATGTCTTCCCATGATCACGTCGAATATCGCATCAAAAGGTTGAGCTTCAGATGGAGACGGACGGTTCAGTTGTCTTTGTATCACCGCATCAAGTATCCCATCAAAAGGATCATCGTTTCTCTCCAATGTTGAACTCATACCTTCCCGTTCAAACACTCTGCTTCGTAGTACGGCATCGGGAACACTCTCTGTAGTGCTGTCAGCTTCTACCTTCACAGCAGGCTGTACCTGTTGTTCTACTTCCTCTTCCGAAGAGTCCGACTCCGAGTCGGAATCCTCATCACTCAGTTCCATCTCGTGAACCTCTGGCCAGGCTCCTCCACCGAACACGAACGACTGCATCAAACTCTCCGCCCGCTCCCGCTTCGATACCATCGTCTGGTAGAAGATCATCACGTCCTCGCAGCCCTCGCAGATGAACCGCGGCAGTTCGTGAGCAGCCAGCAAATGCGTAGAGTGTTGTTCGATCAGCTGCTGCCGGAACTGATCACCGCCGGTGTAGATTTCACGTAGGTTACGGTTTGATAGGCAGATGCGACACTTTTGAGCCTGGTGAAGTTCGGCGCTACGCCGAGCAACGATCTGGTTGACGGGCACGTACACCTGGTACACGTTCATGGTGGGTGACTAGAGTAGGATAGTGGGGAACTACTGAAAAACTTGGTTGATGTTACGGTTAAATGAAAATCTTTTTGCGATACCTATTTGATCTTGGAGTTAAGAATAGGCAAAACATTCAACGCAATCTACCTGTTCCAACTAGGTATTCGAATAAGAAGTTTGTTCCAACTCTACTCGATTCCACTTTTTTAAACCTACAACTCAACTCAACCAAGCAACAACGTACCACCATGAGCAGCCCAGGCTACAGCGCAGACGTCCGTCAACGGCTTAACCGCGTTAAAGCGGCCGAACTCTGCCGGTTCTGTCTAACCAAGCATGAACTGGTCAGCATCCCAGAGAACCAGCGAATCCAGGAGCTCCTCTCCGAGTGCTTCGGTGGAGTCCTCGGTGAACTGGTCGGCAACTCAACGCGGTACATCTGTGCCCGGTGCTATCAACGGGTCGAACAAAACTACGAGTTCCTGCTGATGGCAAGTCGCGTGCAAGCGCTGATGGACACGTTCACCTACCACGAGGGCATCTGGCCGCGGAAGGCCCTGCTGGAGGAGAACAGCAAGCAGTGCGAGAAGCGAGTCGCCGCGTTTGACAGTGACGAGCGGACGGAGAATCCCGTGAAGCGGCCGAGATTGTCGGAGAAGTTTGGGGGTGTTTTGTCAGAGATGGGATTTGACAGCAGCGCTTCCTCCAGTGCGCCCAACTCGGTGGAAATGTTTAAGTGTCTGACGCCTTCAATTCTTTGGACCGACACCGGATCGAACGGATCATCTTCTGGGATTGGCGGTGAGCTGAAATCTTCTACCGTTGAGATCGTCAGCGAGGGAGCTTCGCTGGAGACGACACTTTCGGGGGAGATTCCCAGCGAAGATCTGGAAGAATCGCCAGCGTCTTCTCCAGCGATGGAACAGTGCGATCTGGATCTGTCGTTGGACGATGATTTCTACGATGAGACGACGACGGCCGTGAGGAAGTTCAGTGCTTGCGAGTTGAAGTGTGGGGAGAGCAGCTGCAAGGACATGGCGGTGGTTCAGAAGCTGTGTTTTCAGATTGAGGATATCGAGGTTGGAGAGAGGAAGTTTGGGGTGAAATCACATGGAAATTTGGGCAGCTGTAGTACGAACAAATCTATACCAACTCGAAATAAAACCAATTAAACTGTAAAATATCACATGAAATTGTTTTTATTCAAAGAAACCTATCTCTATAGAATTCAACTAAAATAATAGAAAAAAAGTGACATGCGGCTACACTCCACATAGACCTCCGGAACCCCACATTCGGTCCACCATGTCCACGTCAACGCCGTTAATCGGTCTTTTAAATGTAACACAAAACCGCACCTCCCGTCGTCGATGTCCGCTCGAATTTGGCCAGCATGACGCGTAACAATCGGTGATTGAAAAACCATGTGACAGCTTGTAAATCCGGCTAGAGGCCGGCTCCAACCGGTCCCACCAGCTGTAACCAAGAGTGAGGTTAAGCCGTTCTCATCGCCCATAAATCATCGCTACAGCGATACACAATCTGAACTGGAGTGCGGGGAAGAAAAAAAACATCACTCCAGCAGTGCTGCCAGCTGTGGACAGGTCAGTTATGACAGCGCTGTGGCGTCCCGATGAGTTCAGGTTTGAGGTTATGGTTGAACTGGGTCAGTGATGGAAAAGAATTATTTTTTCTTTTTTATGGTCGATTTTTTTGTTACAAATTTGGCAACACTTCCCACAATCAACCAACCGGCAGATGCTGGGCCATGGTTGGTTGCGGTTTTCGGTGACCAAATAGTGACCCCGTAGCAGATGGACCACTCACCAGCAGTGCCATCGGTGGCCAGGCGAGGAGGAAGCTTTTAAATCAGCATTAAAAGCTGTTCCAAAGCAAATATGGCCCGTTTTTTTCTGACCCGGAGGCCATGACCGTCAATCGAACCGGTTGATTTGGGGATGGTTTTTTTTTTTGCTGTCGTAAAACTTCCACTTGGGTGACAAATTCTTGTGGAAAATTTCCACAGTTGAGTGGCACATTCCTCAAAAAAGGGACCAGCAGCTCGAGGGCCAGAATTATGCTGCTTCAGACCGGTAATTACGGCATCTTGTAGAACCCCCTTCAGACCGTCTCGTCGGCCAGATCCAGTAAGGCAAACGGAATGTGCAAAATATATTTTATGGCTAAACTTTTGCCCCGCAGGCAGCACCGGAAACCCCAGCATTTTGTCTTATCTCAGATTGTTTTCTCGGGGATGTTTCATTTTGATTGCTTCCGGGCTGGGAGCACTTTTTCCCTTTCTCGGAATTCCCTCCTCCACGCAGTATTGTGATTTATGGTGTTATCTGGAAGGATGGGAACCCGGCTGGCAAAAAGAAGCAGGACAGCAAACCTGTAAACACATTAGGACTTTCTCCACCCTCTGGCACAAATGACGAATGTTTCTTTGGGTGCTGAATATCTGTCGCGTGTGCGCTTTTCGTGAGAAACATTATCTTAATGACCCCTTTGGCGCCTACACAAGTGGCAAATTGCCTAGCCTAAACGAGTAGGTATACACTAATTGCCGTTGCAGGGTGTTAACTGGAATGGACAAATAAAGCGCCAACTTGAACGCAAGCTACCTGGAAAATGGAAAAAAAAATCAAATTTAAAACTAAATTGCAATTTGTCACGCCAATTAAAAAACGACGTAAAACACAACTTTTTATTTAAAAACATTACAAATACAAAAAACAACAAAAGATTTTTTTAAAGATGAACTGTCACCATGTTCAAGATTAGTTTAACCTTTTTGCTCAACAAAAATTGCATTGTTTTGAACATTTTGCATCGTTCTGTTTCACAAAATCTCACACCCACTGCAAATTACCTCCCACCATAGAAATACCCGTATAACAACGCCGTAATTGCCTCACAAAAAAATGCTACCAACAATCCTCCCCCGATTTATGGTAATCAGAGTGTGCCATCACAAACGACGAAACCACAAAACAGCAAAAAGTAATTCAATTGATGACTTTGCTTTAAAAACCTCTTTCGCCCCCCACAAATGGTGGCCAGAGGCAGGTGGGGGGCGGAACCCACATGTTGACAAACATCATTTTCCAATTTCATACTGTTGCATTTTCTACGGTAAAAGGGCTTGATGAAGGGAGGGTTGGGGCGATTAGGGATTCCACATGGGGGATTTAAGTATCGATTGAATGATCTGGAAATAATTGGAATAATTTTGATCCGCTATCACATTTCAACCATCTTTAAAAATGGCATCTATGGAGCGGTTATCTATAAACTACGTATTATTATTTAACTGTGAAATAAAAGCACAATCCAGCATCCTTATCAACGTAAGCCTTAGTGAAAGACAGCGAGCAAGAGAGTAACTCTCATTTCTCTAATTTTCTCTGCTTTTCTTGAGTGTAAGAACAAAACTAAGCACTTAAAGTAACTCTCTTGCTCACTTGTGTTCTCTTGGGAATAATAAATAAACATTTTTAAAAGTTTTCGATAAAATTATGAAATGTTTAAAGTTTTAAAGCTTTGATCATGTCAACAGTATCAACCTACCACAACTTTCCCTAATCTGGGATGAGTGGAAAATGTTTGCCATCCCCTTGCTCTCATTCTCTCTCTCTCTTTCTAACACACACACCGAACCAGAATGTGTGTCGTGTGCCAGCATGATGCCAAATTGATAGCTGTAAAATGTGCATTGAACTGCATCGACGATGCTCGAAGCCTCGCTCTCTCTTAGGGTTTGGTTCGATTTCCTCCAGTGAACTAGTATGTAGAAACGTTTTTTCTGTCATTCTGGGATCCAAGTGTCGTCGTCGTTGGAAAAGGACGAACGAGGCAAATCCCTTACATATTCTTGGAACATTTTAGGGAAAGAGATTTTTTTTGTCTTTTTAAAAGTAGGATGAATTTTCAATAAAACATTACCACCCTATGAATCAAAGATCAACTTGAAAACGAAAACCTTTTTTTTCTATAAGCCAAAAATAGGTCCTTTTCCCCTAGTAGAGGTAAATCTGCATTGTACTGCAATTGCATGCACGCCAATGCATCTTCTCCCATAAGTGAGATTTATTTCCTCAATCTAGATTCGCTTGAATTCTTCCCCGCAGGGGGGATTGGATTGGCAGTTCATCTTGATACCACCCTCCATATCGGTAGCAAGCATGGGAAATCGTTCACTAAAGTGAGTGACGATACGCCCTGTATCGCAGTCGATAGTGAAATAAATATGCCGTTTCGTTGTAACGACTTTCCGAGAGTTATAAAAAATGTAAATTGTAAGGAAATCGCTGCATAACAAAACTAAGCTAACATGAACCAGGGTGGCAGCCCGATTTTGATATTTCCGATTTTTTCAAGATTTTCTCCCGAGACCAGCATGAATTTTCTTAAATTGTTTCAAACTCTAAATCACACTCTAAAAACAACCCTGAATTGAAAAATTACCCTTCTGGGTTACTAATCAAATCAAATTATTCGCTCTTCAGCATTGCCTTGGCGTTCTCGATTGCGAGATTCCTACTCGAAACTAGGTGTCTTGATTGTTGAGGCAATTGCAACCATTTTTTTGCACCTTAGCTTCCATCCACCTCGGGATTCGAACTGACGACCTTTGGCTTGTTAGTCCAACTGCCTACCAGCGACTCCACCGAGACAGGACCCAGGGAGACGACTCCTACACCTGGACTGAGCTAACGACCTAACCTCTAGATAAGACCGGGCCAACATTTATTTCTCCGTCCGACGGAAGGCGTGATCAGACAAATCTCGTCTCGAAAAATGCCACCGGGACCTTCTGAGATCGAACCCAGGCCGACTGGATGAGAGGCAACCACGCTTACCCCTACACCACGAGTCTGGGTTACTGAAAATAACTTTAAATTTCCCATGAAATAACATGTGCCAAAAAAATTTACATGAGCATGAGCATGGTTGACTGCCAATGAGCTGCTACTTCGTTATTGACGGATCAGCTGAAGTTACACAATGAACCAACTGATGAATAGTGGGAGCTAAACATCCTCACTGTATAACCCCTGAAGATCTCTGCATTAAGTCAATACCGGCGCCCCCCCAAGGAGATGCAGTTCAACAAAGGTAGGAATGTTAGTCCGACAGTTGAAGTTGCAGGCTCATCAGACACAGAGTTTGTCGCTCTATAACTGTTGACACCGCATGAGACCGTTGAATCCACAGCATCTCCTTCAAGTATCACGGGAAGTGGGGTAATTGTGTTAGTAGGGGAAGGAAAGGGAAAGTTAGGATTCATCTTGGTAGATGATATGACCAGAAAGTGAAACATAATCGTTGCCTTCCGAGCTTCGACACTATGAGAAGGACTCAATTATATACTCAATTCCGTATTTTTTTACTTCTTACCGTTGACGTGCCATCCGAGAAACGATGCTATGGGAAGGGCTTTCAAAACGAAATGAAATGTTAGGTAACATATTATTCATTATCATGTAAACCTCAAAGAGTGCTGATACACCGAACTGTTTCAATCGATTTCATTAGATTCTTCGCGCACGACTTTTTTGCAACAAACTTCAACACGAATTTGTCCAGTCCGGACCGCGAACAACAGGCTCAACACACGACTGAAGACCCAACTTCCAAGGCCACGACGCGACACCTTTTTTCAATGAATTCCAGAATCTTCTAGCACTTTTTCTCGGATTCTCGCACGTCGATTCACCCATCGATCTCCCCCACGAACACCACACGACTTAACATGTGCCAAAAAAAATTACAGTTGAGTTACTAAAAAGTGCAGAATTATAGAAACTATTTTTGAATTTTGTTGGAAGAATAATAAGATTTCTCGAAAAATTGCAGAATTTTTGAAAATATTTTAGTTTTTTTAAATGAAAAATACGATTATTTTGAAATTCAGAGTACGCCATCAAATCGTGCGTCCAATTTTACATAAAGTCTCTATGACACCAAATTTCCAAACCATCTCCATTTCATGTTGCAATTATTGAAAAACACATCTTTTTTCGAATGTTCAGAAATGAAAGGGGTCGAGCCGCTCCTCCGTAACGAGATATCAAAAAATATATTTAAAAAAAATAAAGCTCAAATCCGTGATCAGGAGCAAAAATTACCAAAAAGGGCAAGCAACTCCATTGAGGAATAGATTTAAAACATAATAAAATAAAACAATTTCAATTGTTGCAAAACTTCCACGAACATCCATTAGAGCTAAACGAATTCCACCGCAGACCAGCTCATCAAAAATCGATCACAAATTTCCGTCCGTTCGCCTCAGGTGTAAATCCCGTCGAACATTTCTCCCAGATTCCAACTCACAAAAGAGCAAAAAAAACAGTTAGTCAACTGCAAAACGCTTCCCCCCGAAAAGAATTTCCATACAAGTCATAAAGTGTCAAACTTTTCCGCTCGCTCGAAACCAGAGAGAGATTGGCCTGATCATCGGGTAGAAAAATTTTCTGGAGCAAAAAAATCTCTGTCAGAGTGGGGAGGAGCAGCAAAAAAAAAACTTTTCCTCGTCGTTCCACCAGTGATGAAAAGTTTCGAGATTTTTTTGTTGTTACTTTGTTTCGTGCACTGCCAAAAATAATCATATTTTTTTGTGTTAAAAACAAATGTTTTTTTCATTGTTTATTAAGGTAGCTGTCATCAAATTCTTAAATTTAATGAAATTTCACCTTTAAGATTTCAACAGTGTCCTCGTCCATTCTCGTTATTCCGGCGTGCATAAAAGGACACGATTTCCGAAAATTGCCGGAACAGATTTGGAATGACAATCGATTCGTTAACGTAGACGGGGGTGGTTCTGTGGTTTGCCTCCAACCGACAATGGCCATGGTCGTCCTGAGCCCCGGACATCATCATCTCGTATGCATGTTCGAACATGTGTTATTAGAGGACAACCCCCCTCCAATGATTGGGGTACGCAGCCCCCCTCCCAAACCACTGAACTTTCACCAGAAGTTGACTCAACAAGTGGCTTCAGATTGCGGAAGAGGTCGGACTCGTCGTTGGACCGACATTAGTGGGTTTCTGTGGTGAGTGGAGTGCGGTGGTGGACGGTCTAGTTGCTAAAATGTGTCAAGGTGTCAGATACATCACACAAATGATTGTGGAATTGTGTCTGCCCTTCTGACCTTCACTTGAACGTGGAGCGGTGCAGTTGCAGGACGGGGGCAGGAACTGGCTGCCTGAAGGAAGTGGATACTTTTGTGGAAGCTGAGGGTTGAGTATGATGTCAATAACTTGGGTGTACCACACACACACTCTACAGCATCCACCTGTCGAGACATGACCTGGCCCAGGCGTTGATGGAATGAAGGGTGTGGATTTTCTCATCTTTTGTGAAAAAGTTTACCTGGACCGAGGAAGCACAAGGGAACTTAGGGAAGGTTGTTGTTACTTCCTTCTTTTTGGACCGATGTAACCAACCTCCTCCACACATGAAAGTATAATGCACCGTTTTGTGTACGTTCTAGAGTTGTTTAGATGGTGATGAAAACAGGAAAAGGATGTACTTAAACTTTTGTAGTTCTTCCTTGAGAATGAAGGTGTAAAACACAAAAACATTCTCTTGGTTGATTCAAATAGGACGACAAATTTTGCTGCACAAAGGCCATTCTGTTTCGTGTTCTTTATGCAACATAAGGATTATTACAAGAAAACTAACTGACCCCCAGAATGAGCAAAGACATCCTTGCAAAACATTGTTTGGAGTTCGAACCTGATCAAAATAAAAAAAAAAACATTGAACATAACTGCCTTTTATATTAAATATACTCTGATCAACTCTCTACGAAATCGGCCGATTTCGACCATTTTTATTTTTTGTATTTTTTGATTTGAATTAAACTTTGTGGGGGCCTTCTCTATGAAATGGTATGTAAATATTCAAACAGCTGTAACTTTTGAGTGAATTTTCTGATCAATTTGGTGTCTTCGGCAAAGTTGTAGGTATTGTTGAGGACTTTTGAGAAAAAAATAGGTACACGGAAAAAAATTGCAGATTTTATTATCAACTTTTTTTTCACTAAAACTCAATTTCCCAAAATACGTATTTTTTGATTTTCGAGATTTTTTGATATGTTTTTGGGGACAAAAATCCGCAACTTTTGAGCCATAGAGAAACATGGTCAAAAAATCTGCCGCCGAGTTATGAATTTTTGAAAAATCAGTGATTTTTGGAAAAAATCGAAGTTGCATGCAAAAACAAGTTTGACATAATTTTTTAATGCAAAGTTGAATTTGCAATCGAAAAGTACTTTACAGATTTTTTGATAAGGGGCTCCGTTTTCAAGATATAGCCACTGAAAGTTTGATTTTAGCGAAATATTTGCAGTTTTTCAATTTTTAAAAATAGTGACCATAAGTGACCATTTCTAAAAATATTTTTTTTTTGAAAAGTTCAGAAAATTTGCTATAAAATTGTCTAAGAGACATTGAAGATTGGACCTCGGGTTGCTGAGATAGAGCCGCTTTAAGAAAAAGAAACACGAAAATTGAAGTTTTCTTAATCTCACCAAAATAACCCACCATTTTCTAATGACGATATCTCAGCAAATAATGTTCCGAAATTCCGATCTTTTCGAAAAAAATATTTTGAAATTTTTTAAATCAAGACTAACATTTTAAATGGGCGTAATATTCAATGTTTGGCCCTTTTAAAATGTTAGTCTTGTTTAAAAAATTTCAAAATATTTTTTTCGAAAAGATCGGAAAATTTCACGAATGTTTCATGTATTAACATTGAAAATTGGACCATTAGTTGCTGAGATATCGTCATTAGAAAATGGTGGGTTATTTTGGTGAGATTAGGAAAACTTCAATTTTCGTGTTTCTTTTTCTTAAAGCGGCTCTATCTCAGCAACCCGAGGTCCAATCTTCAATGTCTCTTAGACAATTTTATAGCAAATTTTCTGAACTTTAAAAAAAATTTAGAAATGGTCAATTACACCCAAAGGAAAAATATATCTCAAAATCTGCAACAGTGGATTTGCTGCAGAAAATGTCATATTTTATAACATTTTTTGCAACAAGCCCCTAGATCATTTTTGCCCGCGTGTAAACATTTCAGCGATCTGCAGTTCTCACCAACACATATAACGCTGGCCCGTCCCCGAGCAACACTCCAAAGAGAAGCATATGTTGGTGCTCTTTCACTCACTTTTCATCAAGCGTCCATGGCGCGGTGGTAGCGTGTCGGATCAATAACCATAAAGTTAGTGGTTCAATCCTCGTTCTGTTAAGGTTTTTTTTTGTGAAATACAACCAAAAAGCCGTCGGTAATGTCGATAATTGTCGGTAACGGGCAAAAATGTCATACCCCTCTATCGCAAAAAATGCATGAGGACAGTTTTCATGCAGATTCTGATATACTTTCATGCCGCCATGCATCACAATCATGCGACCGCCGTTTGGGTGTATGGTCACTATTTTTAAAAATTGAAAAACTGCAAATATTTCGCTAAAATCAAACTTTCGGTGGCTATATCTTGAAAACGGAGCCCTTTATCAAAAAAATTGTAAAATACTTTTCGATTGCAAATTCAATTTTGCATTAAAAAATTATGTCAAACTTGTTTTTGCATGAAACTTCGATTTTTTCCAAAAATCACTGTTTTTTCAAAAATTCATAACTTGGCGGCAGATTTTTTGACCATGTTTCTCTATGGCTCAAAAGTTGCGGATTTTTGTCTCCTAAAACATATCAAAAAATCTCGAAAATCAAAAAATACATATTTTGGGAAATTGAGTTTTAGTGAAAAAAAAAGTTGATTAAAAAATCTGCAAATTTTTTTTCATTGTACCTATTTTTTCTCAAAAGTCCTCAACAATACCTACAACTTTGCCGAAGACACCAAATTGATCAGAAAATTCACTCAAAAGTTACAGCTGTTTGAATATTTACATACCATTTTTGTATGGACAGCAGCCAAAATTGTATGGAGACTTGTATGGATGAACCAATCACACAAAATAGCTTATTTGGTCATAGGGAAGGCCCCCACAAAGTTTGCGCCAAATAAAAAAATACAAATAAAATCCATTTCCGGTTTTGGTAGAGAATTGCTCACTCTGATAGATGTGTAAAAATTTAAAACCACAAAACAAAGAACCCAGCTCTTCTGACAGCAAAAGTTCACGCTTCTCTAAACAAACAAGCACCGACAAACTGGCAACATCCGGAATGACACAATTTTTCCTTCCGTCAAGTTATTTATATTCTTGCACTCTGGAAACTTTTCTCCAAATTCAATTATAAAGCATAATTTTGACACTGCTCCGCAGAACGCAGTTACAAAAAAAACCACCCCTCTTCTACATTTTATTTTACATTTCAAAACATGTAAAAACTTCCCACAGTACCCAGTCTAGCTGGCAACACTTTTCCGAGCTTTTCCGCTCGAAGAACTATGACCGGCTTATCTTGGCTTGTTTCGCCTTAACGGTACACATCAACCATAGCTTTTGCACCCAGAATTCTGTTACAGACATTTTAGTATCTTCAAAACTACGGGAACTATCGATGTATTTTTTTATTCATCCCCTAAATTACTGTCTTCGTAGTTATTTACAACAAAGTTTGACTATTTTTACATTCAGATTCTTGCAGGATTGGGTCCGTAAGTTTGACAATTTTGGAATAAGAAGACAACAACTTCCTTGGTTGCTGTGCACCCTTAACCCAGCACACGAAACGTAAAACTTCTTGGATAATTTTGTTTCCCCTTTAGTCTAATTGTCGTGCCGGGAGTTTATCTTTTAACGGAGAGGGGAAATAAGTCCATTTGAAATGGTTTACGGCAGGGTGCATGTAATTCTGGTCCGGAAACTTTCCTCGAACTCGAGTGCGATAAGAGGGGAAATTTACACAGAAGCTAGAAACGTTCGAGGTCAGAATGCTGAATGCTGAACTTCTTTGATCTTCCGGATTGAATTGGGACTTTAAGCTATCGAGATTTCAATTAGAAGATACAATGCTGGAAACTGTAGGAAGATTTTCCGGCCTGTCGGCCTGTAATAGCCGGTGATAACAACCTAGGCCGAAGTACACCGAGGCAAAACCGAGTTGTATTAATTTGTCGAGCTGTACATCAAAAGATCATCTCTAGTATACAGAGGGCTTTCCATGTTAACATCCCCTGCTTGTAACGCACTTATCATCGAGCCATCATCATCTTAATTTAGGCCTGTCTGACACCCGGCAAAGACGATGAGGACGTGCCTTTTCGTGCCATATCTGCGCCCAAATTTCATCATCTTTGGCTAGACAGCAAGTTCCAACAGCAGGCGGAAAAGCACTTTTCCATCAAGATGAACATTCTGCGGGAAGAACGCAGGGAGGAAAGTGTCGGAAAAACTTTTTCCCCAACCCTCACCCACATTCACTCACACACACTATGGCACCTAATTCATTATCACTTCATCAACGTCCTCGTCCCCGTCATCGCCCATGGATGTTCGTCATCATCGCTCCCAGTCAATAAGCCACTTTCCGATGCCGGGCCCGGCACTCCTTCTTTCGACGCGACGGTTTGATGTTTTGATTACATTTCATCCTACACCGAAACTGGCTGATGCTAACCAACTCATGTATGCGAGATGAGCCACGAATTGGTACACATATGCACACACAGCCACTAAATAAATTGAGAATAAATAGAGATACTCATACAGTTATATGTGGGAAAATAACTGTCTTTAACTCCGATACCTTATAAGTTTCAGGCAAATTTTGACTAACCAAAGTTTTTTGGAAAAATCCTTAAAAACACTTTAACTTTTTTTTAATTCCGGTAGACAAAATAACAAAAAGCTTTACACTTTTTTTTATTCAATTTACAAAAAAAAAACTATTTAAAAAAGATTTCAATCATATGTTTGTGAGCAATTCTCTACAAAATCGGCCGACTCCGCCCATTTTTATTTTTGTATTTTTTTATTTGGCTCAAACTTTGTTAAGGCCTTTCCTGTGACCAGAGAAGTTATTTTGTGTCATTGGTTCACCCATACAAGTCTCCATTCAATTTTGGCAGCTGTCAAAAATGGTAAAAATGGTACACAGAAAAAAAAAACGATAGTAATATTCATCAGGAAATGGTGACAGATTTTGTGTCGAAAAAAATGTGTAAAATTACATCAGGAATTGGTGAATATTCATCAGTTTTTGATGAATATTCATCAGGTTCACATTTTTACACATTTTTTATGTAATTTTACCCAAAAAAAGAGGTAATATTCAACCTACCAAATTCAACCTTCCAAAAAATTAGACTTTTTTTCTGTGTATGTAAATATTCAAACAGCTGTAACTTTTGAGTGAATTTTCTGATCAATTTGGTGTCTTCGGCAAAGTTGTAGGTATTGTTGAGGACTATTGAGGAAAAAAATAGGTACACGGACATTTTTTTCCAATTTTAATTAACTTTTTTTACAAACACTCATTTTCCCAAAATACGTATTTTTTATTTTAGACAATTTTTGACATGTTTTAGGGGACAAAAACCTGCACTTTTGAGCCAGGTTTGTTAAAAAATAGGAAAAAAAATAGTATTTTTTGGAAAAAAATCGAAAGTTTATAAAAAAAAAATAGGCTAAATTTTCGAAACTTGTCACTTTTTCCCGAAAAGCCCATCTAATGACTTTTCATTTGCGCCAAGAAAGCTCAAATAGGTTGAAACAGCGTGATTTGAATTTTTGAAAAATTGCCATTTTTCGGACCACCCTAACACTTATTTTATCCAAGAAACCCCCAGAAAAAAAATTAAGCCCGATCGGAGAAATCGATTTATGTTCTTTTCAAATGAAATTGCTGCTAAAATGCATTTTCTGCTATGGTTATTTTATTATATTTAGCATGTTTGGGCCTCGTTTAAAAATATTTTGATTTTTTTTATGAAGCTCCATTTCCGATGTACAGCGCTGCAAAAACTTTTTTTTGATAATAAAATTTTCATCAATACTTTAAAATTCTGGAAACTAATGATTGCAAAAAAAAAACTGGTAAATAATGCAATTAAAAAACAACTTATTGCATTCAAATGATGAAATCATGGCTCGTAATTTATTTTTCTCACACCCCACGGCTTTTGTTAGAGGGGTATTAACATCAAACAATATTTCCAGCGGCCTTAGTACTGTTTTTGCGGTGCCGTAAATTTTAATATTTTTTTGGAAGCTTTTTGAAAAAAAAGTTTGGTGATCCACTAATTTTACGAATCAATTTTAAAAGAAATATTTTGCCTTATCACAAAAACTCCATTTTTTTTCAAACCAAATTTTGTTTTTCTTTTTTGATTTTTTGATATGTTTTTAGTGGACAAAAAAACTTTTTGGCAATATGGCAGACGTTAAGTTTTTCGTTATAGTTATTTTTAATAAGAAACCCCCCTCCCTTTCAAAATAGGCCCAAAAATCAGAGAGCAAATTTTTTTCAAAAAACTTCAAAATTTCAGTAGAAATTGAAGTGCAATCAGCTGAAATCAATTTCACATGCATTCCCCTGTGTTTAAAATCATTTTTGGTATGTTTGAATTTTTGAAAATTGTCGTTGTACAGTACAGCAAAAACTTTTTTTTTGCTTTTTTTTTTGTTTTTGTTAAATTTTACATTTTTTGAAAACTAATGATTGCAAAACAACAGAACTAGTGTAAAATGCATTTTCAAACACATTTTTAGGCTGGTACAAATATTTTTAAAAGTTTTTGTCACCCCCCCCCCCCCCCCCCTTTAAAATTGGCCCGAAAAATCAGGGGGCAAAAAAAATATTTTTACAATAAACTTCAAAATTTCAATGAAAATTCAAGTGCAACCAGCTGAAATCAAATTAAAATACATTCTTCTGCGTTTAAAATCATTTTTAGCATGTTTGAATTTATTAAAAAATCTTATGATTTTTTGAAAATTTTCGATGCAAAATCTTTTTTTTTCGATACAATTTTTGTTTTTGTCAGATCTTAGATTTTTTGAAAACTAATGATAGCAAAACAACTGAACTAGTGTAAAATGCATTTTAAAACACTTTTTTCATTTAAATGTGAAGACTATGGCTTGTTATTTAAATTTTAATATTTTTTTATTTTTTTGCCCCCCCCTTGACCTCGGCCAGGGCCGAAGGACAAAAACTTTTTTAAATATTTGCATCGGCCTTAGTCAAATGTTGAAAATATGGCTTGTTAAAAGCTTGTTTTTTTTAATGAAGAAATACTTCAGAAAAGTTCAGAAAATTTCATTTGTGACATTGAAAATCGGACCAACAGTTGCCGAGTGATCTTCAGTTGAAAAATGAGGACTTAAATTTAAAAAAAAAACTAGCGAAAATGAACCATTCTAACAAAAACACACACAAAATCTCTTCGAACATGCCTACATCAAGTTCATCCCCCCTTCGGAAAAAGTGGACGATGACACATGTTTGCACACGTCCGCTGGGGCCTTTTCGGGAACAAGTTGGCCAATATTTGCTTGCCGCTCGGCCCGGTACCTGCCACGGTTGACGTCGACGACGTCGGCACAACCCGAAATTTATGTAACTACCACGATGATGAGGCAGAAGGTTGGAACAACATCAAGCATGACGACCGGCCGGCGTGACCCCGTCATCGATTAGGATTCATTAATTCAATCGAAACTTCCAAACGCGTTGTTGGGTCACCAGACCGATGGTGGTGAGGCGCGGCCACTAATGGACGAATTGTGGTTCCACTGCTGGACCCAGAATCGGCAAACAAAACGTGAGGTGCCTGATGACGAAAGTGGGCAGACTAACTAACCAAACGGCCAACTTGTGTTCATGAAATAGAGAAGTTTGTTCAGCACTAATCGATAATTTGTCGGAGAGGGAGATGTGCTCGTCGATGGCAATTGGGTTACTTTGGATTAATTTAGATTATTCGAGGCGATGAAGCAGCAATAATCCTGAAATTGATGAAAATTGCAGAGATAATTGGGAATGATGAGATTCTACATATTGTCTGGGATAACTAGATGAAGTGTCGTAGATTTTGAATTAAAACTTTGGTGTCTTCTTTAAAAGAAATAATTCCCAAAAATATTCCTGAAAAGTACCATTTTCTGAAACACTCCTAACTATTAATGTTATGAAAAATCCTACGTGAAGAAATTTTGAGAATAGTCTTATTTTAAATCAACTTAATTCAATAAAAAATCTAAAATCAGAATGCTCCCTTTAAAAAATAAATGAGATTGGAAAACTCGTTCAAAGTGCTAATCCAACCCAAAACATGCTCAAATTTCGACACTTTAAACTGCTCAGATAACCACCAAAGACAAATATCAAAGAACAATATTTTCACCGGAATTTCTCAAATCCCCTCAGCCAACTTTGTACTCAAACCAACCGAGCAAACAAACCTTCCAAACACACGGAGGAGAAAACAAAGCTGCAAATAAAATCTGGACAGCAAAACTCCACACCAGCAGTTAGTACATGTGTGAGATATTGCCGTTTGGATTTTCCGAAACAACCGAAAAGCCACCATCCCATATCCGGTTTCAAGCTTCCGCCACCAAAACAAACACAACAACAAAACGCCAAACAACTTTCGATGATGCTGATGATGATGTTAGGGGCCCCTGATGACTATACAGTCAGAACGACGATGTGACAACTTTCTATGCCGAAACCGTATTTCGCTGGGCGAGGTTTAGTTTTACCTGTTTCGAAATCGAATGAAATTGGATTATCAGCCGGGGTTTCGTAAAAAGGGGTTTTGTAATGCTAGTAGGGTGTTCAATTTCGGTGTTTCAAAGTATCCTTTAAAAAATATTCGAGAAAAAAATAATTTAGATTCTTAAAATAATAGCGAAAAAAATACGAAATAACGAAAATTACTTAAATATTTTGAAAATTTGTTTAAAAAAAAGAGGATTTTAAATCCAGATCCACCCTACCGTCTAAAGCAGCCTAAGCTCAGAATTACCTCCTCCCCCGCAAACAAAAGTTCCACCAGATGCTTTCAGATGTGCGAATCAAATGTCAGGATTTTGTCAAGCTCAAAGGCAGGTGGATAGACAGTGCAACTTTTCCACCGATTTGGTCGGTTTGGCTAGGTGATTCGAGAGATACAGAGAAGTTCCCGTGGGTCTCTTCTTTTCACTCTTCATCTGCCCCTCCCCTGAGGCTCATGCCGGCTGGTGACAACAACTAGGCTAGCTGCTCTCGGCACTGAAGGCACTTTAGGGGATGAATTTTCTGGCCTACGGCCAAATCACTCGCACTAGTGCAACGAGTTGAACTTGAAATGAGTTTAGTCTGGTGTAGTTTTCGTTTGTGTTTACTGAGTGACTGTTTCAGGTTTGGGATGTTGACAGATAATCAAGCTCACGAGACATTGTGCCAATTGCTTTTGGAACAGTACAGACATGATTTTTTACTGGAAATTAACGAAGTTTCAAAAATATAACGAAACTTACGATCCACGAACATTTTTGTAACTTGTTTTCCTACTAATGTACGAGTGGAAATACAAATAAAACAAATTCAAAATCAACAAAAGCAAAAAAAAAACTACAAAAAAAAACAAAAAAGCTTTTTCAATTATCAGTTATTTAAAAAATCAATAATCAATCATTTAGAAATAATCATTTAATACATTATTGTAAATAATTAAGGAAAAAAATAAAGATAAATTAGAAAAAAAGAACCCCAAATCCATAACGTCCATAATCCATGCGTCGAACACCGAGTTACACCAACTAGCCACAAGATTAGGACGAAGGGTCATACGGACAGCAAGATCATCCGGAGGGTGGAGTTAGAGCTTGTCAAAGAGAGCATCAAAAAACTCTACGGTAGACTGAGTATCAAAACTCTCGAATGCTATTCACTCCATCTGAAACTAGCCAATAGAATTCCCCATCGAATTCGAAGCCTTTTTGACGAAGGTGAAGGTAGCCGAGAAGTGCGAATCGGAAAGGAAACGCAAGATACTTGACAACAAATTCCGACAACTGATTTCCCACATTGCCCCTACAATGAAACCAGTAGTTAAACCCTTAGAAGAGTTCGTTGTTAATCGTTCTTCTGAAACATTTTCAGAAGAACAGTTAACTTTACTCAACAAAGGTCTTAAGTACGCGGTATCATCAAAACCAAACCTGGAAAACATTGTTATCGACATCGAAACTGTTATCAATGCTAACAGCATCGACGAAAAACAGACAAAACCTCCCCCGCTCCTTCCAGCACAAATCAACAGCGTCAGGATGACGGTATCCAAATTAATACGAGAAGCAACAACAAAACACCAGGACAACGCCGAAGTACGAGTAGTGAAGGAACTCAAGGAGAAACCCGTGTACTACCTAAAAGCGGACAAGGGAAACCGGGTAGTAATCATGGACCGGGACGAATACGACAAGGAACTTCTTGAGAAACTCGGAAACAGGGAAAAATATTCACTACAACGAGGATACACGCTAATCCTTCCCGAGCCGTTCGATCATCAGTTCGCAGGTGTTCACAAAGGAGCTCTTAGAGTCGGGACCGATAGCTGAGGATGAAATAATGGTTTCCTTCGACGTAACAGCACTGTTCCCAAGCATACCAGTAAAAAACGCAATAGGAACTCTACGGGATTGGCTGCAATCACAATACGAGGGAGAACCATGGAGACAAAAAACGATCCAGTATATAACATTCGTCAAATTATGCATGGAACAGAGCTACTTCCAGTTCAGGGATTGCATCTACCAACAGAAGATGGGAGCATCGATGGGTAACCCACTGTCACCGTTCCTGAGCGATGTTTATATGGCAGCTTTGGAACACGAACTACAAACCAAAAACCTACTACCAGAACGTTGGTGGAGATACGTAGATGACGTCTTCTGCATCATCAAAAGGGATTCACTAACAACGGTACTGGACACCATAAACAACGCACGCAGGAGCATCAAGTTCACTTACGAAATGGAAGTCGAAGGAAAGTTACCTTTCTTAGACATCCTGATCCTAAGAGAACCAGGTTGCCTATCTTCGTTTTCTTTCGAGATCTACAGGAAGCCAACAAACACCAGAAGAACAATCCCAGCCACGTCAAACCATTCATTCCAACATAAGATGGCAGCATATCATTATTTCATACATAGGATGACAACTTTACCCCTCAGCGAAGCAGGAAAACAGAAAGAATTGGAGTACATATTTGAAACAGCGGAAATCAACGGTTACAGCAGAACAACTATCCAAGCAATCATCGATAAGAAGGAAAGAAAACTGCACAGAACTTCACTCACAACCCTTACGCCATCAGTAGAGCCACTGCGAAGAGCAGCAGTAGAATTCGACTACAGGATAACACGCCCATTACGACAAAAACTGGCTAAATTTGGCATCGATTTAGTGTTCAGCAGTAGAAACAGCCAGTTGGAATCCATCTTAGGTTCAACGAAAGACCCCATACCGACTTTAGGCAAACCCGGCATCTACGAGGTATCCTGCGGCCACTGTGATATGAGCTACATTGGACAAACTAAGAGATTGCTGCAAACCAGGTTGGATGAGCATATAAACACATATGTCAGAATTTCCAAGGAGGAAAAACGGAAAGGATTTGTCCCCCATTTCAAGTCAGCAGTAACCGAACACATCATCGAGGAAAAACATAACATCACAACTAGCGACGCGGTCATCTTAAGACACATCACAAACCCATCGAAGCTGGATGTCGCCGAAAGTTTGGAAATCTTCAAGGCAGGCAACAAACGTTTACTCAACAAGGATTCAGGTAACGGCTCAACGTGGCTGTTTAAGCTGTTACCTATACAGGCACAAAAGAAGAACGAGGAGGTAGTACTTACAGTTACTACAAATATGGATACACCAGCGATGAACCTTCAGTCGAGAACAGAACACTGATGAAGTCTGCAAGTAGTAGACGAAATATGTATCTGTCAAGATATTAAAAATATATAGCGGAATTAAAAGGAACAACTCGTCTCTTTGTATTCACTCCATAAGTATTATTAAAACAAAAGACATTATTCTTGAGACATAACTGTAGAACTAAGGCAAAGTTTAAAAAAATGCAAATTCATTAAAAAATGTTTCAACAAGTAATTTTTCTTTCAAAATTTGCGGTTTACTAAAAAAATATATATGATTCTTTTCGATTAAAAGCAAGAAAACAAGCATTGCAACAAATTAGCAAAATAAATTGCAATCAGTCTTCATTATTAAGGATATTTTAGAAAAGTAGGGTACAGAAACGAAGCTTTTTTGAGGTTCATTAGACAAAATGTTTTTTTTTTGCATTGTGGGTGTTCTAAATACCCCTGACTCAACGCGGCTTAAAAAACCAGCAAGCAAATTATGATAATTTTGTTTATTGAATCTTTTCAAAAACAAATTTCAGAATTAATTTACCTTTTTTAATATGCTTAAGGCCTTAATATTTTTTTTTACTTTTGAACAGTTTACACCGAAATCATTTTTTTATTTGGCGTTAACTTTTAAGGAACTTCCGTCACGAAAGAGACATTTTACATTATTGGTACATCCATACAATTTTTGTAGCTTTCCATGCAAAAAAGGCCATTCACAAATGACGTAGCATTTAAAAGGGAAGGCGGGGTGTAGAGTTTTAAGGTTTGTGATACATATAAATTTGATATATTTACAAATTGCTGGAAGTAAAGCTACACATTTTGCTAAGAATATGCTGTATCCATTCCCGGATGCAATATGACCACGATTTAATTACTGTGCAGAGTCCAATTCTTATTCTGAAACGGAATTTAATTACAATCGTATTCGAATTCCGTTTCAAACGCAACAAATGGTTTCGTGTTCGTACCGGTTTTGGCGTTTGAAACGGAATTCATATACGACTCAAACTGAATGCCCTTCATAATTCGAAATGAGTTTACTGGGAATAAGATCGATTAAACGCAAACATTTTCCATACTTTGCAAATGTCTTAAATAAAAACAATCAAGGTTGAGTGAATTGTAAAGAAGCACTTTTTACGTGTTTGTTCTCAACTTTTTGCGAGACACTTGTCTGGCTAATTTTCGGTAAACAATTTCATAACGCTTGCTTCCAAGAAAATAATCCTTTCTAATACACTCAAAGTCTAACCTTTCGAACCAATCTCAATAAGCTGTTTTTCCAACCACAATGAACCTCTCAACTACACAACACAAACGACGATTTCTAAAATCAAAACCCCCCAACTCTTCTGCGTTGGTTGAAACAGAGAGAAAAAACCAGAATCGTTTTCCACCGTTTAATTCGTGAAACCTCACGCTTAGGCTGCCAAAACAGTTTTCCCGCACACTGTGGGGGTTGGAAAAGCCGTGAAAATTTCGGCAGAATCACCGCGAGAGACAGGTACGAGTTAATTTGTTGTGTTGTTGTGAGTGGTTCAACTTTTTAAATGAAAATATGGTAATGAGTGTGGTGCCGCCAAAAAGATTAAAATTTGCGGGGCTTCATTTGCATGAGAGCTGGAAAGGACGCTGGGGAGGGTGGAAATTTGGGGAGGATTATAATTTTTAACAAGTTTGTTGTGAGGATCTGTTTCAATGAATAATATTTCAAGGGTCGGTTGGCAGTAAACTTTGCCCCGCAGCAATCTGCTCGAGGTAATTTAATTAGATGAGTACCTGTTTGAAGGACGTGAGGCCCTTTGCCCTTTGAAAAAGTTTGTTTTGTAAGTTTTTGGTCTTCACCAAATTTAAAAGTTTATTGCTGCAGAACCTTTTTGAATACATACTGCGCCATTTAAGAGAAAATCTTTTTGATAAAAATTGTGACGAATTTGCTCCAAGCAAAGTTGAACGCATGTCCACGCAAATAAACAGATTGACGTCGCGCCGCAAGGTTACATTCAATTTGTCCAACTAATCCAATAATCCAGCGCCCGATTCACATCACAGAGCATTTTCCCTAGCCGCAAGCGGTCAATGGAGTGGTGGGAACCAAAACAAGCGGAAATGTCAACGCGCAATGATTTTGCGAGGGGTGAGACACTTAAAAATTATGTTTTATTATAAAATTATTTAGTCGGGCAATTTTCCAGGAAATTGATTAATACTTTTACATTTTTGAAAATGCCTTAAAAAATACAAAAAAAAACTTACTTAATTTCCAAGTGTCCCACCCCTCGCCAATCGCTAAACCAACACCGATAACGCCAGTTACAATCAGCTTCGTTACAAATTAACACCCACCCACCCATGCCATGTTTACGCTCGCGCCTTAATTTGCCGACAACACGCCAAACCAAAATCACACCTGACGTCAACGTAATTAATCATGAAAATCATGGGAATCCACTTCTGTTGTCATTAATTTCGAATTTCCCAATGAGGGTGGAACAGTGTGTTACTCCTTTTATTTAGATTACGCCACAATGCTTATTTTAAGGGTTTTTTTCTTTTTTTTTTCAAAGCCTTTAATTAAACATGGAGAAATCTATTCATAAGGGATACAATTAAAAAATGCATAACATTTTGTGCAAATTGTTTGAAATTTTATTAAACATTTTTGCGATAAACATTCAAATTAATGCTTAAAAATCATAAAGCTTGATAAAAAAAATATTGCTTTCAATAAATTTAAATACTAGAAAAAAATATTTATGGTATTTCTGAATATTTATCTTTTTCAGATTTGAATTGAGCAAATAACAAAAAAAAGGAATAACGTATTCTAAAATATATTATGCTCTAGAAGAATATAAAATATAATTTGAGAAATAAATCACAAATAACACAAAAAGTTTCAAGGAATATTTAAAAAAAATCTACTTAATACCCAATTTTTATTTCACATTTTAATCTAAAATTTAATTCAGAAATAATTGAACTGATCCAACTCTTTAAGAAGATCATACACGGTGAAATGTTTTTTTTTTTTCATGAAAATCAAATAGAATGAAGATATTGACTTTATCACAATTATTTTTTTTTACTAAATACTCTTCAAAGTGTATTTCTAAAGTACTTTATCGGTGAAATGAAGATTTTTGAACTTTATAGATTGATATTCAACGGTTATAAGGTGACCTTCCCTTAACGTAAAATTTATTCCATGCGTCTTTATTAAGATCATCATTACGCAGAGCCCGTCAATGAACGCACACGAAGTTGAAACGAACGAAAGCCGATCTCGACACTCAAGCAGCCTCGCGACGCGAAGGCCCATGCTGTTTCTCTTGCTTTCTTTTGTCTCTCTTTTTTACTTGAGCTGCGTGGTGACAGCAGTCATTTGAACGCGGTCTTCGGGAATTTGATCGTAATTTCGGCTGAATATCGAGTGTATGTGAGAGTCAAATAACTTTGTGAGTGACTTTGCGTTGCGCTCTTCCGTTCGTGTGTTAATGAACGTCACTTTTTGGCTGCAAAGAAAAAAAATGATGGTAATATTCATCAGGGAATAGGAACAGGTTTTGGGTCAAAAAATGTGTAATATTACATCAAGATCTAGTAAATCTGCAATCAGGAACTAGTAAATTTGAATTTTCATCACGTTTGCATTTTTAGGTGAAATTTCTCAAAAAAGATGTAATAATCAACCAATCAAATTTTCAACCTTTCAATATTCAACTTTTTTATCTGTGTGTGTAAAAGAAACGAAACCACTACAAAAAAGGAAAAACAACCCCTCAATGAACATTTTGATAAAGTCCAAGGGTCCTGAAATCCCAGGTTATGCAATCCGCCCACTGAATAACAATCATTAGGGACAATCATCAGCGACCACCTTTCTAGCAGCTACCTCCAACTCTGTTGAAGGAGGGTCAGGCTTGCAGGAGCATAAAATTACCCCGTGTTCACCTCTGTGTCACAATCTCACATCCCGTATTGCTACACGACGTCGTGGTGGGGAAAAAAGGAACACTTTTATGTCCGACAAGAGCTTTAGTCACATTTCTATACTGAGGATGACACGGTGGGAACTTGTGTATAAAAAATCCAAATTAAATTAGTTATTTTTTTTTCTTACAATATACTTTCTTAATTCAATTTATTCCGTAATCAATATGATTTTTATATAAAAAAGTTAAAAATTTTACACACCGTTTCATTCATAGAATAAGAAATCCCATTCACTCCTCGAATGAGGATCCCGTGAAACCACACCTGCTGGCTCGCTTCCTTTTGCTTGCAGTTGTCGTGTACACTTTGGTAATCCGAACCAGATTACAACGGATCTTCACCGACGTTGGCAATCCGCGGCCAGGCAAGCTTACGGCCATTCCAGCGTGATCCGATTTTGTTTGACCAGATGAAAGAACAGCTTTTTTGGGGCAGGGAGGCAAGCGAAATTGATTTCGAATGGTCTCTTTTCAGAACATTCATTTATTTAAATTCTTTCAGCAAAATCCACATTTGTTCACTTCCAAAAAGCTGCTCACCGGGAAGAATTAAACGGGTAATCGGTAAATATAAAAAAGATAAACCAAAGTAAAATTGTGAAGAGCCCCGTTCGAACCTTTTTACAAAAAGGGGTTTTCCGCCCTTAAAAGACTGTGGAGATGGAAAATTGATTGATCGTTAAAAAAATGTCCGTTACACGGGGATAAGCCTGGGCAGAAAGCATCGCTGGCCGAAATGGAAAGCATGATTTGTTGCTCTTTTCTTTCGGGCAACGGGATTTGGGCCACCGCCATGGATTTATTGAATGTTTCATGCTCGGTTGAGAAAGGATTCTTTTTCGCTCTCCCCCCCAAAGTTCATCTCTTCTGATTGGGAAAGTGATGGCGGTTACATTAACAAGCAAATTTTGGCCAAGGTTGAAGAGGGGGGATAAGAGTGGGTGAATCTGCTTCGAAGTATGAATAAATTATACCATCAAAAAGTATCAGATTTTGTGTTTCACGGCGGCCCCCAGCATCCATCAATCGTGGCAAATTGCGTGCAATGGGATGGTTTTTATCATTTATTTACACAGCCATTATTTTCGCGTGAAATGTCGTGGAAAAGAAGAAGATGGTACTTATCAATTTTATGATTTCTGATTTACAACACAACTTAGGTGTTTCCTAACATTGTTTTATGAATTCTAAAAAGATTAAAAAAATAAAAACCACTGCTCAAACTAACGTCTCTTGTTTCATGTTATTTTTTTTTTCATTCAGTGTTTACATTTTTTGTATGCGTTATCCCGTTTTACAACCCTTGATCGTTATCTTTTGACTATTTTCTGTTTTTCATAATTATTGTGTTTTTTTAGATGGAAAAATCAAACCTAAATAATCGAAAATATGTATCTTTTAAAAGCATTTTCTGATCAGTTTGTTACATTATGGAGGGCTATTCAGAAAAATGAGCAGACGGATTTATTTTCCGATTTTTAAAATAAACCTTTTTTCACAAAAAATCAATTTCCCAAAATCGGTATTTTTCAATTTTATAATTTTTTGTTTGATTTTAGGGTATAACAAAACCCGAAACATGGACCATAGAGGAGTTTTTATCGTTTTTATTTGTTTTGTTATTGAATGATCAAAAAATTTATAATTCTAAGTCTCGCCAAAACAACTCCTCATTTTCTAATGTCATTTTCTCTCATAATAAATGGTCCAATTTTCAATGTTAAAAAACGGAACACCTGCGAAATTCTCTGATCTTTTCGATTTTTCGTTGGAAATTTTACAATCAAGACCAACGTTTAAAAAAAAAATCTTGAGAACGAATTTTCTAATTGTAATTGTTTGTTGTAGATGTTCAAAATAAAAATTCAGAGAATAGCTACACTTAAAAATCCAATTTTTTTATTCAACTTTTTCACAAAACAAAAAATTTTTTTGGGAAAATATCAATTTTTCATTTTAATTTTCGATGGTTTTTTTTTTGGTTACTAAGCATTTCCTCTTTTAGGATATGGCACAAGGTGGTTCACATTTATTTCATGCCCAGATACAATCTTATAAAATTTTCCGATCTCTTCGAAATTGTTTTTTGAAAATTTTGGGATCGAGACTAACATTTCAAAAGGACCAAATATTCAGTAGTCTTGATTCCAAAATCCAAAATCCAAAAATGATAATCTTGATTCCAAAATACAAAATGCTTTTTTTTTTTGAATAGTCCTCAACAATACCTAGGACATTGCCAGAGACACCAAATTGATCAGAAAATTATTTTTTTGAAAATTTTGGAATCGTGACTAACATTTCAAAATGGCCAAATATTCTATATAACGCCCTTTTGAAACGTTAGCCTTGATTCCAAAGTTGACAACAAAAAATCGAAGAGATCAGAAATTTTCATTTTATGATTCATGTTTCATTTTTTACCATTGAAAATTGGACCATTTATTAGGAGATATTTATAAAATAAAAGTTAAACATCGGCATCGGCATAATCGGCAAAAAATCCGTCTGCTTATTTTTCTGAATAGTCCTCGACAATACATACGACATTGTCGGAGACACAAAATTGATCAGTTTTTTAAAGATACAGATTTACAGAAAACAGAAAAAATATGAAAAACAGAAAATAGCCAAAAGATACGGATTTAAGGTATTCATACAAAAACATGTTAAAACCAAAAGAAAAAAAACATGAAAAAAGAAAAGTAACGTAGAACAAAAGTTGTTCAAAATGATCGTTGAACAGGCAAAAAACGCAAGAAAAACTAAATTTGGTCGGTAAGGCCGTTGCAAATATTTTTCAAAGTTTATGTCGCCCCCCCCCCCCCCCCTTCAAAATCGGTCCGAAATATCAGGGGGCAAAAAAAAATATTTTCAAAAAACTTCAAAATTTCAAAGGAAACTGAAGTCTAACCAACGGAAAAGCATTAGAAATGCATTTTCGGCTTTTTTTTGCCACCCCCCCTCGACCACGACCAGAGACGAGGGACATAAACTTCAAAAAATATTTGCAGCGGCCTAAAGGGATAATAAAAAAAAATCTGGATTTTTGGGAAACGTCTGAAATAATGTCAAAAAAGCTAACCTTATATTAACAAATAAAATCTAGTTTTCAAACATAAAAGAACTAATTTGTCAATGAAGTGGACCATTTTCAAGTTATATTCACCAAAATAAACCATTCTTGAAATTTCCAGGTATTTTTTTTAATTTGCAAAATCAAATCTGATCAAATCAATGATCTAAAAACACTCATTCAATTAATTCAATCAATGAAAAAAAAAGCATACCAAAAAATCACAGATGCATCACAGAATTCACTTAATCGTTCAAAAAGAAACTTGAAGTAAATGTAATGTAAGTGCATTACAAAATTTTCTCAACTCTTCCATCAACCCATTTTTGCAAACACACAAACTTTCCTCCCCACAGGATAGGTACCTACACTGCAAAAGCAAGGACCCACGACAAGGAGTTTGTTCAACAAAATGCTCAGCATACAGTTTGTTTACCCCTTTCGGGAAGGGGTTCGTCAGGAAAATGTTGCTTCGCATACGCTCGTCGCCCGCCGTCAGCAGAATTTTCCCCTCCAAACACACGCGTTCAAAGTTTGCTGCATTCATGTGTGTTTTGTGCACTCTTTGGTTAGTATTGCCAGGAAAATTCACGTGGAATGAAGGTTCGGGGCAAAAGAGCAACACAAATTTGATTGCGAAACTTTTTACTCTTCACCTTGAGACCACTTTTTTTCGTCAAACTATTTGTCGCAATTGATTGGTCGTTGAAATGTGTCTCGGGAGGGCACTTTTTGCCTTCTGTGTTATTTGGTGAGAAGAACGAAAAGGTGAGTCAACATTGGATAATTCACTTTCGGGACCACCATCTCTCCCCCAGGATGGTCACCATGAAGTGGTTGATGGGTGATAGAATCGATCAAAAGAAGATTTAATTTAGCTTTTGGAGGTTTCTCTTCCATCAGCTTGTACTCGAATGGTACCCAAATCGCTATGTTTGAATTGATTAAATTATGCTGATGGACTTGGAGGGTGTTTTTGCGTGGGTTGGAGAAGTGTGGAAGGAGTGGGTGGTTTAAGAAAGCTGAATTTTCCACTGAGATCCACTGGAAAAGAGCGTCGTTTGGTGGTGGAAATGTTTAGCATTTGGCTAAAATAGCACCGAGATGCAAGGACAATGTCATTAATATTCATTTGAAATGGAAATTATCTCTTGAAATTTAGAAGATTCGTCGCCAGACTGGATGAGCTCAGGTGCAATGAGTTGGTTGATGGAGAAAGAGTTGTTTAATTTTCATGAGGTAATACCAATTTAGTAATTTGATGAAATATCTTTAGATTTTATTTTATTATTTGATGTGTACCATGGTTTTCCTTTTTGGAAAGACAATTTACAATATTTTGAAAGTGAAAATTTTCAATCTTTTTTCGTTTTGTTTTTCGTTTCAGCACATTTCCAACTGTTCAGCGTTTCAATATTTTTTTAACAACTACAACCAATTGGTGGGTTGTTTGGGTGAGACTTTTTTTTTCTGTTTGAGTATTAAGACACTGAATCCTGATTACAAGGACTATTGTATCGTGTTACCCATTTTTACTGTTATTAAGCATTTCCAGATCTATAACACAGTCCCTATTGAGAGGGAAAGTGCTGTTCCATCCAGATGCTGTAAACTCCTTTCCTTCTGCCTTGTGCGCTATGTATCGCTAGAACCGCGGTGACAATTTTTTCGTGTCATTTTTCAAGCTCTTCCCAGCAGCTATTATTTGCCGCGCGGGGTCTTGTAAAGACAATTGTCTTTTGTGGTGCTATATTTGCGGTGTTCCCTTTGCTCTGATCTGGATAATGCGACTGGACTGCAGTGCAAATACCGATCGGCTGGGCATTATTTACATGCGAAGACACGAGGAGAGTATTTTGGGAAAGAGGCGCAAAGGAATATCCCAAGATCGATCACATGCTTGAAGAGCACGTGAAGCAACCGTTTTATACTCATGCGGTTGCTGCTACCTCTGAACTTAAACCTAAGGCTGCCACCCTGAGAAGAACCCATGACATTCCGCTTATGAGGCGAAACCCGTAACCATTCGGCCACAGGAGGTTGGCAAAGGGGGGTGGGTGAGACTTAGTGGCATCAATATTTCTGTTTTTAAACCTTTGCATGGCAATATCTCAGCAACTAAGGGTCGTATCAACAAAGTTCAAAAAAGCAAAATATAGAGAATTTTCTCAGCTTTTCAAACATATTTTTTTTCAAAAGTGGACAAACATGTGCACTTATTTAAAAAAAATAGCTGCGACTGTTTCCAAAAAAAAATACATAAAAATGGCTTTAACTTGAAAACGATGCAGTTTATCAAAATTTCACTAGAGTTATTTTTGATTGCAAATTTGATTTTACATCGAAAAATTATGTTGAATAATTTTTGCAACCAATATTTCGATTTTTTGAAAAAATCTGTATTGATTCAAATGTTCATAACTCGGTCAAAGATTTTTTGCACAACCTGGAAATTTTCTGAAAAGTTGGCATTTGAGGTCCCCATAAACATATTTAAAAAAAAAACGTTTTTTTGCAAATCAAGTTTTAGTGACAAAAAGTTAAATAAAAATCACAATTTTATCCTGTATCATTTTTGTTCAGTGTAGTACTTATTAATACCTACAACTTTGCCGAAGACACCAAATCGATCAAAAAATTTCTTCAAAATATACAGATTTTTGAATTTTCACACATCATTTTTGGACAGCTGCCAAATTTGTATGGGAAATTATATGGACAAACTAAAGATGCGAAATGGCTTATTTGGGCATACCGAAAGCACCAAAAATGTTTCAGCCATAAAAAATGCAAAAAATAAAATTAAAAAAGACCGATTTCGTAGAGAATTGCGCAATAGTGAAGCCAAACATTATCTAAAAAAAACCTAATATATTTCTTCTATCAAAAGCTTCTTAAAGTACACGTGTTGGTTTAAACATTGGACTTTAATTCTGCCAAAAAGGGGTTCAGGATGGGTTATTGATTGGTTGATTTTTTTTATTCGGTAGGTAATGTACTTGATTGTCTTAAGACCTTGAGCATTTATCTACACTTAAAAAAAGCGAAAAAAAAAGTTTAAAGTCCTTTTGAAATGTTGGACGGGATTTTGAAATTCTGAAAATATTGTTTTAAAGGGATGAGAAAATTTCACAAAAGCTACTTTTTATGACATTGAAATCGGATAAAAGTTTCCGAGACATCGTCGATTGAAAAATGATGGCTGGTAAGCACTTTGAATTTTAATTTTTTCCCAATTTTCATATGTTGTTACCGAAAGTAGAATTGCCAATGTCAAAAAAATGTAGACATTTTTCAGCTTTAAAAAACAGAGGTGGAGAGCAAGTTGCAAAAAGAAGATTTTTCAGCACGAGTCGTACTTTTATCCAACGAGGTTCACCAAGTTGGATAAATACGACGAGTGCTGAAAAAATCAACTTTTGTAACGAGTTCCATACAACACTTTTTGCAATCCCGAAAAATACCCTTTGAGTGAAATTATAAGTAAAATGTTCATTTTATATCAATTAACCGTTTGAATCAATAAAAAATTTGAAAATTATAACTTTTCGAAACAAGTGCTGAAAAGTTCAACTTTTCAGCATCCATTTCAGTGCTGAAAAGTATGGCTTTTCAGCATTTATTTTGAAAAGTGTTACTATTCGATTCTGTTGTTTTTGATTCAGAAAAGTAGGCTTTTTCATCGTTCAAGAATGACAGGAAAAGTAAGTAGTTTCACGACGGAATTGCAAAAAAGTAGGTTTTGAATAAAATAAAAATTTCCATCCAAAAGTTATTTTTGAACAGTTTTGGAGTTTTTTTTTCGAAACTTAAAAAAAAAAACTTCAAGAAAATCGTGACTTAGCCAAAATTAAAACGCCTATCAATGCACTTTAGCTTACAAGTTGTCACTTTTGGTTCACTAAAACTTATAACAAAATAAAAAAATCGAAGGGGGTAAAGTTTGTCGAACACAAGTTTTTGACACAGGACAGTTTCCAAGTTTTTATGGAGACTTGTAGAATGGTAAATGTAAAATGGCTAGTAAAATGGTTTTAAAGATTCCATCCAAATAAAAAAAATACATAAAAATCCATTTGCGAAAACGTGGAGAATTACAAACAATAAAAATATATGAAAACAACAAAAACAAAAAAAAAATTCCAGCATCTCAAATATTTTTATTACTTTTTTAATCGCAAATTTTTCACTTTGACCATGATTTAAAATTAAATAAAAATTCCTCAAAGAATTGAAGAATTGTATAAGAATGAGACACATCTTAACTAAGTTCGCACAATGCACAACACAAAATTCAAGCACAGTTTTAGATTAGACATTTTCAAAAAAACCCGATTTAATCCCACCTGGGGTGAGAAAGAGCCTTTCTTACTAAAGAATATAACAATGGTAGAACTTCTTTCAATTAATAACATCAACTTTGTTTATTTATAACGTCAGCACAAAAGAAAGTCTTATGATGAAAGCAAAGTATTATGATGATATTATGAGTATTATGAATGATATGATTTCCAAAAGAAATAAAAAACGCAATTTTCACCAAAAGAATATTTTTAATCGTACAATATGTTTGTACGTTTCTAATCAAACAAGCGATTATGACAAACGCGATCATAGCAAGCTTCCCAACAACGCACACCGCGGTTTCAGCTTCTACGAGAGTGACAGAGTCAGAGATAGCTATTTTTAACAACCGCACCACTACACACTCAATCGCGAGAACCTTAGGAAGAAAGCCATTGGAGTCGCCAGCATTGAACACTTTGAAAACGATATAAACGATGAAAAGCTTAGAAAGCTCCTATTGGAATCCAATGAACTCTGTTAAATAAACTTACGAAAATGAAGTCTACATTTAGGCGATTTTAGAAGCGCACGGGAAACAAGTTGATTGTAGCCAGATGAATGTCCTATGTCACAAAGGTTTTTGCATAAACATTGGACAGTTATGCAAAAACGGACAGGGCAAAAGAAACCGAAAAGCTACGATATCTTACATATTGAAGGAAACATCGGTAGACAAGTTACTACAAAATGAGTATAAATCGAGCCACAAAATAGATGCGCCAGCATTCTCGCGCCAGTATTCGAAGCTCAACTTGACAACTTGTCGACTTGGCGACGAAGCGTCGAAAATCGATGCAGTGTGATTATTTGACGATTTTTCCGATGAAAATTCATGCTGAATCGTAATATTTACGAAGATGGAAATGACGTCCTGGCTTAAAGTAAAACCTATACCTTTCTTTAGTAAGAAAGGCAAAAAGTAAATCGTTCTAAAAATTGATCGGGATTGTCGATCGATGTCGAATTTGTTTCAGATGCTCACTCATGGTCTGTACTATGAATGTAGCAAGAAATTTCGAATAAAATCAGAAATGAAAAATGTTGGCGAAGGTCACCAGGTGGGCTTTTACCTTTTTTTAGGGATTTTTTTTCTTATGGTAGGTCAATCAAACGGCTCTAACTCCAGAACCATATTATGAATCTGGATGAAAATTTGGGAGGTTGTAGGGCTCGAATAATGCAATTTTTGAGATAAATAAAATATATGAAAATGAAAAAATTTGACCATATTTTCATTTGAAAACTGTGTATTTTGTTGAAAAGTCTGGCCGCATCCGAAAGCAGATGGATATTTCGAAATTTGCGCGGCAACTCGCCCAGGTTCAGCACACTAGCTTTCATCTGCATTTAGAAGAATCGAAATCGGATATATGGGAGCTGAGAACGGCGCGACACAAAATTTTGCAAAATTTTACCACATACGAACATCACTCGACCTCCACGGAATTTATTTTCTCAAAATTCGAGGGTTCGAGATAGACGAGTTCTGTCAAGGTGAATCGATAGAGCGTCGAAAATCGATGCAGTGTGATTATTTGACGATTTTTCCGATGAAAATTCATGCTGAATCGTAATATTTACGAAGATGGAAATGACGTCCTGGCTTAAAGTAAAACCTATACCTTTCTTTAGTAAGAAAGGCAAAAAGTAAATCGTTCTAAAAATTGATCGGGATTGTCGATCGATGTCGAATTTGTTTCAGATGCTCACTCATGGTCTGTACTATGAATGTAGCAAGAAATTTCGAATAAAATCAGAAATGAAAAATGTTGGCGAAGGTCACCAGGTGGGCTTTTACCTTTTTTTAGGGATTTTTTTTCTTATGGTAGGTCAATCAAACGGCTCTAACTCCAGAACCATATTATGAATCTGGATGAAAATTTGGGAGGTTGTAGGGCTCGAATAATGCAATTTTTGAGATAAATAAAATATATGAAAATGAAAAAATTTGACCATATTTTCATTTGAAAACTGTGTATTTTGTTGAAAAGTCTGGCCGCATCCGAAAACAGATGGATATTTCGAAATTTGCGCGGCAACTCGCCCAGGTTCAGCACACTAGCTTTCATCTGCATTTAGAAGAATCGAAATCGGATATATGGGAGCTGAGAACGGCGCGACACAAAATTTTGCAAAATTTTACCACATACGAACATCACTCGACCTCCACGGAATTTATTTTCTCAAAATTCGAGGGTTCGAGATAGACGAGTTCTGTCAAGGTGAATCGATAGAGCGTCGAAAATCGATGCAGTGTGATTTTTTGGCGATTTTTCCGCTTAAAATTCATGCTGAATCGACATATTTACGAAGATGGAAATGACGTCCTGGCTTAAAGTAAAACCTATACCTTTCTTTAGTAAGAAAGGCAAAAAGTAAATCGTTCTAAAAATTGATCGGGATTGTCGATCGATGTCGAATTTGTTTCAGATGCTCACTCATGGTCTGTACTATGAATGTAGCAAGAAATTTCGAATAAAATCAGAAATGAAAAATGTTGGCGAAGGTCACCAGGTGGGCTTTTACCTTTTTTTAGGGATTTTTTTTCTTATGGTAGGTCAATCAAACGGCTCTAACTCCAGAACCATATTATGAATCTGGATGAAAATTTGGGAGGTTGTAGGGCTCGAATAATGCAATTTTTGAGATAAATAAAATATATGAAAATGAAAAAAATTGACCATATTTTCATTTGAAAACTGTGTATTTTGTTGAAAAGTCTGGCCGCATCCGAAAGCAGATGGATATTTCGAAATTTGCGCGGCAACTCGCCCAGGTTCAGCACACTAGCTTTCATCTGCATTTAGAAGAATCGAAATCGGATATATGGGAGCTGAGAACGGCGCGACACAAAATTTTGCAAAATTTTACCACATACGAACATCACTCGACCTCCACGGAATTTATTTTCTCAAAATTCGAGGGTTCGAGATAGACGAGTTCTGTCAAGGTGAATCGATAGAGCGTCGAAAATCGATGCAGTGTGATTTTTTGGCGATTTTTCCGCTTAAAATTCATGCTGAATCGACATATTTACGAAGATGGAAATGACGTCCTGGCTTAAAGTAAAACCTATACCTTTCTTTAGTAAGAAAGGCAAAAAAATTAAAAGCTAAGAACTGCTATAGTTATATTACTTAAAACCACAAAATAACGATTCGAACTATGAAAAACATAGCGATAAACTAGCACCGCACCCGGCTTAAGTGTTTGCCAGACCGTAACAAAACACAATCCTAGTTTTTTTTTCTATTTCTAATACAGATCGTTCGAAGCCCATTCATCACGCTTCAAGCTCTCTGTATGAATTAGCGAATAATTGGCATTAGCTTGACCTTGGTCCAAATCCAACAGAATAGAATATTTGTTAAGCTTTTCAAGATATCTTTTTTATGTTGTGAATTGTTCAGCATTTCTCAAAACTATAAATTTTGAATTAATTTTAAGCTTAATTAACTACCACGCACCTTAACAGCAATTGACAACCTTCTGGAGAATTTCACAGGTTTTCGATCCCACACACGCCAATTTTGCCAATTCACAGTATGTGACGACAATGTTATTTCGCGCCCCAATCGATATCACACTGCAGGGGGGAAGGTTCACAACTTTGTTCCGAAAATGCTTCACCAGAACAGACCACACTCTCCGGCACCAGACAAAATGTGCAAAAAGTTAGCTCATTAATTGTACGAAATCACCAGGACACCACACTCACAGCTGGATTCTTCTTCTGCTCTTTTACTCTTTTTTACACCTTTGGAAATTGGTCAACTTTTTGTCACTTTCATAAAATTCTTCTTCTGCGGTTGATCTTTTCTTCTAACACTTTTTAATAATATTTTCTCCTCAAAATTCAAATAAATTTTTTTCGCTTTCTAAAATTTTTAAGCTTCTCGGTTTTTAACACTTCTTCAAACTTTCCAAACAAATTTATTTTCTTGTCTTCCCAAAGACACAGAAAAAAGTTCAACACTTTCCCTTAAAGATCCTTTAAAGTGCAGTCACAAAAACCAGGAAGTCACTTCACCAAGTCCCCAAAAGTACACTACACTTTGCCACACACACACAAAAACCTACAGACCTGCCCGTTACCTCCCAGGGAGGAGAGGAGTTCCGCGATGTGAACGCTACCGCTTGCGCCAAGCTACTGGCCAAATTAACACAAGATTGCTGTATTTTAGTCGATTCTTGGCCTGATGCTGCTGGTGCGACTCAGCCCAGAGACCAGGTTTCGCGCTTGTCGTCCTTTCCGTTCTCCGTCCTTCTGCACAAGGATCCAAGCAGGCATGCTGCAGAGCAACAGTCGGTTTCAAAAGTAACTCACGCGGGTGAGTTGCTTCTTCATCCTGTTGCGCTCTGAGTTGCCGTTTGTTTTGGGTTCTCAGTTGTACGAAAATGCACGAAGTGAGGGGGATTTGGCGAAGCTTTGGAAGTTTATGCTTTGCGGTGCTGGTTCACAACATAATGTTGGGGACTCACTTGGGGCACTCGATGATGAGTGAAATAAATGGATTGCTGCATCAGCTGACCGGGAAGTGTAGAACAGTTTCAAATATTATTTATTAAATTTGAATTATTCAATGTTATGTTGAGTTTTTTGTTTGCATAACTATTTTTTATCAGTTTTGAAAAAAACAGGAAATGTAAACATTTTAACAAAAGTTGATGACCTGTTTGAAATGGATGAGACACCTGGTTGAAATAAATTCTAACTGTGGCAAGTTGTCTGTCTGCCATTAACCATACCGTTCTCATTATCATTTCGTAAAATGCAATTTACAAGCAGATTACAAGCTGGTGGCCAGACAATTGATTGAATGCGATTCGTTTTGGCGAGAAGGTCAACAAAACGATTGGGATGAATCGTTTAACTTGGATTTTCCCTTCTCAAAGTTCAACGGACCGTGAAAATACCACGAGGTTTATTCTGAGGCTTTTATAAACCCTTTTAAATTACGCTCTTAAATGCTGACTTAATTAGTGAAAAATTATCATTCGCAATTGACCTCAGACAATATCCTGAAGAGAATGAAAATCGTATTGTTTATTTATTTTGCAATAATCGAAACCGTTTAAAATCGGGGTGATAAGCACAAAAACTAGCCCTTTCACTACCTTGTGTGTTAACCTCGTCAATCAGCTTCAGTCGACTTATCTTTGAAGGATGATTTCGAGTACCGTAAACCGGGGTGACTTTGATAGGATTTCAATTTGTTTTCAGAATATTTTCAAACAGGTAAGGTTTTTCTCAAGATTATTATTTTTAAAACATGTACTGGGGTAGACCACACAAAGTCCATGCACTATTTCGGAAAAAAAGTTTTTCCAATAATGTTTAGAAAAATAGTTACGTTAAAAATTCTTAGTTTTAATTCCGGGGTGACTTTGATAGTCATAGTTTTTCTTGTTAAAATCATATTTAAGATGTTCAAACTTTATTTGTACGCTAAATGCACCATCACTAAAGTAGCTGATATAGTTTTTAAGAAAAAAAAATGTTTATATTTAGTTAACTAAGTGTATAAGCTTTTTAGCAAAATACATATAAGTTTTAGGTAAAATTGTTAAAAAGTCGGAATTTTTCCTGAAATTTGTTAAAACTAGTTTTGCTTGTAAAATTATCGATTTATATTGCATTCTATACTGAATTCGAAGCACGAATCACAAGTTTTCACATTTTACATGAAATTTGTTCAACTGAAATTGCCTATAAATTTGGAGATTTTTTTAAATTTTGTTTTAAAAACACATATTATTTATTATTTACAAACTTTTACAACCATCTCCTAGTGGAAAATTGTCCATAGAATCCGAAAATGCATTCCGTTTTCCGATTAAAAATCAAGTTTATTGAGAAAATCATGACACTTTGAGAAGTTCGAAATAATGACTTTCATCAACATTTTCTTAACTATAGTTAACTAGCTTATTAAACTTGTCAAAATTTTATGAAAAGTTCTTCTTGAGGTTCTTTGAACACTTCTCTACCATGGTCAGTATGTTTCTAAACCATTCCTTACGTAATTTAATTGTACTCTACATTTTGCGGAAAAATCGCAAACCTATCAAAGTCACCCCGGCTATCAAAGTCACCCCGTTTTACGGTATTGCTGTTAGACATGTTTCCATCGAGAGTCATTAAAAATAGCTCTTAGTGCTGATGCATGACTGATTGCAGTACATCTTGAATTTAAACTTTTTTTGACTTTGCAAATAATAAAAAAAAAAACATTTTTCAGGGTTCATTTAAGCTGTATTTTTGTTTGTTGTGGCCTTGACAATATTATCATAAACAAATAATAACTAAACAAGATAATTGCATATTAAATATTAAAAATTAATCAAGAAAAACATAAAACAAAAAAAGTCATGTTTTTCGTACAACAAAAGTTGCTCAGAATAACCTCCTGAAAATGAAAAAAAAATAAAAAAAAATTAATAATCAGAGGTTAGTGAAACTTTTGTTAATAACTTAACACAATAGTAAAAGAAATAAATAAAAAAAAACTCAAACAAAAAAAACGAAGTAAAAATCTGGAGGAAAAAAATCAACTTAAGTTAAAAATTAGCCTAAATCAACTCGAGGCTCGACCCAAAATTCTCACTGCAACTCAACAACTTGACAGTTCGAGCGAAACTGTTCTTGATTGATCAAGAGCACTCGTCATTAACATGAACAAAAAATCATAAATCGGAGAATGTTTTGCACAAATTTATGCAATTTATTCATGAAAACATGGAAATTTTCATGAAATCATGAAAAATATGATTCACGAATAAAATTTTTCGACGTAAAGTTTCTGCATGCATACAAATCGTAAAATCATGAATATTTTTCATGAATTCATGAATTTTATTCATGACTCCATGAAAATCAGGTATGAAATCATGATTTCATGAACAAAAATTCATAAATATTTGTAAAAATATTTGAGTTATAAATAAAAATCATAAATTTATGAATTTTTGCATGATTTCATGAATAAAATTATTGAAATCATGAAAAGTATCACGAAATCACGAATAAAACTATTCACGAAATCATGAATCGAAATTCATGATATCTCTCACACTTTTTTTCCGTGTGGGTATTTGAAAAAAAACTCATGTTTTCAAAACTACATTTAAATGAACTAAAGTTGGAAAAACACAGTAAAAAAAAAGCAAACCCTATACCTTTCTTTAGTAAGAAAGGCAAAACACAAGTTAAACAACTTAGAAGTGGAAGAAACAAGTTCAACTTGTTTGATCAAATTGAATATAAAAATCAATTTGCAAAACACACAAGATGGAAACACGTCAGATGGTTATTTTAAATAAATAAAAATTGAAACAACGAAAAAAAACTAATTTTGGAAGAAAATTAGTTGAAAACTTGAATTCATTGCAATAATATTATGACAGCATTTTTTTTAAGATTTAGAATAGTGCTATAATTTTTTTTTTAATTTTGTAAAGCAATCAAACCTACACAAAACTATTTTTTTTGAAAAATAAAAAACATACTTAAAACTTAATTCTAAGCAAATCATGTTGAAAAAAAACAAGATGGAAAAAATCAAGACAAATTTAAAACCTTAAGTAAGTTGAAAAACCACAAGAACATACACGAGATGAAAAAAATAACCTCATAAAAAATATATATAAAAACTATTTTACATTCATGTTTCAATAAAGTCACACTGCAAAAAAAATGTGTTAAAAACACAACTTGAAATAGTCGAGATGAAAAAACACCCTGATTTAAATACCAAGGAAAATTAAAGCTTTTCATTTTAAAAAAGTGATGCTCTTAGATAAAATAAGCAAATTTTTGTTTCAACTTTAACTTAAAAAAAAATGCTTAAAAATATCTTTATTATTCAAAAGCGTTATTTTTTTAGATTTTAAGAGTAAAATCAAATTGGATAACGCTTTAAAACGGTACAAAATGTGAGGTACTTTTGGATACACAGAAAAAAATGATAGTAATATACATCAGGAAATGCTGACAGATTTTGTGTAAAAAAAAAAAAACGATTAATTTTACATCAGGTGCACATTTCTACACATTTTTAGGTAATATTACTCAAAAAAGAGGTAATATTCAACCAACCAAATTTTCAACCTTCCAGAATTCAACGTTTTTTCTGTGTAGCAAATTGAGTTTTAAGCCTAAAAATTTAAAATATTTAAAATAACCCTTTTTTCGAAGTGTATGGAAAATTATGTATTTTTTAATTTATTAAAATATGTTTTTAAACGTTTTAGAAAATCTTGGTTTCTTCATAAAATTTGCACAATTTAGCATTGGCAACATGGCATTTTTTATATTCTAAAGAAAATAAACAAACCATATTGTTTTGAAATTGTTATTTAGCGGTAGAAGGTGGAAAAACAGTAAGATTTTTTTTAAAGTGTAAGAATTTTTCTAACATCTGCTAAGCATCCAGGTATACCAGGTATATATTGATGCACCAAAATCAATTAGAAAATCAGTTTTCTAGATACAGATTTTAAAAGATTTGGACAGCTTCCAAATTTGTACAAAGAATCACTGGGAATCACTATTCGACTTAAGCGGTGACGAGGGTGACATCAGAAAGTAAACTCGATGAGTAAAAGTGCAAGTTCAAAGCACCGTTCGGCAAAGCAAGGCTCGTTTGATGTTTGAAAGCTTTCCCTTATCCACTCCATTTGACTCATTCCGTGATTTTAATGTGGGAATCCCCGACTCTAGCTATCTTGAAAAGAGTTAAAATCATTGTAACAATTAGTCATGATTGAAAATAACTCTTCCTGCTTTAACAAACCAAAACATGACGTAGATTGACGTTGACAACTGGAAAACGAATCCTCTTCACCGACAAAGTCAACAATCGTCCTTTCCCAGCAAAAATCGCACCTTTATCTGTTGGGGAAAATTTAAACTAAATTAAACCCCATCCGGGTCGTCCCGAGTTGTCCCTCATCGCCACTTTTTATTCCCTCCCCTCGGCTATTAAATTTAACACAAAAGCTGCCGGACCCGGCTGCCAGACGCTCTGGTCCTGATGGTCTGGCCGGGCCGAGTACAAGCTAAATAAACCTGTCCAAAATCGTTCGCCTCACTTTACACCGGTGGGAGTTTTTTTTGTTGTTTTTTGCCGACCTCCGCGTGACGTGCCTTTGTAGCAGCCTGAAGTCAGGTTGCAGGTGAGCAAGGTTAACCGTGTTAACCTGTCAGCTTTAATTACCTGGAGGGTAGCCCCAATCCTGGACATGATACGGTTCGGGGCGCCCTTTCACCCCAGGTTGAACATGTGTTGGAGCAACAAGCTTAAATTGTTTAATTGGCCGTTGAATGCAGGGCGATTTTTTTATCTTGGTTTTACTAGCATTTCAGTTACAAATTGCATGCAACAAAAAAATAAAAAAAAGGTTTTGTGAAAAATTTCAAATTGACATTTGAAAAACTGGCCACCCTGTCTAAGTAATGAGCACTTAAATGATCATTTGGCAACACTGAAAAATAAGTTGAGATTAAACTGAAATGTGGACAACTTTTCAAGACTTATTTTTTAAGTATTGATGAGATATTTGGAAGACTGTATCGATAAACCATAAAATTAATTATCTGGCAACACTGACATGAAATAATGAAACCTTTGTCAAAATTTCAAGAAAATTACTCAAAAAACACTTTTTTGTGCTGAAAAAAGGATCATGAAAACATTAGGAAGACCGTTTACATCCAGCACGACATCGGAGCTTCTATTTTGAAGACAATGTTGAAAATCCCAAGTATAAGTGAGAATATAAGTACTCTCCACCTTTATTACCATGATCCGCATTTGTGTCATCGCGAGTGTCCTACCGCTGACAAGAAGGGGATATTCCCTGGACACGTGGTTTATTCCATGAACAAGGACGTTAACATGGGATTATTCTGTCGTTCCGTCTTTATCCGGGACGGTATTCGGACGCTAATGGCCGGCCAGATTCCACTGAGGACAGCCGGAGGCCATTTGTGACCATTCTGGAGGCGTTCTCGGCATTACTGTCCAACTAATCTCATAATTTCGCTAGACTCGGGGATTACGGACGTCTTGAAAAGTGATGGCTCTTAGGTCTTGTGAGCAATTTAGCGGTATGAATAGGACTATTTGTGCGGGAATGAACAACTAAATTTAAAGTAGATTAAAGTAAACGAGTGTAAAATTCAATTCCCGCCCCCACAGTCTTGAACTGAACTGACCGTGAAAGCAAGTTAGCACTCGCAGGTGTAAAAACAAAGCTCCACCAGATAGACAGAACAACAATTTTCCGCCAGACCTTTTCTTCCTTTGCACTGGGAGTGAAGGTCATAAAACAACTTCTTCACGGTGCTTTGTCGGTGCAGTGCTGCCAGCAGCTGCTTTTTTTGTCGGGTGTCCTGGATTTAGGATCCGAAGATGCGCTTTCTTCCCACCGCTCGCATGAATGATCATATTTCTTCTCGACCAGAGCGTTTGCTTTTAATTTATAGGAAATGTACCTCTCCACCCAACGAAGAGCCCGGAACAAGATTCGGGTTCGGGCAACTGGTGGAAACCCAGTTTATTGTTATGTTTTTCGAACTTTTTTCGCTTTTCGTACTGAAATATAAAAGTGCGGTGGAAAAATTCCCGCACCTTGATCCAATTCTTGGAGCGAGTGAAAAAGGTGCTGCTACCTTTGCTTCGCCGTTGGTGGAAAGATTTATGAACTTCTTTAAATGGGTAGATAATAAACTTTCCAGCCGAAAGACGAGAGATGCTTTGGAGAAACTGGCCGCGTGGGACATCACGGGGAACGAGAAAAGGTTCCACAATCTGTGCTTTCAACGCTGCAAAATGGGAAATCAATTTACTTTTTCGCCATGTTTCAGTGGTTTTGGTGTGAAACATTAATCTCTGCACTTGTAACGTGATTTGATTTGGGCTGAACGTTCAACCTTGAAAAATTCAAGAGCGAAAATTAAATTGGATTTGGAACTTCAAACAACATTGTCATCCCGGTACGGGGTTCAAATTCACGACCTTTTTTATTTTTCTTTTTCCTCTAAAAAAATATAGAATCACACAAAATAACAATGAAAAATCATAATTGGAAATATTTGAGATGACCAAAAATGCCATTTTCGAACTATAACACGAAAAGGTCAAAATATGTGGAGAAAAATCAGTTTCCGAAATCATGAACAAACGGTTTAGAAACTGGGAACTACAAACAAAGTGTATTTTTTAATTTAAAAATTAAAAATTCCATGGTACGATTTCGAACATTCGTGGTTCTCAATTTGAGGAACGTTTTTTTCACAATTTAGGGAACAGATTTTTCTCCGTGCAAGCTCAAACATCTTATTTTAATGTCAAAGTTAGGCCGTTGTTAAAAAAAATTAATTTACGAGCCATGGTTTTACCATTTGAATGAAAGAAGTGTTTGAAAATGCATTATACACTTGTCCAGTTGTTTTGCATTAGTTTCCAAAATACCTAAGTATTGACGAAAATTTATTTTTTTACCAAAAAAAAAAATGCTGTGCTAAACATTGTAATTTCATCAATATTCAAAATATTTTTAATCCAGCCCAAACAATTTTGAAGTTTTTTGAAAAAATATTTTGTTTGCCCCCTGATTTTTCGAACCAATTTTGAAGGGGGGGGGGGGGGTGACATAAAGTTAAGTTTATGTCCCTCGACTCTGACCAAAGTCGAGGGGGAGGGGGCCAAAAAACAAAAAAAAATATATAAAGGCAGACTACGATTTAAACATTTGAATGAAAAAAAGTGTTCTAAAATGCATTACACATCTGACCAGTTGTTTTGCAATCATAAATTTCTAAGTATTGACGAAAATTTTATTTCTGCGAGAAAAAAAAAGTTTTTGCGGTGATGAACATTGAAATTCCATAAAAGTTTAAAATATTTTTAAACTAGTCCAAACATGCTAAATATGATAATCAATGCAGAATAGGGCATTTCAGATTGTTTTCAGACTTTAGACTTCTATTTCCATTGAAATTTTCAAGCTCTTTGAAGAAAAAAAAAATATTTGCCCCCTGATTTTTTTTTGACCAATTATAAAGGGGGGGCGACAGAAACTTTTAAAAATATTTGCAAAGGCTTTTTTTATCTAAAAGAAAAAGAAAATTCCCTACAAATAAGATTCGAAAAACAATGAAGACTTGCCAAATGATTGCTGAGACGCAACCTCCCATGAAAAAAAAGGTAAATAAAATGATGATTTTTGGACAGATTTCCAATGTCAAGAAAAGAAACACTACCAAATAATTTGATTTTGTGTTTTAGCACAAAAGATAATGAAAGCATGCTGGAAAGTCTTGTGATTTAATTACACCCCAAGCACTTTTCTTTTAAATATTAATAATTGCAGAACATCCGAGAACAACAATTAAAGCGGCAAGCCCTACTGCGTTGTGTTTACCGCAGAGAGGATTCTGTGAACGGATCATAGTTCACAAAATCTACAGGGGAGGAAGGATGCGTGGAAATACCGTACCAAACGCTACGAATCAGTTAGGTGTGGTGTAAACACTTCAAGAATTTTAAATGAAAACATCGTGGAATTGAACTGAACCGGCTCCGTGGCTTAATGGTTACGGCTTCTGCCTCACAAGCAGAAGGTTCAGGGATCAAATCCCGGTTGGTACCTTTGAAATTTGGAATCATGAATTTGAACTTTGAATATGAACAAAAACGAAAATGAATCAGGTGGGACTCGAACTCACACCTTTGGATTGGTGGTCTGGGACGCTAAGTAGTCGGCCATCAGAAGGTTTACACTCTAGCAGTGAATTTGATCCGTAGTGTTGAAACATGTTATCTTCTCATATTAAATACGCGCTGATCCCTGATTTGCCTGAGGGGATTGGAAGTCTAAATATAGATCGAGTTTCCTTCAGATGCTTGCTTCTATGTTTAGGCGGGGCCGAACAATGCCCAGCGACCTCGGAATTGGACCGCAAGGAGCTCTGTCATTCTGAAACGGGTCGTTGGAAGCAGCGCGAGGGCTGTCACCACCTAATACCCGGGACTGAGATAAGCTGTATCAGCATTCGGCATATACACAGTCTGATACAAATTATACTTTCCCATAATTTCGCTACCGGTTAGCGGGTATTGGATTGGACCACACACACACACACACAAAACATCGTGGAATTGAACTGAAAAGAATAAAAAAACAAAATGTCAGCCTCATAAAATAAAGTGTCTAGCTCATTTCCCCGAATGACATTTCCCCGAATGCCATTTCCCGAAAATCATTTCCCCTAATTGGCCACATCCCCGAATACCACTTCCCCTAATCAGCCACATCCCCGAATGCCATTTCCCTGAATATCATTTCTCCTAATCGGCTATAGGGACCATCCACAAACCACGTGGACACTTTTTTTGGAAATCTCAACCCCCTCCCCCCCCCCCCTCGTGGACAATTGTCCATACAAAAAAAACTTTTTTGTATGGAGCGTGGACAATCGCCATAAACCCCCCCCCCCTAAAGTGTCCACGTGGTTTATGGATGGTCCCATATCCCCGAATGCCATTTCCCATAATCGGCCATTTCCCCGAACGCCATTTTCCCGAAGTGACACTTACGCCAATTGCCGTTTATTTAAATTTAAATTTTCCCGAATTTTCATATCCCCTAATCATCATTTTCGCTAAAGCCTTTTTCCATGACTAACAGTTATTTTCATTCTCAATTTTAAAATGTTGTAAATTGGGTAGTAAAGTCCTTTGTCAATTTTTATGAACAACGGTAAGAAACACGATTAAAAACCATTTCTGATACCTTTTTTTCATTTTCATGTAAAAAAAAAGTTATTGACAAGACAACATTTTTTCGATGGATCAACTATGGTCCCCTTGGAACGAGCTGTCTAGTAGGAGCCTTTCTGCCAAGAAGGGCCGTGAAGTGAATTTTTAAAAAATTAATTAAAATCCATTTTAAATCCTTTGCGGTCGTTCAAAGGGTCATTGTACTTAGAAAAATAAGCTTTATCGTTGTGAACAATAATATCACAATTTTAAGATTAATTAAGACCCAATTATAGTCCAGACTCGATTATCCGAAGCCTCGATTATCCGAAGTTCGATTAGCCGAAGGTTTGTATGGGACTTCGGATAATCGAATCACGAACATTTTTTTTCTTTTTCTTGTTTTAAACATCAAATTTGAATTCTGCAACCCCATTTTAGTCAAATTTGAATAGTTGATTGCTTATTAAATAATAAAATACTTTTTTCAATATTTCAACACCGCCATATTGGCCGCCATCTTGGATTTAAAAGTTTTAAATCACTTTAACGTAGTATAGGGGTCATACCTAAGCTCGACAATAAAAAATTAGGCATCGAAAAAAATTTTTTTTTTCGTGATTCGATTATCCGAAGTGAAATTTTTCCGAGGCCTTCGGATAATCGAGTCTGGAATGTACTAGATTTTTTTTTTGTTCAATTAACATTTGTATTCAACCGCATACCCAAAAATCGAACAAATAGGTACATAAGGCTAGTACAAATTTTATTTAAAGTTTTTGTTGATTATACTTTTCGCCAAATCCTAAACCAGCAATGTGAATAAAATGATCAGTGTGAACGGGGATCTGTACTACGAAAATCGCACGTATCATAAAAAATAACATAACTTCTATTGCATTATTATTATCATGTCTATAAGAAAAAAAGTATTTGTTTTGAGAATATATAAAAAAAAAGCCTGTAACAATATTTATTGTATTTGAATGAATAGTACCAAACCTTTCAACACCCCTTCCCCCCTAAAATGCTACGTCTGTTCTGAATGAAGCCAAAAAGAAAGTTGATCATTCAAGGCCAATACGAACCTCACAATAAATATTATATGTAGTTTGATGTGATAAATTTGCCATCGCGCGTGCTCCGGGGCACCGGGCATTTCCGCTTGATCGCGTTCGGGGAAATGGCATTCAGGGAAATGACTATTCAGGGCAGCCATGCCAGATATACATAATAATATACAGAATATTATACAGATTTTTTGATCCCAAAAATCACAAAAATCTGTATATACAGATTTTTTTTAAATGATTTAATTTGAAAATTTCAATAATTTTGTAATTGAATTATGCTTTAATATGATTAAAAAGCTTAAATCTGTTGAGATAAGACTAAAAAAAATTTCTATGGCTTCGAATTTGACATGATACAGATAAAATACAGATTTATTTTTAAGAAAATACAGATTTCCCATAAAATAATCTGGCAACGTTGATTCAGGGATATGACTAATCGGGTAAGTGGCAGTCGGGATTGTGGCCCATTCGGGAAAATGGCATTCGGGGATGAGGACGATTAGGGGAAATTGGAAATTCGGGGAAATGGAATTCGGGAAAATGACTATAAGGGGAAGTGTCTTTTCGGGAAAGTGGCATTCGGGGAAATGTCGCTTCGGTAATATGGGTTTCGGGGAAATGTCATAGATTCTAAAATAAATATTTAAATTAAATTTACTATTTTTTTATATTTCATCTCAAAGCTTACAACAAAATTTCTATGTCAATATTTTAGCCTATTTTATATACTAGTTATATAAACTCCCCATAAAAACATACTCATACCAAGTGGAATTTTATAATTATTTTTTTTGTCTTATGGAACACATTATTTCTAAATCATATTTCTTAATGTTTCCAATAAAACAAATAGAATCAACCGTTTGCCTTAAGCCTTCAGACATTAAATGGTGGGAAAATTTAGCAAAAACGTCTAAGAACAAGTCAAATCTGCATCTTACTGCATACATATTTGTGCGGTGGAAGTGAGCTGAAAAGTGAGCAGTTCAAATTCCCCTGGAAAGAAACTAAAACAGCTTTTCCTGCTAACAAATGCAAATTCTTCTGTTAGGCATCCAATTATATTTGCAAATGAATCGAAATAATTTATTTATTATTCTGCAGTCTGCCTCATACCAGGCACTAAAAACAATTTATTCAAATAGTGCAGCAGCTTTCCTCCTTCAGCTGAAAGATGTACAAGATCATTCAGTTGTTATTCTTGGCCTTCATTTCCCTGGATAAGTGATTCCGTTGAATGGTAAACCGAATTCCCCTTTTTTGTGTTCCATGAGAAAAAAAAAAAACTTCCTCAAAAATTGGGAATGAATTTTAAACATAATTCATCTTCTTCTTACCTCGAAACTGACACCAGCTGCCTCAAATCCAATTAACACACCTTCCTCGGTGGCGATCATTGCAACTTTTTGATGCTGCATTGCATCCCAATGAAAACATGGCAGGGGGGGCAAGTTTCTGCTGGTGATGCCACTTGTTCGAGCTTTTCATAAGCTTTTCAGGTAAGGGGCGAGGAAAACTTTTCAACCCCGAAAACGATTAAACCTGACCCGGCGGGGAAGAGAAAAGTGACTTCTTTTCAGCATCAAAAAGTTTGCTTCGCCTCCTCGATTTTCCAGGAAAACGTGGAAACGAAGATGGGGTGGAAAATTTTCAGCTATTTTTTTTTGTGGTGGGAGGGGAGATTTTTTAATATTTTCAGTTTATTTTGCAGCCTAGGGCTGCATTTGCCGCATAGTCAAGTGGAAAACCCGTTGAGTCAATTGGTTGTGAAGTCGATTTTGAGAGGAAATCGAATTAAACGGTTTGGCGGAAAAGTTATGCTGAGTTCATTTTGGCAATTTTGAGTGTACTTTTCGAAAACTATTGCGGAAATTCCGCTCGACCTACGATTGACGAGTGGAGCTGATAAAATGCCGTTCAAGTGTGAAAATTTCCCCCCATAAAGTACCACTCGGGTTCGAATTCACACTCATATGAGCACACACAAGTACAAAACTCTTGTGTACTTTTTGATATTTGCTCTCTGGGTTGTGCCGTGCTTTTCCAGCAGGAAATCACCTTTCACCGGAAAAAGGCCGGGAAAATATTTCGCGCTTATTTGGGTGGTTTACTTTTTACCGCCACAAACCAGTGAGAAACTCGCGAAAATAAATACCACCAGCGTCAATATTGAACTGCGCGCCTGGCAGAGTCATAAGTTATTGAATCGGCTTGAAAATTTGTTACGCTGGCCAGGAAAATCACCCACCATCAAATATGGTGCATGGTGGAGATACAACCTAAATTTTTAAAATATCCTGATTTTCTTTGAATTTTATTTTAATTTGGCAATTTTATATGTTTAAAAAAATTGTTTTATTTGGGTCATAGCCGCATTTTTTTTTGTCAAATGAGGCCGTAATAAGTTCTTTGCAAAATATTTGAGAAAAATTAAAATCTTTAGAAATAAAATACTTCAATTAACGTAATCCTTTAATCTTAATATCATATGATCATGAATTATAATTCATGAATATAACGTTTTCCAAGACGTTTTCACTGGTTTCATATCTTGATTTCAAACTGTAATCCAACAATTCCAAAATTAAAAAAGTGGGTCAAATAAAAATCAGGAAACAAGTTTTATTTTAATCATAAAAGTACGTGTTAAAACTACTAATAACTGTAACAAACAAAGGGTCAGCTGAGCAGTTCCCTGAAATTTCGCAAAAAAAAATCATCTTTAAATTTATGCGTTTTTTGATTGAAAGTTCTGTGAAAATATATTTTCAGATTTTTTTGAAATTGCGAATTACATTTTAATGCGGTCAAATAATATAATATGCTTAAAAGCCCTTTGAAACGCATGTCTTGATTTCAAAAATTCAAAAATAGTTTTTAATAAGTTAACTTTTCAACATTCAAGATCTGATTAATGGTTTACAAGATATCATCGTTAGAAAATTAAGGGGCAATTATGTAGAACTCAACAAAATTTAAATATTTTGAGAATGAAAAATACCATTCCATAGTGGTCCAGATCGCAAAATTAAGTGGAAAACGGATTTTCCGAAAAATGGTGAAGTTTTGGAGCTTTGGTGTCTTCAAAAGAGTTGTTGCAAATGGAAAGGGGCAACTTTTGGTTTTGTTGAAAATTAGGGTGGTTCACTTTTAGGGTGATTTTGAAAATCTAACTTTTCATGAATATTTTTGGGAATTTTTTTGTCTTCTAGAAAGTTGTTGAGCTTGCCAATCCAAGCAACTTTGTCCAAGACACCAAAATTTCATCTCGTAATCTACGCCTTCTACGACCAAATTAATAGAAAGCATCTAAGTAAACCTTCAAAAATCAGTTTTTTGAATGTGGCAATTCAGGGTTAAGTTTTAGAGAAAAGTGATGTTCGGGGCACTTTTAGAGCTTTAAAAAACAAACAATTTTATTTTTTGACAAGTCAATTTGGACTTAAGGGTCCAAAGTTACAGCCATTTTTAAGTAAAAAAGATGCAAATTTAAAACTTAAATATCTCGAAAAGGCGCAAGCCAAATTTTAAGCACTAGGTAGCATTTGAAAGAGGAGATCCAGCACTACCAACGCTGAAAAAATCCCAGGGGTGTTTTTCTTTAAACTCGAGATATCTTCATTTGAAAAAGGCTAATATTCAAGGGAAAACCTTATGGGACCACCCTAACGAATTTTGAAAGTTGTCCAAATATCGAGAAATTAAAAGTGAGAGTGTGTGCAACATGGAGTTAAACTTTCTGTGAAGTTGCTGTGAAGATTACCATGGCACATTGAAAAGTTTAACTCCATGTTGCACGCACACACTCTCACTTTTAATTTCTCGATATGTTTTTCCATGTAATTTCGCCCGCTGAATCTGAATCTGCCCTCAGAATTGACCCAAAGTGTCGCAAAATCGATTTTTGGTCATATTTTGGGTTTCTATGTGAAATTATCATTTGAACACAAAATATGACCAAAAAAAGCTCCAAAACTTCACCATTTTTCGGAAAATCCGTTTTCCACTAAATTTTGCGATCTGGACCACTGTGCATTCTTTGCAAGGCCAGCAGCAGATCAACAATGTCCAAAAAAGCAAATTTTAGACAATTTTCACAGCATTTGGAATATATATATATATTTTTAAAGAAGGACGAGAAGGACACTGTATAAACAATACAAAATTTTAATGAAAAATGTATTTTAAAAATGGCTTTTACTGAAAAAACGGTGCTCTTAAACAAAATATTACAAAATTAATTGTCGAATTAGAAATCATTTATTTTTAATTTTCTTTTACATTTTTGATACTTTCCAAAACATATTTTTTTCAAAAATTCTTTTCGTCGGACTGTACATTGTTATTTCATGAAAATTTAAAATGTTTTCAAAGGAGTTCAAACATGCTAAATATGATTATAAACGCAGGAAAATGCATTTTAACTGGTTTTGCTTCAACGAAACTATTGGCACTACGCCCCCCGGGGCATGGCCTTCCTCTAACGTGGGATTTCTGCTCCAGCGCCTCTGACGAGACAGGAGAAACCGGGACCGACGTTTTACTTCACCATCCGATAGAAGCTCAGTGGATAAGGCGGGAATCGAACCCGCGTCTCATAGCATCATCGGGATCGGCAGCCGAAGCCGCTACCCCTGCGCCACGAGTTTTGCTTCAATAACATTTAATTTTCATTAAAATTTTGAAGTTTTTCGAAAAACTATTTTTTTGCCCCCGTTTATTCAGGCCGACTTTGAAGTGAGGGGGTGGGTGGGGGGGTCGCAACATAAACTTTGTAAAATATTTGCAACGGCCTTAAAGTACAGTTTTAGTTCGGTAACTGGGCTAATTTTAAGTCACAATTAAAGGAAATTTGAAAAATTAGCTATGGTCACAATTGAAGTAACTTTTATTTTTTATTTATTAAGAAAATATAATGCATTGTTGGTCCCCTTGGCACTTTTTGTTCAGCCCAGTTAGCGAGCAGCATTCGGTAACTGGGCTACGTTCTCAGTCTAGTTACCGAACAAGTACTGTATAATTCAACCATAACAAATTAGGTTATGAGTGATGGTTTCTCTATATCTTTATTCTTTATTTTTATGTTAAGATTTAGATCAAAGAGTAATATTATCTAGTTTTTTCCTAGCTTACCCAAAAAATCGACACCATGTTCTGATCCCCCCGGTATAAATTATTATGTGCAGGAGGGTGTTGATAATGCGAAAATTGAATTAGCCCACGATGGAAATCCAATCAACTTCATGTGCTGCACTGATTAATTAACATTTCCGAGGTACACAATTTTAATGCTATGGTCAATTCCATTAGGTAAAGCGATTTTTTTACAAATGACCACCACAAATTGAATTTAAACCCCAGTTTAACACTTTTCCAAATGAATTCCCCCATCAAACTGTTTATAAAGCCACTTGCCCACTAAACGATCCCACTTCCACTAAACGTATCTCAATTACTTTGTGAACAAACCAGCATTACGTGGCGCAAATCAGTGTGTTCCACTATTTAGTGGACGACACCGGCCACCAGCAGTTAATGTAAATACACTGCCCGGAACAAGTTTTTCCCTGACCCTCGCTCGACGTCCAATTCCTGAAAGCAGGAAAAACTTTTTTCTTTGAACGAATGCGGAAGGAATCTAGAGCGGGCAGCGTAAAGTTTCTTAGCTGGGGTTGGTTGCTTTTGGGGTGGAAAATAGAACGCAAAGCTGAGGGAAAGTAGAGTGTTTGAAAAAAAGTGAGTAGAAATCTAATTTGCACTCCAATCTAAAAGTTGGTTTACGCGGGAGTAAAGTGCGCGAAAGTGGGAAGAAATTGTTACAAATTGCGAGGAGAAAGAAGTGTGCAAATAGATTGGTTTGAGAAAATCAAGGTTAGAAGGGGAATTTAACAATAAGGTCTTCAAATACAGATTTACCCAAGACCGAAGTAGCTGAATGAAAATCGAAAAGCCACAGAAACCTAAAAAGAGAAGCCAAACCGAAAACTCCAATCGAAAGTACAAAATTAATATTGCTCCGATTACAGACCGCTTTCTCGAATATCAACCGCGCGATTCTGAAATAAAAATCGATCCAATAAATCCACCTCCAACAAGGAGAGTACGAAATTGATTGAATGCTAAATCTGTCGCTACCGACTTGTGTTTCCGCTGTCGCGCTGTCTGCTGCTCCAACTCCTTATTGGCTTCCCTACATCCTTCATCCCTCAGAAACGAAACCCACGAGCAAACGATTGTAATGGATAAATAATGATCGATTTACTCGAATTGAAGTGCACCGGGGAAAGGCCGCAATAACAATTCCGATTCTTGGTTTCCAACTAACCGGCCAAGCCACCCAGGCTTTAAAAGCTGCTTTCGTGTTTGTGTGGTACACCCAAATCAAAAATTGCTGGCTATTGATCTAATTTTTTGCATTTCAGTTGTGCAACTACTTACTTTTTTGTCATTCTTGAAAAACAAAACGGCTTATTTTTTATTTATGATACTGTTATATCATAAAGTTCTTTCCAGCATCCATTTGCGTACTGAATAGATCAACTTTTCAGCACTTGTATCGAAAAGTACTAATTGGGTTGCAGGATTGAATATGTAATAAATTATTAAATGAGTATTTATAATAAGTTTGATATAATAAATAAGAATTTAGAGCGCAACTAAAAGTGCGCACCTACATAAATATTGCCTTGTTAGCTGACAGATTGCGCGTTGAGTGCGAGAGCGCGCTAGCGAGCTGCGAGAGAGAACGATAAGCGAGAAAACAACGAGATGTGCGCGGCCGGGAAAGAGAGAATGAAGATTGGCAAATCAGTTTTGTGGTTCATTTGTGTGGAATAAGACGTGTTGTTTGTTAATTGCAAAATATCTGTGTTTTTATTATAAAAGAAAGTCCCCGATCACGACAGTTTGGAGTTTGACACATATCTTGGGGCAACAGACGTATTACTGAAAAAATCGAATTCCATGGGTGTTTACCGGAATTACAAACAATTTTGTGTTCAACCAGCCGCATTTTTTTTTTTTCAACAGCACTCTTCGTATTTATCCAACTCAGTAAACCTCGTTGAGTAAATGTACGACCTTCCTTACTTGAGTGTAGGAGCAACCTGTAGGATTGTATTTCTTTGAGGCAATGTTATCTGTGTAGGCTAATAACAAAATGATTACATATTCAGACCTGGTGACAACAGATTGCCAGTACATCCGGTACAATTATCAGATTATTTTCAGAATAAGAAAAACACCTGCTTTGGATCTTAATTCAACTCAAGAATGTCTCAAAGTAGCCCTGTTCTTTCAAAAACAAGAATCAAACTATATAAATGTAATCGATTTTCTCAAGAAATTCTCTAACATTATTCAAATTCTTCACAGTCTTTCAATCCTTCTGCATGGAAACTAAAACAAAAACACTTCTGCACCCAGCCGGAAGCAACAAAAAAAGTAGGAAACTTGTACTTTTTATCTGCACAATTTTTCACCCGTTACAAGCAACTTTTCTTCTCCTTTATTCGCTTTATATTCGACAACCCGGAAGAAAAGAAAAAACTTGGCCAAGGATGATGGTCAACGCGTGGGTGGAAACATTCCTCTCCTCTCAATTTTCCCTTACCCCTTCAAACAAGCTTAATTAGTTCGACTTTAAAGTTATTCCAGTCTCATCGTAGTTCGCTCTCTCTCTCTCTATTAGCGTCCGGACGGAAGTCCGGTGAACTTCACCGGAACAAGTTACTACACCGAGCGATTAAGGGGATAATTCATGAACATTCATCATTCAGCTTGGTGCGGTGTTTTGCAGCGGATAGTTCGAGAGTTAAGCTTTAAGTGTTCGGGATTAGTTTGAGAGAACCGCTGTAGTTGCTGTGATTAACTTTAGAGCATTAGGTGAGTAAATTGATACACTTTTATTTTGAAACGTGTAGAAAGCATGTTCTATCTTTTTTTAAACTCTTGTTTTATCTCAGCTACCAGAAGTTCAATTTTCAATGTTTCTTAGAAGAAATATTTTCAGAAATTCCAATTCAATCCCAATCGCAATCCCAATCTCAATCCCAATCCCAATCTCAATCTCAATCTCAATCTCAATCTCAATCTCAATCTCAATCTCAATCTCAATCTCAATCTCAATCTCAATCTCAATCTCTATCTCTATCTCTATCTCTATCTCTATCTCTATCTCTATCTCTATCTCTATCTCTATCTCTATCTCTATCTCAATCTCAATCTCAATCTCAATCTCAATCTCAATCTCAATCTCAATCTCAATCTCAATCTCAATCTCAATCTCAATCTCAATCTCAATCTCAATCTCAATCTCAATCTCAATCTCAATCTCAATCCCCATCCCAATCTCAATCTCAATCTCAATCTCAATCTCAATCCCCATCTCAATCCCAATCCAATCGAATGCAAACTAGTGCGCCATTGCATTAGATATTATTGAAACCATCACAAACGTTAAAGCGGCCAGGCCTACTGCGTAAAGTTTACCGCAGAGATGATTCTAGTGATTTTCTAGAGATGCCTAAGAATTCTGTATCGAAAACATCATAAATTATTTACAAAGAATTACATGAATTTATTACTTCCCTTGACATCTATTCAAAGTGCTTTTCCGCACTTTTCGTGTTTCGTTACCATTTCGGAAAACTTTTCCGCCCAGCTCTAGTCTAAATTTCCGCTCCCAAAGTGTGTCATTCGATTTCCGCGAACTTTTCCCTTCCCCAACTCTGAATCACACAATTGTGTTCAGGCAAACAGCTCTCTCGAAACCGCCGTAAGCCGAAAATAATCGTTGATAAAATATTAGCTTTCGGGATCGAAGCCGATGGCTGCTGGAACGAGATGTTGTCTGAAGTGATCGGGATGTTCAAGTGTGTTTGCCTGGAGGGTTTTCCTGCCGCGGCATTGTACTTTTTCATTTCAATGATAACCACTCGGAATTACCACTTCTGTCGAAGGTAAATATTTGCGGTTTGGTTGAGCGGTTTCTTGTATTTGCGTGGGGAAAAATAGAGCTTGCTTTTTATCAGTTTGGGAGATCGATCGAACCGTATCTGGTTTCACAGTTGGGCTTGTTATCAGTTCGAGGAGGATTTTACCTATTATTGACAACGTGGAACTCCACTTGTAAGGTATGAAATAGTTTGAAAATAGTCACTTCCCCTTTAATTACCAAACAATGCCAGAGCAACCAACTTTTTTGTCTGTCTAGTGGAAATTGGAGGGAAATTTCGATAACAGGAATGCTAGAACAAAAAACGACAAAAACAGGAAACGATTCATTATCGACACTAATTAGTTTGTTCGACCGGAAAGGTGTTACTTTTCCCACACTAATTAATTACATGTTGAATCAATTACGTCCTTTCACCGGTCACTATGGCAAATTAGCAGATTTGTTCGGTTTGTGGTTTCCTGATTGGACACTTGTAACCGAATTCCCCCAAAAATTGTTGACCAGCTTGTTAAAGCTGAACACGAGCTCGAAAAAAAACCTCAAAATGGAATCATGTTTTCAACAAACCAGCCCAGAAACTGGAAGCCCAGATTGCTGTGCAAATATTTGCAGCCTCTCTTCTACTGCACAACTGCCTGATGGCTGGATGCACTTTTTAGACCTGTTGCAGGGCAATTTGCAAATTAGTCTCGCATTAAATGTGTTTTTCGTCTCGGTGTGCCAGCTGTTGTCTGACAAGCAACATAGATAAAGATACAAAAACCAAGGTTATTTTTTGTGGATAATGGAGAACTATAAAAGTAACGTTGTGACATTTGATTGTCGGTGGATTATGCAAAACAAGTTGTGCAAATAAGGATTGTTTTGAATATTTACCCGAGGCCCGAGGTTAGCTTTCTTACATTCAGGAGAAATTATTACAGTATGAGTGGACATTCCGCAGAATGAGTTTAAGGAAGTTGAATCTAATTTACGTTAAAAATTTGTGTTAGCTGTTCATGAACTGTATTATAGTTTTCTTCAAAAAATCTCTTCATCATTTTTTGGGATAAGGCCAGTAATGGGTTTTCTTTGGTCTTTTGTTTTAATAATTTTAATAATTTAATAATTTCAATTATTTTAATAATTTTAATAATTTTCATAATTTTAATAATTTTAATAATTTTATTAATTTTAATAATTTTAATAATTTTAATAATTTTAATAATTTTAATAATTTTAATAATTTTAATAATTTTAATAATTTTAATAATTTTAATAATTTTAATAATTTTAATAATTTTAATAATTTTAATAATTTTAATAATTTTAATAATTTTAATTATTTAATAATTTTAATAATTTTAAAAATTTTAATAATTTTAATAATTTTAATAATTTTAATAATTTTAATAATTTTAATAATTTTAATAATTTTAATAATTTTAATAATTTTAATAATTTTAATAATTTTAATAATTTTAATAATTTTAATAATTTTAATAATTTTAATAATTTTAATAATTTTAATAATTTTAATAATTTTAATAATTTTAATAATTTTAATAATTTAAATAATTTTAATAATTTTAATATTTTAATAATTTTAATAATTTTAATAATTTTTATAATTTTAATAATTTTAATAATTTTAATAATTTTAATAATTTTAATAATTTTAATAATTTTAATAATTTTAATAATTTTAATAATTTTAATATTTTTAATGATTTTAATAATTTTAATAATTTTAATAATTTTAATAATTTTAATAATTTTATTAATATTAACAATTTTAATAATTTTCATTATTTTAATAATTTTAATAATTTTAATAATTTTAATAATTCTAATAATTTTAATAATTTTAATAATTTTAATAATTTTAATAATTTTAATAATTTGAATAATTTTAATAATTTTAATAATTTTAATAATTTAATAATTTTAACAATTTTAATAATTTTAATAATTTTAATAATTTGAATAATTTTAATAATTTTAATAATTTTAATAATTTTAATAATTTTAATAATTTTAATAATTTTAATAATTTTATTAATTTTAATTATGTTAATAATTTTAATAATTTAAATAATTTTAATAATTTAAATAATTTTAATAATTTTAATAATTTTAAAAATTTCAATAATTTTAATAATTTTAATAATTTTAATAATTTTAATAATTTTAATAATTTTAATAATTTTAATAATTTTAATAATTTTAATAATTTTAATAATTTCAATAATTTTAATAATTTTAATAATTTTAATAATTTTAAAAGTTTTAATAATTTTAATAATTGTAATAATTTTAATGATTTAAAAAAATAATAATTGTAATAATTTTAATGATTTAAAAAAATAATAATTGTAATAATTTTAATGATTTAAAAAAATAATAATTGTAATAATTTTAATGATTTAAAAAAAATAATACTTTTAATAATTTTAATTGTTTAGTTATGAAATAGTAGTTTATGCAACAAGTTGCAAAAAAAGGATTTTTTCAGCACGAGTCGTACTTTTATCCAACGAGGTTCACCGAGTTGGATAAATACGAAGAGTGCTGAAAAAATCAAGTTTTGCAACGAGTTCCATACAACATTTTTTGCAATTCCGAAAAACACCCATTGAGTGAAATTTTAAGTCAAATTTTCACGTATTTTGTCAATAAATCGTTTAAATAAAAAAAAATTGAAAAGTGTTACTTTTCGAAACAAGTGCTGAAAAGTTCAACTTTTCAGCACCCATTTCAGTGCTGAAAAGTAGAACTTTTCAGCATTTATTTTGAAAAGTGTTGCTATTCGATTCTGTTATTTTTGGTACAGAAAAGTAGGCTATTTCGTCGTTCAAGAATGACAGGAAAAGTACGTAGTTTCACGACGGAATTGCAAAAATAATTTTTTCTGACTAAATAATTTCAAAAGAATTAATATAATTTTCATATTTCTATAAATCAAAAGAAAACATTTATTGTCTTTCCCCCTTAATTTTTTCCCAGACAATGAGATACAAAGATTACTTTTTCAAAATTCTTCCAACGTTACACCTGGTGTCATTTAGATCGTCTACTTCCAGTGAGCAAACTTTTCCGGCAAAATATTTCCATCGTCCACTTCGCATCACAAAATCTCCCTTCCAAATCCTCCAAAACATAATTACACACTCCTACATAGTTTTCCCCGCGCAGACAGCGAAAGTTTTCACTTTTCATATGAATAAATTTGCCAAAAGTTTGGTCCGTTTTCCTGCCATCAGGAGTCAGAACGAGGACGCGTGAGGTCAGCCGAAAAATTTGGCCTCCTCCAACCTCCGGGCCACCATCTTCTCCATTTCAATTTAAATCATCATGCGAGGGGGTGGATTTTTCAGCAAAGGAAATTACTCATTAGCATTAGCTTGGCCTTGGCATGGACCGTGGAAGAAGGAGCTGATGAGAACAAATTTAAAATTGCGTGGGATGGTAACGGTTTTTAATGCTACTTTTTTGGTTTGGGGAAAACTTTTACGACAATTTTGTGACAAGTGTGGCTGTCCGGAGATGGTTCTTGTTGGCAGGATAATTTTATGCTCGACTTGATGTGCGAGGTCACTTTTATTACCGTTATCAGATTCGGGTCAGTTAGCAACAGTTGGCTGAATGAAAAATTAAATTTGTGCGAGGGACTAGCTGTCATTATTCTGGAATCGTGATATTTTTATTCATATATTTTTAAGCTTCCCAAAATAAACATTTTAATCAATTTAACGAAACCCCAGACAGGATGGCAAAAAACAATATTTTTGATATTTAGTTTCAAAAAGATACATCCCGAGCAGACGGAAATAACTTGGGAATAACATTTTTTGATATTTCAAAATACTAGGCCAATAACATTTTATGTTATTTATAACAAGATTTGTTATTCGTCGTTATGATTTTGCCTTCCTCACTGAGGTAAGGCTATAATCCTGCTCTGAAAAAGAACTTTTTATTAAAAGCTCCTAGACCCACCTTTATGTATACATATCGACTCAGAATCGAAAACTGAACAAATGTCTGTGTGTGTGTATGTGTGTGTGTATGTGTGTGTGTATGTGTGTGTGTATGTGTGTGTGTATGTATGTATGTGACCAAAATTCTCACTGAGTTTTCTCAGCACTGGCTGAACCGATTTTGATCGAACTAGTTGCATTCGACTTGGTTTAAGGTCCCATACATCGCTATTGAATTGTTTGAAGTTTCGATAAGTAGTTCAAAAGTTATGTATAAAAACGTGTTTTCGCAAATATGCGGATCTCAATTATATGCACGTAAACGATGTCCGGATCCATCATCCGACCCATCGTTGGTTAGGTAATTGAAAGGCCTTTCCAATGAGTCCAAAACATTGAAGATCTGGCAACCCTGTCTCGAGTTATGACCACTTAAGTGATATTTATGTACTTTTTTAAAGCCGGATCTCACCTAAATGTATGTAAACGATGTCCGGATCCATTATCCGACCCTTCGTTGGTTAGGTAATTGAAAGGTCTTTCCAATGAGTCCAAAAAATTGAAGATCTGGCAACCCTGTCTCGAGTTATGACCAATTGAGTGATATTTATGTACTTTTTTAAAGCCGGATCTCACCTAAATGTATGTAAACTATGTCCGGATCCATCATCCGACCCATCGTTGGTTAGGTAATTGAAAGGCCTTCCCAATGAGTCCAAAACTGTGAAGATCTGGCAACCCTGTCTCGAGTTATGACCACTTAAGTGATATTTATGTACTTTTTTAAAGCCGGATCTCGCCTAAATGTATGTAAACGATGTCCGGATCCATCATCCGACCCATCGTTGGTTAGGTAATTGAAAGGCCTTTCCAATGAGTCCAAAACATTGAAGATCTGGCAACCCTGTCTCGAGTTATGACCACTTAAGTGATATTTATGTACTTTTTTAAAGCCGGATCTCACCTAAATGTATGTAAACGATGTCCGGATCCATTATTCGACCCATCGTTGGTTATGTAATTGAAAGGTCTTTCCAATGAGTCCAAAACATTGAAGATCTGGCAACCCTGTCTCGAGTTATGACCAATTAAGTGATATTTATGTACTTTTTTAAAGCCGGATCTCACCTAAATGTATGTAAACTATGTCCGGATCCATCATCCGACCCATCGTTGGTTAGGTAATTGAAAGGCCTTCCCAATGAGTCCAAAACTGTGAAGATCTGGCAACCCTGTCTCGAGTTATGACCACTTAAGTGATATTTATGTACTTTTTTAAAGCCGGATCTCGCCTAAATGTATGTAAACGATGTCCGGATCCATCATCCGACCCATCGTTGGTTAGGTAATTGAAAGGCCTTTCCAATGAGTTCAAAACATTGAAGATCTGGCAACCCTGTCTCGAGTTATGACCACTTAAGTGATATTTATGTACTTTTTTAATGCCGGATCTCACCTAAATGTATGTAAACGATGTCCGGATCCATTATCCGACCCATCGTTGGTTATGTAATTGAAAGGTCTTTCTAATGAGTCCAAAACATTGAAGATCTGGCAACCCTGTCTCGAGTTATGACCAATTAAGTGATATTTATGTACTTTTTTAAAGCCGGATCTCACCTAAATGTATGTAAACTATGTCCGGATCCATCATCCGACCCATCGTTGGTTAGGTAATTGAAAGGCCTTCCCAATGAGTCCAAAACTGTGAAGATCTGGCAACCCTGTCTCGAGTTATGACCACTTAAGTGATATTTATGTACTTTTTTAAAGCCGGATTTCGCCTAAATGTATGTAAACGATGTCCGGATCCATCATCCGACCCATCGTTGGTTAGGTAATTGAAAGGCCTTTCCAATGAGTCCAAAACATTGAAGATCTGGCAACCCTGTCTCGAGTTATGACCACTTAAGTGATATTTATGTACTTTTTTAAAGCCGGATCTCACCTAAATGTATGTAAACGATGTCCGGATCCATCATCCGACCCATCGTTGGTTAGGTAATTGAAAGGTCTTTCCAATGAGTCCAAAACATTGAAGATCTGGCAACCCTGTCTCGAGTTATGACCACTTAAGTGATATTTATGTACTTTTTTAAAGCCGGATCTCGCCTAAATGTATGTAAACGATGTCCGGATCCATCATCCGACCCATCGTTGGTTAGGTAATTGAAAGGTCTTTCCAATGAGTCCAAAACATTGAAGATCTGGCAACCCTGTCTCGAGTTATGACCACTTAAGTGATATTTATGTACTTTTTTAAAGCCGGATCTCACCTAAATGTATGTAAACGATGTCCGGATCCATCATCCGACCCATCGTTGGTTAGGTAATTGAAAGGCCTTTCCAATGAGTCCAAAACATTGAAGATCTGGCAACCCTGTCTCGAGTTATGACCACTTAAGTGATATTTATGTACTTTATTGAAGCCGGATCTCACTTAAATGTATGTAAACTACACAGAAAAAAATATTTCTGTAAATTTACATTATTTATCATGTACCAAAAGGTATGATGATAAATGATGTATATTTAGATTAGGTTCATTGGAAATTTACATTATATTCATTGGAAATTTACATTAGTTTTGAAAATTTACATTAGTTTTGGAATTTACATTACTTTTGAATTTACATTAGTTCAAATCAACTAATTCTGATTGGCCAATGGGAATGAGAAGCTCGACTTGGATTGCAGTAGGAAAAGGGTGTGGCCTATGTTCTATTTTAAAATGATTGAAGCGGGCAGCAAAAGGAAATTATGATTTTAAAAAGTTGTTTCTCAGGTAGGGGATGCTTTCTCGTCGACGGCCAAGTGGAATAACGCTGGCCTGGAATCGAACGGACGACGGGAAGAATGTTCGGTGTTACTGCTGCTACCCGCTGCCGACTGAGCCATCTTCGCATTTTGTAAACGAGTGGCTAAAGCATCAACTTGTTCAGGTCGAGGCACAGGCAGTGGGCCAGCGATAGAAAGAGAACCAAATATTACTATTTTTAGTTCGGGTAGTTTTGAAGTCAACGTTTGGCAGAAATACATTGGATATATGATTTACATTAAATAGGAATTTACAGGAAGCCGAACACGGGTAGAAATTCATCAGATTTGAGTTTCCATGCTCAACGTTTCCATTAGATTCATGATTAACATTAGATTTAGATTTACATTGGAGAAGTTTCCATGATTTTTTACTCTTTACATCATATTTCAACATTACATTGAGTGAGTTTACATAAGAAACAGTAATTACGTGCTGTGTAAATTCACATATTTTTTTCTGTGTATGTCCGGATCCATCATCCGACCTATCGTTGGTTAGGTAATTGAAAGGCCTTTCCAATGAGTCCAAAACATTGAAGATCTGGCAACCCTGTCTCGAGTTATTACCACATAAGTTATATCTGTTTTTTCTGGAACTAAAAAAGCTGAAATGTGTGTCCAAACCACTCATATTACCCATTTTTGGTAAAAAGTGAGGAAGGCATCAACCACATAGGTGGATTAGGTTAGTTTTTCTTTTGTTATTGGATTTTTATTGTAATAACCGACTAAAAACATTTTAAGTTATGCTTCGAACAAATGTTTGATATTATTTTTGTCATTTTAACAACTAATACGATCATCTCAATAACAGTTGGAGGTATTCTTCCATAACAAAAAATATTATTCAAAAGTTGTTTTTGCTTTCAACCAATATCAGACCAATAACAAATTTTGTTATGATAACATAAACTGTTATTAAACCCTTATGCAAAAATTTATTTTTCAAGAAGATTCCATAACAATTTCGGTTATTTTAACAGTATTTGTTATTGAAATGGCATGGATTTTGTTATTACCGTCTGCCCGGGCTCAGTAAACGCTTGAGGTGGTACCATGATCTCCAGAATGAGATTCACTGGATTAAATTCTTAACACCTAACCTCTTTAAAAATTCCAAGCCAATCAATCAAGTTAATTTTAGATAAATCATAGAGATCAACTGATAAAGTTGCGTCCACCCCTCAATTTAATCTATGATTAGGTCCCAAAGGCAAAAACTATTAGGGTATAGTTAAAGGGATAAAGTTCGCCACCGGATCATCATCATCATTACCATCTTCTCCGGTTTCACCTCAAAGTTGACACCGAAAGCTCACGGGTGCGTAAAATTCCATCAAACTTTAACCCGAACTAAATTTCCATTCCATCGAGGGTGGGATGGTAGAAAAACCAGAACATCACCCCCGCCGCAAAGTGATACCGTAAAACCGATCCTGGGCAAATATTATTCCAACCAAAGAAGTGAACAAAAAGCCGGGGTTGGGTTTCGTTAGGAGTCGATTTCTCAAACGAGCTGGTATATCGTGTCATGATTCCTCCTGCGCCCAGAGTTGAAGAATGAAATTCAACCTGACCAATGTTTCCTCACAGTGAAGGGGAAAGGAAAAAGTGGAGGGGGGAGGTTCTTGGGAAAACATCACGCCTCTCCCGTGGGGTTGGGTCGGGGGAAAGCTAGAAAAGCTAGAAGAGAAGCAGCTTCACGTAATGATATAATTATTTAAGAGCTCAGAGTATCGCGACCGGGGTGGTAGGAGGGTGAAGCTATTTTGGGACCAACAGAGGGGGGGTGTGACGATGTTGATGATGATGAACTCCCCAAGGAAGAAGGGGGGCCACGTTTCAATTAACCGTCCGCTGGGTTGGCATTTCGGTGCGCTGATGAAGTCTGGCGAATGTATAGCTTAACCTTAAAGCATGTTGATCCGTTGGAATGTTGGCAGTTATGTGGGAAGTATGAGCATTCTTACCGTTAAATTTAAAGTACACAAAATGTAAGTGAAACTAATCCACACTCTAAATCTTGAAACACAAAAAGATACCCTCCGGAGTTATGATTCCATTTAATTCCATCCCAGAGCTGGTGCTCTTTTCTAATAAGATTTCTGTAAAATAAACTTTGCCCAAACTGGGGAAAGTTCTTCGCCACAGTTGCCACCGCTTCGCCACACTGCGTATATTTCACGACTCCCACAACTGAAGAAGATGGTTAGAATAACGTGCAGATATGTAGTGATGATGATATGATATGGTGAAGAAATGTGGGCCACCGGAAGGTTCTGTCTTTGCAGGGTAGTATTGTCACAGACAAATTAACGTGAAACTCATTTAAATTTAAAAAAAAAACGTAGCAAGAACGCAAACAAAATCAAAACCAAGTCAAAAGTGAGTCCAGACTCGTTTATTTCACTTCGAATAATCGAATCAAGAAAAAAAGATCTAAGTTTTTTTTAAAAAGGTCCTATAAAGAAAATTTTCATTTTTTGCCTGTTTGGGTGTTGAATACCTCTGACTGAAAGCAGTTTCAAAAACACCCAAAAAGTAAAAAAAAAATGAAAATTTTGAACCATTTTAAAAAAAAAACTTTTTTTTGTCTTATTTGTTATCTTGAGTACACAGTTAAAAAATCATGATACGAGGGTACCACCGATGCATAAAAATTTCTCTACAAATTGTAAAAAAGGATGCCTAATTTTTTCTGAGCTTCAATTTTCCTTAAATTTTGACTTGAATTTATTTTAAAGTTAAGGTATGACTAATTAATTCAACATGTTTTTTGCATTCACTAGCCCCTAAATCATTTCGTTTTGTTTTTGTTTTTTTTTACGTTTGCCCAGTTACCCAGTTAAGCCACGTCCAGTTACCGAAGAAGTACTGTATTTAAATTTGACCAAAATGTGGTAGCTGAATTCGATTGTTTCGGCAACTGTTGAATCGATAATAAATAATTTCAGCAAGTCACAACATATTTAGGGTCGGAAAAAATTGTTGATAAAAATGCGGTTCGCAAGGTTTTTTTTTAATTTCAAACGTGATTTTAGAAATAAATGCATCGAACAAAAATAATTACAAGAATAATAAAATCATAATAAATAAAAAATAAACAGCGATGCTGAATTTTCCGCAAACGATCTATCAATCTAACTATCTAACAGAACAAAATTACTGTTTTTTAAGCACTATTTTTTTTTTGCTAAAAATTAAGGTGCTTAGATAACCTTTGTACTGGAATTTCAGTAAATCATCGTCAAAGTGACAAATATTATTTGGTTGAGAATTCATTTTTTTACTTGAAAATATGTTAACTCGTAAGATTGCAAAAAAATCATAAAAGTTTATTTTTTGCATTGAATGAATGAATTTTTTGCATTGAAAATTAGATGAACAGCCGAAATGTCGTCTGTTGAAAAACGAAAGCATTCAGGAAAAAGAGGATAAAATTAAAATTGCAAACCATGGAATCAACATTTTAATGAAAAATGTTGCAAAATGCATTACACACAATTACAGTTGATCATCTGTTTCGATAAAAATCTAGTTTTTAAGAAAAAAATCTTTCTGTGAAACTTAACATTTTCTGCACGTAATTTTTACATATGCTTTGAAAACTTTTATTCTTATTGTGAGTGACAAAAAGTTTGAAGTCAAATTTGTTAATCTTAAACTATTATATTGTTTTATTATTATTTTTAGAACAAGATATCTGTGGGTTCTTTAATTTTCAAAACATCAAAAACTAAAGGAAATTTTTAAAAATATATGAAGTTTTATAATTTTTATCTAAAAACACTTGTAACATGTTCAAAATACAGTGTCACACTTAGATTCTTTTAGCGATTTCGGTAAAACCTAACCGACTTTTTAACTGCTGAACAGTTTGCTAAACTTAAAACTACCGAATTTGGTAAAATCTAACCGAAATTCGGTAATGAAGTTTATTATTGTTCATCTTACACCCGATTTTCGGTAAAATTGGGTTCATTTTGACAGATGGTTTACCGACCTGAACTTTACCGATTTTTCATTACCGAATTCGGTAAAATAAATCTAAATGTATGTCCCGTTTAATTTTATGCTTGATCCAGGGGGTAGCGAAGAATCCGCCATCTTGTAAGTTCAGAAAATAAACTCTGAGAATCAATATCATACGGTTGAACTCAAAAGTCCCATGCAAATGTGTGAAAACAAACTGAAAAATGTGTAATGCCGATTATCAGTGTACGGGCGCACTGTTTAATCGACCAAAAGAAAAAAAGCAAAAAAAGGTAAACAGATAAATCACTTTTTTCTATATGAATTTTCAGCCAATGTTGGGATGGAATCTCCATTAATATGATAAAATTTGCCATCAGCAACTCAATTGACGTGTTTTTTAGGAGATTGCGAATAAATGAAAATGAAAAACCCAAACATTGATTTGTTATGGGCTACCATTTGAGAGCTAGTGCTTTTGTTGTGGGCTCTCATTTGACAACCGTGCTATGTCGACAGTTGTCAGTTAGCTTTGGTCGGAATAGGGTTGTCATCCCCCCGGTTTGATCACACTTAGATTTTTTACTGAATATTATAGTTGAAAAATCGGTAAAGTTTAGATCGGTAAACCATCTGTCAAAATGAACAAAATTTTACCGAATTTCGGTAAGTTTTTAACGGATTCGGTAAACAAAATCTAAGTGTGATCAAATTGGACAGTTCAAAGCTTTTTAAAAGGGTTTGTTAAAAAAAAATTTCTCGAGCTTGGGAGTTTAGGTGTTAAGAAACCTAAGATACTATTTTGTGTAAGTTGGAAATTAGAAAATTACACTACAAATTATGAAATTCAGATATTTAACATTCCTTATTATAGAATTTTTCAGCAAGCGGCTGGTTCAACTCTAATGATGTTATAACATTAAATCAAATAAATTTACCCTTTTTAATGTGGTTTTACCTCAAAACATGTGAAAAATCAGAAATCTGTGGAGATTGGTGACGATTAACTTGGGTAAATGCAGAAGAAATCCTTGAAATTAAAAAAAAATATTTTACGCAATATTAAAAAGACTTTTATTATTGAACTATTAATCATTTACCATTACAATACCTTTTAAATCTATTTTTTAGCAAAATATTTAAAGTGAACATATTTTTTCATTGAGCAGACATTTTTTGTCTATTAACCTTTGGCACTGTTACTGTTGAGTTGCAACTGTAGGAGGACGTAATAAAGTTATTTCATAAGAGATATGCAACGGGAAGCACCTCCCTGCCTTGCACGCTTCCGGGAACGTTACGGCAAGGGAAAAGTAAGGGATGAAAATTCTAGGTCATTTCGAAGGCAGAATGTTCTTTTTAGCTTTTAAAAGTCGTAAGTTGCAATATGTGAAAGATTCTGGGTAGATTAGTTTTAATATTTTTAATGCATTGAACTCACATTTTTGTTATCAAACAATCCCGTTATTATTGCTAATACCTCACACATTACGGCATTGAGCAAATCAATTATCATGTCTACCAGAGATGCAATGTGCTCACAAATCCATCGTTCAATCGCCTCCTCATTACGCTATCAATTTCCAATCACGGCCTCCAGACTAAACAATCGAATCAATTAGTTTCATCTCACCCAGAGAAATTATACCCATTTGACCTGGAAATACTTCATCTGACCCCTTCCCCTACTACAAAACGACCATGAATCTCTACGTAGCGTTGAATTATTCAAATAAGTACACGAGTCCTACCACCGCCAAAGTCGCGCTCTGTTCAGTATTTCGGAAACTGCCGGTGAAATTGCATCAAGTTCCTCCGCCACCATCATGATTATTCATACGGGAATGCAAATTAGATGCATGCCGCCGTTCTGTTTAACGTTGGTCCTACATGTAATCAGCGTGATGAGCTTTAACGCGAGCTTTCCTGCCAAACCACTGGAACTGGCAACAGGCTGGGATTACTCCGACGGATTCTGCCAGGAAGCATAACGGTTATATTTAAGGGAGCAGGGAATTAATCCGGTTATAAAGTGATATGACACTTTAGCTGGGTGATCTCTCTACCCATGGCTTCAGGGTGTGACTTACTAAAGGGAATTGATTTAACTAAGCTGCTGAGCCGGGCTTAGTTCAGTTTGAATTTATTGATGACGGTTGGTGGCAAATTAGTTTTAATTAGCACTAAATTGTTGCAACCTCTAATGCCCGGGGACGTGTAATTGGATGTCACAGATTAGTAGATACAACTTGTTTAAACTCAAACTCTCACCCACATCAATGAACCGTCCCAGCGTTAAACGTCACGCGGGTAGGCCTGTCCGCGACAGCTGCGCCGCCAGCGGCGAATAGCGCAACCTTCTGTTTCTGTTTATCTCTGACCACACTATCACGCTGATTGCATCGCATGTGGGTGACATGTAATGAGTTGCACTATACAATTTTGCAACCGTGACGGCGCGGCGCGGCGGCGGCTCAGGTAATGGATTATGTTGATGGAGCTGGGCTAATTTCGGCAGTACATCAACAGGAGTTATGGCCCGCGGCTGTTGCTTAATGAGATTGAGACGCGTTGGTGGTGCTGATGTCGATGTAAACCGCGACAGTTTGTTGCAACTGGGACGAATTCCAGGAAAATTAAGCATTTTATACAATGTATGCCTTTGAATACATTTCGCGAGTGAGTTTCCCATCTTTTCAGGACGTATTCTGTACTCGTAGCGTCACATACATTTTCCGTGGAAAAATTAAGAACAATTGACACTCTCGTCAGATGCTAATTAGAATAGTCGGATTTCGAATGGTTTGCTCATCACATTTGCTTGCACAGCAAGGACTTTTAATTTAAGTGTACTTTTTCAAGGACAAAATAAAAATTGCAGAAGAGTTGAAAAGAAATAAGCAATTATACAAACTAATACCTTGAATTGATTTTTTTTTTAATTCTTACAAGAATAGTAGTGATACAGCAAACAATTCACCTGTTGCACATTTGCAATGCAAAATCGATTTCTCACCAAGGAATGATGATTGAATATGTGAGTTCCTGTATTCTATGCAATACCTCAACCCACCACACCACACGCCGACAGGCAGTCATGTGCTCAAAAGCTGGCCACGTGCCACGTGTTCCGTTCTTTATTGATTTCAAATTCCCCAGGTGTGGAAGTGTCCCGAGATTCGGTGTGTGTGCGAATCAGCAATCACCAATGGTGTTTAAATGCCATTAGCATACCATATCGTCAGCATTCAACTATGCTCGACCTGACAGTCGAGTGAACTCAATTTCGAACAGCAACATCCATCCAACATTCAACGAAAGGAACACTGACCGGAAAAATCACATCATAAGCCCCGGAGCGATTCGATCAATCTTGCCCATTACTGGCCATTTCCCGGGTATCTTGTCTTGCCGACAATTTCCAAAACACACACGCACACACACACTGAGCTGTCATCGTCTTTCCTGTGATTCGAGAACGACTAAAGCGATGAAAACGCGATGGCGTCTACTATCAGATCATTGCGTACGACGGGTCGTGAACCAGCGGAAGAGCAGAACGGGCAGTCGTCCACATGGTCCGTACTTGATAGTATCATGTTCCGGATGGACAGTGGGAGGGAAATTCTAAAAATACGGCAAGAAATATAAAAAAAATATCTTTTTCCGTAATGGTTTGGAAATTTTAACAACACAAATTTGGATTGTTTAATAACAGTTTTATTATTTTTGATCTGGAATATTAAACCAAATAAATCCATAATGAAATTTAACAAACAGTCATTATAAATGTTATTTCCAGTTTTAGAAATTTGATGTCAAAGAAACATTTATGTAATATGGAACGGCCGAATAGAAAGCGTACTCAAAATTCCAAAACAGAAGCGTATTGTTCATCGAAAAAACCACAGAAATGGTTTTGAAATATTTGGCATTTTTGTTACTCAGCTGATTAGTTCTCTACGAAATCGGTATTTTTTTCTTGATTTTAATTTTTGTATTTTTAAATCCGGCTGAAACTTTTTTGGTGCCGTCGGTATGCCCAAAGAAGCCATTTTGTATCATTAGTTTGTCCATATAATTTTCCATACAAATTTGGCAGCTGTCCATACAAAAATGATGTATGAAAATTCAAAAATCTTTTGAAGGAATTTTTTGATCGATTTGGTGTCTTCGGCAAAGTTGTAGGTATGGATAAGGACTACACTGAAAAAAAATGATACACGGTAAAAAATTTTTTGGTGATTTTTAATTTCACTTTTTGTCACTAAAACTTGATTTGCAAAAAAACACTATTTTTATTTTTTTTCATTTTCTGATATGTTTTAGGGGACATCACATGCAACTTTTCACAAATTTCCAGAATGGGCAAAAAATCTTCGACCGAGTTATGATTTTTTGAATCAATACTGTTTTTTTTTCAAAAAATCGAAATACAGGTCGCAAAAATAATGTTGGGCGTAATAATGAATGATTGGCCTGTTTGAAATGTTACTCTTGATTTAAAAATTTTGAAAATATTGTTTTCGAAAAGATCGGAACATTTCACAAATGTTTCCTATTTTAACATTGAAAATCGGACGATTAGTTGCTGAGATATCGATGTTAGAAAATGGTGGGTTGTTTGGGTGAGACTTAGAAAACATCAATTTCCTGTTTTTAAACCTTTTCATGGCAATATCTCAGCAACTAAGGTTCGTATCAACAAAGTTCAAAAAAGCAAAATATAAAGAATTTTCTCATCTATCCAAAAATATTTTTTTAAAAAAGGGCAAACATGGGCACTTATTTTTAAAAAAGGAAAACTGCGACTATTTTTAATAAATTTACCTAAAATGGCTATAACTTGAAAACGGTGCACTTTATCAAAATTTCACTTAAGTACTTTTTGATTGCAAATTCGATTTTACATCAAATGGTGGAAAGCGATGGTGGAAAATTTGGTTTAGAATATATGATTTAAAAAAACATGTTTTTTTTTTTTTGAAAATATCGAAAACCTGGACAAAAAAAATTAAAAATCGTCGAATCGAGAAGTAATTAACCATATTATGATTAATTGTACCATTTTCAAGTTATAGCTATTTTTAGATATACATTTTCGATTTGTTTTCGATTTTTTGAAATTTAAAAATACTTCTTGAAAGAATAACATCTGAGCAACTCTCTACCAAAACTGGAAATGGATTTTATTTGTATTTTTTGATTTGGCTCAAACTTTGTGGGGGCCTTCCCAATGACCAAAGAAGCTATTTTGTGTCATTGGTTCACCCATACAAGTCTCCATACAATTTCGGCAGCTGTCCATACAAAAATGGTACGTAAATATTCAAACAGCTGTAACTGTTGAGTGAATTTTTTTATCAATTTGGTGTCTTCGGCAAAGTTGTAGGTATTGTTGAGGACTATTGAGAAAAAAAATAGGTACACGGACATTTTTTTTTCGATTTTTTAATTAACATTTTTTTCACAAAAACTCAATTTTCCAAAATACGTATTTTTTGATTTTCGAGATTTTTTGATATGTTTTAGGGGACAAAAACCCGCAACTTTTGAGCTATAGAGAAATATGGTCAAAAAATCTGCCGCCGAGTTATGAATTAGTTATGAGTTATGAAATATGAAAAAATAGTGATTTTTGGAAAAAAATCGAAATTCAATTTTACATAAAAAATTGAGGTAAATTTTTTTTTGGAATGAAATTTAGTTTTTTTCAAAAATCACTATTTTTTCAAAAAATTATAACTTGGTGGCAGATTTTTGACCACATTTCTGTATAGCTCAAAAGTTGCGGGTTTTTGTCCCCTAAAACATATCAAAAAATCTCGAAAATCAAAAATTACATATTTTGGAAAATTTAATTTTTGTGATAAAAATATTAATTAAAAATTCGGCAATTTTTTTTCCTTGTACCTATTTTTTTCTCAATAGTCCTCAACAATACCTACAACTTTGCCAAAGACACCAAATTGATCAGAAAATTCACTCAAAAGTTACAGCTGCTTGAATATTTACGTACCATTTTTGTATGGACAGCTGCCGAAATTGTATGGAGACTTGTATGGGTGAAACAATGACAAAAAATAGCTTCTTTGGTCATGGGAAGGCCCCAACAAAGTTTGAGCCAAATAAAAAAAATACAAAAAATAAAAATGGTCGAAATCGGCCGATTTCGTAGAGAATTGCTCATCTCTAAAAAAAAACTATTTTTGAAAAACTGAGAAAAATTCCTACAATTATCTCTTTGGAACTTTGAAAAAAGGCAATTAGTTTTTTAGATACAGCCTCACAAAGAATTCGAATCGATGAAAATGATTTTTTTTAGTGAAACCTAATTAGCCTGCAATTTTCAACTTTTCTTGGAAACTATTGGCCCGATTTTCAATGTAAAAAGATGAAACTATAGCAAAATTTTCTGATCTGATCAACACAAATAATTTTAAAATCAAGCTTTACTTTGATAAGATTTGGAAATAGAAAATTTTCCTAATTTCATAGTTAGACTACATTATATATTTTTTTTTACATTTAGTTTGAGCCACTGTAATTCTAGGCAACCGCTACATAGGTCATCCTTGTGGCCCTGTTGGTTATCAAATCAAATTATAATAATTTTTTTTTACATTTTATTCAAAAAATAAAACGCAAAAGTTTAATTTTTAAAATTGAAAATCGAATCAATAATTCCGAGATATCGTCAGTCAGGCTGAATAGGTGATGCTTAGAAAAAAAATCATCATTCTTTATTTTAAATGGCCTGCTTTACAACTTTGTACACTCTAAAAATAACCCAGCAAATAACAAAATAATTAAAAAAAATTGTTCTGAATGAGACAATGTTCCATCTGAGTTATTGCAGATTCGAAAATAATATTATATTTTCCATAAAATGACATTTTAAATTTAAAAGTTAAGGAACGAAAACTGGCAGAGGTTTTATAACTAGTTTTGTGTTTTTTTTTTAATAAAAAAATACGATTATTGAAATTTTGAGTACGCCATAAAATTGAGCGTCCAATTTTAGGATGGTCCCTACAAAATTGAGTCAAACTTAAAGGTTAAAACCATTTCCGGAAAGCTTCAAATCCGTTAATTTTGTCCACTTCTTCATCCTACATTCCCACAGTTTCCACCACCCAGCCAAGCACCGAGCGAAAGTCATTCTCAACGGAGAGCAGATTCCCCCTGGGGCAGCAATTGAAATCGAACATTTATCGAGAATTAATAGAATCTTCCGGTTGCAAAACCCATCGCGCGCGTTGACCCCTTTTCTTATGAGGGAGGGAGGAATCTCCTAACGGACGGAAGATGTCATCGCGTAAAACGGTTTTGTTCCCAATCAAGTTTATCCTCCGATCCGAAGAACGTGGCCACCGGCGACCGGAAGCGTGACGAAAATGGCAAGAGTAGAATAACCGCGCTGTGCTCGGTCTTGTCCGAAATTAGCTCCAGGGTGGTGGAAATCGGAAAATGGGAAATGAAAACTCATCGAATTATTAGTCCTTACAGCGATTTCTTTTTACGGTTTCAGAGTGGGAGTTAGAAAAGACATAAAGCGATGATTTTAATTAATTGAAATTGGATTTCGTCCCAAACTGGCCCCAAAATTGCTCGCTAATCTAGATCGCTCAGCTGGAAGTGATTTACACCAATTTTGATCCCATTTTGGCCACACTGGAAATTTTGAGCCCATTAACTGAGCTGTTGACATTTGAGAGAGCACCAATCGAACTGCTATTCGCACAGATATATTTACAACGTCAATATTTGGAAATGTGCCTACAAATATGTAAATGGAGCTTGCTCCACCAAATTGGTCCCCGAAATGGGAAACCATGAATTCTGCGGCGGACAATTTGTACTTGATTTCACCTCCCACACAATTGCATAATTGAATAACCCGCGTGGGAGTTGCGAGGTGCCACCAAACAGGGACCAAATATAGTTCACCGAGTGCTTACCTACGCCGCCGAGGGTGCTAAATTGGGCACGAGTTATGACCGACCGCCAATCGGTTCAATTTGGGGGCTTATTTTTGGCCGGTTGTACATAATTTGAATAACCATGAATGAGTAACGAAGCGTTAAACAAATGTGGTTTTTGATGGGCTTGGGCCCAAAATTAGGTTTTACTGGAGGGTACATAAGGAACAGAAAAAGATTATCCCGTAGAAAATTATTTTGAATTAAGTTGATATCAAGTCGGGGGGGAGAGCAAAAATAAAATAAAAATATGAAAATTTAAATAACAAGCCAAAGTCTCAACATTTGAATTTAAAAAAAAAAGTGTTTAAAAATAAATCTAACACTAGTTCAGTTGTTTTGCAATCATTAGTTTTAAAAAAATGTAAGATTTGACGAAAACAAACATTTTAGTGAAAAAAAAAACGTTTTGCGGTACTGTACATCGCAAATTTAAAAAAAAAAAATGACTCGATTAGGCTTCGGATAATCGAGTCTGGACTGTATTCCACATAAATTGAGGTAATTTTTTTTTTCATCTTCCCAAAATGTTTTTTTTTATACTGTACAGTGTTCTCAAATCTTAACCGGATCGAATTTGAGCGAAATTCTATCACATGTTCTTAATGGGTTATATCGAAAGCATTTCTATTTAAAATTAATCAACTCAAAATTGTTACAGTTGGGCCAAATCTTTTTCATATTTATTAAACGTGATATTTTATAACTTTTGATTCATTCTGAAATTTAAATAAAATCCGATTTCCATCATTTATTGCTCGAGCCAAATTACTTTTTAATTTCGAAACCTTCGAAAAAAATGTTTACCTGATCACCAAATAAGCTGCTACTAAATCCAAATTTTGAATAACCCAACTTTCCGAGATATCTCAAAGCGTAATCCCTTCCCCAAACGCAAGGTTAAAATCTAATTAAAAGCTGGTTAATCAGTTAAAATTCCATTTTCACTTCAGCCTGTTGGTGGTGACGGCATCGCAAGGACCGCCCAAGGATTCGCCCCACTTTTCAGCAGCTATTGTGTACCAAGTTCAAGGAGCAACCAGTTTGAAGTTGATGCGGGGAGGTAGAAATTCCGAAGGAAATTTCCCATCCACCTCATTCTTTTAATTTAAACACCGCCTTTCAGCGAGGAAATAAACAAAAGATTAAAAATTTATTGATCTTTCGAGTTGCTTTTTTGTCAGAATAAAAACAATAGCAAAAAAGGGGATCATCAATCCGGAGTTTCAATCCATCGTAACAAAAATCCTTTTTTTGGTACACAGTACGTGACGATAATCCGGAACGATGTTTCGGGACACCATCGACCACTTGGTCGATCGGCCCAGAATTAACCATGACGGGGCACATTATTAGTTACATCATCATCATCATCGTCAGTATCATGTTTCCTGCTCGTTACAATTTTGGTTAAGTGTGGCTCATAAATCGGTAGGATGAGAAACATGAATGAATGGACTTTTTGGGGTACGGTAGAACACTGATAGTTTGACATTTTTCGGATTTGAGTTCTTATGAAAGCTAACAAAATCGATTCATCAAATAGAATATTCAACTGCTCAAAATGCAACATTCTATTATTATAATTATTATTTATTATTGACACTTTACCATAATTTTGGCATTCGTGTCATGCAACATTCTGCCATCTTCAATTCATTTTTAAGATCTTTTAAAAGAACTATATTTTTTAGAGGATTTTTTTTGTATTTAAGTTGAAATGTAAATAAAGGCAGACTCGAATTTTCAACAAAAAATCTGAAATTGTTTATCTTTTTCCAAAAATAATTCAGGAGCAGAATTATTGTGCGTGTTTATTGCATACTTTGACATAAAAGCTATCATTTAATTTCGCATGATCTGTAAGTCACTGTCTGCAGCTTTTTATTTATATGGGTGTACCAAACCAATACAAAGAACCGATTGGACTGACATTTTTCATCAGGATTTTGATGTTACCGATTCTTTATAGACTTAGATCACTAAAAGAAGTTTTAAAAGGTTTTTTAATTTAAAAAAAAAAATAAATCAGAAAAAGGTGTCAAACTACCAGAGTTTCTCTGTCAAAATAAAAAAAAAAGGTCACGATACCCTCAAGCAGGTCAGCAAAGCTGGATAAGAGGCCAGTGGTTGTGGCCAGCACCGGGTAATAATTTATTAATAACGACAAATAAGCCAACTCATTAGCGTCCATAAAACACGGATTTAGGAGATGAGGCTGAGATTTTTCTTACGAGGGAGGACGATTTTACGTTTATGAGAGAAGCATCCTCGAAGGGATCCTCGTAAGATGCTTGAGGGCAGTATAAAAGGAGCAGCTCCCTGAAACAATAAAATTGCTCAGGTGGATTTGGTCAGCGTCGGACGGTCGTAAATATAAATTTTATCTTAACTTACAGGTAATCTGGGGCGGAGTTTTAGTGACCACCTCGGGCAATTGCAAGGAGCTTTTGTAGGTGTGTTTGGACATCATAAAAATCTACAAAACTGAAATTGCACAGTAAAATTTCCTGATTATATCGCATCTAAAAAAAATTGAAGATTTCCTTTTCAATAGAAGTTTAAGCAAAATTACATCCAAAATATGTAAGTTTTACATCTTGCAAAATTACACATTTTTTAGGTGTAAATTCTAGCAAGTAAAATGTAATGGAGTGGAAATTTTTAGTATGTTTCGCAATTCCTCCATCTGACCCAGTGCAACTTGTAGTTGAACCACACAAAAGGAAAAGTTTTCGCTCGTAACACGTTCTTGTGTGAAGTTCATCCGTTATGTACTGATCGTTCCCTGTAGGTTCCTGAAACTAGTGACTTTTTGAATTCAATAACGTGATAGTTACAAACATGTTTGAAAAAGTTTTCTATTCAAATCGATGACCTATTGTGGCTTGAATTCATTCAGCTTAAATGTCACATTTTCAAGCAGAACAAAGAATTGTTGGGAATTGAAGTAACGTCAAACTAAACATACTACTCAAAAGAAAGCCGACATGTAAGCTTAGTTAAACTGTTAAAATTTGAGGATAACAAATACTTTTTAATGAGTTTACACAATAATGAAAAAAAAGTACCCAAATCAAACTGCAATATCACACCGAACCCAAATCAATCATCTCGCGAGTAATTAATCACGGTTCGCCGAAAAAGGAAACCCCCAGTTGAAATGAAATTTTCGAACCAGTTTCCGAATATTGCATCAAAAATCTGCCAATACCAACACGCTACCAGGCAAAACCATCGTCAATGTTGCACAGCGTTTCACCCTCCGAACAGCCACCCACTCTGGTGCTGTTGTGCAGCTGTTGTGGTGGTTTTCTCGTGCAACATCTGCAGCAGCAGCAGCTTCCAGCGCGGGGGAGTTTATGAGTCAAAGATGCGGAATGTAAAGTTATAAATGGGAAAACTTGAAAGCGCACATCGCTCAGCTGCCAGCCACAGGCAGCATAAGCGCAGCAGTGCCATATACGATACGAGCTTTCATCGGGTGTTAATACCTAATAAGTAGCACAGAAGCACTATCCAATTTGGTGCGAATATGTTTGAGTTCAATCAGATTTGATTCACGTCAATAAAAAATCTAGAAAAAAACTGTTTGATCGGGATCAGAATTACAGAATCATCTACACAGCAAAAAAAAATCATGGTAATATTACATCTAGGAAGGGGTACATCTTTTATGTCAGAAAAAAATGTGTAATTTTACCTCTGGAAATGTGTAATAGCGTGGCTCACGGATATATGAAAAAGACAAAAGTGTTCAATTTCGAACGCCTCAACCGGAATTTTGTAGCAATATGGCCCCAAAACATAGCCTGAAATTTTGAGCGCATTTGGTTAAGGTTTAGAACTTCCACCATTGACCTGAAGTTATAAAGAAATTTCAATAAATTTAATTTATTTATTTTCAACTTTTTAACTCTTCTTCGAGTATTTTTTCCTATGCCCTATGATTTTTTCTCAAAGTAGTGGTTTCTTATAGGTTTCGATCCGAGGAACAACTTTGTAGAACATCACAAAGCGCTAGGAATTAATCCCGGAAAGATACAGGCAAATTTTTAGAGCACGTTAAAAAAAAATTCCTAGCTCCAAAAAATATCCTGTATCTTTTCAGGATCAATTCCTAGCGCTTTGCGATGTTCTACAAAGTTGTTCCCCGGATCAAAACCTATAAGAAACTTGAGAATAAGAAAATTTGATTGGGTTTTGGGAAACTTTATCTAAGAAGAGGTTAAAAGTGAAATTTCCCATAGTAAATCTTTAAAAGTTCCATACTAACTTTAGGTCAATGGTGGAAGTACTAAACCTTAACCAAATGCGCTCAAAGTTTCAGGCTATGTTCTGGGGCCATATTGCTACAAAAATCCGGTCGAGGCGTTTGGAATTGAACACTTTTGTCTTTTTCATATATCCGTGAGCCACGCTAATGTGTAACTTTACCACTTTTCTGGTGTAATGTCACTTTTTCAGTCTAAATTGAGGTAAAATTACATCATAAAAGAGGTAATATTCAACCTTCCAAAATTACAGCTTCCAAATTTACATTATTTTTTTCTGTGTACTTTGACTGTTCAACAGGTAAAAAGATAAATTTACAAAACATAAGTTACAAATTTTCTATTTTTTAAACACTAGGAAATGAATCTGAGCTCTTTACAAACCAAACATGTTTTGATTATCAATTTGATATTCATAATGTTTTTAAATAATTTCAGGAACGAAGACACCAAAACCAAGAAGTCGAAAGGACTTTGCGCATTTCAAAAAAGAATAAAATTAAGAATTTTGCTTGAAAAATACAAAGCTAAAAAAGTTGTAATCCAGCTGCGTGTCAAAGGCCTGGGTGTAAAATAAATATTTGATTGATTGATTGATTGATTTTTTATTCGGTAGGAAAAGCCACCAAAGCAGTAGCACCAAAAACCTACATCGTTTTAATACAATATACAATAAATTTTAGTGTTTACAGTTAACTTTTAAATATCCGGTCAAACTACATTGGTTTCCACCTGTGAAGGAGTTTGGTTGATCCTGGCAAGAGAAATCTGAAATGATATAAAAAAAGTGCATAGATTATGGCGATAAAGGCAAAATTATAGAATAAAGATAATTGTGTCGAAAAACTAACTTTTTAAACTGAGTTTTAGAAGGAAGCAAAAATGAAAAAAGAAAGAAAAAAAGAAAAAAAAAAGATTGGAAAACAAAATAATCTACTATGCAGCAAGAAAATCAAAGGATTTAAGGATATGTTCAATAACAGTGGGTTCATTCAAAAAAAAGAGCAATTTGTTTTTTAATATTGCATTATTTTATGCAATTTTATGTAATTTTACACCCTAAAATATGTAACCCATCAGTATGGGAAACCTACTTGACCGAAATGTCAAGCTCATATATGCGTTTATCCTTACAGCGTTTTATCGATCTGATGGCCGAGTGGGCTATGGCGCCAGTCCTCACTGTTGGTGCTGGGTTTGATTCCCGTCGGTTGCTACATTTTTTTTTTTTGTTTTTGCATAAAATGTACATGCAGTGTGTAATATTAAGTGTTTATTTTGACGAAGGTGATGTGCATGCTTTTGCATGCGATTTTACCATCGGATTTTTTGCTGTGTATGTCACCCCTAGAAAAAAATATTATAAATCGATATGACCCGTGGGAGATTCATATGTAGAAAGTTGTGTTTCACCTTCCTGATTAAGAATATGATCGATTCAAAATTCGGTGAAAATTGCGTATTTCTGAAAAAAACATGTTTTTCCATATAAAGCACCATGGGAGGAAGCGCATTGCGCCTTAAGTTTTTTTTTTTGTAAAAAAGGCTTATTATCTGTCATATTTCATAATGTTTTGCATTTCTTTTACCATTAAATAGTATAAACTTGCAAAAAAAAATATGTCTTATCCTATGTAAGAAAAAAAAATACAAAAAAAAAATTTCACCGATGGAACATTTTGAATCGAATATATTATTACTAAAGAAAGTGCAACACATTCTTTCTACGTATAAATCACCCATGGGTCATACCGTACCTTTCTGAGACTGTTATAAAACAAGCGAAAAGTGTATTAATGTTTATTTTAAACATCTGCTCCAATTTTGAGTAAAATTGGAAAAGAATTTCCAAGCCTCAAAAGAAGGTAAAACATTTACGAGAATTAACAGGGTGGCTACTCAAGTCGGGAAATCGGGAAAAAGTCGGGAATTCGCCAAAATCCTCAAAAAGTCGGGAAAAGTCGGGAATCCCAAACATACTCATTTGAAAATTATTTTCTAAGTCTTGAAAATTATTAAATTATTAATATTTTATACAATTTTCTATTAAAATTCACTCAATTCATCCTTGGTAACTTACATTAAATTTAAAGTTCCTTTCACTATTTGAATCTCTTTGAGAATGAAGCGGTTACACAGTAAAAAAAATCATTGTAAAATCGCAAAAGCATGCACATCACCTTTGTGAGCAAAAGCATGTAATATTGTATGAGAAAACGTGTACACAAAAAGCATGTAGAAAGAAGAAAAAGAAGAAAAAAAAATCAGGTCTGCTCACCCCAAAAATAACATCAATCTGGCGAGAGTCATATTCAGATTACCAAGTCCGGGCCCAACCCGTTCGACTATCTCACCGCTGTGAAAAAGTCTGATCAATGCCAATGTAGGTTTTCCGTACGTCGTATACTGTGTTAACTGCATACGATGTATGAGGAACCTACAGATCGGTGAAGATCCAACTATATCCCTGTTGAATTATCATAGAGATTAACTCTTTTTTGTACAAAATTTGAAGATATTAAAGAAGTGTTATTTATATGAAACTTTAAACGTCATAGAAATTCACTTTTCTATTTTATAAGATTTGAAGATTTTTAAAAGAAGGATATTGTTTACGTAAAATCATAGAATTCAAAGAGGGTCAAGCTTCTTTTCATAAGATTTAAATATTTGAAGACATTAAAAGAAGGCTTAATTTTTAAAAATGCTATGAAATTCACAGATTTTTTTCCCCTTTTTTTGCTAGCAAGATTTGAAACTTTTGAACGCATTATGAACATTAGAGTTAGTGAATTTTCACGATTTCGCGGACAGCGTGAAGTTCCTGAAATTTGAAGATTTCCATGAAATCCCGTGAAATTTATCATTTTTTTCAAATCAATTCCTTGAAATAGCAACACAATAAATATTTCATCCATAAAGACCTAGTTTACAATTGAAAAGCGTGGTAGAATTGTTAGCAAAACATAAATTATTTTTAAGAAATTTCAGATTTTTTTCTGAATCTTGTTAAATTTTTACGATACTTGATTATTAGGGTGGATGGCTCCCGTGTAAGTTAAACAAAAACCAAATTTTTTGTTTGCTGTTATGATTTTGAATACAATTTTGAAGATTCCATTACAGATTAAATTATTTTTGCCCATTGATTTCTAATTAAGTCTTTAAAAAGTGAGATGGAAACATTGAAAAATATTTTTACTGGGCAAAATATCGTAGAAAATTAAATTTATTTCAATTATTTTGGCTGGACAAGATAGATGAATCTTGCTTTAATATAAAATTCAGTTAAATGTAAAAAGATAAAACAGATGCAAACTTTCTTTTTGGAAATTAGGAACAGTTATCTTTGTGTCACATTCAAATTTAGTGATTTTCTTTTAGTTTATTGAAGAATAATTTATTATGAAGCAAAGAAAGTAGTTTCTGTAATCAAAAATAAGATTTTCAAAGTTATTTTGACATTTTCACACTCCGCGTTATTTTCGTGAAAATTGTTTTTTTTTTTTGTTCGAAATTATGGTCCCCGTGAAATTTGCAATTTTTGAGCGTGAAAAATCACTAAGCCTAATGATAATCATTTATATAATTTTAAAATTCAAAGATTTGATATTCCAAAAACTACTCTGGCGAATGGATTTCTGGGGTATGGCCGATTCTCGGGAATGAAATGTTGAAGAATGGGAGAGAACTACAATAAACTTAACCTCCCAACAAAACTAGAAAGTTCATATCTAGAGTTTTATTTGAAAAGGTCCTATAATCATAGAAAACCCCATAGCTTAGAGAACCTCTTGAAAATGCTACACGTTTTTCACGCATATACGACGCCATTCATATTGGCAAATTCCAGTAAACCTAAAACCGATTCCCGGCCACCCGGCTAACTTGACTGTTTTGATGAAACCCCGAGATGCTGCATGACAAAAACAATCCATTTTTCGTATGTGTATTAACATCGGTTCTAGCTCAAATTAATAGCTGGATTAAATGTAATTGCATTGTTAAAAGTGTCAGTTAGCCTCATATTAGTAGAGCTTTGTCTAACAAACCGATTTAAATGTGTTGAATTAAACGATGTTCAACCAGAAGCCCATTGATAATTTACCTCTCCGTCGGTAGTTTATTAAATCTCAAATTTTATCGTGTCCACCTACAGCGTTGAACAGCACCATCTACTGGCGGATAGCGCTACTGCGCAGCCATGCCTTCAAGTGCGGACTTCACAAACACAACCAACCGGTGTTGTTTTGTCTGCGTTTTATATGATAACTTCATCGAACGTCAGTCACTGCAGTAGCCGCCCAACCGTAAACATAAACATTTAATATTCAGTGTCGATTCCAATAATGGCAATTTAATGCATACATTCTGGAAGCAGCTGAACCGGATAGCTGCTGCTGGGTCGCTGATCACGCGCGTTAAAAGATAAGAACTTTGACTTTGTTTGCTCAGTTGTACCAACACATTATTCATTCATGGCGATGAAAGTATGCCAAAGAAGCAACAGCAGCAGTAGCAGTGGCGCCCGTAGCCATATCGACTGGTGATCTCACTCTGTGCCGTCCACCCAGCTCCACCGGCTAGATAAAATCCGCAATCTCGACTAATGGTTCGAGGTTTTATCACCTGCGTGATATCATAAAAGTCTGCGGCTTACGCGATAAGCGGGCAGCGGCGAAACGTTGGACCTCAGTTCGGCAAGATAATCAGAACGGGTTCGACAACGATTTGACTGCCGTCCAGGTTGGAAGTATGGTAGTGTCGATAAACTTGTTCCTTGGCAAACGAAAGTTGGTGTTGACGGCGGCTACCCTGGTGGCCTTGGTCTACATTCTGTACTCGATCGACTATCACACGTACAACGAAAACTGCTTCGCGCGAGAGTTCTCCGAACCTCAGCGAACGCTCGAAGATGTCCAGAGGGCGCACAAGCAGCCTCACCGCGGGCGGAACATCTTTTTCCATGAAACATCCTGTTCGGCGGACGGAGTCGTCAAGCTGAACGCTCGCCAGGCTTGTGCCATCGAGTCGGCGGCCCGCATGAACCCCAACTGGAACGCGTTCGTCCTGTTCGCCGCTCCGGTGGGGTTCCGGAACAAATCGGCACTTCCGCTGCTCGATGCACTGCTAGCGTATCCTAACGTGAACCTGCGGTTCGTGAACCTCTCGACGTACGCCGAGGACACTCCGCTCGACGCCTGGATGCAAAGTGGGGAGATATTCCGCTCGCGGTACATGAACTCCCACCTGTCGGACATAATGCGCTATCTGACGCTGTTCAAGTACGGTGGGACGTACCTGGATCTGGACGTGGTGGTGCTCAAGTCGTTTGACACGCTCGAACCGAACTATGCCGGGGCGGAATCGCCGCGCTGGGTGGCGGCCGGAGTGATGAATTTTGAACCCGACGGCCACGGGCACGAGCTGGCGGAGATGTGTGTGAGGTAGGTGGTGGGGGTTTATCTGTTTGATTTTGAAATGTCATTAAGCAAATCTATCGTAAGGAGCATCCGCGATAATTGGCGGTGTAACCGCAGTTTGCACACTTTACTCGCTAACTACAAAGTGGAAAATATTCGAAATTAGGAATAACTCAAATCATAACCATTTCCAGAGACTTGCTGATCAACTTCAACGGCCAGGACTGGGGAAACAACGGCCCGGGCGTGATAACCCGCGTCCTGAAGCAAATCTGCGCCACCAAGTCTCCCCTGATGATGACCCGGGAACGGTGCCGGTTCTTCACCGTATATCCACCGGAAGCGTTCTACGCGATAAACTTTGACGACTACAAGCAGTTTTTCGAGGAACGCTGGCTGGATCAGGCGATGGCCACCGTCAACCGGTCCGTGGTGGTCCATGTGTGGAACAAGTTCAGCAAGGACCACAAGGTGCGGGTGGGCTCAAGGGTACTGTACGGGGTGCTGGCAGAACAGTACTGTCCGCGGGTTTATCGAGCAAGTGGAGAGTTTTTCTAGAAAGTGTGTGCACGTGAGATCCCAAAGTGTTAAGTTTGTATGTGTGCTATACTTATATATTTTACTCGAATGACCAACTCTAGAACCTGTAGGAGCGTAGATTTGAAATTTACGTTAAACCAGGCATCACGTAAATCTCTCGAAATAAGAATAAACCTAAACGGTTTACAAACATGACAACAAGTAAACAGCTCGAAAATAGTTTGCATTTTTAGTAGAAGACATTAAGCTGCTAAAACAACTTTGCAATCGAAATAGTAAGTAGGTGCATTAACCCTTCCTCTTACACGCACAGAGAAGAACAAATTTCAGGACACACAGGTGCTTGAGGATCATCCATAAACAACGTGATTCTGCAAAAAGTCAGATCAATTTGGATATGCATGGTCCTCGTTACAAAAATATTTGAAAAATCATTGCTGATCGATTCTACCAAATTAAAAAAAAAAAACCTTGAAAGTTTACAAAATTAGTTTGTATCAAAATTGCGTAAGATAATCAAAGGTATTGGATTTACATAATTTCTTTAGTATATTGCACGAAAAAAAATGAACATCACTCAACGCCAAAGTACATCGTTAAAATCATCACAAAGCCTTATTTATCTCGAAAACCTTGACAAGGATTTCCTAATTCTTCTTCATCAAAAAAACATTCCATGTCAGTATGGCTCTATCATGAAAATTAAATTGTAATTGCAGACGAACTTCACGATATATTTTATTTTAGAATAATCACTTTTATTCCCATCCATATCCAAGAGAGAATGATAATCTGTAAAATGATTGATTAATTCCGACTCGAAAAGCTCGCAAAACTTTGAAATACTTGTCTTTATTAAGCAAACATAAACCAATAATTCGTCTGCATGTCTGTGCTTCCTATCTAATTAAGAAATTTTTGCTAGAGTAAACAAAAACTCGCTAGCTTTTCCCCAACCAAACTACTTCTTTTCTGCTGTGATCAGATTAATTCAAAAGTATGGCGTAAAGTGTAAGAACAACGAAACAATTCGAACAAAATTATCAACCATAAATTACTCAACGTGGACAGGAAGAGGCTTGAATAACAATTGAGTATAGCTTAAGTTAGGTACACCATGATGATATGCTAAATGTAGTTTTAGTTATTGTGAAAACATAGTTTTTACAGTGCAACTTGTTCTCGAACATTCAGTATGACCAACATGATTGGAAATTCTTACAAAAATAAACAAAAGTTCATTGATTTTCAAAACATCGCTCATAAGTTATGAGTCATAACTAGTTCAAGCAATACAGTGACTTATTCCGCCAGTAAAATGTAACAAAGCATTTGGTTGATGGTTCCAAATTGTATTGAATAATATGTTTTCATGAAATAAAATTTGTTTGTTTTGAAATCTTTATGGTTACACTGAATCCGAACGTCCCCTGACACATAAAAGCATGGACACGGGTCCCCCACAGACCGTTATTATGAAAAAAAAATTTCCACCCAAACCAATGATTGGACATGGTTCCTGGGACCATTCTGCACCTCTGGGCCGAGTTTCAAAATATTTGCCGGCAGAAATTTTGAATACGGTCAGTTTTAGTGTTTTGAGTAGAAATTAAGGGGAAATCGCATGTCAAATGCGTAGGAAAAGATCAAAGTTTCAATGTTTTAACTCCGAAACATTACTGGTCATGGTTTTAAATTGTACTAACATGTAGCAGAATGATATAAAAACGATTTACAGCACTGACTTAGCCGGATTAAGCTTAAGTCAAGTGACTTAAGTTATCATTTACAAGTTTATACCTTAATATTGAAAAAAAAAACTCCTACATTAAGGAATTTTCAGTCAAAGAAAACTAGATTGCACAAAAATAACTTAAAATGGGGTGACTTTGAGCCAAGGGGTGACATTGTACCAAATTTTACGATTTTATAATAGTCAGATAGCTTACCAACAAGCTCGATAAGCTTGAATTGCAAAGTATAATCGTAGCAAATATTGTTATTAGATTTTGTTGTCCTCTGCCATAAAAAGTTCAATAAGAACGAAAAACAAAAATAAAACAATAGATAAAGCTTTAGTTTCATAAAGCCTTACCGCTTGATCCCAACAAGAGTTTAGGACACAAGTCACATTGAAAACTTACATCGCCTGTACGTATTTGACTATACTGGGTTCGGTGGTGGAGTGTTAAACGTGGTTGCCTCTCACCCTTGTTGGGCTGGTATTGTTTGTAGAGCGAACAATTTGATTTGATTTGATATTTAACTGTACTATTTCCATGTTTTCATAAGATATGCCAAGCTTGTTATAAGATTGATTGTGTTTTCACATTGGGCAGAAGTAGGTTTTGTTTTGATTAATACATTATTAGTGAGCGATCTTGATGATGTGAATTCTAACTATGAGTTACTTTTATCAATTATAAAATGTTATTTTTACTTTATGACGATAACTGCAATGTTGGAAATAATTGGTTGGTTTGAAATATTAATCTTGTGGGAAGTTGTGTCATATAACTTTTGCTAAATATTATCATTACACAGGACAACAAAAATATATGAGCTAAATGATAGCTGAAGTACTCTCTCTCTCTCTCTTTCTCTCTTTTTTTTGTTCTAATTGCAATGTCAAAAAATTGGCACGTACAAAAATTTGTTGCCCTAATATTTTGATTGTTTTTTTGGATTTCAGTAGGAATTTATTCAAGACTGTAAATTGTGAGCATCATTTTCAAATTTGGAGGATTCCAGGGGATTGTAAATTTATTTTAATTAATTTAACTTTAAATCAACTGGCTTTATTTAAACAGATTAAGCAGATTTGCGTAGCAATATCATCAAATTGCTTTGTGGGAGCATAAATAGACCAAATTAATCCGTCTACAAATATATAAATTAACATAATATTCAAGCTTACAAAGCAATCTTTATGCCTTTGGTGGTACAATGTCACCCCTTGGCTCAAAGTCACCTTATTTTAAGTTATTTTTGTGCAATCTAGTTTTCTTTGACTGAAAATTCCTTGATGTAGGAGTTTTTTTTTCAATATTAAGGTATAAACTTGTAAATAATATACTACAGTCACTTGACTTAGGCTTAATCCGGCTAAGTCAGTGCTGTAAATCGTTTTTATATCATTCTGCTACATGTTAGTACAATTTAAAAACATGACCAGTAATGTTTCGGAGTTAAAACATTGAAACTTTGATCATTTCTTACGCATTTCACATGTGATTTCTCCTTAATTTCTACTCAAAACACTGAAACTGACCGTATTCGAAATTTCTGCCGGCAAATATTTTGAAACTCGGCCCAGAGGTGCAGAATGGTCCCAGGAACCATGTCCAATCATTGGTTTGGGTGGAAATTTTTTTTTCATAATAACGGTCTGTGGGGGACCCGTGATGGAACAAACAAAAACTACCCAAGCAATAAAACAACCCCTCGCGAAGTACGCAGCCCAAACCACCCCCTCAAATCCACTCTCCCAAGTTGCCATGGCAACCACGTGTTTTGTTTATTCCAACGTCGAAATTCGAAACCAAATGAAAAATTTTCCACCATCAGCTTCCATCGTCCCGTGAAAATGTCCCAAAACGGCCACTCCGGCGAGGTTCCGGATGAGCCCGGAACCCACCAGACCAATTCCGCCCAGCTGTTGGAGAGTTTGATTGCGCGTCACGGGAAACCCGTGAAGGAGAACCGGTGGGATCGCATCCGGCGGAAGCACCTGAACAACATCACCGTGACGTCGAAAACGGTGAAACGGTTCTTCAACATGGATTTCGTCGACGAGGGCCAGCTGCGGATGCTGAACGGAGCGGGGGAGCAGAAGCAGACGCTGAATCCGGTGCTCGTGATGGATATCAGGTAATTGAGGGTGGTTTCTCAGTGTCTTGCGAACCTTCGTGGTGAACGGACACTAGAGCTGCGGTATTTTTTACTACCTAAGCTCAGAGTTATTTCAAACAAAATTCACAGTCTTTTTAAAGACTACCTGAGTTATTTTCCAAAATTCTAAACAGTCTTTTCAAGACTAACCCCACCTGAAATTTTGTTGTATTTTACAAACGAAGCCATCTTTTTAAGAGAACTTTGATTGCAAAATGCGTCAAAACAAAGGTAAACGCAAATCTTCTGAAGATTTGGTCGTTACGTCGGTGAAGCGTTTGAACGCCAAACCGGCTAACGGAAACAGAAAAAGAAAACAGCCTCTTCTGAGGTCTGATTCTGATTCTGAAAGTGAGGTCAATCCTCCAATTCCATTGGCAAACAGTTTCGGTGTTTTATCCGAAACTGTTGACAAGGATCCTTCTCCTCGTACTGAGCCTTCTGCCGTCGAGAAACGAGTAAAGGCTCCGCCAATTGTAGTGACTTCCGTCTCCGATTTGGCCAGCTTTCGAACGCAACTGAAGAATTGCAAGGAAACTTGCAATTTGAAGGTTTCGTTCCAGCTTGGTAGAAGAGGAGAATGTCGCTTGTTGACGGAATCTTTACAAGATCACCAAACTTTTGTTGGTTATTTGAAAAACCACAAACACAATTTTTACACGTATGAGACCAAGAATGCTCGTCCATTCAAGGCGGTCCTGAAAGGTCTCTCCAACGACTTGTCGGTGGATGAGATCAAAAACGAACTTAAGGTGTTACTTGGCTTTGCCCCATCCCAAGTAATACCAATGAAGAAAAAATCAAACGGGAATATTTCTCGCTTTGGTTTGACTTCACAATTTTATCTGATTCATTTCAATAGAAATGAAATCAACAATTTGAAACTTTTGGACAAAGTTCAGTTTTTGTTCCATGTACGGGTAAAGTGGGAGCATTTTAAGAAACATGGCGGTAATGGCCAGAATCTGACCCAGTGCCGGCGTTGCCAGGCATTCGGTCACGGTACTGATCATTGCGCCATGGTTCCAAAATGCATGGTTTGCGGGGATTCTTCTCACGACAAGGACAATTGTCCCGTGAAAGAAGTCACCCAATTTAAATGTGCAAATTGTGGTGGAAATCACAAATCAAATTTCTGGGATTGCCCCATCAGAAAAAAGGTTTTGGATTCTCGTGCTAAGCATCAGCCGAAATCCAAACCGAAATTTTCTCAAAGTCAGGTTGTACCTGCATCTTTAAATCAAACGTTCGTGCTGTCTCACTCGAACAATGCTAGAAATACCCCTACCGTGGAAAAGTTAGGTAACACTAATGGTATTTCTTATGCCAACGTCGTTTCGGGTTCGGGTTCATCCACGAATTTTGAATCCTCTACCAAGCTTCCTGAAATTGGGCAGGTACCTCAAATTTCATTTGAAAATGTTACTGCTGGCAACGCTTTGGGATCTTCTGATCTCGGCGATGTTACGTTTGAAAAAATGACTTTTTTGCAAAACTCACTGTTTGGTTTGATTCAAACAATGAGTAATGCTACATCCATGATGGAAGCTATCCAGATTGGATTAAAATTTGCGAATGATGTTGTTCTTACCCTGAAGTTTAATCATGGATCTAAGTAATTCCATCAATATTATGAATTTTAATGCTCGCTCTTTAAAAGCGAAAGAAAATGAATTTTTCAACTTTTTACGAGTTCATAACGTGCATGTTGCTGTTATAACCGAAACATTTTTAAAAACTGGCACTTATTTGAAAAGTGATCCAGATTATAAAGTTATAACCAATAACAGAATGAATCGAAATGGCGGTGGAGTTGCAATAGTTATCCACCGTAGTATGACTTATAGCACGTTACGTGACTTTAAGTTAAAAGTTATTGAAAGTTTGGGCATTGAACTTGAAACTTCTTTTGGGAAAATTATGATTGCAGCTGCATATTTGCCTTTCCAATGCACTGGGGAAAATAAAAATTATTTCAAAGGGGATTTGAATAAACTTACTCGGCATAGATCTCGATTTTTGATCATCGGTGATTTTAATGCCAAACACCAATCTTGGAATAATTCAAAAGTAAATTCCAATGGTAAAATTCTATTCAGAGATTGCACTTCTGGTCTTTATTCGGTTTTATACCCGAATGGGCCAACTTGCTTTTCTTCTGTCAGAAATCCATCGACAATTGATTTGGTTTTGACAAATCAAAGTCAGTATTGTGGTCCTTTAGTGACTCATGCTGATTTTGATTCTGATCACCTTCCAGTAACTTTTTCACTTTCTCATGAAGCAGTTACCAGACCCAATAGTTCTGTGTTTAATTACCACAAAGCTAATTGGGACAGGTATCATCATCATATTGAGAATAATTTAAATCATGATTTTGTTTTAGAAACCAAAGCTGATATTGATTCAGCCTTGGAATCTTTAACTAATGCAATTTTGGATGCTAGGAATATTGCTATTCCTAAAGTCCAAGTCAAATTTGATTCTCCCATTATTGATGACGATCTTCAGCTTTTGATTCGTCTGAAAAATGTTCGCCGAAGACAGTATCAACGTTCTCGTGATCCTGCACTGAAGCGAATTCAAAAACATTTACAAAAGGTTATTGACCACAGATTCACTCTCCTGCGAAATGAAAAGTTCGCAAGAGATGTCGAACAAATTAAACCTTATTCCAAACCTTTTTGGAAACTTTCAAAGGTTCTTAAGAAACCTCAAAAACCAATCCCTTCTTATAAAGATGGTGATAATATTCTGTTAACTAATGGGGAGAAAGCTCAAAAACTTGCTCAGCAGTTTGAGAGTGCTCATAATTTCAACTTAAATGTTTTGAGTCCTATTGAAGATCAAATTTCAATAGAATTTCAGAATATTGTTGATCAAGAATTTTCACCAGATGAAGTTTTTAATACGGATCTGAATGAAATAAAATCTATTATCAAAAAATTTAAAAATATGAAAGCCCCTGGTGAGGATGGCATTTTTTACATTTTAATTAAAAAATTACCTGAAGCAACTTTAAGTAGCTTGGTCAAAATTTGCAACAAATGTTTTGATTTGGCATATTTTCCCAGTAGTTGGAAAAATGCCAAAGTAGTTCCGATTTTGAAACCGGATAAAAATCCTGCTGAAGCCTCAAGCTATCGGCCCATTAGTTTGCTTTCATCTATTAGTAAATTATTCGAAAGAATAATTCTGAATAGAATGATGACGCACATTAATGAAAATTCAATTTTCGCTGATGAGCAGTTTGGATTTCGCCTTGGGCATTCAACTACTCATCAGTTGTTGAGAGTTTCAAATTTGATTCGGAGCAACAAATCTGAGGGCTATTCTACTGGCGCTGCTCTTCTAGACATAGAAAAAGCATTTGACAGTGTTTGGCATAAAGGTTTGATTGCGAAATTAAAAAGGTTTAATTTTCCGATTTATATCGTGAAAATTATTCAAAATTATTTGACGGATCGTACTCTGCAGGTATGTTATCAGAACAGCAAATCTGATCAACTACCTGTACGTGCCGGCGTCCCTCAAGGAAGCATTTTGGGTCCAATTTTATACAATATTTTTACTTCTGACTTGCCTGATTTGCCCCCAGGATGTCAGAAATCACTTTTTGCTGATGATACAAGCATCTCCGCCAAAGGTAGAAGCCTTCGTGTCATCACAAGAAGATTACAAAAAAGCTTGGATATTTTCAATTCTTATTTGAAAGAATGGAAAATTACTCCAAATGCTGCAAAAACTCAACTTATTATTTTCCCTCACAAACCAAGGGCTGATTTTCTTAAACCAAAAAGTCATCACATTATAAAGATGAATGAGGTAAATTTAAAGTGGGAGGATAAAGTGAAATATCTTGGACTTGCTTTTGACAAAAACCTTACTTACAAGGATCACATTGAAAGTATCCAGGTTAAATGCAACAAATATATTAAATGTTTGTATCCACTTATAAACAGAAATTCTAGACTTTGTCTCAAGAATAAACTGTTAATTTATAAACAAATTTTCAGACCTGCCATGCTTTATGCTGTGCCGATCTGGACAAGCTGTTGCTTAACCAGGAAGAAAAAACTTCAGAGGATTCAGAACAAAATTCTGAAAATGATTCTGAAACTTCCTCCCTGGTTCAGCACCAGTGAACTTCATCAATTAGCCGAAGTTGACACTTTGGATGTTATGTCCAATAAGATAATTGATGCATTTCGACAAAAATCATTGCAGTCTTCAGCTGCATTGATCCGCTCTTTATATAGTTTATAAGTTAGTTTTAAGGTATCCCTTTTCCCTTTTGTACATGTAGGACCTCCTACATTTGAAATCACTGAATAGCGAAAGCTACAATATTTCATGAATAAATGAAAGTTGCTAGTATTTAAAATTGAGGTGAAAAGTCATCGATTGTGATTGGACACTCAATAATATTTTAACTGAATGAATGTACATGGAAGAGAAAATCAAAATAAATATAAATTAAAAAAAAAAAAAAAAAAAAAGAGGGTGGTTTCTATTTATCCAAACAAAAAACGTCTTTTATGGCACGTAGTTTGTTCTAGAAATACTTCCCTCTCTCTAACTCCCTTTTTTTTAAACACGCTAGGTACAGTCCAGACTCGATTATCCTAAGGACTTGGAAAAATTTCACTGAGGGCAATCGAGTCTGGACTGTACATGATACACTGAAACCCCGATGGTTTGACACCAACTGTTGTCAAACAAACGGGGTCACTTTTTAGTTTGACACCTTCTTTACACAGCGCTCACACTTACCTACTACCAAACGTTTTGTTTGATGGTATGTGTGAGTCCCGTGTAAAAAGCAACAGTTCGTTCGTCTTTTTAGTTTGACTTAGTAAAAAAGTCTCAAACGCAAAAGTGACCAACCACCACCACCACCAAAAAATTGTAAAATAAAAAGTGACATTCTCCAAAATTTCTGGATTTACTTCCCTTTTACATGATGGCAAGGAAAAATAGTCAAAAATCACTGACCTTTTGCTTGCCGGTCTTAACTCCAAGGAGATCTTGGATGACCCGAAAAATCTTTATAAGTTGTTACATCAATGTACTGTAACTTTCCATACTCACTGAAGCAGTCTGGGTAGGATCCGCTTTCAAAATATTGAAGTTTCGACTTCACAGTAAAAAAATCATGGTAATATTACATCTGGGAAGGGTAACATCTTTTATGGCAGAAAAAAATTGAAATTTTACCACTGAAAATGTGTAATTTTACCTCTTTCCGGGGGTAATGTCACTTTTTCAGCCTAAATCGAGGTAAAATTACATTATTTCATTTCATTTCATTTTATTAGGTTGCTTTAACAATTACATTGGTGCAGTTGTTATTCTGAGCTGAGATATGGACTACCTTTCAACAGCTGATTTGTTCAAAATGGGGAGAGAGTTTACTGGTACTAAGGAGAACGAGTTAGACAGAGAAGGAAAAAAATTGCAAAAATAACCTTCGAAATACAAATTACATTATAAAAGAGGTAATATTCAACCTTTTTATTCCTTGGTTGGCCCACCTCTTACCCATACACAGTTTTTGTAGTATGAAAAATTTCGATAATTTTTCGTTCGTGTTGAGAGAGTGTCCTGTAATCTTACTCCACTTCCGTTTATGCTCATCCATATCTCTCTTGTCTCGTCTCAAGGCGCTCTTACAAATTCTATCAGCAATTCTCTCAGATTTCGGCCATTCGTTTTTTTTTTTTTATTTTTTAATCCGGCTGAAAATTTTTTGGTGCCTTCGGTATGCCCAAATAACCCATTTTTCATCATAAGTTTGTCCATATTATTTTCCATACAATTTTGGAAGCTGTCCATACAAAAATGATATATGAAAATTCAAAAATCTGTATCTTTTGAAGAAATTTTTTGATCGATTTGGTGTCTTCGGCAAAGTTGTAGGTTTGGATACACGGATAAAAAATGATACAAGGTAAAACAAAATTGTGATTTTTTATTTAGCATTTTAACACTAAAACTTGATTTACAAAAAAAAAAACACTATTTTTAATTTTTTTGATATGTTTTAGAGGTTATAAAATACCAACTTTTCAGAAATTTCCAGGTTGTGCAAAAAATCTTTGTAAAATCGATGTAAAATCAAATTTGCAATCAAAAAGTACTTTAGTGAAATTTGGAAAAAATGGGCACCGTTTTCAAGTTTACGCCATTTTTAGGTAACTTTTTTTAAAATAGTAGAAGTTTTTTCTTTTTTTAAAATTAGTGCACATGTTTGCCCACCTTTGAAAACATATTTTTGAAAAGCTGAGAAAATTCTCTATATTTTGCCTTTTTCAAACTTTATTGATACGGCCCTTAGTTGCTGAGATATTGCCATGCAAAGGTTAAAAAACAGGAAAATTGATGTTTTCTAAGTCTCACCACAAAACCCTCCATTTTCTAACATCGATATTTCAGCAACTTATGGTCCGATTTACTATGTTAAAATATAAAACAATCGTGAAATTTTCCGATCTTTTCGAAAACAATATTTTCAAAAAATTAAAATCAAGACAAACATTTCAAAAGGGTTAAACATTCAATACTACGCCCTTTTGAAATGTTAGTACTTTTTGATTGCAAATTCAATTTTACATCAAAAAATGAAGTTGAAAAATTTTTGCGACCAATATTTCGATTTTTTTGAAAAAATCAGTATTGGTTAAAAAAATCATAACTCGGTCAAAGATTTTTGCACAACCTGGAAATTTTTGAACAGTTGGCCTAAAACATTTCAAAATAAAATCAAAATAATGTTTTTTTGCAAATCAAGTTTTAGTGACAAAAAATAAAATTAAAAATCACCATTTTTTCCCCCTATATCATTTTTTTTCAGTGTGTACAATTTTGTCGAAGACACCAAATCGATCAAAAAATTTCTTCAAAAGATACAGATTTTTGAATTTTCATGCATCATATTTGTATGGACAGCTACAAAATTTGTATGGAAAATTATATGGGCAGACTAATAATGCAAAATGGCTTCTTTGGGCATACCGAAGGCACCAAAAAAGATTCAGCCTGATTTAAAAAATACAAAAATTAAAATTAAAAAAACAGACCGATTTCGTAGAGAATTGCTCCTATTATGGAGAGTCTTTTATCACTCAGATTACATCAAATTTAGGGTATTGGAACCATTTGCTATTCCACACGCATAATTACACCTTCCAAATTTACACAATTTTTTACTGTGTTGTTTCTAAGGTAAGCCTCCTGCTCAAACGGTTCAATGGGTTTACAACGAAAGAAGTCTTGTTTTAATCATGCTAAGGGAGCGTTCTTTTATTACGTAACGCAGTTGAATTAGATCTATTAGTTCGAAAGCTCTGAGTAAAAATAATACAGTTCAGACTCGGTTATCCAAAGGCCTTAGAAAAAAATTAAAAAACACGAACCTTCGGACAATCGAACTTCTGATAATCGGAACTTCGGATAATCGAGTCTGGACTGCAGAAATTTTTTAGAAGATCGTCAAAAAAGAGGGCGGTGCCGAAAAAAGAAATGTTCAATCGCGCTTATGATAAAGTGTTGGCAACATCTAATTGCAACAACCTGATAAAACACGTTATAACGAGTTGAAATTTGTTCAAGTTTCAACACGATCCAACATGTTTCAAGAGGTCGTTTCGAGCTAGTATGTAACACATGGGCGAAAGAACTTCATCCATTCGTCGCCAACCAAGTCGTACAGATAATTTGTTTGGTGTTTATATTCAAATCTCGTACAATCGCAGAAACCAATTTAAAATCGTCATATTTCGTTCTTGCCCACCATCTTGAAGATAGCCTTACTGAGGTTTCAATCGCAAAAGATAGCGATATTCGTCATTCTTACGCCGGCAGTCAAGTCACGCAGTTCGCGAATTTTGTAAATTTTTGTTTTTTGGTTGAACCCGAATAAAATTCCAAGCTATAATGAACTCAACCCATTCGACATCACTTGCGAAAGAATGTTTGGACTTTTACAAGGAAATAATAATTGAGATTGCCGATCTGATACGACGGAACAAAATCGTTCAAGCGGTCCAGGAGTTTAGCCAACTTCCCAGAGAGAAACAAATAAGCGTTCTGAGTTCCGTGATTTGTAATCTACTTAGCGAAGGACTAACGGTGGTGACAAACTTGCTATCTTTTCTGCGAAAGTACAGCGCCAAGTACTATTGCGTGGAACTGCTTTTTGCGGGTCTCGATAAGCTGACCGATCTGCTGGAGGCTCATGTTGAAAAAGTTCCTGTAATAGTTGGATGCGCGCTGCTTGCGTACACCGTATTGAACGACGTGCTCCAATTTCTCCGGGACTTTTCATTGGATTTGCTGATTAAAAAGGTGCTGCCTTTGATGTTTTGAATAAAAGAATCTACTCTTATTATAAAAATTGTCTTATCATTTATTGAGAAATAAATTACATAACAATACATTTATGAAACTCATGATTCCGTAGACACGAAATGATCAAGCGCAAACCGAAATCATCCGGCGGTACAAAACCCCCCTTAGACCCGGTCCGTGCCTACCAGCAGGAAACCCTGGAACAGCACAACCGCACCATCGAGACGACCCTGTTTGAGAACGAGCTGAACAAGTTCCGCAAGGAAATCACACGCAACGGCAAGCGGAACCAGGTGAGCGAGCAGAAGAAGAGCTTCCTGTTTATCGACCTGCCCAAGATCGACAACAGCTTCATCTACGATAGCCTGGAGGAGTGCGAGAAGTTTACGAACGATTTCTACGAGAGTGCTATCCGTGGGACGGATAACTACATCGAGGAGGTGCGGCAGGAGCAGCTGATCATGTACAAGGAGCCGGCTACGATCGAGGAGATTCGGGAGGAACCGGTGGAGAGCAAGACTAACGGGGAAGGTTCGAGCGATGATGAGGAGAACAAGATTGTGCGCTTTGGGGATACCCAGGTGATTACGTATCCGGCGGAGGAGTCGTCGTTCTCGCTGGACGGTTCCGAGTACGATTTTGACGATAATGAGCTGTTTCTGGAGTCGCTGGACTCGGACTTGGACGAGTTTGATGAGACGGAGTTTTTGTCGACGGAGAGTCCCTCGGAGGGTCAGGATGGGCGAGGTACGAACGCGTATCATACGGATTCCAGTGACGATGGGTTTAACGTGACGCGTATTGAGGACTCGGGTGGGTCTTCCAAGGATGACAGTACCGACTTTGGGAGGGAGAAGTTGACCTACAACTATGACGACTATCCGGAGGTGCTTGAGGAACCGTTTCCGTCGCTGGATGAAGGGGATTTGATCACGGTGAACCGTTGCAAGATGGGAAAGAAAGACTACAGCAAGCTTCGTGTGACGAACTACAAGGCTGAGGACGGGAAGGAGGTCGATGATAAAGCGGAGATTTCTGAAGAGTCCCGCAAGGTCATTAGTGCAGCGTTGAAGGAGGGCTTCATGCAGAACTACGACAAAGCATTGCTCAAGCAGTTCTTCTTCAAGTGGCTTCAGTTTACGATCTTGGAGAAGATTTCCAAAGGTGCCGGGGTGATTTCAACGCGCGAGCAGAAGCTCAAACGCATCAACGACTTTATCAACAACATTCGAGCAAACAAGAAGAAAACGGTGAAGCCACCAAGCATTGCACAGGTTGCGAGTGCTCGGAAGGACTACGAGCATCGTCTGAAGGTTCAGCAGGACATCATCGAGCTGCAGAAGCTGAAGCTGGAACGTCAGGAACGCATCATAACCGAGCTGAAACTGTCCAAGTTCTCGGAAGCGGCCAAGATATCCAAGATGGAGATTCAAAGCGAGCTCCACAAGGCCATGCGCACCGGCCACGTGCGTCTGCGGGCCAAAGCCAAGTGTATCCAGATCGTCGGAAACATGAAGAACGACACCAGCGAAGAGGATGAAATGCGCAAACTGCAAGCCCAGGGGCTGATGATCCCCAAGTTCCTCGCAAAGATGCAACAACGCGCTTTCGAACGTAGCCAGCGCCACCAGGAGGCCAAGGAGCGCCGCCTCCGGATGGAGAAGGAGCGCGAGGAGAACAAAGTGGCCGCCGAAGAGGCGAAACGTCTCGAGGACGAGGAAGACCGCAAGAAGCGCTACCGCGAGATGCGCGAGAAGCGCAAGATCGAGAAGCTGCAGAAGATCATCCGCGAGCAGGAACGCCAGGCGTGGATCGCCAACAACCAGATCGCCAAGGAGTTCCGGCTGCTCAAGCTGAAGCGGTTCGCCATACTGGCGTTCAAGCTGCTGCTCGGCATCCGGCGGGACAACGAGCGGCGCGCGTTGGCCGCCCGCAAGCGGTACTACAAGCGGAAGTACTTCCGCCGCTGGTGGGGCCTCACGAACTCGGTTTGGGAGGGCAAGAAGCAGCGCGCGGACGAGCTGGCCAACGCGAAGGTCATGCGGCTCGGGATGAACGCGTGGAAGGAGGTGGGTTTTTGGACGGTTGTCACGTTTGTGAAGAATGTAATGTTATTGTTTTGTTGTTTACTTTTGACAGTTCTGCCACGAGCAGCGCAAAAAGATGCAGGTCGCCATGGACTGGTGGGAGGTGCGTCAAACGGAGAAGGTCATTTCGGTGTGGGTTGGACGCACGAAGCAGTCGCTGCTGATTCTGCAGGGCAAGATGTCGCACGCGTCCGCGCACTATGAGTGGTAAGTTGTTTCTAAGGCCCTGTTGGATGTTCCGACGAGAGGACATTTGCAGGAACCATACGAATTTGGGCAATATGGGTATCAAACTTCATGGTTTTTTATTCCAAGTAAGAAAATTGATAGTTTGACTGGATTGGCCATAACCCGGAATGACCAGATGCCCTCTGGGATGTTCCGACGAGAGGACATTTGCCAAAATCTTACAAGTTTGAGCAAAATTCAAGGATTTTTATGCCAAGTAAGAAAATTGATAGTTTGACTGCACTGACCACAATCCGGAATGGCCAGATGCCCTCTGGGATGTTCCAACGAGGGGACTTTTGCTAGAACCGTATGAGATTGAGCAAAATGGGTATCAAACTTCATGGTTTTTTATGCCAAGTAAGAGAATTTATATTTTGACTGGATTAGTCACAAATCGGAAGGTCCAGAAGCCTTGTAGGATGTTCCGACGAGCGGACATTTGCTGGAATCATGGGTATTTTTGCAATATGGGTATCAAACTTCATGGTTTTGAATTCCTAGTATGAAAATGCCCTCGGATGTTCCATCGTGGAGACATTTGATAAAACTGAACCTTTTTTTCAATTTTCTTTCCCACAGGCAACTCAAGTGGAAGGTGTTTGAGCGCTGGCAGCGCCTCCACATCATACTGAAGATTGAGAAAGAGACTGAGCAGCGGCGCCAGCGGTGGCGCATGAAGATCTGGGAGCTGCTGCCCGACTACAAACCGATCGAGGAGGAGATTTAAGCATTAACCCTAGATACCAGCAACACCGTCAGCAATATTATTGTGCAACACTTGATATAAGCTAAAGTCTGATTTTTTCAATTTTTCTTCCAGAATTTTCAACCTGTAGTAGCGACTTTGTAGTAGAATCGTTTTTTCGAAGAAAATAAAATTTGGAAACTCAAAAAAGGCTGTGATATTCTTGTTGAAGGGAATTCCACCTAATTTTGGAGTGTTGATAATAATCACTTAAATTAATATCAATGTTTATTGGCTATTTCTACGGAACCTTTAGACCGCTGTTCGCCGATACATAACGAAAGGGTCGAAGGGGTTTGATTTTTCTGTTGGATATTTTTGTAATGCGCTCAATTTCTTGAGCTCTGAGCTTCTCTATCGTTTGGTGATATTTTTTAGGTTAGTTCATTAGAGCGTAAAATAACTGCCATGTATAATAATAATACGGATGATAACAAACTGGGTTTTTTTTTCGCTATTTTAGAGAGTGCACTTATTACGTGTGGTGAAAGATGAAACGGAAAAAACGATTTGGTGTTTTTTTTTTGTGTGTTTTTGCATTTGATGCCGTAACCGAACAACCTAAATCTCTAAACGGTTTGCTTTCCACACCTAAATGAGCACCAATCAGAACCTAATTGCGTATATTTGTGCTAGAATAATAATTGTTTTAATATTTTTTTGTTTTGCTTTTAACGATACGTAGAGCATAGGATATTGTTTGTAATTCATGATAAGTGGTTACGTGAAAGTGAGAAGGAGGAAAAAGAAAACTATATTATTCATAATCTTCTTCTTCTTCTTCGTTTATCTAAAACGTTTATCAGTCTACATACTGGCTGTGGCTTTGAAGAGCAACAGCGCTTGTTTGAATCCTTTTTCGCACAAAAGGATGGGTTTTTGTTTGTCTATCATTGGAATTAGTTTTGTGAATTTATGATATACTTTGTTACTTTAGGTTTTTTTTGCGATTAAGTAGTGTTTTATGGGATTTTTGTAATTCTTTTCTTCTTTCTTTAAGGAGCAAAGAAATTACAAGGTTGACTACTTACGACCTAAATTGACTTAAACTTACTTTAAATTTAAACTGCCTTTTTGTTAAGAATATTTCGTTCATTCAATAAATATTCTTCGCGGGAAAAACATGAAACAGGAAACTCAACTTAAACGCTACCTTCAAAAGGTGTTCAATTCGAAGGCAACATTTTCTTCTCTTCTTGTTTTCTTTTTATTGTTTTAGAATTAATTATTAGTTTTTTTTGGTATGATATCATATTTTAGTTAAAACGGTTAAAAATACGTACGCTTTTGTTTGTATATCCGATACAATATATAAGGATGATCATATAACGAGTACACTAATAATAATGATAATAATAAGGACTCAATAATCATAATCATTGTGGCGCGACTGCGTTTTCGTGCTCTTATTGTCCCAGGCAGAACATCTTCCAGTTGACGAGACAGTTCCGCCGGTTGATATGCTCGCCCCGCTGCCACTCGGTGCCGGTGAAGCCACGGGAGATCAGACAGGACTGCTCCCCGGAAGAAGAAAAAGAACAAACGGAAAAGTAGGGGGACAGAGTTAGGAAAAGAAGGACTCAACCAATAAGTGAAACCCCGAACGAACCTGTTTCAGTAGTGAGATCAAGATGAAGAGTGACATAAGAAGGGCATAGATGGCGCCGGTGAAGCAGAGTGCAATGCTGCAAGAAAGGAAAGAGGTTGGCTTTAAATGATTTCTTTTGAGATGTTGAAAGAATTCAATGAGTGACCTCATTTTTAGCAAAAAATGATAATTGAACCCAAATTAAATCAAGATTAACCCAAATCGCTGCTAAAATTTAAAAAAAAAACCCATAATTTCCATGTAGATAACATCCCTCACACCTCACTTTTTAAGCAATTTTGGAGCACCCTTCGTCCTCGTGGCATCATTTCAATCATTTCAAAATGCAGCAGGTGAAATCAGCACGACAACAAAAGAGAAAGATGTCCCAATATTCAATTCTAATTTCGATTCAAATGTAAATATTCCTCCCCTCCCACCGACCACCCCAAAACGAGATATCTGCCAAGTGGTGACGACGACGATGGTCATGTCGTCGACCGGCCCAGAAATCGTGACGAACGCTAGTTTGTCCTCGCCGGGAAAAATTAAATTCAAATTTCACATACACATATTTCTCCACCTAGGAGGTGGTGGCCGATTTCTTTTTTTCTCTCTCTCTCTCTCTGCCCCTTTGGACTATCGCCGGTGGAAAATTATGCAAATTAGGCGCCTCACATTTCCCCCCTCCACACACTTACGAGGACGATGACAGAAAAAAGAAAGCACCCGCCACACCGCCACTACTAGAACCTGTCGTTGGTTGGCGTTGGATTTGGCGCGGGAAAAACAAGGAATTAAACTGCTGGCCCTGCTGGGTTGGTTCACCTTTGAAAAAAAAATAGTCACAGGGTGGCCACTCGAAGCACAAAATCTCCATTTTATTAATAAAATCCAATTGGAAATCATGTTTTTATCTATTTGGATGTAAATTTATCAACACATCCTTTTGCGAACATTATTAGATTTATTACTTTCGTTTTACCCTTCGATACAAATGCTGAAAAGTTGAACTTTTCAACACTTAAATGAGTGCTGTAATGAACTGCTATTTTTGGTGATGATAAGTTGCCGAAATCAGGGGTGACCAAAGTATGGTTTTTGGTGGTCCGTGGAGCCATTTTGAATGCTCATGAGAAATAGTCTTTTTTTAATTCTTTTTGTATTTAACTTATTAAAAATATTATATTTCTCATGAACACAGGAAAATGGGTTTTTAAATTCCAAAAAATTTTGCAACGATTGATTGCAACAATTGATTGAGAAATTTCAAATTAGACACAAAACATTCTTGTTAAATTTCCAGTTTGAAATTTGAACGATCAGCCAGCAACTTTAAGCAACTTTGCTATAGAATGACAAGAAATGTAAGTAGTGCCAACATGGAATTACAAAACAATATCGATTTTTCTTTGGCCAAAGAAGACTTTTTTCATATTTTTTCAGGCTAAAATAAAAATCAAGGCGCGGCAATTTTTTTTAATGAAGTTGAATTAAAAAAACACTTCTGAAATTTTTAGCGTCAAATTTGTTCTATATTTTTCATTTTATTTTGTTCTTTGATGCTTCTATTCGAAAATACTTTTTTTCGAATAGTTTTTTTTTCAGATGTTGATATCTTAGCAAATTTTCAACTTATATTAAATTTTAATAATTGAGATTTACGTTGAATTGTTTAAATATGTGATAAAATATTTTAATTTTTATACATAATTAAATACTCAAACTTTATGCATTTAATTAAGTAAAATCTAAACAAATTTTCTAAAACTATGAATAAAATATGTTCTGACGATTTATACGAAAATCATACAATTGAAATACTTAATCTAATTAGATCATAAATTAAATATTTTTTTTATGTTTTTAATAGATTTCTCATATACATACATTTTTTGCAACGCTAATTATTCTCAATTTTACAAATTTCTTGCAATAAATAATAATAAAAAAGGTTTTTTTTTATTATTTTGAGTTTTGGCGTCCTTTTTTCAAGAAGGGGTTTATTGCGAGTTTTTGCATTTTTTTAAAAAGGCATTAAACAATGATTTTGAGTACTTTTTTTATTTAAAATATATAAAAATAGTTTATAAACTTCTCATGATTAAAAATTCCTAAAAAATAATCTGTGAAATTTCGTTTGTGCTCTTTCCACCATGAGCGGATAGGAAAAAATGTCATAATATATTTTTTTTGTTTTCGTTTTTTCCCACATTAGTAGTTCTTTAAAAAAAATTGCGAGCGTTTGATTTTTTTTTAAAGTGAAGTTTTAATTGATTTTATTCATATACTCATGGTTTGACACCAACTGCTGTCAAACAAACGGGGGGCACTTTTTAGTTTGACACCCCTTTTACACGGAGTTCACACACACTATCAAACGTTTGTTTTGATAGTGTGCGTGAGCGCCGTGTAAAAAGTGACAGTTCGTCACTTTTTAAATTTGATTTTGAGTCAGTTTACACAAGATTAATTCCGACGACGTTTTTATCTACGATTTTGCATATCGATTTTATTTCTTGAGTTTTTTTTTTTTTTTTTAAAGGTCCAATAAGCTTTTGTCTTCCATATGTTTATAGGACCTATTCAAAAAAAAACTCTGGATTTTTTTCTATTTGGTTGAAACTTTGTCCAAAAGAAAGCGAAAGAAGCAATTTGAATCATTACTTTTTCCATACATGCGAGTTGAGAAGGTATTTTCTGAACGATTTGGTATCTTCGGCAAAGTTTTAAATTAAGATTAGGGAAATGGGAACACAGATACTATCAAACAACATTTTATTAAAAAAAAATCAGATGCAAAAACAAATTTGCAATCGAAAATCAATGCATTTTTTGATAAAGTGCGCCGTTTCAAGTTATAAACTTATCAGGTATTTTTTTTTTTTTTTTTTTTCAAAAAATGATCAGTTTTTTGCAATTTTTTTATACTTAAACAACACCTTTGCCAAAAGTATTTTTAAATGGCTGGGAAATTCTTTTTTAAGAATTAGTTGATCGTTGGTCGCTGAGATACAGTTTCTGAAAGTTTAAATTTTAATAAAATTCAATTATTTCTGTGTCATTCTTATTAGATCTAACTGTACACATGGTTCGATTTTCAATAGAAATCATTCAAAAATTTTAAAGTCATGACCAGCGATGGAAGAATCCTCATAAAAAAAAAACTTTTTGACGCTCATTTAAAAAAAACAGTAAATTCGGAAAGGAACACGGCCCTCTCTCCCTCGCGCACGGAAGATCGGTAAAATCATCATTTAGATTTTTCAACGGAACACCAATTTCACTAATACAACAGGTGCAACTTCACACGTCGAAAAATGACTTGTAAGTTTTCATAGATGACGATTGTTTGTAAACAAGGCAAAATCAATTAATTTTAGCGGTTCCAACAATGAGATTTCCAAAAAATCTTAACCGACTGATTTTCTCCGAAATGTTCTTGAGAGATTTTTTTTACCTGTTTCACCTCCTCTCTCTTTCGCGGGTGAAGAAAGATTGCAAGCAAAAAAGATTTTTTGCGATTATTCCTTACTTGGTCATGGCTAAAAAGGGCTAAAAAATCAATATTCCACCAAAGAGTGAAAACGTTTGAAACGTTAATCTTCATTTAAATTTTCAAAACATTTTTGTTGAAGTGATCAGAGAATTACTCAAATGATTAATTTTATGCCATAGCAAATAGTTTATGAGAATTTAGAAAATTGAAAATTGAATTTAGAAAATTTAGTGCTGCATTAAAAAAATCGATTTTATTCGAAAAAAATCGATCAAGCCCAATTTTTTTTTTTTTTTTTTTGGGCCGAAATAATCAGACTTGTATTTTTTTTTTTTTTTTTTTTTTGGTTGGCGCTTAGAGTGACCAACGCCGTGTTAGGGTAGTCAGAAAAATTGCGGTTTTCGTCGATTTCACAAACACCACATTTTTCAATAAAAGTCTCTACGCCATTGCAACCCATTTTAGCTGTCTTGGACGCAAATGAAAGATGATTGATTGGGATTTAAGAGAAAAATGGTTCGGAGTTTCAAAAATTTAGCCTTATATTTGAAAAAGTCGTATGAAAACTTGAAATGCGGTTTTGGAGGTCTCGGGACCAAAGAGCCTATGTCTGAAAATAGTTTTATCGGATTCTTCGGACAATTTAACATAACATATCTCAAGTAGAGAAGTTTTATTTAAAGGATTCCATGATATGAATTTTTGAAAATAAAAACTGGGGGTTTCGACTCGCCGTGCTTTAAAACGGGAAATTGACGGAAACGGAAAAAATCTACTTTTTTTTAACTAAAACTACGATAGTTTTAAAACTTAGGCGATGACCTATACAACATGTACCAAATTTTTGTAATTGAAAGACGCAATTAAACAAATTGGAAAAAAAAATAAATATTTCAAATTTGAAAGCCTATTAATTTGTCAACAGGTTTCCACAACTTTGAGCAGCCACCCTGCCATAAATACTGACGAGGCGAGTATGTTGCGGGGGTGAGTGGTGGCGGAGTAGGCTGGGGAGGCCAGGAAGAACAGTTATTAATGGCACCGGTGTGCTTTATCTTGGGTACCCGTTTAGCATTTTAAAGCCATTTGTTTTGGGGAGGCCCCCCCGTCGTTGCTGCTTTTTTGATTGCTTTCGGGGACGGGGGACACACGGGCCGGAATTGATTTGAGGACACACATTGGACACAAACACACACAATCTGACACGTGGATTGATAATACTCACTCGTACTGGAAGTAAATGTCGCTGCAATCGTCCGGCAGCATGACCGTGACGCCAAACACGGTAAAGATCGGCGTCGGATGGCACACGGACGTGAGGGACAGGTTCGCAAAGAGCAGGAGGGCGAGCAGCGAGCAGAACGATCCGGCCAGGAAGAACCGATGGTTGGAGCGGCCAACGCAGCAGTTCAGCCAGACGCTGTGGTGGTCCTGCTTGACGACGCACGTTCCGCACACCTTGCAGTGGTAGCTCCGCGGGGGCACGTACTTGCGGCACGCTTGGCACGCCAGCCGGCCGTCGCTTTCGTCCGAGTCTTCGCGGTCCGAGATGAGGATGGCACTCTGGGAGTCACCGTTGGCCTCGTCCTTGAAGCCACCGGCCCCGACTGGTTGGCCAACATGGTTCTGGCCGGCCCGTTGATTCGTTTTGTAAAAGCAAAAGAACGAAAGCGACATCAGCAGGACGAAGGCCAGGTTTTCTTCGGGGAGCAGCTCCAGCAGCGGAACCGTCGACTCAAACAGGATCACCAGGTAGATTCCACTCCAGAACAGCCACAGCGAGAAGAACTTTGTCCTGTGAACACAAAGAGAGAGACACGTCATCAACCTTCACTTGCCAACCATCCCTCCTCCCTCCCTCACACAACTCACTTTGGCAGCACTCGGCCCAGGAAGCGCTTCAGATACGCCAGCAGCACCGGAATCGCGGTGAAAATCACCAGACTGCAGTAAAAGTCCACCGCGGCGAGCAGCTGCAGCGCCACCAGCAGCACCACCGGCAGCACATTGTCCACCGTGATCTGCTTGGCCCCGCCGCGCCACGGGATCCGGATCCGGTCCTGGAACGTCAGCAGCATCCCGCGCTGCCTGTCCACCGGGATGGGACGGCCAGAAATGAATCTGCTCCCCCCGCGCGATCCGTTCGTCACGGCCGACAGTCGACGACAGAACAAAACCGGAGGCCAACCAGAGCCAGCCAGCCAAAGTGGTGTACGGCAGAGTAGGTACCAAGAATAAGGCGAAAAAATCAATAACAAATGCGGTCAACTTTCGCCAGCCTATGCGGCAAATGTGGTGGGTCGCGGGGGTGTTCAGTTTGGCACGGATTAAAGGGCGATTAGAGAAAAGAGTGAGAGAAGTGGTGAGAGGGGAAAGTGTTTTTTTTATGAAAAAGCGACAAACAACAAAATAATCTAATTCTACTGATTTTGTGATTTTATGATTTTATGATTTCATGATTTCATGATTTTATGATTTTATGATTTTATAATTTTATGATTTATGTTTTATGTTTTATGTTTTATGTTTTATGTTTTATGTTTTATGTTTTATGATTTTATGATTTTATGATTTTATGATTTTATGATTTTATGATTTTATGATTTTATGATTTTATGATTTTATGATTTTATGATTTTATGATTTTATGATTTTATGATTTTATGATTTTATGATTTTATGATTTTATGATTTTATGATTTTATGATTTTATGATTTTATGATTTTATGATTTTATGATTTTATGATTTTATGATTTTATGATTTTATGATTTTATGATTTTATGATTTTATGATTTTATGATTTTATGATTTTATGATTTATGTTTTATGTTTTATGTTTTATGTTTTATGTTTTATGTTTTATGTTTTATGTTTTATGATTTTGTTGCAATAAGTTTTGATTTTTCTTACACAAAAGTTAACAAGTTGTGTGAAACATTCTACAAACCACACAAAAATTACATTTGCCCAAAATGTTATTTTTGTAATGTTATGAACGATTTATTCATATTGATTTTAACCTTTCTTTTGTTTATCCTATTCTTATTTATTTATTCAGGTAGATGAAAATCGATAATTATTTATTTAGACCAATGGCAAAGTACAGAATTCATGACAAAAATAATTTAGTTTATTTGAAAAATGAGACAAGCGCTGAAAAAACAGAATTAATTTAAAAAGCAGTTGTTTCTAAAATATATAGAATTTGCCGAACATTTAAAATTCAACAGCCAACATTTTTTTTAAATTGCTTTTTATTTTATCAAATATTTGAAAAAAATATATCTTCAACAAATGTCATGAACAGAAAACAAGGGAAAAATTATTTTAATTTTTATATTTAATTTGCTAACTTTTTTCAAATTTAATAAATTACGTTATTTTTCTCATTATTTCATAGTTAAAAATAACGGAGGAGAAGATTTAAAAAACATCAAAAATATTTTGCAATGCATGCCAGTTGTGATAGGTACTTCAAGTTTTAGTATAATAATTTTAATGTTCAGTATAGTAATCGAGGCCACATTTTGGAGTCTATTATTTGATAGGTATTTGGAAGACCTTTTTTTTAATTTAATAGGCAATCAATATTCAAATTTGACTAAAACAGGGTCGCAGAACTTAAATTTAATGTTAAAAGTAAGAAAATAAAAAAAAATACAAAAAAACATTTTTGTTTCGTGATTCGATTATCCGAAGTCCCATACAAACCTTCGGATAATCGAAACTTCGGATAATAGACGCCTCGGATAATCGAGTCTGTACAATACAGTCCAGATTATCCGAAGGTTTGTATGGGATCTGGGATAATCGAATCATGAACCAAAAAAATCGTATGTTAAATTTTTGTACTTAGCATCAAAGTCGAGTTCTGCGACCCCATTTTGGCAAAATCAGAATAATTGATTGCCAATTAAATCAGAAAATGCATTTATTTTTTTAAATTTCATCACCACCACCTTGGATTTGAAAATTTGAAATCACTTCGAGTGATTTCGAGTCTGGGCTGTTTTATTGAACTGAGATATTACTGAATTAGAGATTTGGGTAGAAACAAAAAAAAAAGGAAAATTTGGAGAAAAAATTTAAGAACTCAAGCAACTTATATTTATTTGAACCAAAAAAACCATTTTTCTTCATCATGCATTTGTGCATTGAAAAAGTGATTTCCTGATTTATTTTGTGTCTTCGGGAAAGTTGTATTTATAGATTTAAAAAATATAATTGAAACAGCATACCGTTCCCGATATTTTTTTTAAATTTTTGGACATGTTCTAGATGAAAAAAAATACTTATTAAAAACTATAGAGCCAGGCCTGCCCAACGTCCGGCCCGCGGGTCGGATCCGGCCCCTGAAGCCATTTCATCCGGCCCGCGACGGCTTTTCAAAATAGTTCTATGACCGGCCCTTAAGGCTGTACATGAAGTATCAAATAAATAAAATTATTGTTGGAATTTTGAAAATATAAGCTTGAGATCAAATTTTAACATGTTATAAGAACATTCTTAATGTTTGAATTTAATTTTTATAATTTTTATATTGATATTTTTTAACTTAAAAATTGTGCAGGAAAACAAAATTATCCATTTTGTAAAATTGTGAAATTGATGAAAAAAATTGGCTTGTTGTCTTAAAATTTACAAAAAGAGACCAAATGTAATTTCTTTCAGTTCAGTTTACTTCAAATTGAAGTTTTTTTTTCTATTTTCTTGTTTTTTAAATAAATAAGTACATAAGCAAAACTAATGTATTTTTGCAGAACAATCAAATTATTCATACTGAAAATAGATCGCTGCAAATATTTTAAAAATAATAAAAAATGTATCAAAAACTTAAAAAAATTGCAATTGAATGTTTTTTTTAATACATCAAGGTATTTAATTGCAATCGTCAAAAACAATATCTATACAATTTTAAACAAACAAAAATTAAAATAAGTCAAATAAACACATTTTTGAATGTTATCTTTGTTTTTCATTCTTAAAATCAAGATATATGAATCATATTTTGAACACTAGTTCTTTTATGTATTTACTTTAGAATAACCTAATCATAAGAAAATTTAAAAAATGTGTTTACTTTTTCAAATTTTATCAAATTTTAGTTCCGGCCCGCCACTGCTTCAGAAAAATCAGATCTGGCCCGCAGGGCCAAAAGGTAGGGCACCCCTGCTATAGACTATGGTACAAGCTGTAAAAAATCTTCGTTTATGTTATGGATTTTTGTAGAATTGTATTTGTTGATAAAATAATAATTATGGCCAAAAAATATTTGATTTAAAAATTAAATTTCAAAATGAAAACACAATCTTGATTTTTATACTTCTTTTTTTTTTTGGTGATCAGATTTTTTTTTTATAAATACACATATCTGAATATTTTATGCTGAAAAACTCAATTCAAAAGAAAAACAAAGAGATGTCAAAAACAACGCTAAACTGCTCTGATGAATTCCTACTGTTTGTCACTTCCAAACCAATCGCGACTGAAAATTCTCTCATTTGCCCTCCCTCTCACTCCAATCGGGTAGTACAGCAAATGGCCCAGAGAGACCGATTGCGCTTTGTCGCTCAAAACTGTCTCAAAATAGTCTATAATCGGTTTGTTTTAATCACTAATTAAACTACTAAAAATCAATGTTATCAAAAACTTTTTGCGATTGTTTTGTTTACAAAACATTTGAAAGCAATTTCCACCATGCCAAATTCAAATTGACGACAAACTATGGTAGTGCAGGCCAAAAGAGCGCCGCGCTGGTATTTTGGTAGATGCTCTCTCCTCTCTGAGCATATTCGACTCTGGACGACGGACGGATCACTATGGGGTATTTCCACGGACGAATTTCCAACGAAGCGAGTGGCCAAAAATATGTGTTGACTTTTTTGTGCCTGTTTTGCAATGTTTGTTCTTGTTATCATAAAAAATAGATTAAATTTGTTTTTTTTTTATTTGAAAAAAAATATCTATTTTTAACGATTTTGTTTATAAGTGAATAAAATACCAAAAATAATATGAGTGTCGGTTTTTCCCATAGTGCGGAATGCTGGCAGCTAGCGAGTCGTGTTCGCTCACGAATGGTTGCGCGCATAAGTCGTCTAAGCTTCATCAGCGATGAGTGAGTGATTTTGACAAATTTTGGTTCGCTCGTTATACGGTTTTTTATATTATTTCATGTATCATTTTTCGAAAAATTTCAGGCTGGCTGATGTTGATGTTTAATACAAATTTCGACAGTTGAAAGTCTTCGTTTACAGAAGAGATTGTACTACATTAAATTTAAATCCAAAACGTTAAGAAAGTTTTTGTTCAGAGAATAATTGTTGTTGGAAGGAACGCCGTGATTAAATCTTTGAGTTTGGACTGCCGGTATAAATCATGCTAATATTTGGGATTCGTACTTAGTTTAGGGACCATCCATAAACCACGTGGACACATGAGGAGGGGGGCTCAGCAATTGTTCACGCTCCATACAAAAAATATTTGTTTTATATGGTAATTGTTCACGAGGGGAGAGTAAAATTGTAAAATAATTGTACATAATTTTAAAAAATCGTTATTTCATAAAAAAAAATAAAAAATCTTAATTTCATACAAACTTAAAATTTATAAAAAATCCTTTGATTTTTCCTAAATTCCTGCAAAAAAAAATCTTAAAATTCTTAAAATTCAACCATAAAACATTTTCAGCATTAAAATTTTAAAAAATAATTTTAAAATTAAAACTATTAAAATCGTGACGAACATTTAATGTATAAATGTAAAAAAAAAACGTTCGATTCAAAAATACCTGAATTGTTGAAAAAAGAGCTCAACAATAAGAAAAAAAAATGTAAGGCCAAAATTTCCTAAAATTCGTTAAATTTGTAAAATTACCAAAATTCCTGAGGCTCAGGAAAAAGTTTTGTTTTATAAGGTAATTATTCACGATGGGGGAGGGGTGGGGTCTTAGATTTCAAAAAAGTGTCTACGTGGATAATGGATGGTGCCTAACGGAAAACAGAGATAAGTTTGGAGAAAAATGAAAATGCTGAATATTTGAAATTAAAAATATATTTTGAATAACTTCTTTAAGATCGGTCAGGATATCAAACAAATTATTTTCCGAGCACCCCTAGCAAGTACATCAATCAGGATGCGAAAAGGACACCCATCACACATACAGAGACACACACACGCACACATAACAACACACATACACACCGAACCACATTGAATATACATTGAAAGGCACGAAGACGACAAAGAAGACAGAGCGAAAGAAGAGCGAAGAAAACGTAACGAAACATAAAAAAAATAAAAATATTTACCCTTTTTTATGCCCTGCGCGCTTGACGTTCTGCTGGCGGTCGGGGGCTCGGTTGGCCAGCGACGAAGGATCTTTTTTTTTGCTTTTTTTGTATTTTGGGCAAAAATGTGAGTGATGATGTCCTATCTACAACAGCAGCAGCAGCTTGCTGGTCATGGTGGCCCCATTTGATTCATGATTTTTGGGGCCACTTCCGGCACACTCTTTGTACAGCACACAGTCTACAAACTAAACTAAACTAGAAAAAAAAATCCGCGGCGGGTGTATGAAAAACTGATGAATGGCAACCCAAAGACGAGTGTTGAAGCGTGTGTCGTGTGTACTAAGCTGGTTGATGATTTGACGAAAAAAGAACACTCTAGTTTGGTCTATGTACACTTGTGTTGGAGGCCGGAGGAGGCCGGCAATATCACCGGAATTGCTCCGAATTGTGTTGCGCGAGACTGTGCCTGTCGGAAAAGGGCTTCAATCGCCGACGATGGTGATGGTTTGGCAAATCAATTTCTGCCGCTGCTCTGTAGACACACCACCAACCTCCACAAGACCATCCCCCACTCACAGACTTGCTTTTTGATGGACTAGTTTACAGCGCAGCCAGAGAGTTCTGATCAAAAATTGATTGCCACCCTTCACCGACTGAGACGCGGGAGGGCCACAGCACTTCACACAAACCTGTCGAAGGATTCGTCAACGTCGGTGCAGTTACAGCAGCACGCAAGAATGTGATTCCGGGCGGCGTTCCGGTCGTAGTACTCGCAGCAGCACAGCGGATCCGTGTCCAGCTCCGGCTCGTAGCAGTCGTCTCTGATGTCACCCGGGTACGACGCAAAGTGCGAGTTCATGGCGACATCATGCCGACGCCGAGTTAAAAGTTCACAAGGATTCGCAAAATTTTGGATTTCTGCACTTTTTTTTATCACTTTTTCACAGAAATTTTCAAAAGTAAATAAATCATCTGACCGCGAGTGACGTTTGGGCAGTCGTCGCGGAAAACGACAACAAAACAAGGGTGGTGCTGAATGACAGAAGAAACGCACATACACGTTGTTAAAATGTTATGCAAAATTTGAATTTAATCAATTTTGAGCGATTCTCAAAAAATTGAACAAGCAAGCCCGAAGAAACGCAGTCACGTTTTAAGAATAAAAAAAAATCAGTTTTTTTAATCTAACATTGTAAAATTGTAGCATAAAAAAAATTAAAAGTTGCAGAATAGAAAAATGCCAAATCATAAAAATTAAAAATTTGTCAAACTGTTAAACCCAATCAAAACAATAAAATTTAAGAATTGACGCGTTGTAAAATCGTAGTATAAAAAAATCGAAAAAAATAAACGTTGTTAAAATTTTTAAATAGTTAAATCGTTAAAATGCTAAAATTCTAAAATTCCAAAATTCTAAAATTTCTAAAATTCTAGAATTTTATAATTCTAAAATTCTAAAATTCTAAAATTCTCAAACTCTAAAATTCTAAAATTCTAAAATCCTACACACTTAGATTTTTATGCCGAACTTCGGCAAAATTCTGCCGAAATCAGAACAACTTATCGCTCGGCAGAAATATATGCCGAATCTCGGCAAAATGGCAGTCATTCTACCGAATTCTCGGAGAAAAAAGACAGTTAATATGCCGAAGTTCGGCATTTTTCTGCCGAAAAAATCAGTTGTTCTGTTTTCGGCAGAATTCTGCCGAGCTCGAAAATCAAAAATGACTGTATAAAATTCTAAAATTCTAAAATTCTAAAATTCTGAAATTCTAAAATTCTAAAATTCTAAAATTCGAAAATTCGAAAATTCGAAAATTCGAAAATTCGAAAATTCTAAAGTTCTAAAATTCTAAAATTCTAAAATTCTAAAATTCTAAAATTCTAAAATTCTAAAATTCTAAAATTCTAAAATTCTAAAATTCTAAAATTCTAAAATTCTAAAATTCTAAAATTCTAAAATTCTAAAATTTTAAAATTCTAAAATTCTAAAATTCTAAAATTCTAAAATTCTAAAATTCTAAAATTCTAAAATTCTAAAATTCTAAAATTCTAAAATTCTAAAATTCTAAAATTCTAAAATTCTAAAATTCTAAAATTCTAAAATTCTAAAATTCTAAAATTCTAAAATTCTAAAATTCTAAAATTCTAAAATTCTAAAATTCTAAAATTCTAAAGTTCTTAAATTCTAAAATTTCTAAAACTTTAAAATTCTAAAATTCTAAAATTATAAAATACTAAAATTCTATAATTGTAATATTGCAAAATTAAAATGACAAAACAGATAAGTTAAGTTGAAATATTTAAATTTTTAAACTGTAAAATTTTAAAATAATTAACCTTAAAATCATAAGAAATCGAAAAAGAACTAAACCCGATTTTTCGAGACCCTATTCCATGAATTCCTAAAATTCCCAAAAAATGTTATTATCTAAAAATTCTTCAAAATTGCGTAAATTTCTGGAATTACTTAAATTTCTGAAATTACTTAAATTTCTGAAATTACTTAAATTTTGAAATTCATTTTTTATACGAAATGTAATTTTGGCAGCGCTGAAGTTTCCAATAGACAGTCCGATGTTTAGAAAAAAATCTTGGAAATGCTTCGACAAAATATCAAAAGTAATTTCACATTTTTTATTTAAATTAAAATACATGGCCTCAACAAACAATTTTTGGTTTTTTTTTGGTTAAAAAGTAAAATTAAACAAACAGACAAAATTATAGATTGTAAAAATGCAAGAAAAAATAATTATCAATTTGCTGAAAAAAAGTAAGATTGGAACTTATTTGCTACAATACAAGCTCTGCCTCTTAAGTAAAATAAAATTAAATATATAAAGTACACAAATTTACTATTTAAATCGTTTTTTAAATTTTCAGGATCACGACTTTCAGTCCTTAAACAACATAAAACATAATTTCACATATTAATGTATGCATTTTGTAAAAATCTAAAAATCTAGGAATCTCGCAATCGAGAACGTCGAGGCAATGTTGTAGTGAACAATTTATTTTTATTTAGGTATTTATTTTAGAGCAATATTTTTTTCTTCATTACAAATTAATTAGTCCTCGCTCTTAACCGCCAACCTCAGCCGGAACCGCCTCCCCCTCATCCCCCACCGGTTCCTTCTTCTTCATCTTCTCGCCAATCTCCTTGCTGCACAGGTTCTTCAGCTTGTTAAAGTTGTCCGCGTTGAACCGGCACCATCAATTTTGGGTAGGTTTCATTTTTGCAAAAAATAACAAAAATATACCGATCACATTGCATGATTCCCAGCAAGAGTGCATTGCAAGTTTTCGCATTCCCTTTCGTCATCTTTCGGCCCTGTCAAACCGCGACAACGAATCCATCATTCGCCACGTTTAGATCCCCGGCTCGGTTCTGCGGCAACATTTTTTTTCGCGAGTGTGTCCTTTTTCCGCTCCCCGTTCCTCGGACAAAAGGATTTCGTCATCCCTGGTAGTATCCACGTGAAAGGCAGAACAACCCCGAAGAAAAAAGATGGTGCTCGATCTGGATCTGTTCCGCAGCGACAAGGGCCACGACCCGGCCAAGGTGAAGCGGAACCAGGAGCTGCGGTTCAAGGATGTGGCGCTGGTGGACACGGTCATCGAGCAGGACGTCGAGTGGAGGCGGTGCCGGTTCAACGCGGACAACTTTAACAAGCTGAAGAACCTGTGCAGCAAGGAGATTGGCGAGAAGATGAAGAAGAAGGAACCGGTGGGGGATGAGGGGGAGGCGGTTCCGGCGGAGGTTGCCGGGGATTTGCTGGGCGTTAAGAGCGAGGACTTGAAGAAGCTGACGGTGAATCAGATCAAGAAGGTGAGGGGGTTGATTGAGGATGCGGTTGTGGAGAACGAGAAGAAGTTGGGCGAGGCTGAGGTGAAGAGGAATACGGCGTTGCGGGAGGTTGGGAACCATTTGCACGAGAGCGTTCCGGTGAGCAACGACGAGGACGAGAACAAGGTCGAGCGGACCTTTGGGGATTGCGAGAAGAAGCTGAAGTACTCGCACGTTGATTTGATTGTGATGATTGACGGGATGAACGGAGAGAAGGGAGCTGTTGTTTCCGGAGGTCGCGGGTATTTCCTTACTGGTCCGGCGGTGTTCTTGGAACAGGCGTTGATTCAGCACTCGTTGCACATTCTGCACGGCAAGGGCTACACTCCGCTTTATACGCCGTTCTTCATGCGCAAGGAAGTGATGCAGGAAGTGGCCCAGCTGTCCCAGTTTGACGAGGAACTGTACAAGGTCGTGGGAAAGGGCAGCGAAAACAAGTCCGAGGACGGTAGCACCGACGAGAAGTACCTCATTGCCACCTCGGAACAACCCATCGCCGCTTATCACCGTGACGAATGGATCCCGGAGGCTTCCCTGCCGATCAAGTACGCCGGCTTATCGACCTGCTTCCGTCAGGAGGTCGGTTCTCACGGTCGTGACACGCGTGGAATCTTCCGCGTGCACCAGTTTGAAAAGGTCGAACAGTTCGTGCTCACTTCCCCCCATGACAACAAGTCCTGGGAAACGATGGACGAGATGATCGGCAACGCCGAAGAGTTCTGCCAATCCCTGGGAATCCCGTACCGCGTGGTCAACATCGTCTCCGGTGCCCTGAACCACGCCGCCTCCAAGAAGCTCGACCTGGAAGCGTGGTTCGCCGGCTCCGGTGCGTTCCGAGAGCTCGTCTCCTGCAGCAACTGTCTCGACTACCAGGCGCGCCGACTCCTGGTCCGTTACGGCCAAACCAAGAAGATGAACGCCGCCGTCGACTTTGTGCACATGCTGAACGCGACGATGTGCGCCACCACGCGCGTCATCTGCGCCATCCTCGAGACGCACCAGACCGAGACGGGCGTTAAGGTAAGATCCCTCCAAGAAATACCCTGAAACAAATCTACAACACAAATCTCTTTGAAACAGGTCCCGGAACCCCTTAAAAAATTCATGCCGGAAAAGTACCGCGACGAGATCCCGTTCGTGAAGCCGGCCCCGATCGAGCTAGAAGCGGCAGCGGCCGCCGCCAAGAAGGACAAAAAGGGCGGCAAGAAGGAAACTGCGGCAGCCTAATCTCTCGTGACTCAGTGATTCGAATCGGCTAGGAGGCATTTCCGACAATGAAACCGTTTTGTCGTCTTCTTTCGTAATGCATACATATTTTTAAACTCACTTATTATTTATAATATCGATTGAGCGAACAGTTGAAGAGTGTTAATTCAGGATAGCAATTTGAGTTTGCTGGTGTGCTGGAAATCACGCGGAAATAAAAAGTGCGCAAGCTTGAAGCTTACAGAACTGAGCGTTTTAATTTGACTAATACTTGAGAATCCCTTAAACTGAATTAATAAACTTATATTCCGTCATCAGCTTTACTTTATTCTTATGCTACTTATGCTTTACTTTTTGGGTCAAAATTTCGGTTAGAGGCCCAAATTTTGAGAAAAAATAAAAATTTCGTGATTCGATTATCCGGAGTGAAATTTTGACGAGGACTTTGGATAACCGAGTGGTTATATTTTTCAAATCACTGGATTTACGAGTTTTTGAATTTCTGAAAAAAAAAACTCTTTTACTTACAATGTTTGCACTTAATTTTTTTGATTTTTTTAAATGTTGAATTAATAATTTTTTAATCTTTTAAATTCATGAGTTTTTGAATTTCTAAATTCTGATTTTTAAAAAGTTTATAAATAAAAAAAACATTTTTTTTTAATTTTAGTTTGAATTTTAAAACTTTAGGATTTCTAATTTTGTTTTTTTTTAATTTTTTAAATCATTTGTTTTTTGTTATTTCTGATTTTTTCAATACTTTTTATTTCGAAATTTATATTTGTATTTGAATTGCTAAATTTTAACATTTTTACATTTCGAAATTTGAAAATTGTACAATTTTGAAGTTTTAAATTTCATAATTTTATGATCATGATTTTTTTTACGTTCAATTTTTTTTTATTCATAAATTGTAATATTTAGCACTTCAAAATTTTAAAATTGTAGAATTTTAATATTTTAAATTTTTGAATTTTAAAATCATCAATTTTTTATATTCGCATTTTTCAATTTTTTATTTCTGAAATAACTTTTTTATTTAAAAAATAGATTCTTGCACTTAAAATTTTTGAATTTTTAAACTTATGGATTGAATATTTTTTTAATTTTTAGATTTATGAGTTTTTGAATTGCTTAGTTCCTATTTTAAATAAGTTCATAAATTCAAAAATTTAAATCTTTTGAATTTTTGTTTGCATGTATTTTACAATTTCTAAATTTTAATATTTTTACATCTCGAATTGTTAAAATTGTGCAATGTTTGACTTTTAAATTTCTGAATTTAATAATCATGATTTCTTTTTTCTTTTGCATATTCAGTTTTTAAAATTCCTAAATTTTTATATTGTAACATTTCAAAATTTTAAAATCGCGGATCATGTATTTTTGAATAATCTCATTTTCCAATTTTTTAAATGATTTTTTTAATTTAAGTTTTCTAAACTTAATTTTTTTTCAATTTATCAATGATTTTTTTTTGAATTTACAGATTCATGAGTATTTGAATTTCAAAATTATGACTTTAAAAATGTTTTAAAATCTAGTAATTTAAAATTTTTGTTTGCATGTATTTTTTTAATTCCTGAATTTTAATATTTAAACATTTTTAAAATTTTAAATTGTAGAACTTTTAGGTTTTGAAATTCTAAATTTTAAAATCATAGATATTTTTTAATTTTTATATTCGTATTTTAGATTTTTTAATTTATGAAATAGGGGAAGGTGGGGCAAGACGACCATACGGGGCAAGAGGAACAATCGCGCGTACGGCCGTAATTTTTACAATTTTGATTATTTCCACTATGAGGAATTGTTGCTAGCAAAGCAATTAGCTGATTCTACTACCACATAACCGCCAAAACGACGTGAACGCCACGTGGCATAAAATTTAATGAAGTTTTTTTCAAAACCTTTGTTTTCTTATAATATTTGGAAAGTACAAAATAAGGCTTAGGTTTCGTTTTAAGGCTCATTTTTCAAAATGCTATTTTTCCTAGATCAGTAGTGTCCCTACCAATGACTTGCACCTTTTATAAAGTATGATTCAACTTTTGGTTATTTTTGTTGAGAGCTTTTAATTTTTTTTGTTCATGAGGGGCAAGTGTACCATATGGATTTTTAGTATGGAAAAAAAAAGAAATGCTACAACAACATATTTTATTAGGAAATAAATACATAAAAGTACTTAAAATCTGATAAACAATTGTTAAAAAAAATTGTCTATGCAAAATATAGTGATATTATGAAAATTTCCTTTTACCATCTAAGTTATATGTTTTTTTTTCGTAAAAACGATCAAATTTTTACTAAAATATTATTATTTAATCTAAAAATGAAAGAAACGTTTCAAATACATTCTAATCTGATGTATCTAAGTGATAACAGTTCAATTGTTAGCAAATTAACATGTTGTTTCATGCATTGTTCCTCTTGCCCCAACGGGTTGTTCGTCTTGCCCCACTAGTTGAGAAAAACGTACGGAAAATCAAAATTTTTAAAATCATTAAATCAATCATAAAAAATTAAAAAACAGGATTTTTTTTAAAACTTGTTCTATCAAAGTCTTAGTCAAGACCTGGAAAAAGATGATTATAAAAAAATCTGACAGATTTTTTAACGTTTATGATGGGTTATAACGAGCATTTCCTTAGCTTGTTACACTTGCCCCACTTTCCCCTTACTTTTTTTTATGTGAAATATAAATTGCATTATTATTTTTTTGAATTTTTTTAATCTCTTGAATTAATTTTTTTTTGAATTTAAAGATTTATGAATTTTTGTTTTTCTAAATTCTAATTTTAAAAAAGTTCATAAATCCAAAAAAATGTTTTGTTTAATTATTGTTTGCATGTAATTTTGAATTCCTAAATTTAAATATTTTTCATTTCAAAATGATTAAATTGTACAATTTTTGAGTTTTTACTTTCGGAATTCTTAACCTTTTGAATATTCGGTTTTTTTACTCCTGCATTTCGAAATTTTAAAATTGTAGAACTTTAAGGTTTAAAATTTTAAAATCTTAGATTTTATTTTTTTTTTATTTTCAAATTTTTGAATTTTGAAATTTTTGAGTTTTTAAATTTTGTAAATGACTTTTTTTAATTAAAATTTATACGTTTTAATTTTTTTTCAAATTTTGAATAAATGATTTTTTAATTTTTAGGTTCATGAGTTTTTGAATTTCTGAATTCTAATTTTAAAAAAAGTTCATAAATATTTGTACATTTTTAAATTTTTGTTTGCATGTATTTTTAAATTTTTGAATTTCTAAATTTTAATATTTTAACATTTCGAAATTTTTAAATTTTAGAATTTTTATGTTTTAAGTTTTTGAATTTTAGAATCATATTTTTTTATTTTGAATACTTGTATTTTTAAAAAAATCTTCATTTTTAAAACTAAGGAAGGTTCGCCAAAAAGTGACAACTTTAGCCTCTCTGGAACCAGTTCCGGTAAATCTGCAGATTGTATGGGAAATCAAATTTTGTTCACAGGAGGCTGAACAAGACGAAGTTTGTCGGGTTTAGCTTGTATTTTTATAGTTTATTTTAAATGTCCGTAAATTTCTGAATCTGTGAATTTTTATTGCCAGAAAATAAAATGATAACTGTGATGGCATTTTTCGTCATTTTACTTAATTCTAAGCAAATGAAAATTGGTTCTTTGCGTTTCTGCGTTTTGTAATTCGTCCCCATGATTGATGATTTTCAATTTAAAAAAAATGAAAATCGCAAAATTAAACTGAACAATTTGAAAATCCTTAAAATCTTAATAAATTCAAGAATTCAAAAATTAAAGAGCCCAAAAAATGAGGAATTGAAAAAACTACTAAAAATCGAAGAACAAAAATTCTTATATTTGTTAAATTCTAAAATTGTTTAATTCAATTCTTAAATTCTAAAATTTTTTGAATTATATTAAATTTTTGTGAATATTTTTTTGATTTATTTTGGATTAGGCCGGTACAATTTTTTTTTGTCGGTGTATAACTTTAAACAAACAGGACCGTGAGCGAGGGATCCCGCCGTTTCTTCCTCCCCAGCAGTCTCTGAACTGTATTGTTGTTTGAACATTCATGCTCAATCTCAATCCCCTTAAACGAACTATCTTTGCGATTAAGTTTACGCAGTTAGCCTGGCCGTTTAGAAAAGAAGGATGTTGGTAGTAACCATCCCGACATTCTCCAGGTTTCTTTCGAATAGATGGCTGCTCTAAGCAACTAATGTTATCAAAATCATGAATTTGAAAAATCAATATTCTACTTGGTGAAACAGGGACACATTTCGGATAAATTAACACACATCGACAACGCACAATTTTTTGGCTTATCAAACTAAAAACTCGCACACGCTGATTGCGTCGCACACAGTGGTCACATCTATTGTTTGTTTTGTTTTTTGTTTTTAAGAGATACAATTACTTGTAAAAATTGCTGCTGCTGCTGCTACATCATTCACACTCTTCTAATGCCATTAATTCCTTCTTCTACGTGCACAATTTGTCTTCTCATCCCACCAAAACTCACCGCCACCGGCACCAGGTCGTCATTCGTCCATCATCTGCTCGTTCAGCTGAGCCAACAGGGCAGCCCGTTGCGATTCCAGCTCCGACTCGGACAGCGCCGCACCGTCGTCTTCCCGCGGCGAACGGGATCCACCGTTGCCGTGCCCGTTCGGGGATCGCCCACTGCCGCGACTTCCGGACCGCGAACGTCGCTTGTCCTTCTTCTTTTTGTCTTTCTTTTTCTGAAATTGCAGTCAAATTTAGATAAAATTTCAAAATCTATACGAAATTGTCCTCACCTTCTTCCGCTCAACCTCCGGCGACGGTGACCGCGAACCCGGGAGTTCAGCGCCGTTCCGCGAATCGGCCGCCGCAAGCGAACCCTCCTCGAAGGAAGGCGAACGCGACGAGTGCTTGCGGTGCTTCTTCTTCTTCTTGCGCTTGCGCTCGCCCCGCTCACTCGGGGCGTCGCTAATCGGTTCCGATTCGGCGCCACCGCCAGGGGACATGGCCCCGGCCGATTTGGAGCGTGACCGGGAGCGGGATTTGCGCGACTTTTTCGACGATTTGGCGGGCTTTTCGTACTCGGGCTCGGACTGGTCGGAGTCCTGGAAAGAATTTAAGAAATAATAAATTAAGCCCATGAAATTTTCAGGATTTTAATATTTTTGAATTTTAAAGTTTAAAAATTTTAAAATTTTAGAATTTTAGAACTTTAGAATTTTAGAATTTTGAAATCTGAGAATTTAAAAATTTTAGAACTTTAGAATTTAAGAATTTTAGATTTTTTTAGAATTTAAGAATTTAAGAATTTAAGAATTTTAGAATTTCAGAATTTTAGAATTTTAGAATTATAGAATTTTAGAATTTTAGAATTTTAGAATTTTAGAATTTTAGAATTTTAGAATTTTAGAATTTTAGAATTTTAGAATTTTAGAATTTTAGAATTTTAGAATTTTAGAATTTTAGAATTTTAGAATTTTAGAATTTTAGAATTTTAGAATTTAAGAATTTTAGAATTTTAGAATTTTAGAATTTTAGAATTTTAGAATTTTAGAATTTTAGAATTTTGGAATTTTAGAATTTTAGAATTTTAGAATTTTAGAATTTTAGAATTTTAGAATTTTAGAATTTTAGAATTTTAGAATTTTAGAATTTTAGAATTTTAAAATTTAAGAATTTAAGAATTTAAGAATTTAAGAATTTAAGAATTTAAGAATTTAAGAATTTAAGAATTTAAGAATTTAAGAATTTAAGAATTTAAGAATTTAAGAATTTAAGAATTTAAGAATTTAAGAATTTAAGAATTTAAGAATTTAAGAATTTAAGAATTTAAGAATTTAAGAATTTAAGAATTTAAGAATTTAAGAATTTAAGAATTTAAGAATTTAAGAATTTAAGAATTTAAGAATTTAATAATTTAAGAATTTAAGAATTTAAGAATTTAAGAATTTAAGAATTTAAGAATTTAAGAGTTTAAGAATTTAAGAATTTAAGAATTTAAGAATTTAAGAATTTAAGAATTTAAGAATTTAAGAATTTAAGAATTTAAGAATTTAAGAATTTAAGAATTTAAGAATTTAAGAATTTAAGAATTTAAGAATTTAAGAATTTAAGAATTTAAGAATTTAAGAATTTAAGAATTTAAGAATTTAAGAATTTAAGAATTTTAGAATTTAAGAATTTAAGAATTTAAGAATTTAAGAATTTAAGAATTTAAGAATTTAAGAATTTAAGAATTTAAGAATTTTAGAATTTAAGAATTTTAGAATTTTAGAATTTAAGAATTTAAGAATTTAAGAATTTTAGAATTTAAGAATTTAAGAATTTAAGAATTTAAGAATTTAAGAATTTAAGAATTTAAGAATTTAAGAATTTAAGAATTTAAGAATTTAAGAATTTAAGAATTTAAGAATTTAAGAATTTAAGAATTTAAGAATTTAAGAATTTAAGAATTTAAGAATTTAAGAATTTAAGAATTTAAGAATTTAAGAATTTAAGAATTTAAGAATTTAAGAATTTAAGAATTTAAGAATTTAAGAATTTAAGAATTTAAGAATTTAAGAATTTAAGAATTTAAGAATTTAAGAATTTAAGAATTTTAGAATTTTAGAATTTTAGAATTTTAGAATTTTAGAATTTTAGAATTTTAGAATTTTAGAATTTTAGAATTTTAGAATTTTAGAATTTTAGAATTTCAGAATTTTAGAATTTTAGAATTTTAGAATTTTAGAATTTTAGAATTTTAGAATTTTAGAATTTTAGAATTTTAGAATTTTAGAATTTTAGAATTTTAGAATTTTAGAATTTTAGAATTTTAGAATTTTAGAATTTTAGAATTTTAGAATTTTAGAATTTTAGAATTTTAGAATTTTAGAATTTTAGAATTTTAGAATTTCAGAATTTTAGAATTTTAGAATTTTAGAATTTTAGAATTTTAGAATTTTAGAATTTTAGAATTTTAGAATTTTAGAATTTTAGAATTTTAGAATTTTAGAATTTTAGAATTTTAGAATTTTAGAATTTTAGAATTTTAGAATTTTAGAATTTTAGAATTTTAGAATTTTAGAATTTTAGAATTTTAGAATTTTAGAATTTTAGAATTTTAGAATTTTAGAATTTTAGAATTTTAGAATTTTAGAATTTTAGAATTTTAGAATTTTAGAATTTTAGAATTTTAGAATTTTAGAATTTTAGAATTTTAGAATTTTAGAATTTTAGAATTTTAGAATTTTAGAATTTTAGAATTTTAGAATTTTAGAATTTTAGAATTTTAGAATTTTAGAATTTTAGAATTTTAGAATTTTAGAATTTTAGAATTTTAGAATTTTAGAATTTTAGAATTTTAGAATTTTAGAATTTTAGAATTTTAGAATTTTAGAATTTTAGAATTTTAGAATTTTAGAATTTTAGAATTTTAGAATTTTAGAATTTTAGAATTTTAGAATTTTAGAATTTTAGAATTTTAGAATTTTAGAATTTTACGATTTTAGAATTTTAGAATTTTAGAATTTAGAATTTTAGAATTTTAGAATTTTAGAATTTTAGAATTTTAGAATTTTAGAATTTTAGAATTTTAGAATTTTAGAATTTTAGAATTTTAGAATTTTAGAATTTTAAATTTTAGAATTTTAGAATTTTAGAATTTTAGAATTTTAGAATTTTAGAATTTTAGAATTTTAGAATTTTAGAATTTTAGAATTTTAGAATTTTAGAATTTTAGAATTTTAGAATTTTAGAATTTTAGAATTTTAGAATTTTAGAATTTTAGAATTTTGGAATTTTAGAATTTTGGAATTTCGGAATTTTGGAATTTTGGAATTTTGGAATTTTGGAATTTTGGAATTTTGGAATTTTGGAATTTTGGAATTTTGGAATTTTGGAATTTTGGAATTTTGGAATTTTGGAATTTTGGAATTTTGGAATTTTGGAATTTTGGAATTTTGGAATTTTGGAATTTTGGAATTTTGGAATTTTGGAATTTTGGAATTTTGGAATTTTGGAATTTTGGAATTTTGGAATTTTGGAATTTTGGAATTTTGGAATTTTGGAATTTTGGAATTTTGGAATTTTGGAATTTTGGAATTTTGGAATTTTGGAATTTTGGAATTTTGGAATTTTGGAATTTTGGAATTTTGGAATTTAAGAATTTTAGAATTTTAGAATTTTAGAATTTTAGAATTTTAGAATTTTAGAATTTTAGAATTTTAGAATTTTAGAATTTTAGAATTTTAGAATTTTAGAATTTTAGAATTTTAGAATTTTAGAATTTTAGAATTTTAGAATTTTAGAATTTTAGAATTTTAGAATTTTAGAATTTTAGAATTTTAGAATTTTAGAATTTTAGAATTTTAAATTTTAGAATTTTAGAATTTTAGAATTTTAGAATTTTAGAATTTTAGAATTTTAGAATTTTAGAATTTTAGAATTTTAGAATTTTAGAATTTTAGAATTTTAGAATTTTAGAATTTTAGAATTTTAGAATTTTAGAATTTTAGAATTTTAGAATTTTAGAATTTTAGAATTTTAGAATTTTAGAATTTTAGAATTTTAGAATTTTGGAATTTTAGAATTTTGGAATTTCGGAATTTTGGAATTTTGGAATTTTGGAATTTTGGAATTTTGGAATTTTGGAATTTTGGAATTTTGGAATTTTGGAATTTTGGAATTTTGGAATTTTGGAATTTTGGAATTTTGGAATTTTGGAATTTTGGAATTTTGGAATTTTAGAATTTTAGAATTTTGGAATTTTGGAATTTTGGAATTTTGGAATTTTGGAATTTTGGAATTTTGGAATTTTGGAATTTTGGAATTTTGGAATTTTGGAATTTTGGAATTTTGGAATTTTGGAATTTTGGAATTTTGGAATTTTGGAATTTTGGAATTTTGGAATTTTGGAATTTTGGAATTTTGGAATTTTGGAATTTTGGAATTTTGGAATTTTGGAATTTTGGAATTTTGGAATTTTGGAATTTTGGAATTTTGGAATTTTGGAATTTTGGAATTTAAGAATTTTAGAATTTTAGAATTTTAGAATTTTAGAATTTTAGAATTTTAGAATTTTAGAATTTTAGAATTTTAGAATTTTAGAATTTTAGAATTTTAGAATTTTAGAATTTTAGAATTTTAGAATTTTAGAATTTTAGAATTTTAGAATTTTAGAATTTTAGAATTTTAGAATTTTAGAATTTTAGAATTTTAGAATTTTAGAATTTTAGAATTTTAGAATTTTAGAATTTTAGAATTTTAGAATTTTAGAATTTTAGAATTTTAGAATTTTAGAATTTTAGAATTTTAGAATTTTAGAATTTTAAATTTTAGAATTTTAGAATTTTAGAATTTTAGAATTTTAGAATTTTAGAATTTTAGAATTTTAGAATTTTAGAATTTTAGAATTTTAGAATTTTAGAATTTTAGAATTTTAGAATTTTAGAATTTTAGAATTTTAGAATTTTAGAATTTTAGAATTTTAGAATTTTAGAATTTTAGAATTTTAGAATTTTAGAATTTTAGAATTTTAGAATTTTAGAATTTTAGAATTTTAGAATTTTAGAATTTTAGAATTTTAGAATTTTAGAATTTTAGAATTTTAGAATTTTAGAATTTTAGAATTTTAGAATCTTAGAATTTTAGAATTTTAGAATTTTAGAATTTTAAATTTTAGAATTTTAGAATTTTAGAATTTAAGAATTTAAGAATTTTAGAATTTTAGAATTTTAGAATTTTAGAATTTTAGAATTTTAGAATTTTAGAATTTTAGAATTTTAGAATTTTAGAATTTTAGAATTTTAGAATTTTAGAATTTAAGAATTTAAGAATTTAAGAATTTAAGAATTTAAGAATTTTAGAATTTTAGAATTTTAAAATTTTAGAATTTTAGAATTTTAGAATTTTAGAATTTAGAACTTATCGAAATTTAGAATTACATTTTTTTTTCTTTTTTTTATTTTAGAATTTTAGAGTTTTAGAATTTCAAAAAACTTGCAATTTAGAAATAAAAAAATAGGAAAAAAAACTTCTCAGTTAAAAATTGAAGAATTTAACATTTTTTAGTTGTGTTCAGCTGATTTTTTTGTTATTTTTTGAGAATTTTATATTTTAAAACATTACAAATAAGGAATTCATAATTTTACAATTAAACATCTTTGAGTTTTACGATTCAGGTATTAAAGAATTTCAGCACTTTTTAAATTATAATTTATGAGTTCTATAAAATTTGAGCTTAAGAATTTTTTTTTAATTTCAAAAATAAAAAGATTTTTTTTTTGGCATTACAATTTAGATTGTTAGAAATCTAGAATTTTTAAAATTAGGATCTCTTCAATTTTTAACCATGGAATTTTTAAATTCCAGAATAAAAAAAAAGGAAATAAAAAAGGGAATTAATTCCTAATTTTCGAGTTTTCCTATTTTAAATTTCAGACAGACAGTTATAAAAAAATAGAATTATAGAATTACAAGGTTATTTCAATGCATTAATTTTATAATCTTTTTTTTGTAACTTAGAAATCTGAATTAAAAATTCAAAAATTTTCAATTTGTGTTTATTTTAGAACTTTACAATTTGATTTTTTAGAAATTAGGATTTCAGAATCTAAAAATCAAAAAATCTTTGAGTTTATCGATTTGAAAAAATTAAAAAGTTATGATCTTTTTTTTGAAAATTGGTAATTAAAAAATCTTCCAAATTTTGAGTTATAGACTTTAAAAATCTAAAAATCGTGAGTATTTTATTTTGACATTTGGAAATCAAGATTTTTAAAGTTAGGATCTCTGGAATTTCAAAATTAGAGAATGTTTTGAATTTTAAAATATAAGAATCTTATAATTTTTGAATTTTAAAATCTCATGAAATTTTTATGCTATAAAATCATAGGATAAAAAAAGCTATTATGCTTTTTGAAACCATCTTAGATCTTCCGATATTTTCAAAATTATGGAATCATAGAATTTACTTTCAATTATTGTATTACAAAAATGAAACTAAACTAAAAAATTTCGAGTTTAAGAAATTTTAATTCTACGTAAATTTTATTTATATTATAAAATCAATTTTGTTTTTTTTTTATCGGAAATAATTAATTCTATAATTTTAAACTTGTTTTAATTTTAGAATTTTACAATTTAAAATTTTTAGAAATGAGGAATTTAGAAACTTAGAATTTAAATATCTTTGAGTTTTAAGATTTCAGCATTTGAGAACACCAGAACTTTAAATTTTTAGTTTTATTTTTCATTTATAATTGAAGAATTCTTGAATTTTTGGGTTAAGGAAAAAAAAAAAAAGATTCATGTATTTTGCAATTTTGATTTTTGGAAAGGTTGAATTTGAAAAAAAAGATAATTTGAACTTCAAAGTATGGAATTTTAAAATTTTACAGCTTTGGAATTTAAGAACTTTGGAATGGAAAAAACTAAATTTAAATTAAAAAAATGAGATTAAGAATTTTAGAATTGGACAATTTAAAAAAAATAATTTTGAATTTCAAATATTAGTTTTTTTTTACTTCATGAATATTATATTTATTTATTTTTAGTGTTTAAAAATCAAAATTGAAGAATTCTCATATTTTATTTTTTTTCATAAAAGGATTTTATACTTTAAAAAATATGAGTTAAGAATTTTCCTAATCTTTGTAAGAATATTAGAATTTTGTTTAATAATTTAAAAAAAAATAACTCAAATTATAATTTTTTTACTAAACAAGTTTTTTTTTTTAAATTTCAGTATCATGGAATTTTAAATTAATAATATTTTATAATTTAGATAATGTAAAGACAATTTTATTTTTTTTAATCAAGCCTATTTACGTCAGTGAATGATCACACTAATAAACAACCGGGCAGACGGCTTACAAATGTTAATTTATAAATTTAAAAATTTTACAATTCCAGAAATAAATTAAAAACTCATTCAGTACTTTCCCGCCCGTGTGGATCAATCGGACCGCGCACTGGATTCACAATCCAGAGGTCGCCGGTTCGAATCCAGCGGCGGGCGCTCTAAAATTCTTTGTGTAAATATGGGTATTCGGCGCCGTCGCTCCGTGCCATACTTTCATACACTTAGGAGCCCAGGGCGGCGAAGTCCTTGTAGATAAAAAGGAAGACACTAGTGGTTGGTACTAGCAATGGTGGCCGACAGCTATAAAGTCAACTTCGTCGTTTCAGTACTTTTGAGTTTAGGACCCTAAATTTTAAAATATTAATGTTTTGAATTTTAAACTGATATCAATTTTAATTCTTTAACATTCCAATTTTAGATTTTTCAAATTATTTGATTAACTAAGAATTTTATTTGTTTTAATTTTAGAAATTGAAAAATCCAAATTTTGGAATTCTGTTATGTATTTTGAACGTAGAAACTAATGATTTTTAGAATTAGAAAGTTTAAGAATCTCAGATTTTTTTTAAATTTACCTTTAAGCAAACGTTATTATTTCAGAACATATTTTTTTTAAAGTTATTTAGAATTTATAGAATTTTAGAATTCCAGAATTTGAGAATATGTGACTTCCATTTTTTTTTTAAATTTATATTCCACTATTAGATATTATATATTTTTTAGACTTTTAGAGGTATTGAGTATTGAAGATAACGATTTAGAATGTTTTAAATTGGAGAGATTTAAAATGCCAGGTTTTAAAATAATTCCAGTTTTAGATTTTTAATAACGTTATTTTTTTTTTAATTTTGGAGTGTTATTTTTAGAAGTTTGTAACTAATGAATTTTAAATTCTTTGTAAAGTATTTGAATTCAAGAATTTCAAAATTTAAGAACTAAACATTTGAAAAAGTAGAATTTATGATTTTACAAGTTTAAATTTTTTGGAGGATTTCTTTAGGTGGTGGGAGACATTGTTAAACAAGAAAACTTTCAACTCACCGACTTGGACGACGACCGCGACTTCTTCTTGTGCTTCCGGTTCTTCTTCTTCTTGGACCTCGAATGGTGATGACTGCACGAATCCTCCGCCTCCTTAATAAACTCCTCCCACAACCGCTCGACCTTGTCCTCCTGCTCGTACAGATCGTACACCTCCAGGTCGGCCACCAACTTCTGGGCCGTCTCCCAGCTATCGACCGCCGACAACCCTGCCTCAATCCAGATACTTTTGAGTTCACTTTCGAGCTTACGAATGCGTCGCGTTTCCTCCTTGAGCCGTTCCTTCTCGGCGGCTTCCGCTTTTTCTAGGAGCGAGTTGTAGGTCAGTTTGACGTTGCCGGCGTCCAGCGTGGCGGAGCGTTTGTCCTCGCACACGACGGTCGCGAAATCTTCAAAGGTCGTGGTGGATTGGACGAAGAATTCCTTCTCGCGGAGGATCTCCTTGATGACCTTCTTTTCGTCGTGGAAGCGAGCTTTCAGGTTTTCGACGTAGAATTTGAACAGGTCGAGCGGGGTGGAACCGATTTGGCCGAGCATGGCGGAGAAGCGCAGGTCGGCGGAGATGATGGGGTAGAGTTCGACCCAAAGGGACATGGAGGTTAGTTTGCCTTCCTCGTGGAGGCCGTCGAGAAGGGCGAGAAACTGGTCGCGGTTTTTGCGCTGTTGACGCTTGGTGCGCTTCTTCTCGCGCTCCTTCTCTTCGTCTTCTTCGCGTTCGAGGGCGCGGATGTGCTCTTCGAAGACGATCAGGGCGTCCTCCTTGTCCATGCCGAGCAGGTTGACGTCGCTCTTGAAGGAGACGTTTTCGAGAAGCATGACTTGGGCCTCGGACCAGGTCGTTTGGTACGAGACGGTGGTCATGGCCTCGAGGAGTTCGCCGAGGACGCGCATGTTGCGTTTTTTAAGGAGGCGCGATTCTTCCTTTTCGCGCTTTTGCAGGTTGAAGATGCAATCCTCGTAGATGTCTCGGCGGTCCTGCTCCGGGACGGACTTCCACACGTCCAGACTGGCGAACAGTTCGTCGCAGCGGTAGAACTTCATGGTCGAGTTCATCTTTTCGGAGGTCATGAGGAACTTTTCCAGGTCTTCCTTGCAGCGTTTGACCTTCAACCGTTGTTCCTCCTTTTCGTCCTTTTGCTTCTGGGTTTTATAAGCGTTGAATGCTTGCTTCTTCTCCTGGAGCTTCTTAAATACGTTAAACTTGGGGTCCTTCTGGCATATCTTGACGCACTGCTCCCAACTCGCACTCGACGGGATGTTCTTCTCCTTGAGAAACTCTTTAAATGCTTCAATCGCCTCCTTCTTGTCTTTGAACTCAATGACCGGCTCCTCCTCAACAGGAGGCACCTCCTCGACCGCACCCTTCGACGGTGCCGGCTCCTCGGGAACCTCAATCGCGGCCAACGTCGCCGCCATCGCCTGGTCCAGCGCCGACGAGCTGTTCTCCGCCGAACCCGGCATCACGCCCGAAAACGACCCGAGCGAATCTCCCCCCATTGCCGGCGAAACCACCGGAAGCACCACCGGTGGAATCATCAACGGCAGCCCCGCAGCCACCGCGCCCAACGTCTTGACCGCCGCTGCCTTGGCCGCTTCCGCCGCCAACCGTTCCGCCTCGACCTTGTCCTTCAGCTCGGAGTACTCCAACGGCGCCACCCACTGCGACTCCTTCGTGTTCACATTGTGGTAGTACACCTTGCCCTGGTCCGACTTGTACTCCTTCCACGGACAAGCGGCCAACAGCTTCTCCGCCGGGGACTTCAACTCGTCCGGTTTCTCCCACAAACTTTGCTTCGTCTTGCTGTTGTAGTAGTACATCCGGCCGTCCGGCGCCTTGTGCTCGGTCCACTCGCTAACCGGCATCGCGGCCATGGCCGTCGGCGGCGGCACACTGAACGGAACCATCGCCGGAAACGGCTGCACCGGCGGAACGGACATTTTAACGCGCACAGATTCCACTCGCGAAAAAACCGAAAGCCGCCGCGTCGCTGTCGAAAAATTTGACGTTTGAGCGTGTGAACGCAGCAGGGTCGAACTCAGAAGGCGCAGTTTGGCGAGTTTGACACACGGAAAACCGGCATTAGTCTTTAAAGACTTATTTTTAGCCTTTTTTGAAGTTAGGTCAGTATTGTCAGAAAAAGGCCTAAAAATTAGTCTTTTTTTGGGCCTAAATTTTAGGCTTTCTTTAGAACTTAGCGCAAAACTTAGAAAAAGACTAAATTTAAGGCTTTTCTGTACTATAAACTTTGGTTCACGATTTGACATGTCAAATCAGGAAAAGTTGAAGTTGCCGGTGGTGGTTGCTGTTCGTCGGACAGGGGCAGGATTTTGGCCAGTTTGCAGGTAAGTTTTTGTGGTTTTCCTGCCGGAAGGTTCGGCCAGAGTGAGACGGCGGCCGACTCGGCGGCCGAACGAAATGTCCGGGACAGGGGCAGGATTTTGGCCAGTTTGTAGGTAAGTTTTTGTGTTTTTCCTGCCGGAAGGTTCGGCCGGAGTGAGACGGCGGCAGAACGAAATACCGGGTTCCCAAATTCTGGTTCTCGGTACGGTGGAGGAAGACGGGAAGGCGTGTTTTTTTGCGGATGCAGGAGGGAAGCAACTTTTTTTTGTGGACGGCGTGGACGTGTGGACAGAAAATGGACGTGTGGACAGAAAATCGCGGAATGAATCCGCCGGGGATTGAAATCCAAAGTGGAAGCGAAAAAGGGCAACGAAGCGGGAGTGGACAACCGACGGTGGCGGTGAAAATTATGGTGGTGGTGGTTGTGTTTGTGTTAGTGAATAAGTGGTGTGTGTGTGTGTGTGTGTGTGTGTGTGTGTGTGTGTGTGTGTGTGTGTGTGTGTGTGTGTGTGTGTGTGTGTGTGTGTGTGTGTGTGTGTGTTTATGTGCTACTCGGTATGTATGTGTGTGTGTGTGTTAAAAAATTCAAAAATTCTAAAATCCTAAATTTCTAAAATTCTAAAATTCTAAAATTCTAAAATTCTAAAATTCTAAAATTCTAAAATTCAAAAATTCAAAAATTCAAAAATTCAAAAATTCAAAAATTCAAAAATTCAAAAATTCAAAAATTCAAAAATTCAAAAATTCAAAAATTCAAAAATTCTAAAATTCAAAAATTCAAAAATTCAAAAATTCAAAAATTCAAGAATTCAAAAATTCAAAAATTCAAAAATTCAAACATTCAAACATTCAAACATTCAAAAATTCAAAAATTCAAAAATTCAAAAATTTTAAAATTTTAAAATTTAAATATTTAAAAATTTAAAAAAAAATAAAATTTAAACATTTAAAAATTTAAAAATTTAAAAATTTAAAAATTTAAAAATTTAAAAATTTAATAATTTAAAAATTTAAAAATTTAAAAATTTAAAAATTTAAAAATTTAAAATTCAAAAATTCAAAAATTTTAAAATTCAAAACTTCAAAAAATTCTTAAATTCTTAAATTCTTATATTCTTAAGTTCTTAAATTCTTAAATTCTTAAATTCTTAAATTCTTAAATTCTTAAATTCTTAAATTCTTAAATTCTTAAATTCTTAAATTCTTAAATTCCTAAATTCTTAAATTCTTAAATTCTTAAATTCTTAAATTCTTAAATTCTTAAATTCTTAAATTCTTAAATTCTTAAATTCTTAAATTCTTAAATTCTTAAATTCTTAAATTCTTAAATTCTTAAATTCTTAAATTCTTGAAATCTTAAATTCTTAAATTCTTAAATTCTTAAATTCTTAAATTATTTAATTCTTTAATTTTTTTATTTTTTTATTTTTAAATTCTTTAATTCTTTAATTCTTAAATTCTTTAATTCTTAAATTCTTTAATTCTTAAATTCTTAAATTCTTAAATTCTTAAATTATTAAATTATTTAATTCTTTAATTTTTTTATTTTTTTATTTTTAAATTCTTTAATTCTTTAATTCTTAAATTCTTAAATTCTTAAATTCTTAAATTCTTAAATTCTTAAATTCTTAAATTCTTAAATTCTTAAATTCTTAAATTCTTAAATTCTTAAATTCTTAAATTCTTAAATTCTTAAATTCTTAAATTCTTAAATTCTTAAATTCTTAAATTCTTAAATTCTTAAATTCTTAAATTCTTAAATTCTTAAATTCTTAAATTCTTAAATTCTTAAATTCTTAAATTCTTAAATTCTTAAATTCTTAAATTCTTAAATTCTTAAATTGTTAAATTCTTAAATTCTTAAATCCTTAAAATTTCTTAAAAATCGAATTTGCTTACACGCAGAAAAAAGTTTTGTAGAATCAGCCTGTACGAGGTTTGAATCAACAAAATTTTTGTTGAATATAATCAACGCTGATTTTGCGTTGAAACAAACCTTGATTTTTTCGATTCAACAAAAGTCTTTTGTTGTTTTGAAAAAGCTGCTTTGACGTTTAGCGTTGATTCAACAAAAAAAAATGATTTTCAAATCAACAAAACGTTTTGTTGATTCAAATATGCTTTATTTTTCTGCGTGTAACTACGCAAATCCAGTTCTGAGATAAACTCTTAAATGAAATCACCCAATTTTTAAATAACTATCAAGCTCTCGCAACTCATCTTCAAAATATTGATTTTTTTATTTTCAGGTTAAAGCTGAACGCCTCGTGAATCTGTCGTATTCCAAAACTACCGAATTACCGAATAAAAGCATTTTTATATATATTTAAATAATATATAACAATATTTTATTTTCTACTGTTTATTCCAGCTATTTTGATCCCCTAGGCTTTTCAGGCATAAAATAAGTATTCCGTCATCTTGGATTTTGTCCGCTTCGATCGCTCCCATTTCCTGCAAAAGCCTAAAAATTAGTCTTTTAAACCTATAAATAAGTCTTTTTAAGCCTAAAAATAAGTCCTAATCAAGCTCCGCCATCTTGGATATTGTCCGCTTTGACCGCTCCCATTTCCTGCAAAAGCATAAAAATTAGTCTTTTAAACCTATAAATAAGTCTTTTTAAGCCTAAAAATAAGTCTTAATCAAGTTCCACCATCTTGGATTTTGTCCGCTTTGACCGCTCCCATTTCCTGCAAAAGCCTAAAAATTAGTCTTTTAAACCTATAAATAAGTCTTTTTAAGCCTAAAAATAAGTCCTAATCAAGTTCCGCCATCTTGGATTATGTCCGCTTTGACCCCTCCCATTTCCTGCAAAAGCCTAAAAATAACTCCTTTAAACCTATAAATAAGTCTTTTTAGGCCTAAAAATAAGTCTTAATCAAGTTCCGCCATCTTGGATTTTGTCCGTTTTGACCCTTCCCATTTCCTGCAAAAGCCTAAAAATTAGTCTTTTAAACCTATAAATAAGTCTTTTTAGGCCTAAAAATAAGTCTTAATCAAGTTCCGCCATCTTGGATTTTGTCCGTTTTGACCCCTCCCATTTCCTGCAAAAGCCTTAAAATTAGTCTTTTAAACCTTTAAATAAGTCTTTTTAGGCCTAAAAATAAGTCTTAATCAAGTTCCGCCATCTTGGATTATGTCCGCTCCGATCCCCTCGCATTCTCGAAAAAGACTAAAATTTAGGCTTTTTGACGATTACATAAAGCCTAAAATTTAGGCTTTTTCGTACTAAAACGAAACTAGTCTTTTAAAGACTAACCCCCCGCATAGTCATGAACTATATAACTACTTTATGACAAATAGTTACTCAACTATTTATCAAATGGTCTCTACTATTCATTAAATTGTAACCCAACTATATATGTACGATATATCAAACCATCAATTCATCCCAAAATATGTGGTCGATTTTACTAATGGAAAATCGATTGTTGAGGCAGAAAACAATAGGTTGTTCATACATATGTACAATATTTTTATAAACTTGGATTTTACGTCAAATATCATTGCCCAAAAAATGACTATCCTATAAGTGCCTGAAAAACTACTTTACCGACACGAACTTTGCCGACACTTTAAAAAAACCGCAAAAATAACCCTACAAGTTGTTGTGTATAACTACATCGTATTAATCAAATTGATTTTGAAGTTCTATCGATATTGGTGAAATGTTGTTACCCGCCATTATATGGATGTTATTTTACGTTGCTCCGAACTGCTGCCTGCTTATCCGATTGATCTATAGCGGTTGGTGGTTTTTCAGTGGTTTTTGGGTGACATGTTGTGTTTAGAAGGAACAAGCACGGGGGCAATATTTTCGATAATCACATAGTCCAAACAATTGACTCATTTTTAGTGAACAGTAATAGGCTACCAGTAGTACACATATTTTGGTGTATGGAAAAACACAAAGCCTACCTTTCTAATATTAAGTCATGCATGAGCCCTCGTAACATTTCTTCTTTTGGGAAGGTTTCTGAGAAGCTGAGGAGAAGTGTGTGTTGAAGGTCTCTATCAGCCAAAACACGGGAGCATTTACTTGATAAAAGTGAAATTTTTGTACCAACGTTTTAACATATATTGGATTTATAACTAACTGAATTGTAACTCCATACTGTTGAAATAATCTTTGTGTGTTGGGGAACTATGTGACTTAAGAAATTTTTTAATTCAAAATAGTATGTGTTAAGTATTTTAACTCTCACTGTAAGTTGACAATTATTTGGAATATACATACTTATCGAAAAAAATGAGCCGCGCATCAATTGTGTTTCTACTATAGCATTAAAAGTAGGTTTTTTAGTTATTACAGGTTCTGACTATCAAAATCTAAAATCTGTGAATTTTTGCTATATTTCCATAAAGTGATAAATTGTTTGACCTATTTGACTTGTACCCTTTTTTTCGTTGATCACGTGTCCAAACAAGCCGACTGTTTATGTATAAGTTATTGTACCCAAATATTGTCAAAAAGAGTTAGAATCATTAGATTTACTTCAATAAAAAACTCATCTTGACAGCAGTTTCATTAAGGTTTTGTATAGTGCCGTAACTATATGATAATGGTTAAGTATGTGGTAACTACATCTCTTTTAGTAGTAATATAGTTTGGACTATTCCCCCGATGGTTTTTGATTATGCGGGCCATCATTAGGCTTAAAAAGACTTAACACGGTTAGGTTCGATAAAGCCTAATTTTAAGTCTTAAAAGACTAATGTCGGCTTTGCGTGCACCTGTCGGAGGTGGATTCTGCATGAAGAGCACCCAAAATTAACCCAGATCCAATTGTACGTGCACCTCTGACAAGCAAATTTGTTTTGATTTTTGGGGCTTGTGGAAGATTAAAGGTTTTGGTGTACTTCCGGACTCTGAAATGGCCACTTCCTGTCGGGTTTGTCAACGGGACGACGGAGCGCGGACCATTGACGTCGCTAGCTTGTCGGAAGAGAGCGGGCTGTCGATTTCGTTGATGCTGAGTTACTGCGCCCAAGTTGAGGTGAGTTTGTTGTACACGGTGAAGGGAAACTACTTAAAATCAATGTTTTGTTTAGTTTTTTTTACATTTTTTTAACTTAATGATTCATTTAAAAATGATGCAATTTTCATTTTAGAAGCAAAAAAGCCTTTTTACAGTTTTTTTTAGCACTGGTCACTCAAGTCGGAAAATCGGGAAAGTCGGGGAAAAGTTAGGAATTTGCCAAAATCTGAAATTTAAATAGGACTTAAGAACCCTTTTTGCCTTTAGCCCTTATTTATGTTTTGCCTTCCTCACCTTACCGAGGAAAGGCTATAAAATCACTCGGAAAACGAAATTCTGAACAAATTCTGAGAATCGTTTTGATCTCATTCGATCGGTCTTGGGGTCCCATAAGTCGCTATAGACGATCAAACGACAAAATTACCCACCACTAGAGGGTGCTGAATCTTGGGGTGATGTTTACATTATATCCTAAAGAGAGCAAATCGGTTTGAAATTTGAAATTGATTTATTTTATCGTCAAAACGAAATTTGTAAAACATTATACCATTTTAAGGTAAGAAATAAAGAGCTTAATTGATACAAACAAAAATATTTTTGTGATGGCCGATTTTACCTGTTCATTATTTGATTCAAAATTAGGAAATTTTACAATCAACCAAAACCAAATTAATTAGTTGAGAAAGTAAGTTATTCAAGTGGATTAATGTTTTTTTAAGTCACTTTTACCATAAAACCAAAGCTCTGTCTCAAAAATTTAAATTGGATTGATTTTCAAAATAAGCAATCTAACCTCACTCTCGCGTTTTCAATCCGGATCTCAGAATTTTCAATGAAAATGGCAACTTAGCAAAAAATTCAAAAAGTCAATCGATAATACTTTTTATTTCTTACCTCCTGTTGACTTTGTTTTAATCCAAAAGATCAGTTTTCATAAAAAAAAATCATAAAATAGTTTTCACTCACCTTTGCACTTATCGTGCAAAAATGTAAACGTAACCTTCCACCAAAGTTCTCCTACTCGAATGTAGATGGCGAATCGTGTTTTTAGCTTTTGTTTTGGGGGCCTATTGAAAATTATAAAGTTTAGTTAAGTACTTCAAAAGTTATGCTAAAAAAACGATTTTAACAAAAGTCCGGAAGATTGTAAAAAGGGTGGTTTTTGTAAGAAACCCCGTCATGTTATACATTTTAAGAAAGGTATTCAAAAGACCTTTCCATCGAGTTCAAAAGATCGCATATCTGACAACCCTATCAAAAGATCAAAAGTTCAAAGCACATAAGTGTTATTTATAGAATTTTCAGAGGCCGGAACTCATATATTTCGATGAAAACGTTGTCCGGATCTATCATGCGATTTGTCGTTGGATAGGTAATTGAAAGACCTTTCCATCGAGTTCAAAAGATCGCAGATCTGACAACCCTATCAAAAGTTATAAGCACATAAGAGCCCTGAATTATGAAGATCTGACTACCCAATCTGACGTTATGAATAATGAATCAAGTTGATAGAACACTGAAAGGTCCGTCCTTTTGTATCTATTTTGGATAGCATTACCCTCTAAATGTGAGGAAGGCACCAACCACCTAAGGGTGAATTAAGTAACGTTTTTGGGTAAGAAATGCCTATTATTTGAGGTTCAGGAAAAGTCGAGTGTTTGAAAATGGGATTTGAGTAGTTCTTGGTCGTTTGACTTGTTCTAGTTTGTAATCACAAAAGTCAAACTAAATAGTGACGATCTGGATTTTACACATATTTTTTTCAAAATAGCTAGCAGAAACTAAAAAAATGCCAAGGATTTATATGCTTATGCTTATTTGGAATTTTTAAAATAGATTTTTTTTGAATAGATAAGACAATTCCACTTTTTTTTACTCTAAAAATGGTGAGACGTTGATATTAAATAATATGGGGATGCTTCGGGTAGGACTATGAAAGCTTCAATTCTGCTATTTGTTTTTCTTCTTTTCACTGTATATTAGCAACCAGAGATCTCATCTTAAATATTTCTTAGAAAATTTAGAAAATTTTCTGAGCTTATGGTAAAAAATATATTTAGAAATGGTCACACATTGGCACTTAAAAAACGAAAATTGCAAATGTTAGTTAAAATCAAACTTGAAGTAGCCATATCTCTAAAAAGGAGCAAAATTTATATAAAGTACATTTCTATAAAAAAATTGATTTCGGGTGTTCAAACTTCAAACCTAAAAATGCGATTTTTTGAAAAAAAGTTTTTCGTGTTCCTTTTTTATAAATAGTCCTCATTAATATCTACAAGTTTGCCGAAGACACCAAATCGATCAGAAAATTCCTTTCTTGATTACTTCAAAAGATGAGAAATTTTGAATATTTACGTACCACTTTCTAATGGACAGCTGATTTAGTAAAGAATTGCTCCAATTTGAGACTATTCTCTGAAACTCGAGAGCTTGCAAAAGTCTACAAAATTGACGATTTTGTAAACGATTCCCATGAATTTTCCACTTACCTATAGGTGTCCAACGGAGAGCAAATATGTTCCGAGTGTCTCATGAACCTGGAAACGGCATTCAACTTCCGGAAACAGTGTCGCCAAACTAGCGCCCCGGCTACCCCTCAAGTTGAAACCACGGACCAAAAACCGTTCCAATGTTGCGTGCCGTGCTGTATCATGACGGCAACCAGCATGCGTGACTTGGTTTTACACTCGACGAAATTGCACCGCGTCGAACGTGCGGCCAACACTGCGCAACAAAAAACCGAACTTGTCAGCACGAGTTGTCCCATCTGTTGCGTCGGATTTTCGTCGGTTGGTGCTATGAAAAACCACTCCGAAACGCTGAACATTCAGTGGACCAAGCTGAAGTGTGACAAATGTCAAATGGTTTGTCAAAACACAGTTAAATACGCCGAACATCGAGTCGAACAGTGCACAGGAGTGCCGGTTGAGGCAGTCGGAGAGGATCACGTAATGGAGTGCGATAATGAGAACACCTGTGACTTGGATGGTAAAATAAAACGTGCCATGGAAGTAGTCAAAACTGGAAAACGATTTATGATCAAATTGACTGAATCAGAGGTTCATATCCTGACTGAAACAAGCTATCCACTACTGGGACAACTGGAGGAGTTGTTGGCGTCTTATGACGAGACATCCAAAATTTTCTACGTTTGCGGGACTTGCGCTTTTCAAAGCTTGTTGAAGAATTACATTCTCCAACATATTGCTACGTCACATGATTGTCATGGCTTTTACCACGCTTTAAGATCGTTCGATCCAACGCAAGAGGAACCCTGGCTGAGCTGCGCATCTTGTCACTTCGTGGCCACAAATCCCATATCTATAATGCAACATCAGAACAAAGACAAACACTCCGGTATCAAAACGGTACCTCCCCAATCTACCAAGCCTGAACCCGCTCCGGAAACGGAACAATGCATCGAGATAGGCAAATCAATCAAAGTTGAGGCACCGCAAATCGCAGCAAAAGTTAAACCACACAAGTCAAGCAGCCATCCCGTCACCAAACGCGTCGTTCCCAAAGCACCCGGCAAAATGAAGCCACATCGCCCTAGGCCGGAAAAGAAGCACGAAACGCTGTTGTGCAGGTGTGGTCTAATGTTCACTCAACAAACGCTCCTGTCGCGCCACATGGACTACTATTGCCAGCTTAGGTTCGAGCCGATTTCACCAGCGCCAGCGCAACAAAAGGTTAAGAATGTGCTGAAGTGCAACGGTTGTCTGCGGATACTGAGATCGCCATCGGACGTCGCGCGTCACCAGCAGAACACCTGCCCGGCGTACCGGAAGCAACGGTTGGGAGCGCGGTACAGTGCTAGTGCGGCGGAGCTGTGAGTTTTCGGGAGGAATAAATAGTTTTACTTTTTATTTGGTGCGTTTAATTACTGTTATCCGAAAGCCCAACTTAGAGGAAATTTTAAAGTCTCCTATTCTGAAAATGCGAGCTAAACATTTCATTAGGGCACAAAACCAAAACGTAAACATTTCGACGGTAACATTTCAAAAGGCATCATGTACATTTTGACACTTTCTGGGTTATTGCATATTCTGAAAGTACTCCTAATAAGCTACCTCTCCACCAAAAATGAGCAAAAGTTACTTCAGTAAAGTCTGTTTAATCATGATTTTAAATAAAGTAACATAAACAAAATCTCTGCCATCAGCAGTCCCTGTTTATATAGCCCTGTCAACCTGTCAAACAAAAGACTACATGAACCTCGTGACGAAAAAAAAGCATCATGAACAAAGCGCCATGTACCTACATTCGGCGAAGAAAAACGAATCATAACAAAGCGTCCCCCTCAATAACAGCAGGGTGATATAGACGTTGGTGATTTCAAAAGGAGTTATGTTTGTTTTTCTCAAATAAAACGACGGAAATAATGTTTTATTGAATTTGGATGATCAAGTATCAATAAAAGCAACGTTTTTCATCGTTTGTTATCATTAGAACATCTTATTTTGCTTTTAAATTAAAATGGGAATTGAAAATGGATGCTCAACATTCAAATGCGTTTTTCTCAAAACGCATGGTTTGTACATGATGCTTTTTGAAATGTTGGCGTCGATTTGGGATTATTCAATTATTCCATTCATTAGTACACTCCCTACATGCCCCCCAAGAATCAGATTGATAGCAAACAATTTCCTATTGAAAAAATCAAAAACTCAAAAGGGCCCATAACAATTTTCACTCCGAACCAGAAAAAAAGTTCAATTGTGCCCTTTTCTTTTTCGTTAGTTTTTCGTGGTTAAGGAACTTTCTATGTTATAAAGTGAACTTTTCATACATTCTTAACACTAATTCACTTCAAAACAAAGTTTGGTTTACGTTTCACCAAGGATTTCTGCAGAAAAAAACTTCGTCGAAATACAATATTTAATACGGTCCGCGGCTGCTGTTCAGTACACTTTTGAAGAATTTTTATGTTTCACATACCTTATCTACACCATTCGATTACAAAACTTCACAAATTATCAAAATTTCCGCTGAATTCCTTATTATTTCTAACTAAACAAAAAGGCCCATAAACATCATTAAAAACAACAATCAGGTGACAGCGCTGTAGTGCCCTTTCAGTTCTTTTCGAAATTGCATTAAGAAAGGGCCCATTATGAACAACAGTTGGAAAGTTAAAAGGGCCCAATAAGGCTTTCTAGGCCCAGTGAGAAAAATATAATTTAATCCAAAAATGATGAACTCCTCGTCACAGTGTCCTGATGCAAACAATGATCGAGCTCGAGCTGTCACAGCCCTGCGAAGTATGTTGGCTGACATATCGGGCGGTCAGTCAAAAAAACCAGCTAGAAGTCGCCTGACAAAAAACTTTTGCTAGAAAGAGATAGGAAACCTGATGCAAACAAACGTCCAGCTGTCTTGTAAACATACTTTGAATGTGTTGGTAATTTTCTGACTAGAAAGCCTTATAGCGAGATTTTTTAAAATTATGAGTTTTATTGCAAAAATCAACATAAATTAAGATGCATTAAAGCAGAGTTGAGGATAATGATGTGTTTTATCGAATCATCAGTAAAAATACCACCAGTCAAGCTTTCTTTTTAAATAGGAATTGAAACAAGTTGTCCCTAGAGTTGTCCACTTTTTGCCAGCGATTTCCTCGAATCGCGGTTTTTGGTTTTGTGCCCTAATGAAATGTTTGGCTCGAATGGACCTTCGTCAGGCTCCTGGTTTCATCTGAAGAACTCATTTTGAAGCACACGAGGTGTTTGCAAAAAATGTGTAATTTTTAGAACGGCCATACATTTTTTTTGCAATTTCAGTTTTTCGTGCACGGAGATGGATTCTGCTCGCCCAAATTCCACAACTTTGACAGTACGATTTTAGCGTGTACCGAAAATTCAAACTGTCAGAATCTCAAAATCAAAACAAACAAATTACGCGAAGAACACGCAAAGCCGACATTAGTCTTTTAAGACTTAAAATTAGGCTTTATCGAACCTAACCGTGTTAAGTCTTTTTAAGCCTAATGATGGGTTAGTCTTTAAAAGACTAGTTTCGTTTTAGTACGAAAAAGCCTAAATTTTAGGCTTTATGTAATCGTCAAAAAGCCTAAATTTTAGTCTTTTTCGAGAATGCGAGGGGATCGGAGCGGACATAATCCAAGATGGCGGAACTTGATTAAGACTTATTTTTAGGCCTAAAAAGACTTATTTAAAGGTTTAAAAGACTAATTTTAAGGCTTTTGCAGGAAATGGGAGGGGTCAAAACGGACAAAATCCAAGATGGCGGAACTTGATTAAGACTTATTTTTAGGCCTAAAAAGACTTATTTATAGGTTTAAAAGACTAATTTTTAGGCTTTTGCAGGAAATGGGAAGGGTCAAAACGGACAAAATCCAAGATGGCGGAACTTGATTAAGACTTATTTTTAGGCCTAAAAAGACTTATTTATAGGTTTAAAGGAGTTATTTTTAGGCTTTTGCAGGAAATGGGAGGGGTCAAAGCGGACATAATCCAAGATGGCGGAACTTGATTAGGACTTATTTTTAGGCTTAAAAAGACTTATTTATAGGTTTAAAAGACTAATTTTTAGGCTTTTGCAGGAAATGGGAGCGGTCAAAGCGGACAAAATCCAAGATGGTGGAACTTGATTAAGACTTATTTTTAGGCTTAAAAAGACTTATTTATAGGTTTAAAAGACTAATTTTTATGCTTTTGCAGGAAATGGGAGCGGTCAAAGCGGACAATATCCAAGATGGCGGAGCTTGATTAGGACTTATTTTTAGGCTTAAAAAGACTTATTTATAGGTTTAAAAGACTAATTTTTAGGCTTTTGCAGGAAATGGGAGCGATCGAAGCGGACAAAATCCAAGATGACGGAATACTTATTTTATGCCTGAAAAGCCTAGGGGATCAAAATAGCTGGAATAAACAGTAGAAAATAAAATATTGTTATATATTATTTAAATATATATAAAAATGCTTTTATTCGGTAATTCGGTAGTTTTGGAATACGACAGATTCACGAGGCGTTCAGCTTTAACCTGAAAATAAAAAAATCAATATTTTGAAGATGAGTTGCGAGAGCTTGATAGTTATTTAAAAATTGGGTGATTTCATTTAAGAGTTTATCTCAGAACTGGATTTGCGTAGTTACACGCAGAAAAATAAAGCATATTTGAATCAACAAAACGTTTTGTTGATTTGAAAATCATTTTTTTTTGTTGAATCAACGCTAAACGTCAAAGCAGCTTTTTCAAAACAACAAAAGACTTTTGTTGAATCGAAAAAATCAAGGTTTGTTTCAACGCAAAATCAGCGTTGATTATATTCAACAAAAATTTTGTTGATTCAAACCTCGTACAGGCTGATTCTACAAAACTTTTTTCTGCGTGTAAGCAAATTCGATTTTTAAGAAATTTTAAGGATTTAAGAATTTAAGAATTTAACAATTTAAGAATTTAAGAATTTAAGAATTTAAGAATTTAAGAATTTAAGAATTTAAGAATTTAAGAATTTAAGAATTTAAGAATTTAAGAATTTAAGAATTTAAGAATTTAAGAATTTAAGAATTTAAGAATTTAAGAATTTAAGAATTTAAGAATTTAAGAATTTAAGAATTTAAGAATTTAAGAATTTAAGAATTTAAGAATTTAAGAATTTAAGAATTTAAGAATTTAAGAATTTAAGAATTTAAGAATTTAAGAATTTAAGAATTAAAGAATTAAAGAATTTAAAAATAAAAAAATAAAAAAATTAAAGAATTAAATAATTTAATAATTTAAGAATTTAAGAATTTAAGAATTTAAGAATTAAAGAATTTAAGAATTAAAGAATTTAAGAATTAAAGAATTAAAGAATTTAAAAATAAAAAAATAAAAAAATTAAAGAATTAAATAATTTAAGAATTTAAGAATTTAAGAATTTAAGAATTTAAGATTTCAAGAATTTAAGAATTTAAGAATTTAAGAATTTAAGAATTTAAGAATTTAAGAATTTAAGAATTTAAGAATTTAAGAATTTAAGAATTTAAGAATTTAAGAATTTAAGAATTTAAGAATTTAAGAATTTAAGAATTTAGGAATTTAAGAATTTAAGAATTTAAGAATTTAAGAATTTAAGAATTTAAGAATTTAAGAATTTAAGAATTTAAGAATTTAAGAATTTAAGAATTTAAGAACTTAAGAATATAAGAATTTAAGAATTTAAGAATTTTTTGAAGTTTTGAATTTTAAAATTTTTGAATTTTTGAATTTTAAATTTTTAAATTTTTAAATTTTTAAATTTTTAAATTTTTAAATTATTAAATTTTTAAATTTTTAAATTTTTAAATTTTTAAATTTTTAAATTTTTAAATGTTTAAATTTTATTTTTTTTTAAATTTTTAAATATTTAAATTTTAAAATTTTAAAATTTTTGAATTTTTGAATTTTTGAATTTTTGAATGTTTGAATGTTTGAATGTTTGAATTTTTGAATTTTTGAATTTTTGAATTCTTGAATTTTTGAATTTTTGAATTTTTGAATTTTTGAATTTTAGAATTTTTGAATTTTTGAATTTTTGAATTTTTGAATTTTTGAATTTTTGAATTTTTGAATTTTTGAATTTTTGAATTTTTGAATTTTTGAATTTTAGAATTTTAGAATTTTAGAATTTTAGAATTTTAGAATTTTAGAATTTTAGAAATTTAGGATTTTAGAATTTTTGAATTTTTTAACACACACACACACATACATACCGAGTAGCACATAAACACACACACACACACACACACACACACACACACACACACACACACACACACACACACACACACACACACACACACACACACACACACACCACTTATTCACTAACACAAACACAACCACCACCACCATAATTTTCACCGCCACCGTCGGTTGTCCACTCCCGCTTCGTTGCCCTTTTTCGCTTCCACTTTGGATTTCAATCCCCGGCGGATTCATTCCGCGATTTTCTGTCCACACGTCCATTTTCTGTCCACACGTCCACGCCGTCCACAAAAAAAAGTTGCTTCCCTCCTGCATCCGCAAAAAAACACGCCTTCCCGTCTTCCTCCACCGTACCGAGAACCAGAATTTGGGAACCCGGTATTTCGTTCTGCCGCCGTCTCACTCCGGCCGAACCTTCCGGCAGGAAAAACACAAAAACTTACCTACAAACTGGCCAAAATCCTGCCCCTGTCCCGGACATTTCGTTCGGCCGCCGAGTCGGCCGCCGTCTCACTCTGGCCGAACCTTCCGGCAGGAAAACCACAAAAACTTACCTGCAAACTGGCCAAAATCCTGCCCCTGTCCGACGAACAGCAACCACCACCGGCAACTTCAACTTTTCCTGATTTGACATGTCAAATCGTGAACCAAAGTTTATAGTACAGAAAAGCCTTAAATTTAGTCTTTTTCTAAGTTTTGCGCTAAGTTCTAAAGAAAGCCTAAAATTTAGGCCCAAAAAAAGACTAATTTTTAGGCCTTTTTCTGACAATACTGACCTAACTTCAAAAAAGGCTAAAAATAAGTCTTTAAAGACTAATGCCGGTTTTCCGTGAACGTCGTAATATTTTTCTCCCCTTTCGAAAACAAGTGAATCCCGCAGAAAATCCGCGTTCACGTTCCAAAGTCCGCGGTGCCATTCTAATGGCAGACTACGGCACCGATGACACCGCACCGGAACTAACCCTGTTCGACATCGCCTGGGAGGACGTCCTCTTCGCGAAGCTGCTTCCGCTCCTATCCCTGGCGGATCTGTTCAACCTTCGGTGTTGTTCCCGGCTGAGCAAGCAACTGGTGGACGGTGGCCTGCGCTCGCGAAGGATCGTCAATTTGTCCGGCAACAACAGCCGTAGCGTGCACCGTGCGTTCCGGGTGCTTTCGCGCAAGTGTCGCAACGTCCGGACGGCGAACCTGGCCAAATGCGGCTGGCTCAGCGACGAGCTGCTGGCGGAGTTTCTGCGCGCCAACACCAAGATCCGGCGCGTTAATCTGAGCGATTGTGTGAACGTTACGCCGGTTGGGCTGCAGCCGATCATCATCGAGTGCAAGCAGCTGCAGGAGCTCAAGTTGGCCCGTTGCAGTTGGCTGACGATCGGGGCCATTGAGGCGCTCACGTTGCACCACTCGGCACCGGGGGCGCACGGAATCGTCGAGTTGGACATTTCGCACTGCGTTGGGCTGAACGAGCGGTGTATTTCGATTTTTCTGCTGAATATGCGCCAGCTGAGGACGCTGGCCGTGGCGTACATTCCGGCCGTGACGGACAATCTGCTGTACTCGATCGCGAAGAACGCCAAGGCGATGAGGCACTTGAACATTATTGGATGTCAGCTGACCACGGATCGGGGCGTTGGGTGGGTATTGGAGAACCAGATGGAAAAGCGTGATTTGGGTCGAATTGCGACATATTTTTTTTACAATATTTTGAAATACCTCGTCGATAGTCAAGAAGGCTAATAGAAAAAAGCGCGCCAATTCACATTGGGAATGGGAAGGAATTTGCGATTGTAGACGGTGTTGTTTTCATTCGCTGCATGTTGAGTAAACTTTTGTGGATGTACATGAAATAGCGCAGAGCGGGGCTTCTTTTCTATATCCACTTTCGTCTACTATTCATCTTTTGTTTTATTTCTCTCTACTATTGCCCACTCTATTTTACCAATTAATACTGCTGTAACAAACTGTGTTTACCTTAGCAAATTTCTCGAGAGGATCGCAAAACTTTATTTAAAAAAAGGTCAAGGAGACTCAGAGACTTGAAATTAAAAAAAAAATGTATATGAACAAGACCAGAAGGGAAAGCCTTACTAGAATCATTTAATTTTCTGTCCGAAGAAATCAAAAATAAAAAATAAATATCAAAGACTCAATTTTGAAATATGCAAATTCACCCATTCAAAAAATCTAAAAATGTATATCCTTAAATTATAACACTCTAAAATAATTATACATTAAAATTCAAAAAATAAAAAAATAAAAAAATACAAAAATTTCAGAACCCGAAAATTAAAAAAAATCAAAAAATCAGCAATTTAAAACAAATTAAAATTCCGGAACTTATAAAATTCAAAAAATCTTAACTTTTAAATTCAAAAACAACATAAATGAAAAAATATCAAAAAAAAATAAGGGTTACTTTTAACATTAAATTCGAGTTCTGCGACCCCAATTTTGTCAAATTTGAATATTTGATTGCATTTTTAAATAGAAAAAAAAATTTTTTTTCTCAGCATGTTATCATAGCCATTTTGGCCGCCATCTTAAATTTAAAAATTCTAAATTATTCTAGATATATCTAAAACAAGCCTTACCCGGCAAACTTCGTTTTGCCTTTTTTCGTTTGTTGACGTTTTTTGCTTTTTTACTTATTCAGCCTCCTGTGATCAAAATTTGATTTTGCACAACTTTTCCCATACAATCTGCAGATTTTTCGGAATCGGTTCCAGAGTGGCCAAAGTTGTCACTTTTTGGCGTAAGAACCTTCCTTGGACTTATACGAACTCAACGCAACAAAGAGCACCTCGATCCGACGTTCCGTGTTGAATTGATTCGCGTTCGAACAAAACCGTCGAAATTTTTTATATATATAGATATGACTTTAAAAAAAAATCTGATTTTCTCAAGGTGGCATAAATTGGGGTTTGCCTGTTTTAATGCAACTGAAAATAACCAACATTTAAATAATTTTGTGTACAATACAGGATTGTTACGGCGAACAAGATCCGCGCTATTTGAGGAAAAACAAAATTCGCGAGAAAATTACAAAAGAGTTTCATAATAATTTCAATGTTTCAACCTCAGAACGCAGAATATTGAAACGCCGAAAATTATATTTTTGCTAGCATGAAGTAAACTAGAGCGAAAAGCCAAAACGAAAATTTTTACAAAAAAAAAAATCAAAAATAGAAATTTCTACAATTAGAAATTTTGATCTGAAAACTAAATCAATTTAAATTATTAAAAATTATGAAAATTCCTAAATTTTGCGATTTGAAAATCAAGGTAAAGTTTGTACTCGATGATCCTCACCAACGTGTCACTCAGAAAAATCGAAGCACTATTTTTTATAATTTTCTTCTCAAAATTTCTCTAACCTAAAAAAATACAGTGGTTGTTCGGTGACTGGGCGTTGTTTAACTGGGCTGCTTTTTAACTGGGCGCTCGATAACTGGGCCGTAGCCCAATTAAAAAGCAGACAAACGTCAAAAAACCATAACAAACCGAAATTACCGAGGGGTTAATGGATGCAAAAGCGTGATCAATAATAAAAAAAAAACTTTTTTCAAACTTTTATGTAATTTCAAGTCTCAATATGGAAATATGAAAAATAATCATTGTAAATAAATGTGAGTAATATTTATTTTATATTTTATTTGCAAAATATTATGCATCGGTGGTCCCCTCGTTATTTTTTGTTCAGCCCAGTTAGCGAGCAGCATTCGGTGACTGGGCTACGTTCTCAGCCCAGTTACCGAACAAGTACTGTACTCAAAAGCTATAAAATTTTCTGTAACCAAAGAATAAATTTAAGATTCTAAGAAATCAAATTAGTGTTCTCGTGATTGTTTTTAATATTATTTTTTAGAAATTTTTACTTTTTAAATTTGTATTTTTTATAATTTTGAAATTTTTGGATAAAAAAAATTGGATTTTGTATTGTATTTCTGAAAATATTACTATGGATGTTGGAGCTTTATGTTTTGAATGTTTAAAAAAAAACTAGAAATTTATTTTTAAAATCTCGACATCTTTTTTTAAAGGTCTTTTAAGCTATTATGTTTAATATGTTACTAGGAGCCTTAAAAAAACCCTGGAAATTTCAAAAATCAGAAATTCAGAAATTCAAAAAATATTTTCAAATTCAAAAATATAAATAATGAAACAAAATCTAATTAAATTCCAACAATTTTAAAATTGATGAGTCTGAAAACTCAAAATGCACAAAATTCTAAAACTCAAGAATTTTAAAATTGAAAAAATTAAAGAATTTAAAATTTCAAGGTTTTAAAATTTCAGAAAAAAATGTCAGAAGTTATTTTGAAAGAAATTTCATAATTGGAAAAAAAGCAAATAATTAACAATAAAAACAATTTTAACTCTTGTTTAAGTATTTTTAAATTAAATTCAAGAATGCGAAAGTTCTAGAATGCAAAAATAAAAAAAAAATCTAATGTTTCTAAAGTCTAAAATTACAAAATTCAAGAATGTAAAAAATCTAGAATTTAAATATTGAACAGTTCAAACAATTGCAGCAATAATAAATTAAAAATTAATTAATAGATAAAGTATAAAATTAAAAAAAATAAAAATCAAGAATAGGGTGCTAAAGCCCTATGTAAATTTTTATGTACAACGATTAAAAACACGCTTAAAAACCATGTCTGATCACTTTTTTTTTATTTTAATGCAAAAAAAAAAAAAAAAGTTGACGAGACAACATTTTTTCGATGGATTAACTATGGTCCCCTTGGAAAGAGCTGTCAAGTAGGACCTTTTCTGTCAAGAAGGACCGCGAGGTTAATTTTTCAAAATTGATTTAAAAATCCATTTTAAACTCTTTGTGGTCGTACAAAGGGACAATGTACGCAGAAAAATAAGCTTTATCGCTGGAAATAATAATATCAGCAATCTAAGCTTTATTTTAGGACCCGATTGAAAATTTTAGATTTTCTAAGCTAATGAATATTTCTAGAGTTTGTTTTAAAGGTTTATAAGCACCAAGGTTGTTAACGATGAAATTATTGAGGCTCGATAACGATAACGATAGTTCTATTGTTATCGTCGGGACGATAACGATTCTATCGGCGATAATCTTATCGCCGATAATGGACGATAACTCATTTTTATAATCTTTCTCAAATCGATTAATTCAACCATATCATGTTTAATTTTCAATGCTTTCACTAAGAATATATTTTTTGAAAATCTAGTAAGTTTCAAAGTAAAATATGTACTCAAAATTGTTCACAAAATACCGTATTTTTTCGAAAGTACTCAAATTTGCATAATTTTCAATATGGGTATCAAACGTAGCGAAATTTGGTATGTTTTTTCTTTCACTTTATTATTATTTTTTAAATTCCAAAATTTCCACAAAATAACGTATTTTTTCGAAAATACTCAAAATTTCAAAATATGCCATATGGGTATCAGTCGTAACAAAATTTTGTATGTTTTTTTCGCTTTATTTAACCTTTTTTTTTTGCTAAATATAATTTTTTTTACAAAATATCGTATTTTTTCTAAAATACCAGGGTGGCCACTCAAGTCGGGAAATCGGGAAAGTCGGGAAAAAGTCGGGAATTCGCCAAAATCCGCAAAAAATCAGGAAAAAGTCGGGAATTTATGATTTTTTTGTCAAAAAGTCGGGAAAAGTCGGGAATTCTAAGCAACATTATTTTTTAACTCTTGAATAATTTTGTAATATTTTCTTGCAATTTTCAAATTGAATTCGCTCAATTCTGCTTTAGTAACTTACTTTAAATTCTAGAATAAATTTTCAAAAGGTCCTTTCTGCATAGGAAACCCATGACGGCTAGATTGTTTTGAAAATTTACTCTAGAATTTAGGTTCTTTTCACTATTTCAATATATTTGAGTATGGAAAAGCCGTTTAAGACATTCAAAATCAAATAATTAATATTGGAGTCTTTGACACAGATCTTCATATTATTTGTCATGAATCATATGATCTCTATTCATTTTTGTTTATCAAACAAGAGGTTAAGTTAATAAAAAACTAATATAAAAATAGAGCCTAATGGCCAGCTTAGAGTTATGATTCTATTTCATTTTGTCACATAGATTGAATATTTGAAAACAGATTCCAACTTGAGTTTGGCAATGGTTTTTTTTGGTAAATATTTTCAATTGTTTAACTAAAGTCATTAAGTAAAAGTGTACTTAACCAAGACGCCGGCGGGTATGAGAATTATTTATTCATTATTCATTCATTCATTCAAATTTAGAGTTATTGCAAAACTATTAAAACAATTGTCTCTTCAAACATTTTGCTTAAAATAAGTTGTAAAACATAAAATCATATCAAACTTAATGTTCATTGAAAAAAAAAAACAATTAAACAGATAAATTAACATTGATAAAAAAAAAACGCTATATCACAAAATTCCAAAATTAAAAAAGGAAATAGGCAATTTTTTTTTATAAATTCCTTGACATTTTTTCTAAATCATTTTTTGATTTAAAATGATGTTCATGATAGGAACCCCTGGGCTTTGTCATAATGAGTGTCATAGGTTTGATGCTTGTTTGGCAAAGAGTATGATTTGATTCGATGTGGAATTAAAATCGAAGTGTTCAGTATATTGCTGAAGCTTCCATTTTTACACATGGACACCACTTCATGCTGCGAGAACCCACTTTGGCGTAGTCTCAGGGCTTAATCGATGGCCGGTAAGCTGTCATCGAGACAAGGAGGTTCTCTGATAGTGGAAATATCACATTTGTACAATGAACCGCTACATATGTGATTTTTCCCTATCTTAATGTGGGTGTCAGGTTAGGATGCGGGTTTTTAAAAAAATAGTTTTTGTAGAATTTAGGATTTTAACTATAAATATCAACTTTTTATACTTTGCCTTTAGTTATTTAGGGACAAAATTAGTAACAGTGAATTAAGTAATTCTATCAGAATCGGTGATTTTCATTCAAGTAGCATAAAAACCATTCTGATTTGTCAAAATTTCCATAGAGTTTCGATCAATCAATAGTGAAATGATATCGGACTAAATTCGTTGATCTGTTGAACTAACGGTTGTCGGATTATGATTGTATCGACCATTGTTGCGAATCGAGGATCTACTGGAATTCTGACGAACAAATGGTCGTCTCTTTTTCTATTCACGACTTGTAAAATATCAACAGTTTTTTTTTTTAAAGAAGCCAGACAGGTTTTAAAAGAAACGTTTTTTTTTTGGTTAATAATTAAAAAGTCGGGGATTTGAGATAAGAGTAGCTTTCGGATAGGTTGCTTTAAATCTTGTATTCAATTCAAGTTAGGTAGTTATCCGCAAATGAATATTTGGACTTATATGAATAATTGAACATTTTGGACTTATGAATAACACACAACTGTGCATTTATTCTAGAATCAGATCCATACAGCGTCAGTGTTTATTTGGTCGAAGTGTACTAATTCATTGGCAGATCTGATTCTAGTTGTAATGTACGACAAGACTACTGACGGACGTGACAGGACGAGGGCCCAGTTTAGAGGTTTCGACATCAACGATGTGCGGCTGGATCACCCTCCCAAAAAAAAAAAAAAAAAAAAAAAAAAAAAAAAAAAAAAAAAAAAAAAAAAAAAAAAAAAAAAAAAAATGATGTTCATGATAGGAACGGATTTTTAAGTTCAGTTATCTTTGACTTTTTGTCATTTCCAGATGAAACGAAGTATCAAAAACTATAGTTTTGCCAATTTAAAAAATAACATGGAAGTTATTTTTGTTGAACTTTCGATATTTTTTTCAAAGACTAATTGTTTGTGTTTCTACTCTGAATCATAATAATTAAATTCCATTTTTGAAGTTTTTTTTTTAAATTGTTGTTTTGTGTCTGTATTTTCATAAAATGCCTTTATTTTTTTTTTTAAATTCATTTAATTTTTTTTTCGGTGGTTAATATTGACATTTCTTATAGAATGTTTTTTGTTTGAAATCATTCTTTAGATAAGAATGCGTATTATTTGAGCATTCTGGAAAGCATTCTGGAAAATGCGTATTATTTGAGCATTCTGGAAAAGTCTGGAAAAAAGTCGGGAAAAAGTCGGGAATTTGAAAATGGGATTTGAGTGGTCAAACTGAAAATACTCAAATTTACAAAATTTGCATATTTTGAAAATTTTAGTACTTTTGAAAAATACGGTATTTTGTGAGGAGATCGATGTAGCCATGCGCGAGATCGGACGTGAAATTTGTTCGGTGCCGAAAAATTTGACGTTTTTCTTCGGTTTAGAGTTTTTTTTTCATTGGCAAATTCCAAGAAAGTTTCTGATGTTTTTTTTCTCGGATTTGTTTGTGCTGTAAGTGAATCTACATGCTGAAGACAAAAGTCAAGCTTTGCGAGATTTTTTTTTTTGGTGGCGTAACGGAAAGGATTTCCGTTTAGTTCCAGCCGTTCCGGCAAGGCCAGAAGTTGTTCAAAACCCCTGGATGCCTGGATTCGATGATGTTCTAGTGAAGCAACAGCATCTCAAGTGAAGCAACAGCATCGTATTCGATGTATATTCGGTTTGTCGAATGCATTGGAGACCCTTGGTGAGATCTTTCCATACGTTTTTTGCTAGATAATTCATATTACAGTGGACTCTCTGGCTGTCGATCTTCTCGATATCAATATTGCTCCAGCTGTCAATAAATTTTTCAGTCCCTTCAAATAGATTGCTTTGATTTTTCGTTCTATAATTTGATAACTCCCGCTCTCGATGGTCCCTTCAATATCGACAACGAGAGAGTCCAGTGTATATTCTATTTATCAAATGAAATATCCTTCCTACCCCACCCCATCCTCCATGTCCTTAATCCAAATTCCACCCCCCCCCCCCCTCCTCCCTCTTCCCCATTCTAAAATAATAATAATTACTTGGCAAATTTACACTTACACACCCAACCACAACTCATTCGGAGCGTTTGGTACGGTATGTCCACGCATCCTTCCTCCCCTGTTGATTCTGTGAAATGTGATCCGTTCTCAGAATCTGTCTCTGCGGTTAATGCAACGCAGTAGGCCTGGCCGCTTTAATTTTTGCAATACATGTTCGGGGTTACTCGGATGTAATGCAATCATTAATATTGACAAGAAAGGACTTGGGGCGTAATCTAACCAAAAGTTCTTCCAGGATGCTTTCTTCGGACTGGCTGCGCTTGTGTTCGATTAGATTAGATTAGATTAGATTGAAAAATACGGTATTTTGTGATTTTTTTGAAAAAAAAAAATACGGTAATTTGTGAAATTTTTGGGTAATTTGTGAAATTATTTAAAAAAAAAACTCCCGACGATAACGATAACCATTATCGTTATCGTCAGACATAACATTCTCGAATAACAACCTTGATTAGGACCTTTAAAAAAAGTCTAGATTTGTTATTTTGAATTGCTAAACTGTCGAAGTTCCCAAATCTTGCAAAAAAAAAAAATAAATAAAAGCTTCCTAAGCTGTCTAGATAACGCTCTACAAATCTTTTAAAATTATGATCTTTTCTCAATTCCAGCGCCCTCTCCCTCTACTGCACCGGTCTCGAGTCGCTGATGGTGCGCGACTGTCCCGGCATCACCGAGCGCAGCCTGTCGCTCCTTCGAGGCCGCGTCTTCATCGACCGCCCACGCAACTTCCAACAGCAGATGAACGTCGCCCCAAACGTGGCCCTTCCGCGACTCTACCTGCAGGTTTAGGATTTTAGGGTCTTTCGCGGTGCCAGGAAGAGATAGAGAGATGAATTTTTGTTTGTTATTTTTACGCATATATTTATTGTAGTTGGATAGATGTTCTTAGCTCTGTAATATAATATACGATTATACAACAAGATTTTGCTTAAGACTTAATTTAGGTAGCTTTCACAAACGCGCCCGGTTTGGGTTTGTTCTTCTTTTTGTTGGGGTTCGACTGCTGCGGCGTTTTGGGCTTTCCGCCCTTCTGCTTGGGTCCGGCCGTCTTCAAGCTGACGATCTTGCCACCGGCCTTGGCCTTCTTCGCCTTGGGTCCTGCCTGCTTTTCCTCATTTTTCCTCTTTTTCGCGTCGGACTTTTTCGATTTCGCAGCCTGAACGATAATGTTCTTGCCGTTCCAGTCCTGTCCGTCCATGGCCAGCGCCTTCTCGACCGATGCGGCCTCGTTGAACCTGATGAAGGCGTAACCCTTCCTCGCGAGGTTCCGGATCGAATGAATTTCGCCCGCTTTGGCGAAGTATTCCGTCAGGACGTCGTTCTTGACGTTGAAAATGTGGCTTACAAATACGGTGTTGTGGAGTCCCTCGTCGTCGTCGTCACCACCCTTGGCTGCTGCAGGTTCCTTTTTGACTTCCGCCTTGCGCTTCACCGCCTTTTTGGGTGCTTCCGCTGGCATCTCCTCGTCAGCTTCCTCCTCCTCCTCCTCGGAATCGTCCTCTTCCATCTCCTCATCTTCTTCATCATCCTCGTCCTCCTCTTCCTCATCGTCGTCACTGTCTTCTGGTTCCGGCTTCACCTTGAGCAGCTTGCCGGCCTTGGGCGCGGTGAAGGATGGCTCCTCCTCGGACTCGTCCTCCTCCTCCTCGACGGCCTTAGGCTCCGGACGTTCCTTCTTGATTGGTTTTTGCTTCTGCTGGGCGGGTTTTGCCGCCGCCGGCTTCTTTCCCTTGCTCTTGACGGCCATTTTCTTTGTGGGTTGATGCGGTGCCAATTTGATGGGGGTTCTAAAAAAAAGCGGAAATTGTTACTGAATTTAATGTTTACGGAGTTTAGTTAGGTAAATTTAAGAGGAAATTCTTAATCAAACTGTCCCAAGTTGGGGCCTTGACGGTAGTTTGGCGGCTTTAATCCGGTTATCATTTTAGCGAAAATAATCAATTTCAAGGCAATTTTCCAAGATCAATGCATCAAAATATAGTTTATTATTATTTTAAACTCCTTGAAATCCGTTCAAAACAAGAAAATTTAACAAATTTCAAACAAAATGCGTCTCAAACTTACCAGCACGTGTTTTATCGACCGTAAACGCACGAACTTTGACGATTTTGACAGTTGTGTGGAAGCTGCTCAAAAACACGCGGTTTTGTTTTCTGTTTACCCAAGGCAGTATATCAAAGGTACTCGTCATCTTGCTTTGCATTAGTGTGAGTGCATGACTCCGTGCCACTAAAACCAAAACAATAACAAAAGAACAATGGACCGTGCCAGGATAACCAAAACATAAACAATGTCAGTGTCAGTGGAGTGAGAGAGTCAGAGATAGCGATTTTGACAACCGCACTACTACACACTCAATCGCGAGTACCTTAGGTAGAAAGCCATGCTGTTTACCTACCGCAGAAACTCTACACACCGGCAGGGCTGCCAGAAACTATGAATTGTGTATAGGTTACACGCTCGTTTTAGCTTACTATTTACCCATTATCGCACACTCTTAAGCCAAACATGCAGATCGGAAGGATCGCAGTCAAGAAAAATTGAATTTAAAAGTGCTGATATGCCAACATTAGGTGCACGATGGAATTACATGCTGTCCCCCTAGTTTTAGTAAACAGTGTCTCATGAGTTGTATATTTCAGTAAAAAGTTCGTGTAAATCTTTGTCGAGACAAAATGATGAATTCAGCAACATAATTTCTTAAATTCTTAAATTCTTACATTCTTAAATTCTTAAATTCTTAAATTCTTACATTCTTACATTCTTAAATTCTTAAATTCTTAAATTCTTAAATTCTTACATTCTTACATTCTTAAATTCTTAAATTCTTAAATTCTTAAATTCTTAAATTCTTAAATTCTTAAATTCTTAAATTCTTAAATTCTTAAATTCTTAAATTCTTAAATTCTTAAATTCTTAAATTCTTAAATTCTTAAATTCTTAAATTCTTAAATTCTTAAATTCTTAAATTCTTAAATTCTTAAATTCTTAAATTCTTAAATTCTTAAATTCTTAAATTCTTAAATTCTTAAATTCTTAAATTCTTAAATTCTTAAATTCTTAAATTCTTAAATTCTTAAATTCTTAAATTCTTAAATTCTTAAATTCTTAAATTCTTAAATTCTTAAATTCTTAAATTCTTAAATTCTTAAATTCTTAAATTCTTAAATTCTTAAATTCTTAAATTCTTAAATTCTTAAATTCTTAAATTCTTAAATTCTTAAATTCTTAAATTCTTAAATTCTTAAATTCTTAAATTCTTAAATTCTTAAATTCTTAAATTCTTAAATTCTTAAATTCTTAAATTCTTAAATTCTTAAATTCTTAAATTCTTAAATTCTTAAATTCTTAAATTCTTAAATTCTTAAATTCTTAAATTCTTAAATTCTTAAATTCTTAAATTCTTAAATTCTTAAATTCTTAAATTCTTAAATTCTTAAATTCTTAAATTCTTAAATTCTTAAATTCTTAAATTCTTAAATTCTTAAATTCTTAAATTCTTAAATTCTTAAATTCTTAAATTCTTAAATTCTTAAATTCTTAAATTCTTAAATTCTTAAATTCTTAAATTCTTAAATTCTTAAATTCTTAAATTCTTAAATTCTTAAATTCTTAAATTCTTAAATTCTTAAATTCTTAAATTCTTAAATTCTTAAATTCTTAAATTCTTAAATTCTTAAATTCTTAAATTCTTAAATTCTTAAATTCTTAAATTCTTAAATTCTTAAATTCTTAAATTCTTAAATTCTTAAATTCTTAAATTCTTAAATTCTTAAATTCTTAAATTCTTAAATTCTTAAATTCTTAAATTCTTAAATTCTTAAATTCTTAAATTCTTAAATTCTTAAATTCTTAAATTCTTAAATTCTTAAATTCTTAAATTCTTAAATTCTTAAATTCTTAAATTCTTAAATTCTTAAATTCTTAAATTCTTAAATTCTTAAATTCTTAAATTCTTAAATTCTTAAATTCTTAAATTCTTAAATTCTTAAATTCTTAAATTCTTAAATTCTTAAATTCTTAAATTCTTAAATTCTTAAATTCTTAAATTCTTAAATTCTTAAATTCTTAAATTCTTAAATTCTTAAATTCTTAAATTCTTAAATTCTTAAATTCTTAAATTCTTAAATTCTTAAATTCTTAAATTCTTAAATTCTTAAATTCTTAAATTCTTAAATTCTTAAATTCTTAAATTCTTAAATTCTTAAATTCTTAAATTCTTAAATTCTTAAATTCTTAAATTCTTAAATTCTTAAATTCTTAAATTCTTAAATTCTTAAATTCTTAAATTCTTAAATTCTTAAATTCTTAAATTCTTAAATTCTTAAATTCTTAAATTCTTAAATTCTTAAATTCTTAAATTCTTAAATTCTTAAATTCTTAAATTCTTAAATTCTTAAATTCTTAAATTCTTAAATTCTTAAATTCTTAAATTCTTAAATTCTTAAATTCTTAAATTCTTAAATTCTTAAATTCTTAAATTCTTAAATTCTTAAATTCTTAAATTCTTAAATTCTTAAATTCTTAAATTCTTAAATTCTTAAATTCTTAAATTCTTAAATTCTTAAATTCTTAAATTCTTAAATTCTTAAATTCTTAAATTCTTAAATTCTTAAATTCTTAAATTCTTAAATTCTTAAATTCTTAAATTCTTAAATTCTTAAATTCTTAAATTCTTAAATTCTTAAATTCTTAAATTCTTAAATTCTTAAATTCTTAAATTCTTAAATTCTTAAATTCTTAAATTCTTAAATTCTTAAATTCTTAAATTCTTAAATTCTTAAATTCTTAAATTCTTAAATTCTTAAATTCTTAAATTCTTAAATTCTTAAATTCTTAAATTCTTAAATTCTTAAATTCTTAAATTCTTAAATTCTTAAATTCTTAAATTCTTAAATTCTTAAATTCTTAAATTCTTAAATTCTTAAATTCTTAAATTCTTAAATTCTTAAATTCTTAAATTCTTAAATTCTTAAATTCTTAAATTCTTAAATTCTTAAATTCTTAAATTCTTAAATTCTTAAATTCTTAAATTCTTAAATTCTTAAATTCTTAAATTCTTAAATTCTTAAATTCTTAAATTCTTAAATTCTTAAATTCTTAAATTCTTAAATTCTTAAATTCTTAAATTCTTAAATTCTTAAATTCTTAAATTCTTAAATTCTTAAATTCTTAAATTCTTAAATTCTTAAATTCTTAAATTCTTAAATTCTTAAATTCTTAAATTCTTAAATTCTTAAATTCTTAAATTCTTAAATTCTTAAATTCTTAAATTCTTAAATTCTTAAATTCTTAAATTCTTAAATTCTTAAATTCTTAAATTCTTAAATTCTTAAATTCTTAAATTCTTAAATTCTTAAATTCTTAAATTCTTAAATTCTTAAATTCTTAAATTCTTAAATTCTTAAATTCTTAAATTCTTAAATTCTTAAATTCTTAAATTCTTAAATTCTTAAATTCTTAAATTCTTAAATTCTTAAATTCTTAAATTCTTAAATTCTTAAATTCTTAAATTCTTAAATTCTTAAATTCTTAAATTCTTAAATTCTTAAATTCTTAAATTCTTAAATTCTTAAATTCTTAAATTCTTAAATTCTTAAATTCTTAAATTCTTAAATTCTTAAATTCTTAAATTCTTAAATTCTTAAATTCTTAAATTCTTAAATTCTTAAATTCTTAAATTCTTAAATTCTTAAATTCTTAAATTCTTAAATTCTTAAATTCTTAAATTCTTAAATTCTTAAATTCTTAAATTCTTAAATTCTTAAATTCTTAAATTCTTAAATTCTTAAATTCTTAAATTCTTAAATTCTTAAATTCTTAAATTCTTAAATTCTTAAATTCTTAAATTCTTAAATTCTTAAATTCTTAAATTCTTAAATTCTTAAATTCTTAAATTCTTAAATTCTTAAATTCTTAAATTCTTAAATTCTTAAATTCTTAAATTCTTAAATTCTTAAATTCTTAAATTCTTAAATTCTTAAATTCTTAAATTCTTAAATTCTTAAATTCTTAAATTCTTAAATTCTTAAATTCTTAAATTCTTAAATTCTTAAATTCTTAAATTCTTAAATTCTTAAATTCTTAAATTCTTAAATTCTTAAATTCTTAAATTCTTAAATTCTTAAATTCTTAAATTCTTAAATTCTTAAATTCTTAAATTCTTAAATTCTTAAATTCTTAAATTCTTAAATTCTTAAATTCTTAAATTCTTAAATTCTTAAATTCTTAAATTCTTAAATTCTTAAATTCTTAAATTCTTAAATTCTTAAATTCTTAAATTCTTAAATTCTTAAATTCTTAAATTCTTAAATTCTTAAATTCTTAAATTCTTAAATTCTTAAATTCTTAAATTCTTAAATTCTTAAATTCTTAAATTCTTAAATTCTTAAATTCTTAAATTCTTAAATTCTTAAATTCTTAAATTCTTAAATTCTTAAATTCTTAAATTCTTAAATTCTTAAATTCTTAAATTCTTAAATTCTTAAATTCTTAAATTCTTAAATTCTTAAATTCTTAAATTCTTAAATTCTTAAATTCTTAAATTCTTAAATTCTTAAATTCTTAAATTCTTAAATTCTTAAATTCTTAAATTCTTAAATTCTTAAATTCTTAAATTCTTAAATTCTTAAATTCTTAAATTCTTAAATTCTTAAATTCTTAAATTCTTAAATTCTTAAATTCTTAAATTCTTAAATTCTTAAATTCTTAAATTCTTAAATTCTTAAATTCTTAAATTCTTAAATTCTTAAATTCTTAAATTCTTAAATTCTTAAATTCTTAAATTCTTAAATTCTTAAATTCTTAAATTCATAAATTCTTAAATTCTTAAATTCTTAAATTCTTAAATTCTTAAATTCTTAAATTCTTAAATTCTTAAATTCTTAAATTCTTAAATTCTTAAATTCTTAAATTCTTAAATTCTTAAATTCTTAAATTCTTAAATTTTTAAATTCTTAAATTCTTAAATTCTTAAATTCTTAAATTCTTAAATTCTTAAATTCTTAAATTCTTAAATTCTTAAATTCTTAAATTCTTAAATTCTTAAATTCTTAAATTCTTAAATTCTTAAATTCTTAAATTCTTAAATTCTTAAATTCTTAAATTCTTAAATTCTTAAATTCTTAAATTCTTAAATTCTTAAATTCTTAAATTCTTAAATTCTTAAATTCTTAAATTCTTAAATTCTTAAATTCTTAAATTCTTAAATTCTTAAATTCTTAAATTCTTAAATTCTTAAATTCTTAAATTCTTAAATTCTTAAATTCTTAAATTCTTAAATTCTTAAATTCTTAAATTCTTAAATTCTTAAATTCTTAAATTCTTAAATTCTTAAATTCTTAAATTCTTAAATTCTTAAATTCTTAAATTCTTAAATTTTTAAATCCTTAAATTCTTTTTAAATTTAAAGTTTTAAATTTTCAGTTTTCAAGCTTTTAAAATTTTAAATACTTAATCTTGTTAATTTGTAAATTAATAATTCATAAATTCTTAAATTTTTAAAATTCGTTTATTCTTAATTTTGATTCTAGAATCTTAATATTTTAGAATTTTGAAAGAAATAGAGTTTCTTGAATGTTAGAGTTTCGAGGTTTTCGTAAATTTGTATTTTCGAATATTTATATTTAATTTTTTTAAACTTTTTCGAATTGTAATTTCTGATTATTTCAGGTTTCAAATAAAAAAAAGTGAGCTTTTGAAGTTATAAATACTTTTATATTAAAATTATTATTCAATTCTGCATATTATTTATTTTGATTTTCCAAATTTCAGTTATTAAAAATTGTTGAATTGTTTTTTTTTTGTTTTTTTTTAAATTATTTGTATTGTTGAATTCAAGATTTCAGATTTTTATTGTCAAGTTTATTTTCTCTCTGATTCACTTAATTTCGGTCTTGCCAGCCGTAAAGACAACTTCTTTTTTTACTCCATTTCGACCAAAAACCTTAATCTGTTCTTTTAATTTCAAAATTCTGCATTTTGAGATCTTGTTCTGCTTCCATCCTGAGCAGCTTGTTCTGCTTCACCTGGAGTCACTTACGAAAAGGTCATATAATTTATAGAGCTTTATGACGTTTCGCGTACACACACTAGCGCACCATTTGATTTTGCTGGCCGGACAAAATTTAACCTCAATCTTTTTCGTGTACGTACACGCAATACATGCGCACGTAGATAACTCTATTGTCTTTCATATGTTTTTAGGACCTAATAAAAAAAGGTCGAGATATGGAGTTTTGCGTTTCTTCCGATCTGCGTATCAGCCTTTAATTCCGACATCAAGGCAGAACTATATAAAAAAGCCTAATCCCGAGGTTTCGTGTAAACCTTTAAAGTCTCCAAAGTACACCCGACTGAACCTTTCCCAGCTGATCGAAACGTCACTTCTTGACCCATGCAGCATTCGTTTGACAGCTTCCCCATCTCGTCAAAGTTGTCAACAAACAAACGGGCGTGTTGCACGCGCTTGTTGATGGTGCAGTCTCACGTGTGAAAAGTTTTTTAAAACAAATTTTGTTGGAAAAAAAAATCCGGCTTCAAAATGAGTGAATTCATCGAAAAGCGGCGCGAGCTGTCCATCAAGGAGTACGAGTTCATGAAGCTGCTGAAGCTGTTCACGGAGGACGAAATCCGGGAGATCAAGTCGAAGCGCTTCACGCACGAAAACAAGGTCGAGCGGCGGGCGAAGGAGCTGGCGGATTTCATCGGGTACATCGCGTACGAGTGCAACCTGCTGCAGCTGCTGGGGGAGCGCCGGAAGAAGCTGCGGGTGCACGATGGGCGGCACAGCTTGGAGAGTAGCATTCATCACAGGATAAAGATGCTTTATAAGCGGGGGATGGACCGGTTTCCGTCGGAGTATCGGCTGTGGGTGCACTATTTGGGGCATTGCGAGCGGTATTCGATGCTGCCGGAGGGTTCGCGGACGCTGGACAAGATGCTGAACTATCACGGGGATAAGCCGAAGGCGTGGATTCGGGCGGCGGAGTGGGAGTATGGACGGGTGAAGAACATGGAACGGGCGAGGCACTTTATGTTCCGGGGGTTGCAGCGGCATCCGGAGTGTATGGAGCTGTATTTGAGCTTTTTGGGGTTGTTGGTGAAGGAGGCGGTTAAGCTTGTGAAGGAGTCGGAGGAGGGCGTTGAGGAGTTGCTGGAGAGGGAGGATTCTGCGTTTAGAAAGACGTTGGAGAGCGTGAATTTGATTTACGAGCATTACAAGAAGCGGGAACCGAGTTTGGAGTTTTACGTGAAGCTGCTGGACGCGTTGAAGCACAAGTCGGAGGTCAAGTCGTTTGCCGTGGTGGTTTTGAACGACTTGAAGGAGCAGTTTGCGACGAAGGAAGCGATGTGGAGTGCGTTGGCTCAACTGGCGCTGGACGGATCTTACCTGTTGGATGATGGGAAGGACAACTCCTTCCCGGAACGCCTCAAGAATTGCGTCGAAATCTACGACGAAGCCGTAGAAACTCTTTCGACTAAACAAATGTGGACTCTGTACGTAGATGCCGTCCTGAAACTCAACGAGGACATGTCATCGCACCAGAAGTTGCGGCGAAAAACGCTTGGAAGCGTGTTCAAAAAGGCGTTCGAGAGTGGCTCGCTCGAGGAAGACAAGTACGTTCAGTACCTGAAGCTGATGATCAACGTCGACCAGCCGCAAGAATCGTTGGTGACCGCCGTGCTGACCAAAGCCATTGAATCGTATCCAAAAAGCACGAAATTGTGGGTTCTCCACTTGACCTTCCTCGCCAAGCAGGAAGCTCCGACCAGCGAAATCGAAGACATCTTCAAAAAGGCCCTCGCCAACTGCACCGAAGACCTGCTCTCGCTGTGGACCGTTCGCTTCCAGTACTACCACACCCGGACCGACCTCCCAAAGGCACTCGAGCAAACCTTCAAAGATGCCATCGTCCAACCGCCCACAATTGCGTCCCACTTCCAACCACTCTACCTGGAATTCCTCGTCGTGACGCGCAACATCGACGCCGCCCGCAAAAAGTACCTCGAAATCCAAAAGAACTGCGCCCCTTGCCTGGAACTGCACCGCAAAATGTCCCAACTGGAATCCATCCAGGCCCAACCCAACGTCGACCACTGGCGCAAATGCCACGAAAACGCGTCCCACTTCTTCGGCACCGACAACATCGACGTCTGGATCGACTTCCTGGCCTTCGAGCGGGATCACGGCTCGCCCCGCAACATGCAACCCGTCTTTGAACGTGCCAAGGCTCGGCTGGACGCGGACCTGGTCGCCGGATTCGTCACCGAGTACGAACTGTTGAAAAATCCGTTGATTTAAGCATATTCTGTTAACCGAGTTTATTTTTGCAACATTGAAACAAGCTCACAATAAAAAAAAAACAACCTTTCTAGAACTCCAACCCCGCCAAATCGTCGTCCTCGCCGTCATCCAGCATGTTCCGAAACTCTTCCTCCCCCTTCCGCTCATCAGTCTTTTTCGTTACCAACCCATCCAGCGGTCCGCCCGCCTTGCTTCCCTTCTCCAGATACGGCTCAATGTTTCCCGCCGAGCAGGGCGCGTCCACGTGCGTCGAGTCGGAAAAGTCCTCGTTGCACAGGCCCGCCTTGTTCAGCACCGTTTGCTTCTTCTGCAGCATCGTCCAGATGATGTCGTCGGCGGTGCCCTTGGCCAGCAGGTAGCGCACCAGCACCGCGCCCTCCTGGCCGATCCGGTGGGCGCGACTCTCCGCCTGGGCGAGCGTCTGAAACGTTGAAAAAAGTCTTTATTTTTGAGTCAAAGAAGATTAACGTGTAACGCTTACACTCGGGTTCCAGTCCAGTTCGGCGAAAATGACCAGCTGGGCGGCCGTCAGGGTTATTCCGGCGTTGCACGCCTTCAGCGAGAGGACCGCCGCTCGGCAAGCGTCTTTGGTTTGAAATTTGTTGACCAATTCCTGTGAAAAAGCGAATTTTTAGCCAAATTCTTTAAAGAAAATAAGTTCTCAGTTAAGTCGACTGTTTTACCGACCTGTCGAACACTTTTTGAGTGGGGAAAGTCCTGAACCCATGCAGCAAAAATGTCAATTGAACATCAATTCGATGTCATTTGAATGAGCGTGTAACTTGGCCAACTTGACAGATATGCACGCAGAGTTGAACCGTGTCAAACAAAAATGATATTTGCCCTTACAATCACATTCAACAATACTAAGATTTACTCAAATCATTGAATTTGGGTGAAAATTACTCAAATAAAATTACGAACCGATCTCACGTCCGACCGCGTCGTCCCGTCAATCCGAATGTGGTCCACCTTGAGTTTGTCCAGCTCCCGCGAGACCGCGTCCAGCATCTTGATGTGGTGCGCAAAGATGAGGAACTTTTGGCCCTCCTTCAGCACCTTCTGCAGGTACGCACTGCAACGTAACAATTGAAAAAAATTAACTGCGATTTTACGAGATTTCAAACATTTAGTACCAAACCGCCGGCGCCTTCGCCTCGGCCGTCGCGTTGTAATACTTGAACATAATCTCCTCGCGCTGCTTGCCCTTACTGATCGAGTAGTCCGCCGCGTACGTCTGCAGGTCCTCCTCCATTTCCTGGTTGGTCCACAGCAGCGACGGATCCAGTAGCACCGTTTCGCGGCTCTTCTCCGCCAGCTGACTCATCACGTCCTGCTTGGTCCGGCGAATCATGAACTTGGCCGCCAGCAGCAGGTTCAGCTCCGGCAGATTCGACTGCCCCGTGGCGTCCCAACCGAACTGGGTTTGCTTGCCAGCGCAGTAGCGGGCGCTGTACTCGCGGAACGCGAAGAACTTCCGATCCAGCATCGAAACTTGCGAGAAGAGCTCCAGCGGACGGGAAAGGGCCGGCGTTCCGGACAGCAGAATGACCCGTTTCGCCTGCTTGGCAAGATCCGTCGCCACAACCGTGCACTTTGCTTTGAAGTTTTTAAGCGTGTGCGATTCGTCCATGATGACGAAGCCAAAATTCCGAGCCAGCAGCTTTTCGGCGCTCTTTTCCATCATCGAGTAGCTGGTGATCAGCACCCGCGCTTCCCCAATGTAGTCCTGCCCACTCTGCAGCGTGACAATGTTGTGCACCGGAACGGACGGCAGCAGCTGCCGAATCTTCGCCGCCCAAACGTCTCTCGTCGAGGCGGTCGTACAAATCAGCAGTGGCCAATCTTCCTTGTAAAAATCCGCCACCGCAATCGCCTGATACGTCTTCCCCAGTCCCATCTCATCCGCAATCATAGCCCGGCCACCCTTTTCAATGGCGAAACAAACGCCCTCCTTTTGAAACTCCAGCAAGCTGGCGGCCAACGTGGGCTCGATCGCGCTTAAACAAGCGCGGCTAGGTTTCGATCGTTGGCCGTTGAAGATTCGCAGCACAAACGGTGGGATGGGACCGATGGAGACGTGCGGATTGAGGGCCGTGACGCGTTCCTGTACCATGCTGTAGTCTTTCACGTCAAAGGTCCAGTTTTTCGTGCCGGGATCTGGGGGGAAGTCGGAGATTTCGGAATTCGGTACATACAATTGGGTCCTAAAATGAAGCTTAGATTGCTGATATTATTGTTTACAGCGATAAAGCTTATTTTTCTAAGTACAATGACGCTTTGTACGACCACAAAGAGTTTAAAATGAATTTTTAAATCAATTTTGAAAAAATAACCTCGCGGTCATTCTTGACAGAAAGCTCCTACTTGACAGCTCGTTCCAAGGGGGCCACAGTTGATCCATCGAAAAAATGTTGTCTTGTCAATGAAAAGTGATCATAAATGGGTTTTAATCGTGTTTTGAATTTCAATATTGCAGTATTTAATATAATTCCAAACAATTTTTAAGTACAACGGTAAAAAACACGATTAAAAACCATTTCTGATCACTTTTTTCATTTTAATGCATTTTTTTTGACAAGACAAAATTTTTTCGATGGATCAACTATGGTCCCCTCGGAACGAGCTGTCAAGTTGGAGCTTTTCTGTCAAGAAGGACCGCGAGGTTAATTTTTCAAAATTGATTTAATAATCCATTTTAAACTCTTAGTGGTCGTACAAAGGGTCATTGCACTCAGAAAAATAAGCTTTATCGCTGTAAACAATAATATCAGCAATCTATGCTTCATTTTAGGACCCAATTTAAGAACATGAAATGTTAAAATTTTATATTTCTACGAGTTCAGAACTATTCTTTAAAAAGAATTCCAATGTTTTGAAATTTTAGAATTGTAGATTTTTAGGATTTTACAATACAGTCGACTCTCTGGCTGTCGGTCTTCTCGATATCAATATTGCTCCATCTATCGATGAATTCTTCAGTCCCTTCAAACTGCATACTTTGATTGGCTTTATTCCTCGATGTTTTCTCTTGCTTGAAGGATCTCTTCCTCGACGGTCCCTTGGATTCTGTTTGCTTTAAAAATCTCTTCCGGTTGTCAATATTGTCACTTTCTCATGGCTTGCATAGACATTTTTCTTTGCGAAACGAAGCTTTGAAGGGTGTTTGACATTAGTTTGTTTTTGTTTGCTGGACGTTGCCATGATTCTCTCCCATAGCTGAGTATCAAGAAAAAAATATTTTCAATCGAGTCTTCATTTTGCATCGTTCTGTAAACTGATGATTCTCTTCCTCGACGGTCCCTTGGATATTGACAACCAAAGAGTCGACTGTATTACTGTTTTAGGATTCGGTGATTCCGGAATAGGTCCGTCCGGAAGTAGCTGAATATTACAGTTGAAGATTTTTTTTAATATTATTATTAATATTTCAGAGTCGTTTAATAAATAAAGTCGATGTTGAAGTATTTTAGATTGCCAAAATTTTAGAATTATAGAATTCGAAAATTTTTCGTTTTAAGAATTGGAGAAATTCAGATTTGTCAAAATGCTTATTGGCTCTGTTCAAATTTGAGAATTTTGACTGCTTGTATTATTTTCCAAATGTTAATGCTTAAGATAACTATTTCACAAAACTCGTTCTGTAAATCAATAGTTGGTCTTTCCTGTTATCATGCATCTAGCACTTTAAGATTTGTAAAATGGTTACCTTACGCTGGATTTTTTTTTAATATTTAGTTCCAGCTGCCAAAATGCTGATCGAACCTTCATTCAAAGAATGTTTACATGGCAGCTGGGCGTTTGTTTGCATCAGATTCCTATCTCTTTCTAGCAATTTTTTTATCGTGCGATTTCCAGTTGGTTTTTTTAACTGACCGCCCGATATGTCAGTCAACATATTTAGCAGGGCTGTGACAGCTCGAGATCGATCATTGTTTACATCAGGCCATTGTGACGAGAAGTTCTCAATTTTTGGGATAAATACTTTTTTTTTTACAATTTCCTGATTCAATGAATTTAGTGTAAGGCTACGAAAATTACGAACTTCTCGTCACAATGGCCTGATGTAAACAATGATCGAGCTCGAGCTAAAAATTGCTGCAATATCGGGCGGTCAGTAAAAAAAAGCTAGACATCGCATGGCAAAAAAAAAACTTATGCTAGAAAGAGATAGCTGATCTGATGCAAACAAACCCGTAGCTGCCATGTAAACATACTTTCTGACTTGAAAGCCTTATTAAAGAATTTCCGAACTTAAAAAGCTTAAAAGTTTAGAATTGTAGAGTTTCCGAGAAAATGCCTGAAATCTTTTTTTTTTTTTCAATTTATTCCACCCGATTTCAGTCTACACAGAAGTAGGTTTACGGTAGACTATGACAAACAAACAAAAACAAACTCACACTTTTTTGTGTTTGACAATTTGCCACACTCGCAAAGAAAACCAAATGTATGCAGGCCGACGTTTCTGGAATCAAATGCAGGTAAACTGTGAAAAAGTCACTTACCCACTGAGAAATGAAACGCCCGGATGAGTCTGGATGGTGGAATAAAATCAGTCTGACGATGGCCGATCGGGGCGTTCCATTTCTCAGTGGGTAGTTTTTGTCAAAGCCGAAGACGTCATACACTCAAAGTCAGAAGTATCCCTCAAAAGGGTACTTTCAATCCTCAAAAAGGATACTTTTTATCCTTTTTTAAAGTTCACCCGGCGTCACCCTTTTAAAAGGGTATGTCAAATTCAGTACATTTTCGATACCCTTTTAAAGGGTGACGACGGGTGAACTTGAAAAAAGGATACTTTTTACTTTGAGTGTAACCTTGGTCAAAAGGGTCAAAACCGAACCAACTCAGAAATGAGTAAAAGGAGCATATTTCTGATTTGAGTAAATTTTTATCAGAATTTAATGGAAATGGAGTAAAATCAGTGAAATTCATCCAGATCTGAGTAAAATTCCACAAAGTTTCAAGTTTTTAAAAATATTATCGTGGGCGTCAATAATTAGAGTCCAGGCGCGCTGATATTACCGCAGAAGAATGGCCGCATGACAGCCGCAGAACAAATTTTCGGCTGTTGTCAAAGGTTGCCTTGAATTTTCAGCTGGCTTTTTGAAAATTATTGAAAACAAATCAACTTGACAGCCAAATCAGCGCGGAATTTCAGTTCAACTTGCCGATTTTTACACCGCGGTAGTTCGGCGTCTTTAACCTCCTGTCACTCACAGAGAAGGAGAAATGCGATTTTATCTCGCAATAAGCAATACAAAAAAAATAATAAATTGAATTTTAAATCCAATTGTGTTAATTTCTTCAGTTACCGTTCAACAATAGTTTTTGTAGGTTAAGTGCAGAGTTTTGGAGGATGGAAATTAAGTTTGTTGAAAAACGAAACGGAAAACAGGAAAACACTCGCAAAAACCTGTTATTTTTTGAGTATTTTTAAAACTTTTTAATTGGGGATAGGATTAACAATCCAAGTTTAATTCCAAATGAAGAATGAAAATTTGATTATTTTTTCTAGGCATAGATGAACGTTCTCTTGACTCTTACCGTACTGCTTCGACGGAATGCTCTTAAACACCTCGATCAGCTTCTCGTTAAACCCGGACGGCACCACAGTAAATCGCGTTTCCGTGACCATCGAACACGAACATGTGACCGTCCGTATGAAGACCGGTGCCACCGGTGGCGCGGCAGGTTTCGCTGTCTGCGCCTTCCCAAAGCTCGGCTTACTGTACGGATGGGCGGCCGAGCGGGCATTGCCGTTGAAGATCGAGGACGGTGCCTTACCGACTCCCCCGATGGGACTTGATCCGTAGAACGAGCTGCTCGCCAGGGCCATCGCCTGCCTCTGCTTCTCGGGCAGCGGGAATATGGGTTTGGTCGACTTTGGGAAATGAACTTGCTGGGGAGGTGGTTTGGCCGTGCTGCTGGATGTGGTGGCCAGGGCATTTTTGCGCGCGTTTAACCGTTCGATGGCGATTCGTTTCTTTTCGGCGATTTCCGCCGCGGTGCAGGCCATTTTTAAGGTACAAAAATAATTTTAATGTTTTAACATATTTTCACAAAGAAACGCAGAAAATAAACGCGAATTTTCCTGTTTTCTGTACAAACAACAGTCACTGATATCACGCAAAAAGGGAATGTTTTGAATCGATTCCGCGCGAAGATCGTCAACAGCTGACGTTTGCTCCATGGGCTGCTTGTTTTGAGGGAGAAAAGGTTCAGCTTGAGTCACATGTTCAATTCTGGCATCACTGGCTTGTTGAAGGAAGCTCGTCTTTCATTTTAGTGTGTAACCAAAAATACAAACAAACAGCTTTCAAAATCGGCTTAATCGCTTCGCGTTAAAGATTTTTCAAAATAATTTAAATTTTCTCGTAAAGTTTCGCTTCTTGCAAGATGTTTTAAGTGAAAACCGCGCCACACTAACCTGCTACCATGAAGCCGAGCCCGAAAAAGTCGCTCTCCTCAAAGGCCAAGCAGCGCACGAAATCTTCCAGCAGCAACTCGGCGGCCGGAACCGCTTCTTCAAATTCCACCGGAACGAACCACCACAATCACAGTGGCGGTCTCTCGCACCACCACCAGCTGCGGATTGCGGCCACGGCTGGGGGGAGCGAGTCCTGCTCGTCGGGGAACGATGCCGGGAAGGAGAAGGGGGCGTACAAGTCTTACGCCGGGTTTAGCTCGCGCTCGGTGCGGACCATTTGGGAGCAGCACGACAAGCAGGAGACGGAGGTCGCCGCGGAGGTGTATAACAAGCTGGCGGAGGACACGACTTATAAGCTGTGGGAGTTGGCGAATGTGAGTGAGTTGAACGTTTGAAGGGATTTGTTGAGTTAATTTGGTTGATTTCTTTGTAGAACATCAAGACTTACAGTCGGCACGCCAGCGGCAAGGTCACGTACGATCTGGTGAACGAGGTGCTGAAGGATTGCGACGTTCCGCCGATCGTGGGTGCGAACAATGAGCCGTGGGACAAGATCGAGTACGACGGGGTTTACTTTTTCAACTCGGATGAGGTGCTGGATCTGCGCGAGGAGTACATCAAGGATGTAACGATGGAGCAGTCCAACATCCCGGTGCTGACCACGAGCTGGATGGCGGAGTCGGCGATCGCGGAGGATTTGATCGAGCTGTACAACCAGGTTTGCGACGCGGTTTACATTGGAGACGAGGAGTGCTTCGAGGAGGCGATCGAGATTTTGACCAGCAATCCGCACGTTCCTTCGTTGATGAAGTTGCTGCTGACGAAGGCGATCGAAATGCTCGGGTTCGAGTACACGGAATCGACGCTGGTGCGGACGCTCAAGTTTCTCGAGGCCCTCGTCAAGAATTATCACGTTTCGCACTCGGATCTTACGCTGGAACTCAGCTTACTCTGCCAGATCTTCGTCAACCTGCTGCTCGGATCTCCGAGTCTCGCCAAATTCATCGCCGACCAACAACTGGACGTCGTTCAACCGCAGTCCCAGCGCTCGCAACACCCGCTCTCGATGCCCCCAAACGGCACCGAGTCCTCACTAGGATCCGGACCACCCTCCCAGCACAACAACCTCGACCAGCCCAGCTTTCACTCCGCCATGGTCCCGATGAACATCCTGGAGAACAACCTGGCCGGCCCCTCCGAAGACTCCAACAACTCCAACTCGAACGCCACCGAAGAACTGCTCCGCAGCATCGAGAACATCAAGGAAGGCCCCGACGGCATCGACATCAACAACATCAAGGACGAGTACGAAGCCCTCTTCTCGATGGTTCAAGGCCTCAACAAGCAGGAGGTCGCCGAAGGCGACGGCACCAACCCCACCAGCGACAACTTCATCAAGACCGAGTTCAACAGCGAGTTCGAAACAGGACAAAACTTCATCGTCCAGCAAGCACCCGGAGCAGCGATGCTGAACGAAAGCGAGCTCAACTTTGAAATCAAGCAGGAGAACGTCAAAACGCTCAAGCAAGAACCGGAAATCGAAGAAGCGGTCAGTCTGCAGATGTCGGACGGGGCGAGCGACGAGCAGGAGGTGAACAACCCCAACTCCACAACCCTGGAAAGCGAAAACATCACCACGTTGATTTGTGCGGATGCGCTGGTGGACGAGGTGGCGCGGGTCGTCGGGCTTTGTGCCGGCAAGTGGGGCTTTGTCGAGCAGGAGTGCACGTTTCTGCTGGTGGAGCGGCTGCAGCGGTACTTTGAGGGGGAGAGGAAACAGGCGGCGATTGATTATGGGTGGCTTTCGCGGATTCTGCGCGGGCTGTGGAGCGTGGGGGAGTTTGCGTTTCGGGAGCTGAGTCCGTATTTCGAGAAGATTGCGACGGAGATGGTGCCGGAGTTTGTGAATCCGTATTTTAATGTAAGTCTTTCCTGCCACTCAAACATTAAGAAATTTCTAAATTTACCAGCATCAAATATTTAAAAAAAATCCAAAGTTCTAAAACTCAAAGATTAAAAAAAAACGAATAATTCAACAATTCTAAAAAAACTTCGTTCAAATAAATCCACAATTCTATAATTTTAAAACCTAAAATTCCGAAATTTTCAAATGCTAAAGTTGGAAAATTGTATAATTCTTCAACTCCAAAAATTTTAATATTCTCAAAGTTCAGAGTTTAAAAGTAAAAAAAAAAAATGGAAAATTTATATTTAAAATATTCTAATACTACTTCCAAATGATGATGTTCCAAATTTCAAAACAACTGGAATTCGAAAATTTACGGTTAATAAAACTAAATTTCAAACTTTAATAAGACTCAATTAAGTTAACAAAAATGTCAAAGTATTGAAATTATAATAAAAAAAAAACGTTTTAAAAACGAAAATAAAAAGTTTCTACATATTTCAATCTTAGAAATTCAAAATATTCAAATTCTAGGATTTTAAAACCATAAATTTCGAATTCCGAAATTTTCAAAGGCATAAGTTGAAAAATCTTATAATTGGAGCCTAACATTTCAAAAGGGCACATAACTTTTGTAAAAAATAGTGTATCCCTTTCACTCAAATGACAGTTTATATAAGGTGTGAAAGGGACACACTCTTGTTCACAAAAGTTATGTGCCCTTTTGAAATCGCAAGCACGAACTTCACGAAACTTCAAAATTAAAATATTAAAAACAAATTAGAGTTTAAAAGATGGAAATTTAAAAACTCCATTACTTCAATTTCCAATTTACAAATTCGAAAATGAGTGTATTCCAACATATTAAAATATTCCAAATTTTGAAACTACTGAAATTCTAATGTTTCCATATTAGAAAAAAAAATCTAAATTCTAATATTTCAAAATTACCAAAATTAAAAAAAAAATAATAACAACAATGAAAAAAAAAAAAACAAAAACTCACGAATTTCTAATCATCAAAGTTTTAAAATCCAACAATGCAAACTTAATGTAAAAAAATCGCAATTTCCAATATTCTACTTCAACATTCTAAAATTTAAAATTCCTGGACTATTTTTTTTATTAAATTTAAAAATAAAAAATATCACTGAACCAAAATTTACCATTTTCTTAATTCTGAAACTCTACATTAAATTTTCAAAAGGTCCTATCTGCATTGGAAACCCATGACTTATATGTTGTTTTGAAAATTTACTCTAAAATTCCAAATTCCAAGAGATTTTTCATAATTTTCAGATTTAAAATTCCTTAGTTTGTGTGTGTGTGTGGTCCAATCCAATACCCGCTAACCGGTAGCGAAATTATGGGAAAGTATAGTTTGTATCAGACTTTGTATATGCCGAATGCTGATACAGCTTATCTCAGTCCCGGGTATTAGGTGGTGATAACCCTCGCGCTGCTTCCAACGACTAGATTTAAAATTCCTTAGTTTTGTACAAAATTAAGAAATACTAAAATTTTAAAATACAAAAGTTACAAAATTTTTAATTTCCGATAGGTACTGAAATTCCAAGACACTAAAATTTTAAAAGTTTCAGAATTTTAAAATACTTAGATTCAACAATAATATGACAACGTTGACAAAACATTTTTTAATATGCTTTTTTTAAACTTATGGATACCTAAAATTTTAACATCTCGAATTCTTGCATTAAATTTTCGAGGCAAAAAATTACAAAAATCTTTATTTATTTAATGCTGATAATTTATATTTATAAATTTAGTTTCCAAAATACAAAGAATCTAAATTCTTTGGTTATGCACAATATTCTAAATAATTAAATTCAAAAATATTAACATTTTAGAATGCAAAAGATACTAAAAACCTTTTATTTTAAAAACCTTTGCTTCAATTTCAAAATTCCAAAATACTTAATTTAAAAAAATGAGAATTTTATAAATAATTTAATTCCAATATTTAAAAAAAGAACTCAAAAATTAAACTAAAAGTAAAATTTGATACGAAAAATTACAAATAAAAAATTAAAAAGTGAATGCCAATGCTCAAAGTTTCTGAATTTTTTAAATACTATGATTCAATAATTATAAAATTTCAAACTTATAATATTCCAAAATTCTAAAACATTTTAGAATTAAAAATGTACAAAATACTAGGATAACTTAATCTCGAAAAAAAAAAATCAAAAAATCATGTATTCCAAAAATAAAAAGGAAAAACAAACCCAAGGTGGCCACTCAAGTCGGGAAACCGGGAAAGTCGGGAAAAAGTCGGCAATTCGTCAAAATCCGCCAAAAATCTAGAAAAAGTCGGGAATTTATGATTTTATGTCAAAAAGTCGGGAAAAGTCGGGAATTCTGAGCTTTTTTAACTCTTGAATAAATTTTGTAATATTTTGTACAATTTTCAAATTGAATTCACTCATTTCTGCTTTAGTAACTTACTTTAAATTTAAGGTTATTTTCACTATTTCAATATATTTGAGTATGGAAAAGCTGTTTAAGACCTTTAAAATCTTTATGAATATTGGAGTCTTTGACACAGATTTTCATAATATTTTTTTATGAATCAAATGATCGCTTTTAATTTTTGTTCACAAAACAAGAGGTAAAGTTGATGAAAAACTAATATAAAAATAAAGCGTATTGGCCAGCTTAGAATTATGATTCTATTCCATTCCAAAAAATATTCCAAAAAAAAAACAGTTAAATACTGGCCACTAGAAAAATCAACATTGATTTAAAAATTCAATATCAAAAATTACATAATTAAAAAGGGCAAAAACATTTTCTTTTATGAATTCCTTGACATTTTTTCTAAATCCTTTGAATGAATAATAACAGCAATTACGTTTTAATCATTCTTTGATTTAAAATGATGATGAAGTTAAAAAAATATCAAAAACTATACGTTTGCCAATTTAAAAAATACCATGGAAGTTATAAGTATTGTTGAACTTTCGATTAATTTTTCAAAGACTAATTGTTTGTGTTTCTACTCTGAATCATAATAATGAAATTACATTTTTGAAGTTTTCTTTATTTGTTGTTTAGTTTCTGTATTTTCAAAAAATGCCTATATTTGGATTTAAAACATTGAGATTTTTTTTGGTGGTTAATATTGACTTTTCTTATAGAAAGTTTTTTGTTTGAAATCATTCTTTAGATAAGAAATGCCTATTATTTAAGCATTCTAGAAAAGTCTGGAAAAAAGTCGGTAAAAAGTCGGGAATTTGAAAATGGAATTGAAGTGGTCACCCTGCAAACCCCAACACTATAAATAAAAAAGGAAAAAAACTAAAGCATTTTTTCAAAATTGATAAATTGAAAGATATCTAAATTTCGGAATTTTAAAATAGTATAATAAAACGAAAACGAAGTTGACTTTATAGCTGTCGGCCACCATTGCTAGTACCAACGGCGCCGAATACCCATATTTACACAAAGAATTTTAGAGCGCCCGCCGCGGGATTCGAACCGGCGACCTCTGAATTGTGAGTCCAGTGCGCGGTCCGATTAATCCACACGGGCGGGACTAGTATAGTATAATAAATGAATAAAAATATTTAATTTTTGAATTAAAAATTCTAATTTTTAAAATTCTAAAAATCGTTAATTCTCTATAACGTGAAATCTTCAAATTAATTTTCTAGAATTCTGAAAATCTTGAGTTCCTAATGTCTAAGATTTAAAAATTCTTAATTTCGGAAATTCTTAAAATCGAACAAGATTCTTAAATTTCAATTCCTTAAATTCATGAATTTCAAATTTAATAAATTCTGAAATTGATAATTTTGAAAAAAATAAATTTGTGAATAAAAAACTCTTTAATTCTAAAATAAATAAATAAATAAAAAGATCTAAAATAGTAAAATAAAATGATCTTAAATTGAAAAAAAAACTATTAAATTCCAATTCCCAACATTAAATTTTTTTTGCACTGCTAAATTAAAAAAAAAGTAGTATTCCAAAATTCTTAAATTTCAAATTAGCAAATATCTAAAATAATGAAGTCAAAAATGAGTAAAACGAAAATTGTGAAGTTAGAAATGAAAAATTCGTATGATATTATATTCGGTAATGATAATATTTTATATTTATAAATTAAAGAAATCTAAAATTTCTAAATTATAAATTCTAAAAACCTAAACTTAATAAAATCTTCAAAAAAATAAAATAAAATATATGCAAAATGTTTAAATTTGAAAGTGTTGTTGACAACATTAAACTAAAAAAAAAAATTAAGAAAAAATAAATTTGTAAATAAAAAACTAAAACTAATCAAAATTCAATGATCTAAAATTAAAAAAAAAATGTACATGAAAAAGTGCAGATCATTCTGAATATTTAGATCGTTCATCAAAATACATATTACGATAGAAATCTAACTTTCTCTTGCATTCTGATTTGATTTGATTTCTTAACTTTTAAGGCTGCCGGAATCTTCCTACGAGGCAAAAGTGACATCTTCTTCTACGAATATCTAAACGAGATCTGCGGGGATGGCCTCACTCCGTTCATCTTCCAGTACGAGCGTAAGTAACATCCTAGTTACATCAAATTTCAAAACCTTCAAAAACACCATCAAATTTCACCACAGACTACATCGAATCCCGCTACCGCCGCCACGACGCCCTGCGCCGCAAAGCCAACGAGGCCAAACATCGCTACAAAATCCCCCCCAAAGTGGTCCTTACGGTCCACGCCAAACCACACCCGTCCCTCAAACCCCCACCAACCGTGCACGACCTGTTCCCCGAGCGCACCACAGACCGCACACTTCCCTCCGTGCAGCACCCGGCCCATCCGGTTGCGAAATTCAGCTTCCGCTTTGCCGGATGTAGGCCACTTCCGCTTAAAGTCCTTGGAAAGAGCAGGCCCACCGGGAGGAATTTCGGAGGAACGCCCCAGGATGGACATCCGTCGCCGGTCAAGTGCCGCCAGAATGAAACTCTGGTGAGGAACTTTCGCGCCAAGATTGTGGTGGCGCGGAGGAAGATGCTCGCGCCGGATACGAATCTGTGCGGACGGCAGCGAGTTTATTGCTATGGGTCAACGGTGTTGTAAGGGCGAGGAGGTAGCAGTAAAGTTTTGTTGGAAAGGTATGAGTTTTGGGATTTTCTTTGTTCTAAAATTACCGAAAGCCCATGGTATCTAAATATAATATCACACTTTTATTATTATTTTAAAGATCAGCTCCGTGCTCAACCTCAACCCACTCTAACGAATCATCTTTGCGGTAAATTTTAGGCAGTATGCCTGGCCTCTGTGTCGATTGTGATGTTATGCATTTTTACAAGATTTCTTATCTTAAAAATTTCAAGAGTTCCAAAAATTTTAAAAATTTCAAAAACTTCGGGAACTTTCAGAATTTAATAAACCTTAATAATTTCAAAAATTTCAAGCATTTTATTTTTTTTAAGAATTTTTAAAATTTCAAGAATTTAATGAATTTTAAGAATTTTTGAAAATTTTATGTAATTCAATTATGTTAAAAAATAGGGTTTTCCTAAATTTCAAGAACATCCAGAATTTCAAAAATGTATTTTTTTTAAAAGAATTTTGAAAAAAAAAAATAAGAATTGGACGAATTTAAAGAATTTCAAGCATTTTATTTCAAGAATTTCAAGACTTTAAGACTTAAAGAATTTTTAGAATTCAAAAATTTTCAAGAAGTTTACTGCCGTTCTACGCATAATTGTCCCATGTTCAAAAAAGTACAACTGAGAAAAACGCGATTGAAATTTTTCGACCGATTTCTGTGTTTCTACGCATAATTGTCCCGTGGTTTCCTATTCGCCCTATGTGTCCCTAATCACCCCAGTTAGCAGTTTATCATCCTTATTTGTGATTCTCTTGCTATACACCAGGTAAACAAGACATAATGCTTAGTAAAACTTATGATTCCGTGTAAGAAAATACTTGGTGGGACAATTATGCGTAGAACTTTAACGATGGGACAAACAGACTTGGTGTTGTTTTTAATGAGTTTGCGAACAAAGTACCAGATTTTATGTGTTTTTCTTAAAGTACACATCAAACTAAACTCAAAAATGTCATAAAGTCAAAATCGTCCAAAACTGACATGGGACAATTATGCGTAGAACGGCAGTTTAAGAATGTTAAGAATTTCAAGCATTCCATTTCAGGAATTTCAAAAATATAAAAAATTTCAAGAATTTCAAAAATTTTAAGACTTTCAAAAATTTTAAGAATTTCAAGAATTTTAAGGATCTTAAGAAAATTCAAGATTATCAAACATTTTAAGAATTTCTCAATTTTTAAGAATTTTTGGAATTTTACGAATATTAAAAATTTTAAGAACTTTAAGAATTTTAATAACCGAGCAGTTCTCTAGGATTTCGGTCATTCGATTTTTTTTGTATTTTTTAATCCGACTGAAACTTTTTTGGTGGCTTCGGTATGCCCAAAGAAGCCATTTTGCATCATTAGTTTGTCCATATAATTTTCCATATAAATTTGGCAGCTGTCCATACAAAAATGATATGTGAAAATTCAAAAATCTGTATCTTTTGAAGGAATTTTTTGATCGATTTGGTGTCTTCGGCAAAGTTGTAGGTATGGATATGGACTACACTGGAAAAAAATGATACACGGTAAAAAAAATTTGGTGATTTTTTTATTTAACTTTTTATCACTAAAACTTGATTTGCAAAAAACACTATTTTTAATTTTTTTTTATTTTTTGATATGTTTTAGAGGACATAAAATGCCAACTTTTCAGAAATTTTCAGGTTGTGCAAAAAATCTTTGAACGAGTTATGAATTTTTTAATCAATACTGATTTTTTCAAAAAATCGAAAATTGGTCGCAAAAATTTTTCAACTTCATTTTTCGATGTAAAATTAAATTTGCAATCGAAAAGTACTTTAGTAAAATTTTGATAAAGTGCACCGTTTTCAAGATAAATCCATATTTAGGTGACTTTTTTGAAAATAGTCGCAGTTTTTCATTTTTTTAAATTAGTGCACATGTTTGCACACTTTTGGAAAAAATATTTTTGAAAAGCTGAGAAAATTCTCTATATTTTGCTTCTTCGGACTTTGTTGATACGACCTTTAGTTGCTGAGATATTGCAATGCAAAGGTTTAAAAACAGGAAAATTGATGTTTTTTAAGTCTCACCCAAACAGCCCACCATTTTTCAATGTCGATATCTCAGCAACTAATGGTCCGATTTTCAATGTTAATATATGAAACATTTGTAAAATTTTCCGATCTTTTCGAAAACAATATTTTCAAAATTTTCAATTCAAGACTAACATTTTACAAGGGCGTAATATTGAATGTTTGGCTCTTTTGAAATGTTAGTTTTGATTTGTAATTTTTGAAATATTTTTTTCGAAAAGATCGGAAAATTTCACAAATGTTTCATATATTAACATTGAAAATCGGACCATTAGTTGCTGAGATATCGATATAAGAAAATGGTGGGTTGTTTGGGTAAGACTTAGAAAACATCAATTTCCTGTTTTTAAACCTTTGCATTGCAATATCTCAGCAACTAAAGGTCGTATCAACAAAGTCCGAAGAAGCAAAATATAGAGAATTTTCTCAGCTTTTCAAAAATATTTTTTCCAAAAGTTTGCAAACATGTGCACTAATTTAAAAAAATGAAAAACTGCGACTATTTTCCAAAAAGTCACCTAAATATGGATTTATCTTGAAAACGGTGCACTTTATCAAAATTTTACTAAAGTACTTTTCGATTGCAAATTTGATTTTACATCGAAAAATGAAGTTGAAAAATTTTTGCGACCGATTTTCGATTTTTTGAAAAAATCAGTATTGATTAAAAAATTCATAACTCGTTCAAAGATTTTTTGCACAACCTGAAAATTTCTGAAAAGTTGGCATTTTATGTCCCCTAATACATATCAAAAAATAAAAAAAAATAAAAATAGTGTTTTCTTGCAAATCAAGTTTTAGTGATAAAAAGTTAAATAAAAAAATCACCAAATTTTTTTTACCGTGTATCATTTTTTTCCAGTGTAGTCCATATCCATACCTACAACTTTGCCGAAGACACCAAATCGATCAAAAAATTCCTTCAAAAGATACAGATTTTTGAATTTTCACATATCATTTTTGTATGGACAGCTGCCAAATTTGTATGGAAAATTATATGGACAAACTAATGATGCAAAATGGCTTCTTTTGGCATACCGAAGCCACCAAAAAAGTTTCAGTCGGATTAAAAAATACAAAAATTAAAATTGAAGAAAAAAGACCGATTTCGTAGAGAATTGCTCAACTATACAATTTTAAGAATATCATTTTTTTTTTAAATTGTGAATTTTTTTTTCGAATTTTAAGAATTTCAAGAAATTTAAGAAGTATTTTCAGAATTTTCACAAACTTAAAATTTTATGAATTTCAAGTATTTTTTAAGGATTTCAGCAATTTTCAGCATTGAAAAAATTCAATATAATTGATTAAAAAAAAATTAAAAAAAATCTAGTATTTTTTTAAAGATTTCAAGAATTTCATAAAATTTTAAGAAATCGAAGAATTATGAGAAAAATCTAAGAATTTCAAGAATTCGAAAAATTAGAAGAAATCGACGAATCTCATGATTCGCAAGAATTTCAAAAATTACAAGATTTTTTTTTAGAATTTTTAAAATTTTAAGAATTTTAAATATCTCTTTCAAGAATTTTCAAAAATTTTAAGATCTTAAAAAAATTCAAGAATTTTAAGATCTTAAAAATTTTTAAGAATTTTTAGAATTTTAAGAATTTTAGGAATTTTAAAAAATTTAAGAGGTTTAAGAATTGTAAATAAGAATTATTTTTTGTAAATTGAAGAATTAAAAATAATAAAGTATTCAACTTTTCTTAAGAATTTCAAGAATTTCAGTAGTAACAGTTCAATAGGGCGAATCTGCGTTTGTGAACAAGTAGTAGTCTATCCCCTTTGCTCAAGTGACAGTTCACGTCAAGTAAGAAGAGGATAGACTGCTTGTTTACAGACGCAGATTCGCCCTATTGAACTGTTACTACGGATTTCATAAAATTTTAAGAATTATAAAACTTCGAAGAATTTCAAGAATTCGAAGAATTTGGAGAATTCGAATTATTTCAAGAATTCGAAAAAAAATCAAGAATTCGAAGATTTTCAAGAATTTCAGGAATCGCAAGGGTTGCAAGAATTTTAATAATTTCAAGAATTTTATTTTTTTGAAAATCACAAGATTTTTTTAGAATTTTTGAGATTTTCAAAAAATTTCGGGAATTTCAAGATTTTCAAATTTTTTAAGGATTTTAATAATTTTATGAATTCATGAGTTTTACAAATTCAAAACAAAAATCAAAATTCCTAGAAATTTCATTAGATAAAACTTTTAAGAATTTTAAGATTTTATTAATTCAATTCATTATAAAACATATTTTTAAAAAAAAATTAAAATGCATTCCCCTGCATTTAGAATCATGTTTAGCCTGTTTGGTTTGATTTAAAAATCTATTGAATTTTTGAAAATGTCCGATGTTTGGTATCGCAAAAAGTTCTTTTTTTTTCGCTAAAATTTTTGTTTTCGTCAAATCTTGCACTAGTGTAAAATGCATTTTAAGACACTTTTTTCATTCAAATGTTAAGACTGTGACTTGTTATTTCAACTTTTATTTATTGTTTCTGTTATTCGATTTTATGTCTTCGGCGAAGTTGGAGGTTATGATTAAGACTTTTCAGCAAAATAGGCACAACAAAATTCCCGATTTTTTCAATTGGCTTCTTATTGAGTTGGGGTTGAATTCTCAAAATACGTGTTTTTTATTTTATATTTTCAGTTTTAAATTTGTTTTAAAGGACTAAAAATAGCATCTTTTGTGCTATAGACTTTAGGATGATGAAAATCTGAAACCGGAGATATTAGCTATTGATAAAAAAAATTTCGATGCGTTTTAGACCAATCCACTTGTTTAGAAACAGTTTTCTAAATTTCTAATTAGATGATTTTGTTTTCGCGAAAAAAAAAATTCGCGGTAATTTACATCGGAACTTTATCAAAAATCATGCTATTAAAGCGAGTCAAACATGTTAATTATGAATATCAAAGCAGGAAAATGCGTTTTAAATGGTTGTCAGTTAATGGAAATTCTATAAGGCTTTCTAGGCCCAGTGAAAAAAATATAATTTAACTCAAAAAGACGAACTCCTCGTCACAGTGTCCTGATGCAAACAATGATCGAGCTGTAGCTGTCACAGCCCTGCGAAGTATGTTGGCTGACATATCGGGCGGTCAGTCAAAAAAACCCAGCTAGATGTCGCCTGACAAACAACTTTTGCTAGAAAGAGATAGGAAACTTGATGCAAACAAACGTCCAGCTGTAATGTAAATAAACTTTGAATGTGTTGGTAAATTTTTGACTAGAAACCCGCATAATCAAAAACCATCGGGGGAATAGTCCAAACTATATTACTACTAAAAGAGATGTAGTTACCACATACTTAACCATTATCATATAGTTACGGCACTATACAAAACCATAACGAAACTGATCGTCAAATGATGACGTTTTTATTGAAGTAAATCTAATGATTCTAACTATTTTTGAACTATTTGGGGTACAATAACCTTACACTAAACAGTTCGGATTGTTTAGACAACGTGACTCAACGAAAAAATGTACAAGTCCAAAAAGTTCAAACAATTTATCAACTTTATTGAGAACAATATAGCAAAATTCCACAGATTTTAGATTTTTATAGTCAGAACCTGTAAGAACTAAAAACCTACTATAAATGCTATAGTAGAACACAATTGATGGCGGCCACATTTTTTTCGATAAGTTTGTATAATCCAAATAATTTGTCAACTTACATGAAGTAAAATTACTATACACCATACTATTTTGAATTAAAAATTTCTATAAGTCCAAATAGTTCAAACAATATTTCAACAGTATGGAGTACAATTACAGTTTGTTATATAATCCAACTATATGTTAAACGATTGGTACAAAAATTTCAACTTTTATCAAGTAAATTGATCACAGTCGATTCCTCTGGATGATAGAGAACCTTCAACACCCCCACTTCTCCTCAGATTATCAGAAAACTCCCCAAAAGAAGAAAAATGTTACGAGGGCTCATGAAATTGACTTTCACTATTCCAGAAAAAAAGTAGGCATGCTGTTCTTACCATACACCAAAAATATGTGTACTACATGGTGGACTATTACTGTTCACTATAAAATGAGTCAATTGTTTGGACTACTTGGACTTATCGAAAAATACTTGCCCCCGAGCTTGCTCCCTTCTAACACAACATGTCACCAAAACCACTGAAAAACCACCAACAGATATAGATCAATCGGATAAGGCGGCAGCAGTTCGGCAGCAACGTAAATAACATCACATATAATGGCGGTAAACATTCACCAACTATCGATAGAACTTAAAAATCAAATTTGATTATATCCGAAGTAGTTATCACAACAATTGTAGGGTTCATTTTTGCGGTCTTTTTTAAAGTGTCGGCAAAGTAGTGTCGGTAAAGTAGTTTTTCAGAAACTATATAGAGAATAGTCAATTTTTTGGGCAATGACTAAAAAAAAAAACGAAACTATTGGCACTACGCCCCCCGGGGCATGGCCTTCCTCTAACGTGGGATTTCTGCTCCAGCGCCTCTGACGAGACAGGAGAAACCGGGACCGACGTTTTACTTCACCATCCGATAGAAGCTCAGTGGATAAGGCGGGAATCGAACCCGCGTCTCATAGCATCATCGGGATCGGCAGCCGAAGCCGCTACCCCTGCGCCACGAGACCCAAATGACTATTTGACGTAAAATCCAAGTTTATAAAAATATTTACATATGTATGAAAACCTCATATAGTTTTCTGCCTAACAACTAATTTCTCATATAGTAAAATCGACCAAAACTATTTTGGGAATGGAATTAATGGTTTGATATATCGTACATATATAGTTGGGTTACAATTTAATGAATAGTAGAGACCATTTGATAAATAGTTGAGTAACTATTTGTCATAAAGTAGTTATATAGTTCATGACTATGCGGGAAGCCTTATTATGAAAATTTTATTAAAGATTTTAAGCATGTTGAAATACTTTTTTTGCTCCCGGATTTTTCGGCCCGATTTTGACGAGATGACATAAACTTTGAAAAATATTTGCAACGGCCTTAGTAATATTTTATTTAAACTCTTACTTAATATATCACAAATAATATTTTTTTATATTTAATATTTAATAACAAAATTTATAATTTCAAAAACTTTTCAATTTTCTCTTATTTGTGTCAGTTAAATTAACCGTACACACACTGGCCTGACACTGACAGTTCTCGCTGTCAAACGTTGTTTTTCTTCTTTCTCTCCCCGCACACTGCAGAGAAACTTCAAACGTTTCGTTCGTTTTGCTGCGTTCAGTCGCCTTCTTTCATCGGAATCTATCGGTTGTGTCCGCGCAGGAGTATTTCTTCGTACGGCGGAACGGACATTCTTTTTATCGGTCCCCCCGTGAGTGTCTGCGTGTGTGTGTGTGCGCGCTGCTGTCTGTGGGATTCTTGTGCAGCTTTTTTGTGTGTTTTTTCAGCGTGTGATAAAGGAAGAAGTTTGTGAAAGGAGAAGAGTGGAACCCCGGGTTCCGGAACATCCGGCTGGGATTGTGCGTATTGACGGCGGAAAAGGCAAGTTTGCTGCTGCTGAGAACGGGACGGGAAGCAGCGAAAAATCAATCGCTTTTGTGTGCTGACTGGCGTCGTCGTCCCTTTTTTCCTCTTTGGGGGGAAGAGGAGGAGCGGGATCCCCTTGCCCCGGGAAGTCACGGGTTGTTGGGGGAGGCAGCAGCACCAGATAATGGTGTGCGGTGGTTATCAGAGGAAAGCGTTTTTGTTTGACGCAGCTTAAAAAGTTCTAGATCTGCTGCTGAACAGGCTGTCGAAGATTGTGTGTGCGAAAAAGCAGCTTGTGAGTTTGTGTTTGTGTGAATTTCTGTGCTGTTTGGCCTCAGGTGTGCGGCGGCCTCTTTTGCATACTCAGGTGGTTCTTGGCGAAGCCAAGTCAAGGAGAAGAGAGGAAAATCCAATTTATGTAAGCCTAAAGCTCTGCTGAAGCAAGCCAAATTTGAAGGTGATTTGTGCAAAGTGATCGAATTTGGGAGTTAAAAACCATCCGGAAGTGTGTGGTAGCGTGGCGCAGGTTCAACGTTCCGACTGGAGAGTCCAATTAGACGAACGAAGGAGCAGCCAGCAACAGCAAGAAAGTACGGCCTAGCTGCTGCACCTGGATATTCCGCCGACTTCTCGTCGAAGAAGACTTGGAAGACCAGCGAAAGAAGCAAGTGGAAAAGAATCGTTCTCGGACCACACTTCACGAACACAGCTTCAACCACGGCGAACAGGTAGATTTGCTTGATTACAAGTTCACATTCTTCAAACGGGGTTGAGCGACTTGTTAAATTACACCAAAGTCGTCGACGTTGCCTAGAACAGTTCAAATTACAACGTTGTAAGCTTACCAAAAAAAAAAAAAAAAAAATACAGAAAAGGGCCTCCCAACTCATTCCTTTGTTTATACACTCGCGCCAGATTTAGTAGTTTTCCCATGGCTCAAGCCGGCCGTTGGGACTAATTTTCGATTCCGTGATCGCGCGCTGAAAGCGCGTGAGGAAAGGTCGAACCAGTTTATTCTTGGCGGCTGCTGGCAAACCAGTTTTCGTTGGGATTTTGTTTTGATTAACGTTTGATTGCTGCTGTTGAGCAGAAAAGAAGAAAAGGTTTATTCAACGCTGGTCGTAAAAAAAAACTAGCCTTAAAAGCATTCTAATTGAAGAAATTCTCCATTATTAAACAAAACACAAAAACACCACAATATTTGCATTCTTATCTCACAAACTAGTGTGGCGCGCGAATGTTCCGGGGTTTTGCCAGTCTCGCGAAAGCCGCAGCACGTACCGGGCGTTTGGTACATATCGCGTAACGCGACGGCAAAACTGCTAGCCAAAGGCCAACCCAACAAAGTTTGTGTTTGGTTGGTTGGTATTTTTGTTCTGGTTCTGGAACTCTAGAACGCGGTTGTTTGGGCGAGCGTCGTGTCGATTCGTTTGTGGTTAAAATGTAAATTTTGCTGGTTTGGCCGGAATTTTGGGGCGGTATTTTTGCGAGTTTAAAGTTACGTGAGACATTGAAAGTAACACTTGTGAGGGATGGCGGTTAGTCTTAGAATAAATCAAGAAACTAAATTTAATGCATTTCTGGAGTTTTTTTTGGAAAAGGTCCAATAAACCAAATTTCCAGTTTTTGCTTTTTGGGTGTTTTTAGAACCGCCTTGAGTCAGGGGTATTGAAAAACACCCAAAAAGCAAAAACTGAAAATTTGGTTTATTGGTCCTTTTCAAAAAAAAAAAAACTCCAGATTTGTTTTAATTGATCGAACATTGGAGTTGAATTTTGGCATAGATAATTCAGATTGTTTAAATTTAGTGGTTAAAATTTAAAAATTTGATGATTCTATGTCTCAAATTTTATCTTGATCTTACGAGAACATTTTTAGCAGCTTTTTTTTCTACGAAAACTTTACTTCTTTTACATCGTAATTCAAGTCAAAATTTAACTTAAAAAACATTAAAATCTAACAGTTCGTATATCAGGCGTCCATCACTATCAAGAAAAACTGGATCATCACCCCAAAATATTCTGTAATTAACGCTCTTCTGCCATTTTATTTTTATTTTTTTAATGCACTCGTACCAGATTATATTAATCTTTCTGTATTTTCCCCCATCCTAAGGTCATGATGAACAACTTTTGTTCTACGGAAAACGGGTTGTGGGATTGTGGTACATGGTTCACATTTATAGACATAGAAAAACTATCACAAAAATGAATCACATTTTGTACTCCATTATAAAAAAAATGCAGAAGAGATTTGCTTTTAAAATAAAAATGAAATGTTATTTTAAAAAATATGATTGTGTCACGTTTCCCCAGAAAACCATTCCACAGAATAGTTTCTTTCGCGAAAAATATTAGGAACTGAAAGTAAATTCAAAGAACAGTTTTGCCTTCCTCACGTTACTGAGGAAAGGCTATAAAATCACTCGAAAAATGAACTTCTCAATTAGACCTCATATACCCACCTTCATGTATACCTATCGATTCAGAATCAAATTCTGAGCAAATGTCTGTGCGTGTGGTGGGATGTTGATCAAAAAATTGTCACTCGATTATCTCGACATTGGCTGAACCGATTTTGTCCGTTTTGGCGTCATTCGATCCGTCTTGGGGTCCCATAAGTCGCTATTAAAAATTATGCAGTTTAGTTAAGTACTTCAAAAGTTATGCTAAAAAAACGATTTTAACAAAAGTCCGGAAGATTGTAAAATGGGTGGTTTTTGTAAGAAAACCCGTCATGCTATATATTTTCAGAAAGGTACTGTAAAACGGGGTGACTTTGATAGGATTGCGATTTTTCCGCAAAAAGAAGAGTGCAATTAAAATACGTAAGGAATGGTTTAGAAACATACTGACCGTGGTAGAGAAGCGTTCAAAGCATCTCAAGAAGAACTTTTCATAAAATTTTGACAAGTTTAAAAACTTAGTTAACTATAGTTAAGAAAATGTAGATAAAAGTCATTATTTTAAACTTCTCAAAGTGTCATGATTTTCTCAATGAACATGATTTTTTATCGGAAAACGGAATGCATTTTCGGATTCTTTGGACAATTTTCCACTAGGGAAAGGTTAAAAAAGTTTGTAAATAATAAATAATATGTGTTTTTGAAACACAATTGAAAAAATTCTCCAAATTTATAGGCAATTTCAGTTGAACAAATTTCATGTAAAATGTGAAAACTTGTGATTCGTGCTTTGAATTCAGTATAAAATGCAATATAAATCGATAATTTTATAAACAAAACTAGTTTTAACAAATTTCAGGCAAAATTCCGACTTTTGAACAATTTTACCTAAAATTTATATGTATTTTACTAAAAAGCTTAGACACTTAGTTAACTAAATATAAACATTGATTTTTATTCTTAAAGACTATATCAGCTACTTTAGTGATGGTACATTTAGCGTACAAATAAAGTTTGAACATCTTAAATATGATTCTAACCAGAAAAACTATGACTATCAAAGTCACCCCGGAATTAAAACTAAGAATTTTTAACGTAACTATTTATCTAAACATTATTGAAAAAACTTTTTTCCGGCATAGTGCATGGACTTTGTGCAGTCTACCCCAGTACATGTTTTAAAAATAATAATCTTGAGAAAAACCTTACCTGTTGGAAAATATTCTAAAAACAAATTGAAATCCTATCAAAGTCACCCCGGTTTACGGTATTTAAAAGACCTTTCCAACACGTCCAAGGCATTGAAGATCTGACAAATCTATCAAAAGTTGCACGCAAGTGTTATCTATACGCTTTTTGGAGGCCGGATCTCAGATATGTTGATGAAAACGTTGTCCGGATCTCTCATGCGACCTATCGTTGGATAGGTATTCAAAAGACCTTTCCAACGCGTCCAAAACATTGAAGATCTGACAACGATATCAAAAAATATATGCAATTAAGTGTTATTTACGCACTTTTTGCATTTTGGATAGCACCCTTTAAATGTGAGGAAGGCGCCAACCACCTAAGGGTGGATTAAGTAACGTTTTTTTTTAAATATCTTGGAAAATATAAAATTGGACAAAATCGGCCTATGACTCATTCTATTATTCTATCAATTTTCCCTTCTTTTTCAGTCAGGAAAAATTTGTCATACGAATGCCGAATAATTTATTATTAAAATTTAAAATTGGATTATGCGTGGGACCATCCATAAACTACGAGGACACTTTTTTTTGGGATCGCAACAATCGCTGACAATTTCCATAAAAAAAACTTTTTTGAATGGAACGTGGACAACCGCTTTTAGGCCCCTAAACAACTCCCCAAAATTTGGGAGCGATTGGTTGCGTAGCAGTAATTTAAGAGCAAAAAAGCTTCAATAATTCCAAAAATTAAATCATTTAAAAATACTCAAAAAATGTCAAAGCTTAAAAAAATCAAAATTTAAAAATCTATTAGAAAAATAGTTTGTAAATTAATGGATTTTTTTTTAAATTTTGGAAGTTTTAAATATTGTAATGTTTTAGAAATCTTAAAAAAATTTTTTTTTCAAAACATTCAGAAATTTTAAATTTTAGAAATTTGAGAAATTTTTGAAAGTCATTCCTTCAAAAGACTTGTTTGACAAAATCAGGGAGGCGACATCTATATCTCACTACAGGCAGCTCGCCTGTAGCCAATACAAGCTGTCAACTTCGGCACCAAAACAAAAGGGAAATGTCAACTTCGGCTCCAGCACAAAAGAACAGCTGTTCGTTACGGAATCAAAACAAAGCAACTGCGCACTGTAAAAAAAGGTACAAAAACTGCAGGCATAAAATGGAAATAAAGTAATTATTGTTTTTATGTAAAATTTTACCGCAATGTACGTTTAACGTGAAGACTTCCGTCATTACCATGATTTTTCGTTCAAGGTTATAAATTTTGCGTCGCAAACTATATTTTGACAAAATTCCTTCTACACGTTGTTTAGAATAGTGCCCTACACATGCTGATTCCTTTATGGTAACGATTATCCCATTCGTTGTAAAGTTATGGAAATCGTCATTAATCAATGATTTCCAATTATGGCGTCAATGATTGTACCACAAAATTATATAAATTTTGAAACACATTTGATTTAGACCAAAAATTCTTTCAGTGGCTTCAAGAAGGCAACAACCAGCACATGCTGATTCATTTTGGTGCAGAAATTCGTTGAGTTGAATTCATTACAGAGAATTTTAGAGTGATGATCAATTTTCTTCGAAAATGATCAACGGCTTCACCTTAAAAGTTAGTGCATGTTTGTGAGGTGATTTTTATCAATTTATTTGCAAAATAAACTACTAAAGTAGGGATTATTAAGCACACATGGGTGCGATGACCTCATTTAATGTTGTACTTTTATTACATGAAACGTTTAACTTAACTACTGTGTAACCTGTGACTTTCACTACAGTAATTTAAAAAAAAAAATGAATTTTTAATAAAAGAAATATTTTTTTCACTGTGCGCAGTTTGCGCGTGTATCAATCTCAATCACAATCACCCAAGATGGCGGCCTTTAGCATCCCCCTGGGCAAAATCAACAACAGAACTTCAATAATTCCAAAAATTAAATCATTTTTAAATACTCGAAAAATTATTTTTCTTTTTTTTTATTCAAAATTTAAAAATCTAAAAGAAAAATCTAAATGTTCATTTTAAATATTTTGTAAATTCAGGGATTTTTTTGAAATTTTGAAAGTTTTAAGTATTCTGAAATTTTCGAAATCTTAAAAAATATTTTTTCAGAAATTTAAGACATTTTTGAAATTTTAGAAAACCATCAACTGAGCTTCAATAATTCCAAAAATTAAGTAATTTTAAAATACTCAAAAAATGTCAAAGTTTAAAAACATCAAAAATTTAAAAATTCAAAAGAGAAAATCTAAATGGTTTTTTTGAACATTTTGTAAATTTTGGGAATGTTTTAAAATTTCGAAAGCTTAAGAAATTTCATTCTTTTTTGTAATTTAAGAAATTTTAAAATCTTTAATTTTTTTTTAATTTTAGAAAGAATGAAGACTTGCTTGGCGAAAACAACAACAGAGCCAGCTGTCTACGAAACTTTGAAACAATGTACATGTTAACCAATTTTGCGATCTGTGTAAAAGTAAAACTACTCAATTTACTGATCCTCATTCCCGATTTCGATTACCACCTCATTTTCCCTAATGTGCTCCAATTAACACATTTCCACACAGTCGCAAAATTTGTTCGCGTGCCACCGGTCAATCTACACACATTCCACCGATTTGTGCCAAACCAATTCATCTGCTCCCCCTTCAACCTTGGCCCCCGTAACTCAATTATGAACCCTCCGCCGAGATGTTCACCTGATTAGCGTCAGTCCTGATTTACGAGCGTACGACCAGGTAATGAGCTTTTCACTCTGCCGTATGAACTCCGCGGAGCCGTTCTGAACGCCATAAAGTAGTCTGACGTACGGGTTTAATTTACTCCCAGAGGAGGTTCGGATTGCCAGCCCTTACAGTCGGTATGCGGCTTGTACACGGCGACGACGACTTCTTCAGTTGGCGTTCGATTGCAGTTCAATCGATTATTACACCTCTAATTTGGCGAGGTGTGCTGTAGACTGTAGCGGGCGACCATGTTCGGGGTCTTGCACCAGAAAGGTGCGTAGCGTGACAAGCCCACATTCTATACCAACACTTTGTATAATGCGTTTTTGTGTTCGTACTAATGCAGCGATCAAAAAACAAACCATTTCACCACATAACCGCATCGATAAGGGAGTTGTGCACCACAGCTGTTCTACAACCCAGCTGAAGATCTGTGTTCGCAGTTCAAGGCGTGCGACACTCGGACAGCGGTGAGTTCAATGTCTCTGAAAACACGCGTTCACGAGTACCTCTTGGAGACCATCAGTACGATTTACGATCTTGATTTTTATCCTTGCGCGGAAAGTGGTCTCTACCTTAAACGAGAGTTGAGCGCGCAGCGCAGAGAAGAAAAAATGCGGTGTACTCGACGGCATAAATCTTACCATGTAACCGTCGATCGTCATCGCCATCATTTGAAATGGACAAAATAAGACGTTACGAGGAGTTGGTTGGAGTCGTTCAGGCATGAATCAGCACACCGCATCGCGCGTGCGGCCTCTACAAGGTATAACTTCGAAGTACTCCGGACGCATCTCCAACGGTGAGCTTGGCAGAACTACGAGCTTATCGGTGGTGAACTTGTTCGTTTTCCCCCTCTAATCCAGAACCAGGATTAGCCTATCAGCTGGTTTGGCGTCTTATCAAGGTTTAGGCTCGAGCAGGTCTTATCGAACTCGGTTTGTTTTGTTTTCATGCCGATTCCACTCAATTAATCTCTACGACACAAACTTGAAGAAGCGTCTCGGATACTGTGAACCTCGTGGAAGCTTTCCATCTTCTCGGCTGAAGCTTCAAGTGGAGGTTTAGGTACTGGCTGGTGATAAGCGTTAAATCGATCTCTCTCTATCTCTCTTCAGCTGACTCGAGTGCGTGCCCTGAATGCCAATCGGTGAATCAGGATTTTGTTGCGGATTCGATTATTGGCCGGCATGGTTGGAAAACCGGAATATGCGGTCGAGAGGCAAATGGTTGTTGATGGGTTGTGGCAATTTTGGGTTTTAGCGGTTGAGATTGTTGGTAATAAATTTGAATTTGTTATTTTTGGTCCAAAAAGCCTTAGCAATTCTCCACAAAATCGACCAACTACATGTGATTTAAATTTTTGTCTTTTTTTCAATTTGGATTTAACTTTGTTGGGGAGTTTTCCCGTGTTCAATCCCAGTTAACTCAATCCGAATTCTGAAACGGAATCTAATTAGAATCGTATACAAATTCCGTTTCAAACGCAACATCCGGTTCCGTGTTCGAACTGGTTGTTGCGATTGAACCGGAATTTGTGTACGATTCTAATTAGATTCCGTTTCAGAATTCGGATTGATTTGACTGGGATAGAGCTGCTGCGATAGATCATTTTGGAAAAAAATGGAATAACGGGAAAGTCGCGAAAAATTCGCCAAAAGCCGTGAAAAATCGGGAAAAGTTGGGAATTTGTGATTTTTTGTCAAAAAACCTGGACAAGTCGGGAATCCAAAACATACTTGTTTGAAAATTATTTTCTAACTCTTATATATTTTTTGAATATTTTGTATAATTTAAAATTCATTTCATTTAACTCGTCTTTAGCACTTCACTTTTTTGTTTTCATTATTTTAATCTATCTGAAAATAAAAAAAAGCTGTCCAAGAAATTAATAATCCTCTACGAAATCGGTCTTTTTTCTTCAATTTTAATTTTTGTATTTTTTAATCCAACTGAAACTTTTTTGGTGCCTTCGGTATGCCCAAAGAAGTCATTTTGCATCATTAGTTTGCCCATATAATTTTTCATACAAATTTGGCAGCTGTCCATACAAAAATGATGTATGAAAATTCAAAAATCTGTATCTTTTGAAGGAATTTTTTGATCGATTTGATGTCTTCGGCAAAGTTGTAGGTATGGATACGGACTACACTGGAAAAAAATGATACACGGTAAAATTTTTTTGGTGATTTTGAATGTTTGGCCCTTTTGAAATGTTAGTCTTGATTTGAAAATTTTGAAAATATTGTTTTCGAAAAGATCGGAAAATTTCACAAATGTTTCATTTTTTAACATTGAAAATCGAACCATTAGTTGCTGAGATATCGACATTGAAAAATGGTCGGCTGTTTGGTTGAGACTTAGAAAACATCAATTTTCCTGTTTTTAAACCTTAGTTTTTTTGTTTTTTTTTTATTTTTTTTATTTTTTTTTTTTTTAATTTTTGCATTGCAATATCTCAGCAACTAAAGGTCGTATCAACAAAGTCCGAAGAAGCAAAATGTAGAGAATTTTCTCAGCTTTTCGAAAATATGTTTTTCAAAAGTGGGCAAACATGGGCACTAATTTAAAAAAATGAAAAACTGCGACTATTTTCAAAAAAGTAACTTAAATATTAATTTAACTTGAAAACGGTGCACTTTATGAAGATTTCACTAAAGTACTTTTTGAATGCAAATTTGATTTTACATCGAAAAATGAAGTTGAAAAATTTTTGCGACCAATATTTCGATTTTTTGAAAAAGTTTGTGTTGATTCGAAAATTCACAATTCAGTCAATGATTTTTTGCACAACCTGGAAATTTCTGAAAAGTTGGCATTTTATGTCCCCCAAAACATATATAAAAAAAAAAAAAAAATGGTGTTTTTTTTGCAAATCAAGTTTTAGAGACAAAAAGTTAAATTAAAAATCACCAATTTTTTTACCATGTATCATTTTTTTCAGTGTAGTCCTTAACCATTCCTACAACTTGGCCGAAGACACCAAATCGATCAAAAAATTCCTTCAAAAGATACAGATTTTTGAATTTTCGCATATCATTTTTGTATGGACAGCTGCCAAATTTGTATGGAAAATTATATGGATAAACTAATGATGCAAAATGGCTTCTTTGGGCATACCGAAGGCACCAAAAAAGTTTCAGCCGGATTAAAAAATACAAATTGCTCTTATTTTAAAATTAAAAAAAAAACTGTTCAAGAAATTAATAATCCTAGTAAATATTGGATGATTATTGACAGCATGCATTTCACAAGATTTTCATAGTATTGTTTATTATTCAAATAACATGTTTGACTAAAAATTTAACTTCAACCAACAACAAAGCTAATAAAAACCCAATAAGATGTTTAAAAATATTTCACACTGCTTAAATATTTAAAAAAAAACTATTTCGACATGTTTGGCACTTTTTTGGGTTCAATACTTTCAAATGTGAACTGAATTTATTAAGTCTTTTAGCATATTTTTTCAAATGTTTGATTACTTTAAAAATGGTTGTGAGTAATTTTCAACAAATAGAAAATATAAAAAAAATGCAAAAAAAATGTCATTACAACTAAGTTTAAAGAATTTGTCTCTTGAAACATTTCGCATAAAATGAGTAGAGTCATGTCTTATAAAACTGGATCTTTTATTGGAAATAAAAACAAGAATGTAAGGAAAATTGGTAACAACATATATTAAACGAATTCTTAGATATTTTGAATCTTTTTGAAAAAAGAAATAATCGTTTTTAAAACGTTCTTTGATAAAATAAGAATAAAATTCAAAATTCAGTAATTTTTACTCTTTTCAATTAAATTAAAAACGAGTTACAAAAACGTTATGTTTGGCAAAATTCAAAATAAAATTTGAAATTAGACGTGTTGTTAATCTTTCAATTTTTTGTGAAGACTGATTGTTGTTGTTTTCACTCTGAATCAAATAATGAGTGTTTCATTTTAGAAGTTTGTTGTTTATTTATTTAAGGTGACTTTAACCTACACATGGTAATTAATCACCGGCCTTTTTGAAGTATTTTCCAGAAATGTATTGTTAAATTTATATTTTGTCTTTGATTGTCATTATTTCTAGAGTTTTTTTTAAAGGTCCAATAAACTGTTGAGCAATTCTCTACGAAATCGGTCTTTTTTCTTAAATTTTAATTTTTGTATTTTTTTAATCCGACTGAAACTTTTTTGGTGCCTTCGGTATGCCCAAAGAAGCCATTTTGCATCATTAGTTTGATTAGGGCCAAACATTCAATATTACGCCTTTTTAAAATGTTAGTCTTGGTTTGAAAATTTTGAAAATATTTTTTTCGAAAAGATCGGAAAATTTCACGAATGTTTTATATTTTAACATTGAAAATCGGACCATTAGTTGCTGAGATATCGACATTAGAAAATGGTGTGTTGTTTGGGTGGGACTTAGAAAACATCAATTTTCCTGTTTTTAAACCTTTGCATGGCAATATCTCAGCAACTAAGGGTCGTATCAACAAAGTTCAAAAAAGGCAATATATAGAGAATTTTCTCAGCTTCTCAAAAATATTTTTTTCAAAGGTGGGCAAACATGTGCACTAATTTAAAAAAATGAAAAACTGCGACTATTTTCAAAAAAGTCACCTAAAATGGATTTAACTTGAAAACGGTGCACTTTATCAAAATTTCACTAAAATACTTTTTGATTGCAAATTTGATTTTACATCGAAAAATGAAGTTAAAACATTTGCGACCAATTTTTCGATTTTTTGAAAAAATCAGTATTGATTCAAAAATTCATAACTCGCTCAAAGATTTTTTGCACAACCTGGAAATTTCTGAAAAGTTGGCATTTGATGTCCTCTAAAACATATCAAAAAATAAAAAAAAATAGTGTTTTTTTGCAAATCAAGTTTTAGTGACAAAAAGTTAAATAAAAAATCACCAATTTTTTTTTTTACCGTTTATCATTTTTTTTCAGTGTAGTCCATATCCATACCTACAACTTTGCCGAAGACACCAAATCGATCAAAAAATTCCTTCAAAAGATACAGATTTTTGAATTTTCATACATCATTTTTGTATGGCCAGCTGCCATTTGTATGGAAAATTATACGGACAAACTAATGATGCAAAATGGCTTCTTTGGGCATACCGAAGGCACCAAAAAAGTTTCAGCCGGATTAAAAAATACAAAAAAAAATCGAATGACCGAAATCTGAGAGAACTGCTCTATTGTCGTTCATACCAATGCTTAAAAAACTCTAGATTAGGATTTTTTTAAATTTAAATAGAAATTTTGTTCGGTGGATGATATTTGCATTTAATCATTTAATTGATTTTTAATCATATCTTAGGTAAGAAATGCCTTTTATTTTTGAGGTTCTGGAAAAGTCGGGAAAAAGCGGGGAATTCAAAAATGGGATTTGAGTGGCTATAACATTTGTTAAGAGCAGGTTAGTAACACGAACAATGGGTAAATAAACAATTTTTAAAACCAAAAAAAAAGTGGTGACCCTGTTGTTTATTTTCATAAAAATATTTTCCTATCACTTTAATTTCAATCACCCGCATTCAGTGCTTGTTTTCATTCGACATTTTAAGCTAATGTTGACTGAGCGCATCATTCGCCCTGTTTCTGTCAACATGACTTTGACATTCTGCTTTCGTTCGTTCACACACGAAAAATGAGCGCAACGCGAAGTCACTCACACAGTCATTTGACTCTCATTAGCAAAACATTCGTGCAGTGAAATTCCGATCGCATTCCCAATGACTTCAAATGATTGCTGTCACCACGCAGCACAGCATGAGTAAGAAAGAGAGGGAAAGAGAGGAAAAAGAGAGAAAGAGCTTGACACCCCGAGTCGGACGACTGCTTGACTGTTGATCTCGGTTTCGTTCGTTTCTAGCTTGGGTGCGTACACTGATCGCTTCGGAATGACGATGATGATGGACGCTTTGTGTGAGCATGGTTGTCGATGATGAATGCTGACTGCATAGATCTGTCAAATGTCGTGCAATCACTATCAAGGACCGTTTCCTTTCCAAGCCTTGCCTGCAATATGGATCAGAAAATTTGTTCTTTAAATTCTAATATCTTTAATAGCATTTTTTCCCATGGAGAGTTGCAAATTAGGTAAAATGGATTCTTTGGTCAGTATCCACAAAGTTTCAATCAATAAAACAACATCAACATCAATAAAACAAAAATAAGGAAGTTTCAGAGAACTGGTCAGTTTACTAGAATAATAAATGCAAACAACAGCAATCATGTTACACATCGATTACGAGTGGAAACATATTCCAGCCCGCAAACCTCGAGCAGCTGTCAACATCGATCGACTATCGCTCAAACTGTCGGAGACCTGTCATACTTGAGATTTCCCATCCCGGCCGACCTCTGCTCTGTTCTTGGCAGTGCGCTCCTCTGACTCAGATGTGCAACTGCATAATATAATCTCTTTCTTCCCCATGACACTCTCTCGCAGAGTGATGTAACTTGATTACCGCAGCGTCTATTTGGCTTCACCTTAACCTTGGACAAACATTTTCATAATAAACATCTTTTCTGAATTTGGCCTCCTAAATGGCCCCGGTTGGTCCTTATCTCGCCCCGAAAGAAAAAATACTTGACTGCTTGCTGCATCACATTCTGTAAGTGGTTGGGTGGTCCAATTTTTATGTTCATTTCTCAAGTGCTGCGATGGGAAGAGCAGTGCTCCAAAAGACGTCGTCAACGACCTTAATAAAGTTTTATGCAAAATGACCCACTTTTTGCCGCTTCGGAAGACAATTTTCGTAATGAAGTGGGGAGGTTTCCCTCCCTCGAAACAAAAAAAAAAGAACGCTACAAGGTTGTGTCCTTTTTGGCCACGTGTCACTCACAGGCGAAAAGTGTTCTGTTTTTTTTTGTATCGATCAGGTCACGATAATGACACTGGTGTTCTTGAGCTTGTGAACAATAAATGGTCGTTTGGAGAACCGTTCAAGCTGGGGGCCTCCTCAGGTGGCAATTATAGCTGGGAATCAGAATCAAAAGAGTTGAAAAATCTGACGACGAATGCAACAAAAATGAGTACATGAAAAACCTTGACAAATGCACGCCTTTCAATGCCGATAGACATTTTTCGACTTTTGTATTGTCTTTTCCTGATATAATTCATATCACTTCGAAAAAAAAAAAACATTTTTATTTTTTTGAATAAATTATAATGGTGTATTTTATTGTGCTCTGTATTTTTTAAAAAAATAATTTTTTTTCTAATTTTATTTTAATTTAGACCCTTTCCAAATGTTTCGCCAGCTTCGCCAGGTGAACACCTGGGAGGCACAACCCGATGTCGTGGTCTATTTTTTCTCCTTCTTTTTTAGCTTCAACATTATTGTTGCATTGTTGCCGTTTCCTATACAGTCAGCCAACTCGTTCGTTCTTGTTTTTTGCTAGTGTTCGGAAGTTTGAGTGCACAACACACGAGCTCCGAGCTCTGCATTGACTGCGCCCCCCCCAAGGCTTGCGGAAAATAATCAAGAGGTTTGCTGGGTGGAAGATTTGATTGCTTTTTAACCTGATAATGTTCGTTTGATTTGAGTTTAACTTGAACATTTTCATATAGAATTCTGTCTTTATCGTGTGTTATTTTGAATTTGTTGGTTATTTTTATGTTATGATTATTCGGTGTACATTTTTACTGCAAAACCCTAAACTCGATTACATTTAATTGGCTTGAAATGTGTTCGCAAAAGTTTCCCATAGCAACGCTGCTCGGGAGGCATGCCGGCGGATTTGTTAGGCCAAGTCTAGTGACACTTAAATCAGCATGAAGCATGTAACAAGAGTGAAAGAACCGTACAATAGCTTGGCAGCTCAAATGCATTTCATTTCGTCGCGATTTCTGAAGCCCTCTCTGTAGCATCGTAGATTGGAAGGCATCGAAAATTAATATGAATCTTAACACTATCAAAATGAGATGTTTAAGCGAGGTGTTGATGGACATCTCAGACACTCAGTTTGTCACTCGCGCATGTTTTGGACTTGAATTTTTTCCAATCTTTAAACTGCATTCTTGTTGGGTGGGCGCCGGTATTGACTTATAAAGCAAGAAGGATTTGTCGGATGATAAGATCCAACTAGTCATCTTTTGATTCATTTTATGAATCAAACTCGAGAATAACGAAGAAGAAAGTTATTTGAGTGAGTCTCATCAAAATTCCATCCATCAGATCGATAGTCATCAACAAACATCTCGTCTGAAGAAGCTTCTGCTGAGAGCAATGAATGTCCACTGGTCGGCAAACTCTCCGCTTCGCGGTCAAGCTACCGTTCCAACAATTCCTCGGAAAACCCCTTTCATACAAAAGAAGAACCCACGAGGTCCGTTTCATGTTGCCGCGGCTCAACCACACATATTGAAGAGATTCCGGCTTAACTCTGCGGCTCATCAAGCGGAAACGGGTCAACCATTTGTCATACCCTCAAAGTTGGCCAAACTTCCCCTTGGACACCGAGAACAGCAGGTAGGCGAAATCTCATTATCAAATGAGGAGTCGTTTGCGATGCTAGAGAAACCCTCGAGAGAGAGCCCCTGCAACAGCAGGTCCAACAGGTTCCACGAGCAAAACGGAACTTTTTTGCAACCTGTCCGAATCGGACAGGTCTCGCATATGGGATTCGTTTCTTTCCCTTCTTTCGCTGGCGCATGTAAATTGCTGATATTTAGGACTGGTTTTTCTTCTGTGGCGTACGGATTTTTGCAGCTTGTTGAAGTCACGATGACCTGCACGCAAGAAACTTCGTTAACAAGCTGATAACGAGCTGTCCACGTAATTGCCAACATCATCTTCGATGACCACATTTACAGCAATACCCGGGATTACAGAAGTCACAGCGATAACCAGTACGTACGCGCCCGGATCGACGTCAATGTCCTTTCTAGGAACTGCGACTGTAAACACAGATCTTTCTTCTACACAGTGCACGCATGAAAGGACGTAAACAGACAGCGGAGCACGTCAACGTCGGACATGAGCGGCGCGCGGTTGGTCAATATGGACAGAGTGGGACCTCGGTCCGACTTTGGAGGATCGACGCTGAGTCATCAACGGTGTACGCGAAGATCAATTAAGTCTTGACTGTGTGCTTCGAAACGGTGCTACGTGAGCCGGTGATGGAGTTCACTTTGAGCGCGGTGAAGCTGAGAAGCTTTAAAGCTGAGATGATCTTGAATGTTGAAAAAACTTTTCAAAGGTGCGTGGTTATCGTGATACATTTAACATTTTTCACTCAAACATTCACAATCTACAATATCTGGGTATATCAGCAAGTCATTACATAGGGATTCAAAATCTGTGATATTGGATGATACAAGTAACAATGAAATTCCAAAAGAGATTCAGTATTACTTAGGGATTCACATTCTACGATATTAGAAGGCACGAATACCTTTTGAAATTCATAACAGATACATTTTTGTCGTGGATTGAAAATCTCGGTATTTGGATGAAATTAATAATAGGTTCATGAGGTTCATGAATGAGGACTTCTAAATCTTCGATATAAGGATGAAACGAGAAACATTCGAATACCGTGAAAGATTTATTACCTAGGGATTCACAAGCATTGATATTGGATTATACGAGTGCTTCCAATGATTCCACAAGATATTAATTATTCAGGAGTTTAAACCCTCAATATTGGGATTACCGATAACTTGTTGAATCCATAAGAGATTCATTACACAGAGATTAAAATCCTTAATTCCAGATAGTATGAGAGATTCATCACTCACGGATTCAAAATCTTGGATATTGGTATGATATGAATACCTTCAGAAATCCATATGAGAATCGTTAGGCGGGGATTCAAAATCTTTATCTTCTGGAGTAAAACGAGACATTTTTTAAACGAAATTCTTCAGGAATTCGTTCGATTCAAACCCTCCGTGCAATTCAATTTCGCGCCCCATTCGAGCGAATTTGATGCATAACTTGCAACTTCAAAGCTCGTAAAAAACATTGAAAGCTCATCGTATTGTCTATCGGGAACTGTACCTCGCAGTTTACTCCAAGGGGTGTGAACTATACTAAAGTAGCAGGAGAACGAACTTCAACCTCCTTTCAGACTGGCCAGTCTGTCGAGGTTCCAAAAGGGCACGCTCCGGAAAGTATGCGCTTATATGGCAATTTGAACCTTGCGCTACTCACTCGAAAAAGGTTATTCGATTGATGCCTGATGGACTCTACGCGGTCAACGCGGGCCGGCCTCCCTCCTCCTCATTAAACAAAATAAATAATAATAAATATTTTGAAAAGAGGGAGGACAAACTTGCGAGTAACGGAAGGGGGGGCAAACCAAACCGCACAAATCAATAACCCTATTGAGTGTGATGGTGACCTGGCCCCCACGTCCTATAATGGACTAGCTGGTTGGGTCCGCGTGCAAGAGGTCGGTCGTGTGCGGCGACACGTTCGTTGCTGCGCTACCGGAGGTGGATGTCTGGCAACGTAATCCACTTAAAGTTGGGCGAGGTTATGGGGCAGAAGGGAGGCGCTAGAGGTGTGGCAAAGTTGCAGGGAAATTATGTCGAAATTTAATGAAAAATCAATTGAGGTGTTGATCAGTTGAAAATAATTTAAAAATTTGAAAGTAATTCTCAAATTGAACATCCCTACTACAAAATATTCGTAAAATAACAATGAGAACGCGTATGGTTGGTTGGTTGTTTTACTATGGACCAGGAGAAACCTAGCGAAAAGCTATTTTAAGTGGTATGGTCCTGTCCAGAGGAAACCATGGTGACGACCTAATAGTAAGCTGGAAGAAGCTGGATCCATCCGTAAACCACTTTGACAGTTTATTGGTTCGTCCATACAAACCTCCAAACAATTTAGATAGTGGTATGTTGTTGATTTAATTTAATAAAAAAAAACCAAAAGATTCTAAATTTAAGAGTTAAAACTATTTATATTTGGAGGAACCGTTAAATTTTGGAATTATAACAAAAATGTTTGATATTGATAACACACGAATTACCTTTGAAATCCAAGACTGCCCTTTTACGGCGATATGATGTATACGCCATTGAGGTGATTTTGCTGTAGACACGATTTTCTGTTTTTGTTGATTTTTTCATTTTTAAATGGCTTATTTTTTGGTCTGCTCTGTTGAAACTGTTAAAAAGTATAATAAAAATGTGGCCCCTACAAAATTTCTGGTTTTTTCCTTTTCTCTACGATTTTAAACCACAAACATCATTTGGCCGAAAAAATAGCAATAAAAAATCACTACTTTTCCTTCCCAATGATGTATGTATACATTGCTCGATCAAAGTAGGGTATATTTATAATGCCAGCTAATTTGACAGCTGAGCGGATCCCATAATGCATTGTCCACGTGGATACTTTAAGGGGTGGGGAGGGTATTAGGGAGCGTTCTTTTATTACGTAACGCAGTGGGGGGAGGGGGGGGGGGATTCGGAGGCCGTGTTACGCTCTATACAAAAAATTTAAAATTTGTATGGAAATTTTGTTACGAGGAGGGGAGGGGGTCTAAAAATCCGACTGTTTGCGTTACGTAATAAAAGAACGCTCCCTTAGCGATTGTCTACGCTCCATAAACACATTTTTTGCATGAACAATTGTCCGCATGGGTGGGTAGGTCTAGAATTTTCAAAAAAGTGTCTACGTGGATGTGGATAAGGTGTCATCCATTAAGTACGTCACATTAAAATCAGCCAAAATTTACTCCACCCCCCTTTGTCACGATTTCCCTATGCTTTTAACACGCAACGTCACGCTTTCTCAAAACCCCCCTCTTCCCTCAGAACGTGACGTACTTTATGGATGACGCCTAATGGACGTCCCCTCAAGAATTAAATCGAAATTATGTAATAAAATATTGCCCAGTCTTGATTTGGTTTAAAAAACCTCAAATCAACTTTCAAATAGTATTGAATTTGACTTCTATCAATTCTCAATGTATACATACATCATGATGAGTCAAATTGGCGTATACATCATTGCTTGTTTGCTTAATAAAATGGCCCCCAGAGCAGTTTTTTGAAAAATTCTTTCGTCAGGAGGTAGCTTTTAGGATTCTTTATCAGACCGTACAATAAAATTGAAAATGTCCAAAATGGCGTATACATCATATCGCCGTAAAACGGCAGAAGAGGGATTTATTACTCATTGACAAAATCTGGTACCGGAAAATGAATTTACAATTTTGTTAATTCTAATCTAATCTAATCTAATCGAACACAAGCGCAGCCAGTCCGAAGAAAGCATCCTGGTAGAACTTGTGGTAAGATTACGCCTCAAGTGCAAGTCCTTTTTTGTCAATATTAATGATTACAGTACATCCGAGTTACCCCGAAAATGTATAGCAAAAAATAAAGCGGCCAGGCCTACTGCGTTGCATTAACCGCAGAGACAGATTCTGTGAACGGATCACATTTCACAGAATCATCAGGGGAGGAAGGATGCGTGGACATACCGTACCAAACGCTCCGAATCAGTTGAGGTGTGGTGTGTAAGTGTAAATTTGGCAAATAATAATATTTATGTGCAGGGGGAGGGGGGAGGGGGAGGAAATGAGGATAGGAGAAAGGGAAGGTGGGAAAGGGATAATATGGATATATCATTTGATCAATAGAATATTTTTATAAAATAAGGGAATAAAATCGTCTATCAAATAATGATAGATAAAATAGATAGATTTCACCAAATCAAGAGAATTTACAATTTTGTTAATTCCAGGAAAAACTCGGCAGGTGTAAAATGCACTTTTAAACACTTTTTTCATTAAAATGTTGAAACCATGGCTTGTTATGTAAATTTTTATTTCTTTTTTTATTTTTTTTTCAAGAACAAACTACATTGAATTATTTTTAAACCGAAAAAAATTGGAAAAATATCTAAAATTTGCAGTTATGAAAATCTGACAATAAAATAATGAAAGAAAGATATCAAATTGCAAATTTTATTTCAAATTTTTGACCCTGTCCCTTCTTCAAAAATTTCTTGAAGAATCAAAGGGCGAAAAAATTGCAATAAATTAAATTAACTTACACTCAAAAAAATGAGTTCGCGTAAACGTGAACAAAGCACTATAAAAGTTGAACAGTTTTCTTCCTGGTTCCCGGTGGCATGAACTCTGTTCACGTTTACGTGAACTCATTTTTTTTAGTGTAGAAGAAAACATGTGCAATCGGTTGTAAACAATAGTTTTCATTGTAAAATGCTGAAATTTTGTCCCCTTTAAATCGACCCGAAAAATCAGGGGGCAAAACAAATTTTTTTTAAAGAACTTAAAAATTTCAATGGAAATATAAGTCTGAAATCAATTCAAAATGCATTTCCCTGTGTTTAGAATCATTTTTAAGATGCCTGGGTTTATTCTAAAAATCTTTATCCGTTTTTTTTCGCAATTTTTTTTATTTTCGTCAGATCTTACATTTTTTGAAAACTAATGGTTTCAAAACAACAGAACTAGTGTAAAATGCATTTAAAAAAAACTTGTTTCGGTCAAATGGTGAAAACAGGGCTTGCTATTCAAATTTTTACATTTTTTAATTTGTTTGCCCCCCTCCCCCTCCCGTCCAGAGCCGAGGGAGAAAAACTTTGAAAAATATTTGAATTGTCCTTGACATATCTCAAAAATAGAAAATCAACCGTGATTTGGTGAGTCAACTGTGGCTCTATAAGAAGAACCGTTAAACAAGTTACATTTTGACAAAAAAGTCCGCGAACCAAAAAAATCAAATTTGATTTTTATGTCCATTTTATACTTTTTGTTTACATTAATCAATAAATATTTACTATTACGCCCTTTTAAAATGTGAGTCCCAGTGATGGAAGAATCTTCATTAAAAGAAAATCTTTTGGAGCTCATCAAGAGAAAAATTACCTGTCACAATTAGTAAATGAACAATGTTTGTAAACAAATCAAAATAAAGTGTTGCTAACAATGAGATTCACAAAAAATCTTCAACTATATATTTTTTTTCGAAAAGTTCTCGATTTTCTTTTGTGTGATTTGCTTTCTCTATATTTCGTGGGTGAAGCGAAATAGTAGTATATGCAACAAGTTGCAAAAAGAGGATTTTTTCAGCACGAGTCGTACATTTATCCAACGAGGTTCACCGAGTTGGATAAATACGAAGAGTGCTGAAAAAAACAAGTTTTGCAACGAGTTCCATACAACATTTTTTGCAATTCCAAAAAACACACACTGAGTAAAATTTTAAGTCAACTTTTCATGTATTTTGTCAATAAATCGTTTAAATCAAAAAAATGTTGAAAAGTGTTACTTTTCAGCATTTATTTTGAAAAGTTTTGCTATTCGATTCTGTTATTTTTGGTACAGAAAAGTAGGCTATTTCGTCGTTCAAGAATGACAGGAAAAGTAAGTAGTTTCACGACGGAATTGCAAAAAAGATTTTTTAGAGATTTTTCCATCTCTTTTTTTCAGAAGAGATCACAAAATTTCACAAATGTTTAATTTTAATCATTGGAAATAGGGTACTAAAGCCCTATGTAAATTTTTATTACAACTGTGAAAAAAAAAAGTTTAAAAACCATTTCTGATCACGTTTTTCATTTTAATGCAAAAAATAATAATAAGAAATTATAATTATTATTGGTCATTGTACTTAAAAAAAAAACTTTTTCGTTATGAATGATAATAATCAGCAATTTTAGCTCTTTTTAAGTTTAAGAACCCAATTGGACCTTTATTTTATATTGGAATTATATAATGGGGGTTGTTCGGATGAGACTTTGAAAACTTATTTTTTTGTTTCTTCTTTTTATACGCTGTTTCTCAGCAACTAGAGGTCCAACTTCAATGTTTCTTAGTCAAATTTAGGCTGGTACAAATATTTTTAAAAGTTTTTGTCACCCCCCTTCAAAATTGGCCCGAAAAATCAGGGGGCAAAAAAAATATTTTTACAATAAACTTCAAAATTTCAATGAAAATTCAAGTGCAACCAGCTGAAATCAAATTAAAATACATTCTCCTGCGTTTAAAATAATTTTTAGCATGTTTGGGATTATTAAAAAATCTTAAGATTTTTTGAAAATTTTCGATACAAAATCCTTTTTTTTTCGATTCAATTTTTGTTTTTTTCAGATCGTAGATTTTTTGAAAACTAATGATTGCAAAACAACTGAACTAGTGTAATAGTAGTTTATGCAACAAGTTACAAAAAGAAGATTTTTTCAGCACGAGTTGTACATTTATCCAACGAGGTTTACCGAGTTGGATAAATACGACGAGTGTTGAAAAAATCAAGTTTTGCAACGAGTTGCTTACAACATTTTTTGCAATTCCTAAAAACGCTTATTTAATGGAATTTTATGTCAAACATTCATGTGTTTAGTAAATTCATCGTTCAAAACAAAACAATATTGAAAAATGTTACTTTTCGATACTACTGCTGAAAAATTCAACTTTTCAGCACCCATTTCAGTGCTGAAAAGTAGAACTTTTTGCAATTCCGTCGTGAAACTACTTATTTTTCCTGTCATTCTTGAACGACGAAATAGCCTACTTTTCTGTACCAAAAATAGAAGAATCGAATAGCAACACTTTTCAAAATAAATGCTGAAAAGTTCTACTTTTCAGCACTCAAATGGGTGCTGAAAAGTTGAACTTTTCAGCACTTGTTTTGAAAAGTAACACTTTTCAACATTTTTTTGATTTAAACGATTTATTGACAAAATACATGAAAATTTTACATAAAATTTCACTCAGTGAGTGTTTTTTGGAATTGCAAAAAATGTTGTATGGAACTCGTTGCAAAACTTGATTTTTTCAGCACTCTTCGTATTTATCCAACTCGGTGAACCTCGTTGGATAAATGTACGACTCGTGCTGAAAAAATCCTCTTTTTGCAACTTGTTGCATAAACTACTATTAAAACACTTTTTTCATTTAAATGTGAAGACTATGGCTTGTTATTTAAATTTTTATATTTTTTTATTTTTTTGCCCTCCCCCCTTGACCTAGGCCTGGGCCGAGGGACAAAAACTGTTTTTAAATATTTGCATCGGCCTTATATAAAATTTTATCTTCAAAAACATTTATAAAAAAATACGTAACTTGAAAAAAATCAAAGGAATTTGGATTATTTAGAAATGTTTTTTGGCTAGAAAAGGTTAATTCAAATTGGAATTAAATGAACTAATGAAAATAAAAAAAGGTTAAACAAGCCAAGTAAACTTGTTTGTATGACAAAATGTGCTTATAATAATTTCCTGAACATGGGAAATAAAAAAAACGCACTAAAATTGAGTGGAAGTAGGTTGTAAAAAAAATCGAATTCAATTTCTTTTCTTCATATTTCGCCACCATGTTGAACAACCAGAAATTCCAACCACCACCGCCGCGTCCTTCCGCCGATCCAGGCGGTGCAAACTTTTAACAAAGATTTATGCCTGCTGGTGGCACCAGCCAGGAATTTCCCGGCGGTGGTTCCCCCTTCTGTATTCCTCCGAGGTACCTCACCACCATGGACCAGCTGGTTGGTTGGCCAGTGCGAAAGGTTAATGTTATGGCGCGGATTAGTCTTGGCGCGACAAGTTTTAAATGAGATTTTACGGGTAGAAATTTAATATTGGGTTGGAAAACTGGCCCCCTGAGCACAAACACTATTTAGTGTTTAAGGGGAGGTAATGAAGTTTCCAAAAGTTGTAGAGCATGGCGCTTAACTACATCGCAGGTGCTAAATTTTATATGCATTATTTATGTTGATGGGATGGTTGATTGAGCGCGCGTTCAGCTGATTTTCGTATAGTGAAGAGTGCTGTGTAAACGGCTGAATGCTTTTATTTGAATTTATGTTTGGTGCTCTATAAGTGGATCACTTTGGTACTTTAGTATAAGTTAGTGTTTATTATAAATAATCACTTTTATTTGTTTCAAATCTAGAGCAAATAGAACAACTTCTTGCAATTGCCTGAAAGAGATCTGCTTCATTGTTTCCCAAATCTAAACATTCTCGCACTCATACAATAGCAACACTCCCAAGAAATTTGATATCACTTGGTCAAATATTTACAGTTTGAAACCTCAACTCACAATCACAGAAAAAGAGAGAGGAGTTAAGCCCAGCACTTTAGGAAGGTGTGTCCTCCTGGCTGAAACCTCAAACCGCAAACTATATTTTCTGACACCACCTATCAGAACAGTCCCTCTGTCTGGATATCCTTCTTGATGACACCCTGGGCCACCAGGGGTGAATCCCTCGGTTTCTTTTCAACACCCTCGGCCCTGTCAGGACGAGTTGAATGTGAGTGAGGACTGGGAAATCGCCTCCCCCCCCCCCACAACACTACAATTTTATCACTCTTTTGTTGTGGTTAGGGCCGGCCTTTTTTTCGGGGGCTAATGGAGGCATGGGGTTTGCTGTGATAAATGACAGTCTACCGCTTCGCCCGGAAAATGTGTTGGCACCAAACTTGGAAAAACAGCTTAGAAAATTTGTTGATGTAGAAAAATCGTTTGCAAACGAAACAGAGGATATGACGTGTGGGTAGTGATGCGGGAAAAAGAATCGCTTGGAGAGAAAGTTTTCTTGGGAAGATCTGTGGGTTTTTTGAGGTGTAGATGCGGTTTTTTTTTTCATTTGACGAAATTCTGATGTGGCATTTCATGCTTCATTTACAAACTTAGGATAGCTTAATAAAATCATTTGTAGTGCTTTTCGATCTATGTAAGAAAAATTAATTTCAATCATTTAATTGGAATTGCAAAAGGAATTTCATTTTGCTTAAAAAAGTGCTTGCGTAAAATAATTGAGTTCAGGAAACTGACGAAGTCAGCATGTCTTAGTTGATTGATTTAAGAAACTCTTCTCTTAATATTTAAATTTTAATTGGCTCATTTTAAAATTCTAGAGTTTTATTTGAAAAAGTCCTAAAATCATTGGGAATCTTCTAAAAAATCTCTAAAATTAATTGTAAACTATTTAGAAAGCATTGTTCAACTAAAAAACATATATTTAAAAATTTTCTGATCCTGGTTCTGATAAATATTTTGCAATATAATGGTATAGAAAGGTAACTTCAATGGTCAAAATGAGTGTGAGGATCAATGGCTTAACCGCTTGTAAATAATGATGCAATTTCAAGAATATATAAAAAAATCTAATTTTATACGCTGTCTTTTAAATTTCAAAATATATCAAAAAATTATCACTCGTATTTTTTAAACACATTGTTATGTAAAATGAATCCATGCTCCACAATTATCAAATTGCTTTTAAATTTGCCTTTTTGGAAAAAATTGAGAGAATATGTTTAAGAAAATGATCATGCAGAAATTATGTATTTCATATAATATAACATTTCAAGGATAAGTCATACTGGTTTCAGCTAATGAATAAACAGATAACCATTGAATTCACCCTAAAAATCTAACTTCTCGTTGTTTTTACTTGAAACATAAAAACATGAACTCACACTCAAAATTTTAAAATATTTGGAGCTAATTTTTGAAATATGGTTGCACCTTGCATATGATACGAGGTTCTTTTTCAATGATTTTTTATTGTTTCATTTATGGGATGGTTTTAGTTACATGATATTCAGCTTAATAAATGACATAGCTGAAAAGAATTTTCAGAATGCAAAGTGGATTAAATTCAACGATAAATGTATTTGTTTCATATTTTACCCTCTTAAGCCTTTGGTAAATCCAGTGCTTCAAACTGTAATTTCTCGAATACTATTAAACAAATATTTCTTGCACAACCGTCTTTAAAAAATGTATGATCTCAATTCAATTTCATCCATTTTGGTCACGGTAAACAAAAACCTTTCACAAAAATCATAATTTTGGTTTTTTTTTCTTATTTTTAAATGATATGACAACAATTTCTGTTAAAAAACAATTACCAATGCTGATTAGTTAAATTTGAACAGTGGATTGAAATGAAATAAATCAAGTTAGGTTCACTCATTTGTTTTTGGTAAATTTTTAAAACATTAGTGCCAAAAATTAGGGAAATGTATACTTTCGCTTGAATTTAGGGAATTCCTCGGAAATTCCCGGAATCCCGAGAATACCCGGGATTTTTTTCCCGGGACGGGAAATTGGACGCTCGAATGAGAATATTTGACCAACAACGTCTAAAATGAAAATGTTTTTTATTGAAGAAATGGTTTTCATCATTAAGTATTTTGAAATTCAACTTTTTTTTTTTTAAATTACCTAAAAATACCTAGTTGATAACAACTGTGCACTTTAAAAACATAACTTAGGTATCAAAATTTGCATCATCTGTTTTGAGAATTTATTTCATTTTTGGTATTTTGAATCGTAAAAATGGCGAAAATGGTATCCCCTACACACCGCTCTTTTGGTTAAGCCATTTAAGGCTATGTTAAAAATCACCTTTATTTGTAGTCGTCAAAATACCATATCTTTAAACAACTAAATTAAACTTTACAATTTTCAATAACAAGCTGTGGGACCCAAAACTGGACCGAGTATAAATATATTACATGATATGAAGTTTTTGTCAAAATTATTGTACTTTTAGAATCGGCCGAAAACCGTATTCCTATTTTTTCTGAATATTTCTAAACAATACCTACAACTTTGCCTAAGACACCAAAGCGATTCGAAATTTATTCAAAAGATACTGATATACGAATATTTACGTATCATTTTTGTATAGAAAAGCTGCCAAAATTGTATGCAAAGAAAAAAAAAACATCGGTTTATGATGAATTTTCATCAAGTTTACTTATTCACATTTTTATGTAAAATTGCTAAATTTTCATCCTTCCAAAATTAAACTTTTTTTTCTGTGTGGCGCCTTTTACGCTGGTACATATTTTATTTAATGTAACAAAAACTTTAATAAATGTTACGTGTCGTGGTCATAGAGAATGCTCCTACTAAATTTGAGCAAAATAAAAATAAAATCCTTTTCCGGTTTTGCTGGAAAATTGCTTGTAAGGAAAAACTAATACCAAGTCGCTTCTTTAGGCACAGGAAATACATGAATAAATTTTCATCCAAATTGAAAAAAAAATACAAGTAATGTCGATTTGTGAAAACATAGAAAATACACAGCTTTGTGAAAATACACAGTGTTTCAGAAGTTGGGTGAATTTCACAAATATCAGGTGATTTTATTGGTTTTATGAATTTCTGTATGCAATCTGATTATCAGATTTAATTTAGAGATTTTCATCATGCAAGAGGTTTTATGTAGTCTAACCATGTGGATTTTTCAAAAAAATATTGACCACAAACTTATTTACTCTTACTTAACTCGTGCAGATAGATTCTGTCTGATTCAATTATTTTTATAGTTTAATAATTGAATAATTGATTGATATGGTAAGTAGAGGGTGACGATTCTCGAGATTTTCAATTTCCCGGGAATCGAGAGTTGTATTTTGCTATTTCCCGGGTATTCCCGGGACCCGGGAGTTTTTTTTTTAAACTATGCAATAGTGCCAATAATTTAACAGAAATGTAATAAATTTGTTCAATAACATGTTATGTTATAAACTAATTAAGTTACAATTAATTCAAACTTATTCAATGAAATGTCAATTTAAGTAGCCTCGTTTTATAGTTCACAGTTCTACATTTTGATATTTTTTTCTGAATTCTGAAGCTTTTTGCATGAACTTGTTATTAGATTTTCAAAAATTTTAAATTAGCTAATATATAATTTCCCAGTATCTCTATTTTTGCAATTTAATAAATAACGACTCAAAACAACAATTTAAAATTGTTTTTCCTTCTTGGGCCAACTGTAAATATTAAATGAAGAAATATTAACAGTTATCCGGAAAACCAGAATTTTAACAATTGGCGAACCTAAACATTACAAAGAGTTGCAGAGTTATTTTCCAAAATGTTATTTAATATTGAGGTTGATGCTAAACCCAACACTACTATTGACATCAAAAAGAAAATTACCTTGATACAGCGGAATTAACTTACTTAGAATAAAAAAAAACAAATTATAAGGTTTGCTATACTCCAGAGATGATATAGAAAATGAACTTATTTAAAAAAATGCTTTTCCTTCTTAGAAACAATATTTATAAAAAAACTTGATTTTTTCATTTCTGGGGTGTACTTGCAAAGTATGCTTCAATAAAACTTTTGTTTACACTCAATTATAGTTACTGGAATTTTTTGACAAGTTAAAATTTACACTTTCTAAATAAGAAGATTATAAAAGCATTGTTTTATTCGAACTTAAATATCGATTAGTGAACACTCAATGTTCTGGACAGTTTCGATTTTTTTCATATGGTTTTTTGATTAGTTTATATAATTTGGCTTTCATATTTATAAGAATAAAGTTTCCCGGGAGTCTCGACCAAATTTCCCGGGAATCGAGAGGTCCAAAAATGATCGATTTCCCGGGAATTCCCGCTCGTCACCCTCTAATGGTAAGGTATTCATTCGGATAAGTTTTAATTCAAATAAACACTCCAAAAATTCGCTCTGCCAATTCAGCAATTCGCTCGATAACTGTTTTTTGATACCCAATCAAAATGTATCACCCAACACACATCGCTGACCAAATTTCCTTCCCCTCCTCCTCTCGCACGTACTCTTTCCCCCCCTTTATCAGTTGGCGCCATTTTCACCACCACTATTTAGGGTATAATTTTGATTACCCTGCCAGTTTGCCGGCACCCAAAGTGGGGCGCGTGCCTCTCTCTCACTGGTGGTCATCTCACCACACATTTTATCCTCACTTTTTTTTTTCTGTGTGTTGCTTTCCTGTTTAAATTTCAGCTTCAGTTCGACCGATTCGATGAAATTGGATGTGGAAGAGAAAATCGAAGAAAATCTATCGGGTGGATTGTGATCGAAAAACGGTTCGACTTTTGGGGGGTGAGGAAGAGGAGGACAATTTTCCTATCAATTCCAGTCCAAGTCCAATTGAGTGTCGAGATGAGTTGGTTAGATATCCAGGCGGAGAGAATGTTGATAGAGTAGTTTCAAACTGATGAGTACTGAGCTTATTGCTGAGGGATTTGGGAGGGGATTGATGAGATAAGTTTTTTTTTTCGTTTTAAATATTGGCAGAGGCTATTTATAAAGATTTGGAGAGTTATTACAGTGTTGCCAGTAGTAACGAGTTGTTTTCTCTATCTATTTTCAGGTAACCTCAACCTTGGATCTTACAACTTTACACACGTCCGACCATGTGCTTAATTTGAGGCTAATCGATAGCACACTTTCCACGAGGAATACCAACTCTCTAGCCACCATGTGATGCAATGCGAAAACAGAGATTTCCCCAATCGCGTCCCCATTTGATCATCCCAGTCCAAGGTAATCTCCCGCGGGGTCCGTCCACCTTCACCGTTTTCGTCGTCGTCACCGTGGCCTATAAAACGCACCGACGTCGGCTTGAGAAGAACGTGAGCAGCCGGCTTCGAAAATAAATGGCTTCAATTCGCCTTGCATTAGAGTTGCTTTTGTGGTTTTATATTTTCATACAGAAGTATACAGGGTTGCAGCAACAACCTTTAAGCCGCCGCCGTGTGGAAACTGCACCGCCGGGGCTGACAGCTATGGCCGGCACACACACGTGGCGGTGGCGGTGTTTGAGAAATTCTTCAAATTTTTCGGCATTAGCGCAATTGAAGCGGTAAAAAGGGTCTTAACTCGTATGAAGTTGTACCTTGCGAGCGGTGGGAATTGGATTTGGGGCACAATAACGAGGGGTCGTCCATAAATCACGTGGTGGTGGTAGTTTTGGCAAGGGTCAAAAAATTTCCATGATTTCGTGGAATTCGTGATACCTGTAACAAAAGTCTTCAAATCGAATCTTGAGAATGATTGGAAAAGACATTTATATTTCCGGATTCAGTAGTTGAAAAATCGGTAAACGGAAAATTGGTGTATCATCATCTGTCAAATTGCACTGTTTTTTTACCGAAAATTAGGTGTAAGATGCACAACAATAATCTTTAGTATTTAGTATTGATTTTTTGTTAAATTATACTGAAATTAGTAACAAATCTTTGTTTATAAAATTTGTCATTTTTGTAAATTTGCGCAAAGTTTCATATTTTCTGAGAAAAAGCCAAAATAGTTTTCATATTAAAAACATTTCACCAGATAAACATCAGTTTAAATAAGGGGTGCCCAACCTGTTGGCCCTTCGGGCCTGACCTGATTTTTTTGAAGCAGTGGCGAAAGTAAAAAAGTAAACACATTTTTTTTCAATTTTTATTTAAGGTTGGGTTTTTTTAAAGTAAATAAATATAAAAACTACTGTTGCAAATAAGATTCATATATCTTGATTTTATGAATGAAAAACAAAGATAACTTTCAAAAATGTGTTCATTTGACTTATTTTTATTTTTGTTTGCTTAAAATTGTGTAGTTTTTGTTTATGTCGATTGCAATTAAATAACTTGTTATATTTTTTTTCGCCGGGAACCGTGGTGTAGGGGTAAGCGTGATTGCCTCTCACCCAGTCGGCCTGGGTTCGATCCCAGACGGTCCCGGTGGCATTTTTCGAGTCGGAACACGCCTTCCGTCGGACGGGAAGTAAATATTGGCCCCGGACTAACCTAAAGGTGAGGTCGCTAGCTCAGTCCAGGTGTAGGAGTCGTCTCCCTGGGTCCTGCCTCGGTGGAGTCGCTGGTAGGCGGTTGGACTAACAATCCAAAGGTCGTCAGTTCGAATCCCGGGGTGGATGGAAGCTAAGGTGTAAAAAGAGGTTTGCAATTGCCTCAACAATCAAGCCTTCAAACACCTAGTTTCGAGTAGGAATCTCGCAATCGAGAACGCCAAGGCAATGCTGTAGAGCGAATAATTGTGATTTGATTTGATTTTTTTTTATAAAAATAAAACAAAATTTCTATGGTCGTTTTAGTTTTTAAAAGTTTAATTACCTCAACACTACAATATAAAAAAATCAGTAAGACATGATAACATTTATTCAAACAAAATTTGGATTCGAATATCCTTTACATTTTTTGTGTGTAAAATTTAAAAAAAGTGTTAAAAAATATATATTAAATCATTTTCAATTCGTTATTCTTCGAAATTCAAAGTTTATGGAAAAATATATTTGTTGTTCCCTTATTTCTTGACTCATTTTGAGACATTTTTTATTTTTTTAAAATATTTGCAAATCAATTTTCAGTATGAATAATTTCTTTTTTGAAGACTTTAAAAAAACCTTATCACTTAAAAAGTTTTTTTTTGGAAAAATACATTAGTTTTTGATTACTTTTTTATTTAAAAAAATATAGAAAATGGAACAAACTTCAATTTGAATTAAACACAGTTAAAACTGAATAAAATTTAACTATAATGTAGTTTTGACCAATAAAAAAAACTAAATGGATAATTTCGTTTTCTTGCACAGTTTTTTTCAGTTTAAAAATATCAATTTAGAAATTATAAGAATTAAATTCGGTGCAGTGCGTGGCCGAATGGTTACGCTGTCCGCTTTGTAAGCGGATGATTCTGGGTTCGATTCCCATCTGCTCCAACCTTCCATCGGATGAGGAAGTAAAATGTCGGTCCCGGCCTTGGTTGTTAGGCCGTTAAGTCATTCCAGGTGTAGGAGTCGTCTCCATGCCATAAGTACAAACAACACACCAAACCAAGCCTACTCCCGTGGAATCGCTGGCGGCGGTTGGACTCGCAATCCAAAGGTCGTCAGTTCAAACACTGGGGTGGAAGGTTCCTTGGAGTAAAAAGAGGTTTGGGTGCTCTCCCCATTCAAGCCTGCGGACTCCTAGGTTCGAGCAGAAACTTGCAATAGAGACCACAAAAGGTCCGGGGGTTGTTAATGTGGATGGTTTGATTTTTTGATTTTGAAGAATTAAATTCAAATATGAAGAATGTTGTTATAATATATTAAAATTTGATCTCAAGCTAATTTATTTAATTCAGACAATAAAAAACGATGAAACGGCTTCACGGACCGGACGTTAGGCAGGCCTGGTTTAAAGTAAAAAAAATGATTAAAGTTGCTTGAAATTTTGTCGATTTTTCCGTTTACGTTGGGCGCGACTGTCAACGGCCAAATTTTGGCAGCTAATGTCACATTTAAAAAATACATATCAAACATCTTTTAGGATAAGAATTTCCTTTTTTTCGTGTTGGCCAATTAGAATCAGATATTGTTATTATTCAACAAAAATAGTGCAAATTTCCAATGAATCTAATAAATATTTACATAATTCATTAAAAAAACAAAACAAACATCTTTAAGGATAACAATTTTCTTTTTTTCGTGTTCCTTAATTAGAATTAGATATTGTTATTATTAAACAAAAATAATGAATATTTCAAATGAATCTAATGTAAATTAAAATAATTAATTATGATAGCTTGTAGACTACAAGTTGTAGTACATTATAAATCATGCAAATTTACAGGATTTGTTATGTAGGTTTATATGTTTGGCCACATAAATAGCTAAGATGTCAACAATAACCGATAACAACTGAAATAGTGAGATATTCAATAATAATAATATAATAATTTTCAACCAACCCAAAAACTTAAGATAATCGAATCTTCGGATAATCGATTCTGGACTATACCTGCATATTTGCCAATATTTTTACTGCAAATTTGGTTCATTGAAAAAATATTAACAAGAAAAAATGTCGCGTAGTTTATGGACGATCCCATCCAGCTAAACCGGTTCAAAATGGATCGTTACGAGAGGGGTACCGGAATCTAAGCTGCACACCGTAAGATCATGATCGCACCCAGAGACAGGCAGAAAATCAATGGTCCCGAAAGACCCAACGTTGTAATTCGAACGGATTTATCACTGTAATTTTATCTGCCCGGTTCCAGCTTTTCGAAATGACGGGGAACGCCATTTGGGATTGGCATTAGGGCAGTTCCGAAGAGTAATGAGACCAATGGCATTTCGAAACTAACGAGTTTCGAGTAACAAATTACGTATTCCTTCAGTATCAGCTGCATTATTCATGCCTACAAGTTTAATGGAGACTTTCCACCCAGCACAAGCTCCTTTGCATTTGCATTGCAGCAAGCTTTCGCACACAACAATAGTTGATGACCTTGAGAAAGCTCTCTTGGCTGTTCGCGTGTCATGAATTACAAAGTGTGAGAGATGTTTCCCCTCAAAGTTTGTGAATAGTTCACGCACTTTCGTCTCAATGAATCTCACCCCAAAAAGGAGGTTGCGTGACCCCAGCTGTGGCCATTGACGCGAACGTCCCAAAAAGCGCCGTCACGAGGTGAAGACCTTCAAAGTCGTTAAAGTCGTCGCACGCAAACAACGCTAAAACACGGTGTTAATTAATACCAAAACCGTCTATAGAGCAACGCCACCACTACACTAAAACCAACCCAGGCCGTTTATCCAACTAATCAAATAGTATCCCATTTCACTCGGAAAAAACACGCCCGCTGCACACTTTTTCGAAATACCGTTAAATTTCATTAGGGATTTTCCCACCGTGCTTCCGGCAACCGACTCTTTTTTCGTTGTTTGCTTCATTCATCAGTCACGAATCACGTCGTCGTCGTCATTCGGGATTGCCCTTTTGTTTTTGTTTATCCGACACAGTTTGACACAACGTCGATGGTCCCGGTTTTTCTCTATATTGTGTCACGTGTGACGTAATGACCCTTTCGAGAAACAAAACAACACAAAAAACATCGTTCGTGATGGCAACACTGCCACTACCGAAAATGTTTCCTTAATTAAGCAAATCTTCCGCTCGTGAATCGCACATGAGTCGGCGAAAAGTGAGCTCTTAAGCTTATCTGAGGAAGAGGAAGCAACGCAAAAAATCACACACCGTCAATGACATTTTGGTTATGATGACGATGGGAATTGACACCTTCCTTGCGTGAACGTGTGTTGTTGTTGTTGGATCATGCGTCGTTCGTTGGAGTGCGAAAAAAAAAACTGATTACGACGCCGGTTGACGATTTAGTGGTGTTGTTGGCAGTGACGCGTCGCGACTTTTACTTTCACTGGGAGTGCGCGGGATTTTCTTTCTCCTTGCCACTCTTTTGGGTATTACTGCATAAGGTAGATAGTATTTTAGGGGAGATCGGGAATGTCATTTAAAGGAAAGATTTTAATAACATCATATTAACAAATGGGAAATTCATGCCATGCGAACCAAAAGTTAAGTTAAGTTATAAAATTCAAACAATTTAATATATAGTTCAAGTTAGGATAATCCAGATTTCAAATAATCGATTCGTCTATGTATTAGTGTAACCTGAAAATGTCCCATAATTCAATCCAATCAATAAAAGGGCGAAAGTATTTTAAGAGCGAGTCCACGAACAAGACATACCCCTTTGTATGGGACGTCGTTTGGATCTCACCAATCTGCCTGAAATTTTCAGGGGTTGTGTGCATATAAAACTAGCATCTGGCCAAAATATGAGCACTCTAGGTCAACGGGAAGTGGGGCAAATCGGGACACAATGTTTGGTGGTTCAAAAACGTCAAAAATCTTAGAAAAGCTATAACTAAGGCAAAATTCAATTTAATTTAAAAATTCAAAATGCATCTGAAAGGGCTTAAAAATGCAACGAAATGCAGGAAGAAGCATCCCAATTAGTTAAATCTAAAGGGTGTTATTGGCATTTTAGTGAAAAAATAGCATAATTTTCAAACTCAAATAAAAAAATGTTCCATCCAGATATCAACTCGCTTCGACCTGCAGCTTGTAGGGGACATCTGAGACTACCATCTGAGACTGAGAACGCTTTAGGTAAGGCAGTTTAACGTATTAAATAAACACTTTTTCTTTAAGTGATTTTTTTGGTTGAATATTTTTGCTCGGGGGACCCCTTAGATCAAATTTTCCGGTGATAATTTCATGAGACAATATCACGATAGAAACATGAACAAAAATATTTATTTTCATCCATTTTAACCCTTTAAAAAATAAAAGTGAAAAAAAAATAGAATTTGCCTTTTTTCTGGTGTCATCTAGTATCCTTGGAAACGAACTTGATTTTCAATAAATGTGAATCGAAGATCTTTTTTACTTTCATTTTTTAAATGGTTTAAATTGATGAAAATAACAATTTTTATGCATGTTTCTTATGTGAAATTGTCTCACAATATGATAAAATAATCACCAGAAAATGGGTCCTCCGAGCAAAAATTTACAACCCAAAAATTCACTAAAAGTAAAAGTGTTTATTTAATATGTTAAACAGCCTTATCCAAAGCGTTCTCAGTCTCAGATGGTAGTCCCAGATGTCCCCTACAAGCTGCAGGTCCAAGCGAGTTGATATCTGGATAGAACATTTATTATTTGAGTTTGAAAATTATGCTTCAGATTCCATTAATTGGGATGCTTTTTCCTGCATTTTGTTGCAGGGAGCAGCTGTGGCTGAATGGTTACAGTGTTTGCTTTGTAAGCGAATGGTTCTGGGTTCGGTTCCCATCTGCTCCCATCGAGAAAGTTAAGGACATAGAAATACTTGAAATGCTGAATATAAACGAAAAATCAAAGTCGCCGAAGGCGGGGTTCGAACCCCCGTCCTTTGGATTGGTAAGCAAAAATGCTAACCACTAGGCCATGGCGACTTGGTGAGCATAGACTGGAATTAGGAATACTGTTACAACCAACCCGCAACGCCTTTCGAGGTGTATCCTAGGGTTCTACCTCTTCTACTAACATTGAGTCCAAAACCTCCCTACAAACATCTATACCACTAAGGTGACGTAGGGGTCCTTGCGCACTTTAGATAGGTGTTTACTAACGATCCTTCATATCCCTGAGGATAGCTTGGACCCGGCCTGGACCCCCTTATGCCCTGGGCTGTATTACACACTCACCAAAAGATGAAGACATGGTATCTCCCGTGTTGGATTATTGTTCCGGATGAGGGTCTAACACAACCAGACCAAACAGAGGGATAAGCGTTGTGGAGCCTTCCGGTGGTGGGGCGTCCTCCAAATGCTAATGCTAATGCTAATGCTAATGCTTTTTCCTGCATTTTGTTGCATTTTTAAGCCCTTTCAGATGCATTTTGAATTTTTAAATTAAATTGAATTTTGCCTAAGATATAGCCTTTTTAAGATTTTTGACGTTTTTGAACCACCAAACTTTGTGTCCCGATTTGCCCCACTTCCCGTTGACCTATAGTGCTCATATTTTGGCCAGCTAAAAAAAAATACATCATTAACGGAAACTGTTTTTTTGAAAAGTGCTCTAAATGTCAAAATTTTTGGAACCCGAATACGGGAATATATTCTCCACAATTTTACCTAAAGTCTCCATATTGGCCACTGTCCTAAGTCCAATCCTTGTGAAAATACAGCGGTTTTAAAATTAAAAATGTTAAAAAAATGGTTTTTCGATGGTTTTTAAAAATTTCTATATGACAGATTTCAGACTCGTGAATATTTTTATCGGAAAGCTCGTCCAATTTTCCATAAGATTTTCTTTGACCACATTTCAATTGGAAGTATGGGCTCACAGATATAAGCTATTTGCATTACTCATAACTGAAAACTGAATATTTAAAATATATGCAATATAACTAAATTTTCCAGAATGTGCTAGCTTCCTAACAAAAATATATTAAAAATTAAAAAGAAAATCGTTGCTTTTTGGAAAAGTGTCAATCGATGGGCCTTTTCATGATTTAAGTTTTTGAAAGATATTTTTCTCAAATAAAAAAAATACAAAAAATATTTCCGGGTTTTGGGAAAAATTGCTCTTTGCTTTCATTTAAAATTAAAATCTTATTTTATCATCGTCATATGGCCGCCTTCTGGGATGTAGCTGTAACATACGAAAATGACCAAGGAGCATGTGTGCAAAAAAACAAGTTATTTTTTTTAGTTTTTAATTTCATGATCAAATGTTAGTTTTAATTTGAAAGTACTGACAATATTTTCATCCTTGTGCCAAGAAAATTTCACAATTATTTATTTTTTTACATTGAAAATCATACGTATATTTGTGAAGTTATCGTCACTTAAAAATTCAACGTTATTTAGGGTGTGACAAGCGCGATTGCCTCTCACCCAGTCGGCCTGGGTTCGATCCCAGACGATCCCGGTGGCATTTTTCGAGACGAGATTTGTCTGATCACGCCTTCCGTCGGACGGGAAGTAAATGTTGGCCCCTGACTAACCTAAAAAGGTTAGGTCGTTAGCTCAGTCTAGGTGTAGGAGTCCCTGGGTCCTGCCTCGGTGGAGTCGCTGGTAGGCAGTTGGACTAACAATCCAAAAGTCGTCAGTTCGAATCCCGAGGTGGATGGAAGCTGAGGTGTAAAAAGAGGCTTGCAATTGCCTCAACAATCAAGCCTTCGAACACCTAGTTTCGAGTAGGAATCTCGCAATCGAGAACGCCAAGGTAATGCTGTAGAGCGAATAATTTGCTTTTGATTTTTTTTAGGGTGTGACACATTTTAAAAAATAATATTGGAGGTTGAATTTAGGTGGTGACACATTTAAAAAAATAATGTTGGAGGTTGAATTTTTGGTCGATAGAATATTACCTCTTTATTGAGTAATTTTGTCTAAAATAATGTGTAAAAATGTGAAATTTAACAGAAACTGATGAATATTTTACAATTTTCTGATGTAAAATAACAGATTTTAGGTGTCACAATTCCCAGATATAATGTTACCATTATTTACCATTATTTCGGAGGTTGGCCCAATCTTCAATATCTTTGAAGCAAAGTCTTAGGAAATTTTCTGAAACCTCCATGTGTTAAGTAAATTCACCGTTGAAAACAAAACAATATTGAAAAATGTTACTTTTCGATACAAGTGTTGAAAAGTTCAACTTCTCAGCATCCGTTTCAGTGCTGAAAAGTAGGACAAATCTGTTATTTTTGGTAGAGAAAAGTAGGCCGTTTCGTTTCCCCAGAGGAACAGGAAAAGTTGACAGTTTCACAGCGGAATTGCAAAATAGTAGTTCATGTAACAAGTTGCAAAAAGAGGATTTTTTCAGCACGAGTCGTACATTTATCCTACAAGGTTCACCGAATGAATAAATACGACGAGTGCTGAAAAAAAAAGTTTTGCAACGCGTTCCATACACATTTTTTTACAATTCCGAAGAACACCCATTGAGTGAAATTTTAAGTCAAATTTTCATGTATTTTGTCAATAAATCGTTTGAATAAAAAAATGTTGAAAAGTGTTACTTTTCGAAACAAGTGCTTCAGCACTGAAAAGTAGAACTTTTCAGCATTTATTTTGAAAAGTGTTGCTACTCAATTGTGTTATTTTTGGTACAGAAGTACAGTCGGCTATTTCGTCGTTCAAGAATGACAGAAAAAGTAAGTAGTTTCACGACGGAATTGCAAAAATGTATTTTCGATATTTTTGGTTCATTGAAATTATCATTAGATTATAACCGGCTCCGTGGCTTAATGGTTACGGCTTCTGTCTTACAAGCAGAAGGTTCAGGGATCAAATCCCGGTCGGTACCTTTGAAATTTGGAATCATGAATTTGAACTTTGAATATGAACAAAAACGAAAATAAATCAGGTGGGATTCGAACTCACACCTTTGGATTGGTGGTCTGGGACGCTAAGCAATCGGCCATCAGAAGGTTTACACTCAAGCATTGAATTGATCCGTAGTGTTGAAACATGTTATCTCTATCCTCTCATATTAAATACGCGCTGATCCCTGATTTGCCTGAGGGGATTGGAAGTCTAAATATAGATCGAGTTTCCTTCAGATGCTTGCTTCTATGTTTAGGCGGGGCCGAACAATGCCCAGCGACCTCGGAATTGGACCGCAAGGAGCTCTGTCATTCTGAAACGGGTCGTTGGAAGCAGCGCGAGGGCTATCACCACCTAATACCCGGGACTGAGATAAGTTGTATCAGCATTCGGCATATACAAAGTCTGATACAAACTATACTTTCCCATAATTTCGCTACCGGTTAGCGGGTATTGGATTGGACCACACACACACACATTGAAATTATCATTAGATTATTATTTGCGGTACAAGATTTTGGGTGGGTCTCGTGGCGCAGGGGTAGCGGCTTCGGCTGCCGATCCCGATGATGCTATGAGACGCGGGTTCGATTCCCGCCTTATCCACTGAGCTTCTATCGGATGGTGAAGTAAAACGTCGGTCCCGGTTTCTCCTGTCTCGTCAGAGGCGCTGGAGCAGAAATCCCACGTTAGAGGAAGGCCATGCCCCGGGGGGCGTAGTGCCAATAGTTTCGTTTTTTTCGATTTTGTATGTGATTTGTAATTTTTTTAACATGCACTGAATGTAATTGTTTTCTACTTTATCATGTTTTTTTTTATCATAATATGGAAAAAATCACAGGTGAAGAAATTAAATGATTGTAGAATCAACTTACTTAGATTTTTGTTGGTGATATATCAGAACATCCATTTCAGTCCAAGATCCCCTACAACTCCCCTGGAATCATTGCAGCATCTGAACCAGTTCTCCGAGCTCGCGCAATCCTTCGCGTGTTACGTGCCAGGTAGACAGCCTCGAATCGGCGTGCTCTGTGGATCAAGTTCATGTCCATTTCGATCCGCGAGACGTTGCAAAACCGCTTGCACAGGAAGAAAGTCATATGTTTTAGCTGTCCAAGCAGTGAATGTGACCAGACTGATTAATAGTTTCTGTCTGTCTCTCAGATTGTCTCCCGACTTTGATTGGCATATCCTGATTCGGGCTGAGTGTTACCTTGATTTATGTCACCGGTTACGCAAGAGACTTTTTCTCTCGCAGGAGTTTGCAAATCTTCGCTAGAAACCCCTAAAATCACGACGATTCATTACCATATCGCTGCGCGGCCCTTAATCGCTCGTCCCGCAATCAACGTGTAATTAAATTAACCGGATAATTGTTTCGTAATCTGTGCGCGATCCACTCGGCAAACCGTGAAGTGAAGCCATTACCTCAATCACACGCCACAACTACTGAGCCCATCGTGTAGGAGGCGGCACGGACTCTACATTGTCGGTATGTACCGAATTGAAAAAAATGCAACCAACCAACTTGAGCGCAACAAAAAGAAGAAGAGGCGCTCACACTCCATAAGAGATGCACTTCTCGACAGTCTCACAAGCCACAAACCATTCATCACTTATTTATCCCCGCTGAGAAGCGCTGCCGAGCTGGCAGAGCGCCATTGTTAATTAGATAATTAATCTTAATTCGTATGCATAACATCGGCTGGTGGTAAACCCTTGCCTTGTATGCAGATTGTCTGGCGCAGCTCCGTAATGGATCATCATCGCTTCATTGGTTCGTAGAGAGGCGATTTAATCAACGGTTCTAGATGGTTCAATCAATAGTGTGAAGATTGCAGGGATCATGACTATGATCAGTTGTTTTAGATATTGATCGTATAGAGATTCCTGAACTCGATCAATATCGTAGATGTTGCATCTATGAGTTATACTTTATTTTACAGAATCCTTGTAGAGGTCCTTGCTAAGCTTTGGAAGGCTGAGGGCATTGTACTTTTGACTCACAAGTACATTGTAGACGTTTTTCCTTACGAAGTAGTACAGGTACAATTTCAATGACTAATGGGATGTCCTCGCAGTTCCAAACTATAGCAGGAACCACCACGAAGATTCACCAAACCCAACCATAGTCCGCACTATCTCCGTCTTCAATATTGAACGAGTTCAGCAAGGTTACCTGAACCCAGCCAGCGCTAAAACTTCCCCCCATTTGCGTACGCGCCTCACCATGATTATGTTATTATTAATGCTACAACCCGAGCTATGCGCGCAGCCACATAATTAGCATGCAATGAAACCGAGACCTGTTGCGCGCGGCTCGTTTTTCACACGGCAACAAATTCTTGGCGGTTCAACAGCGCCGGAGTTGGTGGCCTGATGCACTCGTGATGCACCGACGCGTTGTTTTTTTTTGCAAGTCTGAAGTAGAACACCACGATGCAATGTAATCCCGTTGAGGAATCGAGCTTGAAGAGCTTTTCTAGAGAGCTGGTTGAGATGTGCCAAGGGTTAGGCTGTTGTTGTTGTTGTTGCTAAGGTACAACCGGGATGAGCAGTTTCGAGTGAAGCTCACGCTCTCTGAAGAGTGCGCCTCCTCTTGTGATGATGTATGATGAGCTCAAAGGATTACATCTGTAGTCGAGTGCTGCGGCATTGTGTGGGCGAATGTTGGAGAGTGGCCTGTTTTATGCTGCTGGTGGAAAGTTTTTCTTTGTGAAAGGTACTTCCACAATGTTTCATTAGACAGTGTGTGTGGCTTATGGTTAATGGGAGCTTTTGTGGTCATGGTTGTTAGACGTCAGACTTATCTAGTCTAACTTGATACAACTGAAGGTGAAGCAGGTTAAGAACTAGAAGGTTTCAAATCCTTCCCTTAAAGATAAAAATTGATTTTTATGGATTATTTTGTTTTTGAAACAATATTAAGGGGAAACGGTACACTTACCACTTTTTAAAATCAGGTCGTCCACCTTTTTTTCAATTGATATTGAGCTGTAACCAGTTTGGTTATCATTGCTGTGCAATAAAACAAGGTTAAAACATCGTATCGCAAGAATAACATTGAAAACTGTGAATTGAAAAAAAAATGCTAAGTATCCCGGTTCCCCTTAATCGTGTTCACAAGGAAAACCTTAAAAATCGACCTAAATCTTTACAGGATCGATTCAAGGTGCTTTGCGATGTTCTGTAAATTTGTTCTCCAGATAAAAATCTTTACGAATCGCTAGAACGAGATCATTTTATTTGGTTTTGTGAGTGGCTCAATCTACTGGGTATTTTGTTCAAATTCCTGGAATGTTCAGGGCATAGACAATTCGAAGAACTTCCTCCGGAATGGCCTCGTTTAACATCATGCTATTGTACAAATCGTAAGGACGATGCTTCCCAAAAGCTAACGGCCGAACATCACGCCAACCATAAAGTCTCATCTCGTAATGGAACCGTCGTCGAATCGCCCTAATGATAGCTTCTTTTTAATAAAACTCATATTCCTAATGGCCAGCTCCTCCGTGGCGTGGCCACCAAATCGTAAATAAGCCCTCACCTCCTCCTTCTCCGTAGAAGTGCTCGTTGCATGTCCATTTAAACCTGCCGCAGGTATGAAAACGCTAATTTATTCAATCGAATCATGACCAGCACCACCCTATTAGTTAGATTTACAACGTTGATTACATTCCCACCCCCCCTTAAGGTGGCGGCGGCGGCGGCATGGAAAAAGGAACGTTCGGTTCGGTAAAAATGGTGAAGAAATGATGGAGACTCCATGTATTGGTAACCATAACTTCCGGCTTTTATGGAAATTAGTCGCCATAAATCACCCGGGCCTGCAAACCCATCGCGGAACACTCATCTATATTAATGAGTGCTAAACGGCTTCGAACTCATTTAGCATCCCTCGCATGCGATTGGCTGCACCTCGTCAGCAGAACGGATCCGGCGGCCAGAATCTGCTGATAATTATTTTAATGTTTTATCGCCTGGAAATGATTATTTACGCTGACATCAGCAAATCGGCGGTGCACGGAATCGGAAACTAGGGGGGTCTTCATGAAGTCTCGTTTTGCACAAATCCATGGGGTCAGCTCGTAGCACAACTTTCTTGCCGAGTACCACACAGACAGTCTGGATTCAACTTTCAACTCGTACTGTGTTGCCGGTAATTGGCACTAACTCAGATCATGAGCTCTCCAAACAAGTTTTCAAACTGTAGTTCGCAACTTCATCTGGGCACAACAAGTCGTGCGGGAAGACCGTATCGGACTCGGATGTGAGTTGCGCCGCAACTCGTTTGTTGTGAGAACCTGTTGCGCGGAAGACCTGTGTCTGTTATCATCTTAGTCACGTTACTCACGTCACTTTGACGGCGACGACGACGATAGAGGTGCCAGTGTGTTGGAGTATTACGCGGCAGGTAATGACATCGAAGTGGTCTACGCGGTGAGTTGGCGTGCGTAAACAATGGAGAACTGCGCGCTGATAACAGCTTCACGTGGCCACGAGGGGGAGCTTCGAGGTGTAGATAAGGGTTTGCGTCGGATAAGGTTTATAGTTGCGGGGTGGAGTTTGTTGACCGGGACTTCAAAGGGGTGGTAATCCGAGGTTTCGTTCCTGGAAAGATAGACGTTACTTAGAGACTGTTGGTAGCATGCTGAAATATTGGTAGCTGGCAAAGAACTGTGTTGTTGGTCTTGTAATTACGTTACGATAGGTGTTGGGCAATCCTTTTCTGCAAATATGAATAATATTGGTTAAACATTGGTTGCAAACTAAAAGGGATATCATTAGTAACGAACCGTGGTATCCGCTTGATTGTATAAATTAAAAGGAATATATTGTTGGTAGCGACCCAGAATGTAGGAAGCCATTCGAGAATGGAGAAAGTTGATAGCCGAGGGATTGGATAAGCATTAGAATAGAATGATCAACTAATACTTGATTGATAAACAACTATAAATGGATCATTGCTATTATTCCTAGGGCTTTTATTCCAAAATTGGTAGCTCATCAAATCATCACAATGGTCTTGTTCGTCATATTGGTAGCGATTAAATTAAAGTTGGCAGCACACAAAAAAATTAACTTACATTTCCTAAAAAGCCGCTGTGCATTGTTGGCCATTCAGGCAAAAAAAACATGATATTTTTTCTTGGTAACTGTTAATAATTTGGTAGCAGTCTGGATTTTTCAATGTCGATATAACTAATGAATCTGGTTGACCACTCAGTACTAGGTAGATACATACTGCAAATCTGTAAAAAGTTTTGATAGCCGGTTGATGTTATTGGTAGCGATTTAATTGACGTTGGTAACGTGAAACATGGAAATTAATGTTGAGAATGCAAGCTTTATTCATAAAGTTTCTGCTGCATTTTTTGTATTTGTTGATAGTACTAGATTCAGACTTTTGGTAACTGACATAATTTTGGTAGCAATCTAGGTGCTACCAAAACCCGAATGTTAACATAAGGTATGAATCGAGATAGCTATCCAAAACATAAAGAACAGGCTGAAAATTTAGAAAAATATTTTAAGCCAAGTGACGTGTTGGTCTTTGTATTGGTAGCATTTTTTATGCAAATTTAACAAAATAAACATCATTTTATTGTCACTTCAACTTCCAATTTAAGCACATCGCCCTCCACGTAACCATTTTCCAAACTCAAAAGCGCCTTCCATTCCTGCCAAAAAAGGTAGATTAATCCGCCTCGCGATTTGCCAAAATCCGGCCTAATGGTCCGCAAGAACCCACTCCTCCCGTGAGCCACGTTCAGCATCCGCAGCTCCATAGCCCGCAGGCGCTTCCAGTTCTGCCAGTCCCGGTCGCCCTCACATTTGGCAAAGAATATCAGCGCACCTCCCGAGCGCTTGGCCTTGACCTCCAGCGGACGGTCCAGCGCCGGGGTCATCATGGCCAGTGTAAACGAATCCCGCTGGCTCAGCTGCTCCACCTCGAAGCTGAAGATTGCGTCCTGGAGTTCGCCCTCCCGGTAGTCGAGGGACATGGGTTCGGCTCCGGGGATGATTGGAGCGCCATCTCCGATGGCTTGGAATAGATCTTTGGGTACGCTTTGGGGATTCATTGATTGTCAAAACTGTTGTTGTTGGTGTATTTGGGCGCCTACTTTGTGTAGACACTTTGAACAAAAACCTCCCCCTCTGGAACAAGTAATTTTATCCAACCACTTCTTTGTGGCGCACCCACGCCGTACAAAACATCCCGTCCGGGGCTGTTTAGTCAACTCTAATTAATTAGTCTGGTGCAGTCTGGTGCCCCCCATCACAGCAGTGTGAGTCGTGAGGTCGTGTCGGTTGTTGTCTGGACGATGTCCTTATTCAGGGTGTAATACTTCCGGACTTTACCGTCTAGCGGCTTGGTGTACAAACAGTCTGGACAAAAATCACCGCAAAAGCTGACTAAAAGTGGGGTCATTACATAACCTCAACATAAGGTGAAGGGAACCTGAAGTATAATGCAATTAGTGGTTCAACCCCTCACACATGATGAATTGTTGGTCTCAGAAGTTACACACGAAAAAAGGTCCAACTTTATTCAGTCATTGATATTTACGACCTGGACCTTGACGTAAAGTGTTCATATGAGCGGACAAAAACTTTGGCAAGCTTCCGAGAATTGCCCAGGGGACTCCGCCATATGCTGCGTGCGAATGTGGAGCAATTCGTGGGGGACAATTCATTTGTACACAAATGCCAATATTGTTCTGTTTTACGACGGTGCTTAATGTTACGAAAACGGTAATGACTACAACATGCCGTTTGGGAGAACAAAACAAGAATATTGGTGCATTTTATTTTTATGTTAATGCGGGGAGGTTGCTACCAAAACCATTATATTCCAATTCCAAGATAAAGTAACCTTTTTGAATCGAATTATGGCGGGTTGAATCTTTTTTCAAGCACTACTTTGAGATACATTAACAGAACCCCCAGTCTCATTATCATTTAACCATAGAGACGAAACTTTGCCGTTTGTGGAGGCACTCTAACTTACCGGGGAGATTACCGACCTCGTCAAACAAAAACAACTCAGTTATAGGGCGACCGCAATAAGAAGAGTGACGCAAGAGGGGGTGATGGTGTGGACTCAGCGGTGACAGAGAGAACCCTATAGAAAACAGGAAAACCAGCTGAGACTTAATTAAAGTCGAATTTGGCTCGCACTAACTTTCGCGTAGAGTTTTGTGCACTGGCGGAAGCTACCGTGGAACACTGTTGGTTTGACACTGATTGTCAACAATTGTTTCAGCAGAAATTAGCTAAACTCATTGAATCATTGACTGTGTGGTGCATTTGCCTTGTTATTTTCAAATTCATTTTTAGGCTTTACCAAAATTTTCAAATCGTGTAAATATTTATCAGCTTGCTTTTTTCAAGCTCATCCTCCCCAAATTTCAATCAAGAATAAAAGTTTTGTTTGAAAGTCACAGCTGTTTGGTCCTCTAAAAAAGGTGAAATTAAATTTGGTAGCAGTCGCCAAAACTATAAATTTTTGTTCATAGTCCAGACCACGAACGAACTTTTTCAATAAATTTGACAATGACCAATTAGATTTTAGAGTTTTATAGTTTTTGCCTTTCTCCTCCGGAACTTTGATAAACGATGAATATTTGTGTTTTTTTTTATTGGGCTCAAAAACTTCATACACGTTTAGTATGCACAAAGGTGCCATTTTTCATTATTCATTCGTCTATAGAAGTCTCTATACAAATTTAGAAGGTAGTTATACAAATATGCTATGTCAATGTTCAAAAATTGGATGACAAAAATGCCATCTTTTAGGTTATGGTAAAGATAAATTATGAAAAATGTAATTTTTTCAAAATCATGGTCAAATTAAAGTTGACTTAATGTGATTTAGAATCGAATTTGCTATCGAAAAACACTTTACAAAAAAATATAAAATTTACCGTTTTCAAGTTCTAGTCTCTTTTAGGTAAATTTTCTCAAAAAAGATCAGATCAGTTCAAAAGATATGCAAATCAGTAAATTTCCTACAATTTTCATTTCTAGACACTAAAAATGTGACCAATATTTTCTGAGATAGAGCCTCTGTAAGAAAAAATATACGAAAATAAATGTTCGGAGACTTAGGAGTAAAAATTAGTCAAACTAAAAATACGGACTGTCAAAGTCAAAGTGCACCTAAAGTTTATGCTTCCCCTTGAAATAAGCATGCGCAGTTTTTTTTCCAATTCAGGTAGGCAAGTGTTACTGAATATTTATTTTAAAACTTGTGATATCAAATGGAACACTTTTAAGCTTTGCTTTAAATAAAAGTGTTGGGTATTCGAAAAGATGTTGAAAGTCATTCAATATTTCGCTCTTTTAAAATTTTAGTGTTTGTTCCACAAATTTCAAAATATTTTTTTCAAGGAATTTCGAAAATTTCACAAAAGTTTCATTTTTTTTTAAGTTGAAAACGGGTCATTGATTCCCGACGAAGCGATGATCAAAAAATAAGGACTAAGTATGCAACACTGAGAAAATCTATTTTTTCTTTTTTTATCATTGGATGGCCATATCTTAGCAATTAAAGGCCGTTTCAACAATTTCAAAAAAATATAGGAAATTTTCTAAGATTTTAGAAAAAATTGTGATTTTCAGAAATCATTTTTTTGTGACAGGGGACCATCCATAAACCACGTGGACACTTTTTTGGGACTCTGTTACCCCACCCCCCCCCCCTTCGTGAACAATTGTCCATACAAAAAAAATCTTTTTTCTATGGATCGTGGACAATCGCCATACCCCCCCCCCCCCCTAAAGTGTCCACGTGGTTTATGGATGGTCCCCAGGAAAAAAACTCGAATCAATTTTTCCAGTGCTGTCCTCCTCCATATCTACAGTTTTGCCGATCAAAAAATTCATCCAAATTCCTCCACCGATTTTCGAACATTAACGTACCTTTTTTGTATGGGCAGCTGCCAAATTTGTATAGAAAAATATATGGAAAAACTGGTGATGAAAAAAATTATCTACGAAAACGGTCTTTTTTCTTTAATTTTAATTTTTGTATTTTTTAATTCGACTGAAACTTTTATGGTGCCTTCGGTATGCTCAAAGAAGCCTTTTTGCATCATTAGTTTGTCCATATAATTTTCCATACAAATTTGGCAGCTATTTATACAAAAATGATTTATGAAAATTCGAAAATCTGTATCTATGGTAGAATTTTTTGATCGATTTGGTGTCTTCGGCAAAGTTGTAGGTATGGATAAGGACTACACTGAAAAATATGATACACGGTAAAAAAAAATGGGTGATTTTGGGCGTTTTCAAGTTATAGCCATTTTGGGTAACTTTTTTGAAAATAGTCGAAGTTATTCATTTTTAAAAGTTAGTGGCCATGTTTTCAAGGGTGGGCAAAGATATTTTTGGAAAGCTGAGAAAACTCTCTATATTTTGCTTTTTTGAACTTTGTTGATATGACCCTTAGTTGCTGAGATATTGCCATGCAACAATTTAAAAACCAAAAAAGTTTCAGTCGGATTTGAAAAACACAAAAAAAAATCGAAAGACTGAAATCTCAGAGAATTGCTCTTCTTTGGGAATTCGAATGGCACCCAAAAAGTTTCAGCCTGATTAAAAAATGCATAAAAATCAGCTGGCTGAAATATCACGGAATTGCATATGTTTCGACGACATGCCATCCGAGCGTTGATGCTATGAGGCGGATCATAAGTTTTTTTTTTTAAATTCTGATTCGTTTGGTTTTGAACTAGCAAATTGACTGCCAGAAAGGCTTACAATCTTCGCAGCGATTGTTATCATAGGTCTACCTGCTAAGATTCATCACAGCTTGTCTCAACCCCGGAGTAACGGTCCAACTTTGACTTAAACTGCAAAACAATTTGTCGGCAATCAATCACCCAAGCTAGGAAGTATTCAACAACAACACTCACTCTTTGTTCCGTTTGCCTCTTCAAAGGTGGCGCCGCCGCCACCACCTGTCTACGCGCTGCATCTTTCAAGGTCACCTGGCTGTACAAGAAATTCGCAGCCAAACCGGTTTCGTACACGGCTCACTTTCAGCTGATAACGTCGGCGGCATCAACCCGTCATGTCGGTCGGCCGCGGCGCGTATGTGACGCATAAAATTTGCAATAATCAATTACTCTCTGCAGCACAGTATCGAGCAAATTGGTTGGCAATTTGCCCGCGCGTTGTATTAATCAGCTTAAACGAGTGAGGGGAGTGCTCAATTAACCTGTTTGGGGTGGTTGCCGGACGGCTCCTGGGTTGGGGGCTTGTCGGGCCGTTTTTGGAGCTGCTGCTGCTGCTAACAAGAACCGTTTTTCTGAACGAACCAGCTGCAGCAGACGATGACGTTGACGGGCTGTCGACGGGACTACAGTTGATAAGAGCTCTTTTTATGGCGGTCCGATAAATTAATTGCGTTTCGCGGGAATCGCTGTCCGGTCACCTCCACGAGCTCGAGGAGTTTGATTCTGTAAATCGATCAACGGATTAGCAGCGTGGAAGACAAGTTCAACGAGCTGAACGAGATTTACGACGTTCTTGGAGATTTTGACGGCACGTTTTATGGGATGGAACAGATTTGTAAACTGTATCGAGTAGCGACAATAATAGTTGAAGTAATTTGATTTGCCCATGAGTAGCACTACAAAGCGCAATATCAGCCATCTTGATGACAAGCTGTTTGCTGCTAACGATCCAGGTCGACCAGGGTGAACCGGAACGTCGTCGTCGTCGTCGTCGACAGAGACAAATTCCCCAACTAAAGCTGATGAATGTCTTCCTTTATTCGTCGCACTCGCTTTGTTCCGGGAGCACAACGACGTTCGAGTTCGTCATTATAGCCAACTTTTGCACCAGAAAAGAGAGACCTCCTCCAGAGTCGGAGCGACATGCAAATGAAGCGAAATTAATCTAATTTCGCCCCCTGGTTAAATTAAACGCGACTTTCGCCCCAACTCACTGATGACGGTAACGTGATAATGAAACGCGTTGTCGTCGCCAAATCCAATTTCCTGGCAACCTCGAAAACGAAACACATATTTCGGTGAAATTAAGCCGCACCACCAACCTCAAGACTCGCGGCATCCGACTCTCATTAAATAAACAAATTGGAAAGGTAACTTTTGTCGTCTGTCGCATTTTGGGGGGTGACAAATTCTGCGAAAGAGAGTTTTATTTTGCGCATTTCGAGCAAAGACAATGCAATTTTTAAAGACCGCCATATCCGAGAGCGATGTCATTGCTGCAAACAACTTCCGCAGGAACATTCCACAATCAACAAGTTTTGGAATATTATATTTTATTGCAAGTACCGAGTGTCGTTGCCGTCATCAGAAGCATGGAAGAGGAACTTTTGGCGAAACTTTCCAGACTCTAGCATGGTAAGATACGCGGGACGCGGAATTGACCAATACGCATGGAGTTGGAGTTAATCTGTATGAAACTTGTAGAGTAAAACATCGGTGGTTTGATTGTTTCGAGATGGAAAATTTCGTTCAAGTTTGAACAATTTCATTTAAATTTTAGTAAAACCCTCTTACTACAAAAACTTATTTTTTTTTCTTGATTCCATCAAATTTTGGTTGTGATATCAAAATTTTTAAAACATTCTACATAAACCTCACCAAGTTTTTTTTAAATCCAAAAATTTATTCATCAAATGCATTCAAAAAATAATAATATCAATCTTCCAAACCTTTATTAACAGATCCAAACAAAAAAAAAAAAATTAAAAAATGCTAAGTCTAACAATAACCATAAACCGGGGTAACATTGACAGGATTTCAATCAATTTTTGAAATATTTTCCTACTGGTAAAGATTTTTTTTGAATATGTACTGGATATAGGCCACACATGGTTCATGCACTATTTTTTGAGAGCTTTGCAAAATATTTGCGATGAAAACTCTTACTTTGAATTCCGGGTTGACTAGCAACATAGTTTTTCTTGTTTATTTCAGATTAAAAGTGCGAAAATTCAATTATAAACGTGAAATGTACTTTTACTTAAGTTGCTGTTAAAACCTGTTCTTTAAAAAAATCAAATTTTGGTACATATTTAACTAAGTTTATAAACTCCTTATGAAATAAATATTCTAAGTAAAATTGATAGTAGGTTACAATTTTTCCTAAATTTTTCACCAAAATTACATGTAAAATAAATAATTTAGATTGCCTTCAAATTTAATTCAAAATATGATTAAAAAAATTTCACAAGAAATACAAAGTTTGAATATCTATAAATATCTTAATAATTGATTATAATTTTCAATAATTTTATATTTTCTTTGTGAAAAATTGTTTTGAAAATCCTAAAAAAATATGACTCTTTGTGATTATTCAAATGATTTTATTTATCAACCTTTCGTAAATTTTCTGATAACTTTTTTTTAAGTACTTTCAACACTTCTTTACCGTGATTAGTACAATTCCGTACTATTCCTTACGTATTCATTTTGAGGTTTTCATTTTTCGAAAAAAATCTCAAACCTTTTGAAGTTACTCCGACTATCAATGTTACCCCGGTGTTTGGTACACTTTATTCAATACTGTCAAATTTATAAGAGTTTATAATAAAGATATTTTTCCCTGAAGTATTACGTTATTACTAAAATTAAGATTTTACTTTTTTTTTAAATTTTAAGGGGTTTTTTGAATGATTATTTTGATTGTGTTTTACTAAAAGTCACAAAAAATGCTTTGAGATTTGTCTGATCACGTCTTCCGTCGGACAGGGAAGTAAATGTTGGCCCCGGACTAACCAGGTCGTTAGCTCAGTCTAGGTGTAAGAGTCGTCTCCCTGGGTACTGTCTCGGTGGAGTCGCCTGTAGGCAGTTGGACTAACAATCCAAAGGTAGTCAGTTCGAATCCAGGGATGAATGGAAGCTAAGGTGTAAAAAGGGGTTTGCAATTGCCTCAACATTCAAGCCTTCGGACACCTAGTTTCGAGTAGGAATCTCGCAATCGAGAACGCCAAGGCCAATGCTGTAGAGCGAATAATTTAATTTTGATTTGATTTGAAAAAGTTCACTCTAGCATTCACTTGAGTGCTGAAAAGTACAAATTTTAAGTATTTTTTTCAATCAGAATTTAAAATTAACAAACTTGAATAAAATTTATTCTTGAGAAATATTAAACAATCTAAAAAACACTACTATCAGAACTTGGAATTTACTTATAATAATCATTATTACACGGGTAATTCTCTACCAACTCACACGAAATCCGGAAAAGTTGCCCCGACCCCTCTTCGATTTGCGTGAAACTTTGTCCTAAGGGGTAACTTTTGTCCCTGATCACGAATCCGAGGTCCGTTTTTTGATATCTCGTGACGGAGGGGCGGTACGACCCCTTCCATTTTTGAACATGCGAAAAAAGAGGTGTTTTTCAACAATTTGCAGCCTGAAACGGTGATGAGATGGAAATTTGGTGTCAAAGGGACTTTTATGTAAAATTAGACGCCCGATTTGATGGCGTACTAAGAATTCCGAATAAACGTATTTTTCATCGAAAAAAACACTAAAAAAGTTTTAAAAATTCTCCCATTTTCCGTTACTCGACTGTAAAAAATTTTGGAACATGTCATTTTATGGGAAATTTAATGTACTTTTTGAATCTACATTGTCCCAGAAGGGTCATTTTTTCATTTAGAACAAAATTTTTCATTTTAAAATTTCGTGTTTTTTCTAACTTTGCAGGGTTATTTTTTAGAGTGTAACAATGTTCTACAAAGTTGTAGAGCAGACAATTACAAAAATTTTGATATATAGACATAAGGGGTTTGCTTATAAACATCACGAGTTATCGCGATTTTACGAAAAAAAGTTTTGAAAAAGTTACTTTTTGCGTTTCTCTTTGTTTCGTCGTCCGTGTCTGTCACGGGTGACCATGAATGGCCATGATCGATGACGACCAACTTTTTCAAAACTTTTTTTCGTAAAATCGCGATAACTCGTGATGTTTATAAGCAAACCCCTTATGTCTGTATATCAAAATTTTTGTAATTGTCTGCTCTACAACTTTGTAGAACATTGTTACACTCTAAAAAATAACCCTGCAATGTTAGAAAAAACACGAAATTTTAAAATGAAAAATTTTGTTCTAAATGAAAAAATGACCCTTCTGGGACAATGTAGATTCGAAAAGTACATTAAATTTCCCATAAAATGACATGTTCCAAAATTTTTTACAGTCGAGTAACGGAAAATGGGATAATTTTTAAAACTTTTTTAGTGTTTTTTTCGATGAAAAAAAAGGTTTATTCGGAATTCTGAGTACGCCATCAAATCGGGCGTCTAATTTTACACAAAAGTCCCTTTGACACCAAATTTCTATCTCATCACCGTTTCAGGCTGCAAATTATTGAAAAACACCTCTTTTTTCACATGTTCAAAAATGGAAGGGGTCGTACCGCCCCTCCGTCACGAGATATCAAAAAACGGACCTCGGATTCGTGATCAGGGACAAAAGTTACCCCTTAGGACAAAGTTTCACGCAAATCGAAGAGGGGTCGGGCAACTGCTGTGTGAGTTGGCGGAGAATTACCCACACAGATTTGATAAGAAAACTAGAAAATGGAGATTCTCTTGAGCATTGCTTTTATTTCGCGTTTTTATATATTTTTACAAAGTAGTATGATCATCAGTGAACGTTTGTAACAAGAACTTGTTTAGCATCATATGGCTTTTTAATAAAAGCTTGAAATTTCCTAAAAACTACATTTATAGTTTGAAGCCTTATTTAAGAAGTTTGAAATTTGGGTTCTGACAAAAAAAAAACAATATAATCATAAATTAAGGCTATTTCGTTTTCCTAAATTTTTACATATTTTTTCCGACTTGTGATCCCAAAATTAAAATGTAAAGAGATTAAAATAGCATCAATTAATTAAATTGTATGCTCTAAAAATCCTAATATTCACCAACTGTTAAGTTTTCAGTTTGTAGGCACACATCGTACAGAAATTGGTTGAGATCTGTATTTTGACATGATAGGCGCCGTTATTGATCAGCGTATAAATTTAGTAGTTTGTGAGTATATTTGAAACATAATGCTTTTTTATAAGCTCAAGCACGACCCAGTATCTCCTCACTCATTTCGTTGATGAGCACTGCATGATTGATTAAACCTCCATTGAAATTGGATTTAGGTCATCAACGACGACGACGGTTCACTCTCCCATGGTTTGTCGCCACCGTCGTCGTCGCCGTCGAGTCTCATCAATTCTGAGTTTCCCCCCTTCTTGCTAAAACCTCATATATCTCACGCAGGTTGAACTGAAGCAAGCTGAATCGAACTGCTCAGCACTCGCTCACAGTTCGGGGGGCCTTTATTACTTTTGTCGTCAAAATCGAAATTAAACCAAAGTATGTCATCATGAGTCGTAGCGGCGCGCGATATTTGATTGCAAAAAAAAAATCAAACTGAGCTCCATTTTCGTCGTCACACACAGAAAAAAATAATATAAATTTGGAAGCTTTAATTTTGGAAGGTTGAATATTACCTCTTTTATGATGTAATTTTACCTCAATTTAGACTGAAAAAGTGACATTACACCAGAAAAGTGGTAAAATTACACATTTCCAGAGGTAAAATTACACCTTTTTTCTGACATAAAAGATGTACCCCTTCCCAGATGTAATATTACCATGATTTTTTTTTCTGTGGCAGCACAATAGCTGCGCGAATCAATCGCAAATTCGCGGATTCGTCACCGCGAAAAGGTGGATGGATGCATTTTCGACCCTAGGTGTACCCATTTTGGACCCATCGGAATTGCAGAGAATATGCGTCAGTGTAGCAAATTGCACTTGAATTGGTTCTGTCAAGATGGCGTTGTCGCCGTAAGGAACGAGTAATTTGTTCTGAATCGAAAAGAAAAAGCTCCTTTCCCAAGAAGAAACCATCTGGTGAGCTCGTTCAAGTCTCGTTTTGCCCAGGATGTGGCAACTGTCACCCCTTGAAACCCCAGCCCTCTTCAGCTAGACGATTGCTATCGCGCGAATCAAAAGCTAATTACGTGGAAAAAGCTGGCGCAGAGAAAACCGTCTTCTTGGCGGACACATTTTGGCGCGTCGTCGGACGTGAGTTGGAACTGAACCAGTCACTTTTGTGCGAACACTTTGTGACAAATCAGTTGTGGGAAAAAGGGTTCGAGCTACGACACTCGAACGCAAATCTCAGCAAGATTTACGCTGGCTTATTGGACTGGAATTGATTTTTGTCCTCCGGGTTCGTCATCATCGTCATCGCAATCAGTGGTTCGGTTCGGTTTCCGTAGAAAAGGACAAATTTCCACTTTGGATTTGGGAAGACCCTCGTAATGAGATGTAATAACGATGAAATGGATATTTAACTTTTTGCTTGCTTCTAGGAAAATGGGATTTTCAGATATGAAAATATTTTTGTTTGTTCACATCTCCAGCGGGATGGAAAAAGTTGAACGATATTATGATTTCGTTCCGATAGACCGCACCCGACAGACTCATTACCGTAATGAAATGATGACGATGAGATGTTTGGTCCTTGGTGTCTTTTTTTGGAGAAAGTTTTTGAATTCAAATTAGATTTCCAATCTGGAATTTTCCATAACATTTTTTTGTGAAATTTTTTGTGTGTTCATGTTTGTTCATGCCCTGTTTTTCTTAAAACAATGATTTCTTCATGTTTTTAATTTTCCAGGCTTAATACTATTCATATTTTTGAATTTTTTGCACAAGAAAGGACTTGGTATACTAAAAAGTTGTCTTAACATAGCTGAATATTAAAACAAGTCAAATGAAACTTTGTTTGTTGATTTGAAGATCTTGGAACCAAATTGTATATTGACCAGGGTTGTTAAAATATCAAAATATCAGCTCTCAGCAACTACAATTATCCCGCCTGAATATTCATGCCTCAAATACAACTGCTCTTCTCTCTTCATTGAAACTCTCAGCGCCGAACATAGCCGAACACGTTTTCGTGTTTACCCACTCGCGATTGACATTTTCCTTTTCTCTCTCATTCCCGCTTCCACGATCATCCTACCGCAACAGCGTTTAACCACAAAAGCCGCCACAAAACCAATTTCGCAAACGCAGTTTGATGGGACGTCATGCGTGGTCGGCTCCTAATCGCCATCCCGCGTTCTCTCATTGGAGTTTTTGGAGAAATTGAGAGACTCAGCGGTGAGAGCGCATAGTCAAGGAAAAGGGGAAGAGTGATAGAGAGAGAATGACATCGCTGGGAATCACGAGACACAAGAAGAGATCTCACAAGCTATAGTAACGGCCACTATACTCTCGGATATTTTTGGTGCAGAGATAATCTATTGATAGCTTTTTTATCACTCATTTGCAACACTGATATTGACTAAATTTGTTTAGTGTATACCGACATATTTTGAAGATAATTTATCGGATTTCGGCTTATCTAGTAATCGAAATTAAAATATAAAATCATCGAAAACGCCATTTCTGAACCAACCTTACCGCTAGAAAAAAATACAAGTTAAGCGGAAACCTTTTGATTTGGATCGTGCTGGTTTTACGTGGAATCGCTGAATAAAGCTAAAATAAATCTTCGAGTGATGGCTTAAGTTTAACCTGATACAGCTGAAAATATTTTTGAAATTAAGAATTTGAGTTGTGACTAGAATTAACACTCAGGACTTTTTCCAAATAAGTTCTCTAACAAATTAATACACAATTTTAAAGAAAAGAATGTAAAACGCATTGAGCTTGTGAATTAAATTTTGGTATCAAATCTGGACTTTGTTACTTCTTATGAACAAAAACATGATTTAAAAAAAAAACAGGATTTTATGAAACGGTCTTAAATGTCCTGGTAATGTTAAGCAATGTTTATTTTTTCATTTTGCTTCTTTAGTTGCTTAAATTTTAAAATGATTATGTCGCTTCCCTGATATTATTTGGTCGGATTCGGTAGTTAAAAAATTGTCAAGCTTAAGAATATTTTAACGTACATCTGCAGATAGTTGGAAATTAACAATAATTAATCGTTTTTAAATTTAACAGCAGATTTATTTTTAATTGTTTGTTTCTTCTTTTCTTGCCTTTGGAAAAAATAAGGGGTTACATACATGTAAATCGGCAAAAATGTCAGTAGTTGGTTTGAGCACACACTTAAACTTTTTTCAAAATCTGTTTCCAGGGCATTAAAATATTACTTTTCATTTATTAACAAAACAAATTTGAAGACATTTGGTTGTATGTTTGCCGAGATATACCTGTTTGAAGTTAGCTGTTTCAAAAAACGGGTGCCACAGTATCTCAACATTGCTTCGACCAAATCGGCTCAAAATTTTTGTAAAGACTCATTAAACCGGACCCGTGTGCATGACGAAGGCCGATTTAAAAAAAGTTAATTAAAAAAAAAAGATAAAAATATTTTTCTTTTTTTCATATAAAAAATCGCCAGTTTTTTGATTTTTGTATTTTTGAAAATTCAAAATTTCAAAATCGGGCTTCGTCATGCACACGGGATATGTATTGGAAGTCTTCACCCAAAATTTCAGCAAATTTGGTCCGTCGAAATATCGTGGCACCCGTAAATCAATTCAGTGTTTAGAGAAAAACTAACTTAATCCACCTGTGTGGTTGATGCCTTCCTCACTTTTTACCAACAATGGGTAATATGAGTGGTTTGGACACATATTTCAGCTATTTTTTTTAGGTCCAGAAAAATAAGTACACAGATATAACTTAAGTTGTCATAACTCGAGACAGGGTTGCCAGATTTTCTATTATGTGGACTCGTTGGAAAGGTCTCTTGATTACCTAACCAACGATGGGTCGGATGATGGTTCCGGACATCGTTTACATACATTTAAGTGAGATCCGGCTTCAAAAAAGTACATAAATATCACTTAACGTGAAGACTTGTCATGATTTTTCGTTCAAAGATATAAATTTTGCGTCGCTTTCAATATTTTGACAAAATTTCTTCAACAAGTTGTTTAGAATAGTGCCCTACACATGCTGATTCCTTTTGGTAACGGTTATCCCATTCCTTGTAAAGTTATGGAAATCGTCATTAATCAATGATTGCTAACTAGGACTTCAATGACTGTGCCACAAAATGATATAAATTTTGAAGCACATTTGATTTAGATCAAAAATTCTTTCAGTGGCTTCAAGAAGACTACAACCGGCACTTAATGATTCATTTTGGTGGCGAAATTCGTTAAATTGAATTTAATACAGAATATTTTATAGTGATGATCAATTTTCTTCGAAAATGATCAACGGCTTCACCTTAAGTGGTCATAACTCAAGGCAGGGTTGCCAGATCTTCAATTATGTGGACTCGTTGGAAAGATCTCTCGATTACCTAACCAATGATGGGTCGGATGATGGATCCGGACATCGTTTACATACATTTAAGTGAGATCCGGCTTCAAAAAAGTACATAAATATCACTTAAGTGGTCATAACTTGAGACAGGGTTGCCAGATCTTCAATGTTGTGGACTCGTTGGAAAGGTCTCTTGATTATCTAACCAATGACGTGTCGGATGATGGATCCGGACATCGTTTACATGCATTTAAGTAAGATCCGGCTTCAAAAAAGTACATAAATATCACTTAAGTGGTCATAACTCGAGACAGGGTTGCTAGATCTTCAATGTTGTGGACTCGTTGGAAAGGTCTCTTGATTATCTAATCAACGATGGGTCGGATGATGGATCCGGACATCGTTTACATACATTTAAGTGAGATCCGGCTTCAAAAAAGCACATAAATATCACTTAAGTGGTCATAACTTGAGACAGGGTTGCCAGATCTTCGATGTTGTGGACTCGTTGGAAAGGTCTCTTGATTATCTAACCAATGATGGGTCGGATGATGGACATGGTTTACATACATTTGAGTGAGATCCGGCTTCAAAAAAGCACATAAATATCACTTAAGTGGTCATAACTTGAGACAGGGTTGCCAGATCTTCGATGTTGTGGACTCGTTGGAAAGGTCTTTTGATTATCTAATCAATGATGGGTCGGATGATGGATCCGGACATCGTTTACATGCATTTAAGTGAGATCCGGCTTCAAAAAAGTATATAAATATCACTTAAGTGGTCATAACTCGAGACAGGGTTGCCAGATCTTCAATGTTGTGGACTCGTTGGAAAGGTCTCTTGATTATCTAACCAATGATGGGTCGGATGATGGATCCGGACATCGTTTACATACATTTAAGTGAGATCCGGCTTCAAAAAAGCACATAAATATCACTTAAGTGGTCATAACTTGAGACAGGGTTGCCAGATCTTCGATGTTGTGGACTCGTTGGAAAGGTCTCTTGATTACCTTACCAATGATGGGTCGGGTGATGGATCCGGACATCGTTTACATACATTTAAGTGAGATCCGGCTTCAAAAAAGCACATAAATATCACTTAAGTGGTCATAACTTGAGACAGGGTTGCCAGATCTTCGATGTTGTGGACTCGTTGGAAAGGTCTCTTGATTATCTAACCAATGATGGGTCGGATGATGGATCCGGACATCGTTTACATGCATTTAAGTGAGATCCGGCTTCAAAAAAGTATATAAATATCACTTAAGTGGTCATAACTCAAGGCAGGGTTGCCAGATCTTCAATTATGTGGACTCGTTGGAAAGATCTCTCGATTACCTAACCAACGATGGAACGGATGATGGATCCGGACATCGTTTACATACATTTAAGTGAGATCCGGCTTCAAAAAAGCACATAAATATCACTTAAGTGGTCATAACTTGAGACAGGGTTGCCAGATCTTCGATGTTGTGGACTCGTTGGAAAGGTCTCTTGATAACCTAACCAACGATGGGTCGGATGATGGATCCGGACATCGTTTACATGCATATAATTGAGATCCGGATATATGTGAAAACACATTTTTATACATAACTTTTGAACTACTTATCGAAACTTCAAACAATTCAATAGCGATGTATGGGACCCTAAACCAAGTCGAATGCAACTGGTTCGATCAAAATCGGTTCAGCCAGTGCTGAGAAAACTTGGCAAGATTTTTGAACACATACATACATACACACACACACACACACACACACACACACACACATACACACACACATACACACACACATACACACACACATACACACACATACACACACATACACACACACATACACACACACATACACACACACATACACACACACATACACACACACACACACACACACACACACACACACACACACACACACACACACACACACACACACACACACACACACACACACACACACACACACACACACACACACACACACACACACACACACACACACACACACACACACACACACACACACACACACACACACACACACACACACACACACACACACACACACACACACACACACATACACATACACACACACAGAGACATTTGTTCAGTTTTCGATTCTGAGTCGATATGTATATAAGAAGGTGGGTCTTCGAGCTTTTTATAAAAAGTTCATTTTTAGAGCAGGATTATAGCCTTACCTCAGTGAGGAAGGCAAAACGCTTACAAATTTTGACAGTTGGCTTTGCGCATGGCAAAATTCTGAGCCTAAATCGTCTCTAACTCAAATCATGAAATATCTTAATGAAACTTTCAGGAGTGATTGAAATTCTACTTTTAAGTGGAATTAATCAATTTTCTGTAATATAAAATTTTACAATTTTCTACATGTATGTAACACCTTAAGGGAAATAAGTTAAAAGAGAAAAAATAGGCTTAAGCTTTGGTAATTTTTTATTTATCCAATCGCTACACACTCCGATTTTTTAAAGAATTCTGTAAATTTTACCATTTTTTTATCTGCTGAACAGTTCTAAAAAAAAAGAAAAAAATCAAATTTGGTATCATCTTACCGAAATTCGGTAATAAAGTATAATATTGTTCACTGTACTATCAATTTTCGGAATTTATTAGTTAATCCTCTACTGCCCAAATTTTTTTTTCGAAAATTTTTTATTTTCCCGTGTTTAAGAGGTCATTTTGAGCAACTTTTGTTCTACGAAAAACTTTACTTCTCATGTTTTATGTTTTTCTTGTTTCATTTTTAGTATTTTAATTTGCATTTATCTTGTTTTGTTTATGTTTGTTTTTGTAGTATTTGGCCTATTCTAACACCTTCTATGATTAAATTTTGCCTATCTAATTTTTTTATGTTTTTAAGTGACTTTTTAATTTTGTTTGTTTGTTTTTCACATTTCCTGCTATAAAATGACATCATTATCATTCAAATTGTAAAAAATGCGGAGAGGCATAGTCTGGGACACTAGAAAAATTATTGAATACTTCTCTTTTTTAAAATATAGAAAATATAGAAAATATCAGCCAAAGTTGACCCCTTAAAAATGATAGTTTTAAAAACATTGGCAATGTCACTTAAAACAAGTAAAACTTCCAACCCATAAATTTTCTATAAGTTTCTTCTTTTCAATGCTTTTTAAAGATCAAAAATTGGTTGAAAAATGGATTTTTGTCGATTTTTTAAATCGAAGTCCGTCTAAAGGCGGGGTTGGGTTGTAGAGGGTTAACTGAGAAATCTTAGTATGGTCACAAAAACTTGCAATTCATTTAAAAAAATCACAATTTTTAGTCTCCTTGTTTTTCGGTTTTCCTTTTTTCGTTTGTTGTATTTAAGGGTAAACTTTTATTGTTCAGTGTTTTTAAAAGATTTTTTCTTACTTTCCAACTTCTAAACATTTAATTTTAATCGCATTGTATTTTTTTAAATTTAGCAGGCATTTGTAGTTTTTTCAGTTATGTTTGTTATTTGAGTTTAAGTTTTTTTTAACAAATCATGTTAAATCGTAGTTCAGGGTATAATAAATGATTTACACGTGATTTTTTTTTAACGTCGTTGGGTATCTAACCAACCGCCTACTAAAGTTTTGTCCATTGTCCAGTAAACCACCGCCATCAGCAACAATACCAAACCATATCTCGCTATGACAGCTTCTCATCGCCGAAAATGGTGCCAAAAAGCGAGGAAATAAGCCGAAAATTGAACGGTCAAACTCCGCTCCGGCGCTAGCGCTTTGCTCAATGTCATGATCGCCGTGGCGTTAATGTCCGTTGACGGGCGTGCGTGTACCAACCGGGCGGCGCGTAAAGTGGCCGCAAGTGCTTATTAGACGAGCAAATAAACTCTTGAGGCATTAGCGAGATAAATGATGGATTGGCGGGGTAGCGGTTCCACGGTCACCAGCCACGGTGGCGTCAAGGTCACCGCGGTGTAACCCCGCGAGATGCTTAATTCTCGAGCAAATAAACATTGCCATTTAAGCCTGCGCGCCGTCCAGACGTCGTCGTGGAGTTTGAGATAAAACCCGCGCTCACGATGGACGATCGACGAGTGAGGGGCGCAATTGTATTAATTATTCACGACCCACCACCATTAGCTGCATATGGCTGCATAAAAAATAGCTGGAAGTCCGGAAAGTTATGCTTCGACAGCGGAAAAATTGAATACCGCCAATAAGTGGCGTACAAAATTTATGCCCTTTGGAGGGGTCTGTGTTTGGGTAGCTGCTGCTGGTGGTGTTGTTGCAGCAGCAGCAGCCAACGACATGTGCTGACACAGTTTCGGGTTATTTATGCTAAACCTGCCAGCCGGCGACTAAATTGAACAATGTCGTACCCCCAGAAGTACCAAGTCATACGGAGAGCCCCTCTGTGGCAGTCTGCGAAGGAATTTCCGTTCGCGCAATCCAACAGCACACAGATTGGTTGACATCGATCTTGGCGAGGGAGCAAAAAAAAAAAAAAAAAGAGACACATTTTTAAAATCTCCGTTTCGCAACTCTGTGCGCCCCGATACTGTGAAGGTGGCTTGCGAAATGCGAACAGATAAGCATAAATAAATATTTATCGATTTTGCGCTGCTGGTTGTCGGCTGGGAAACGGCTGTCGACTCGGAAACAAGGCAGAACGTGGACGTGGAACGTGCTCTGGGACAAATCTTTGCCTTGGTTAGAAATGCCTAACGAGGGACATTTTTTTCAGTTAGTTGAGCTTAGCTTGGTGAATATTTAAGTGTCTGAGGAAAATATTTTCAAAAATTTGGCTTACCTGCCTATTATTTTAAAAGAGATATTTTGGTTGAAATGTAATGGATAAAAATACTTTTTTTTCCAAAAATCATATCTCATATTTTGGAAGCTGAACTTGTAGTGTCAAATAAATAAACATATTTTTGAAAAGTCCTTATCATAACCTACAATTTTGCCGAAGACATAAAACCGTTTAAAGGCCGGGTCAGATAAAAATGTGCACAAAAAGAAAATAAAAAAAAACCTAAAAGATCGAAATTCTTTGAACAAGACGATTAATGGATTCTATTGACGTGAATACTTTTGCCATATAAATTGGAGTAAAATTCCATAAAAAATGAATTAGTTTTACACAATTTTTGTCATCTTTTAAATTAATTTAAATAAATTAAAAATATTAAATAGGGTAAATTCTCGTATGTTTGGCAGGTTAAGCACTCGCTCCTAACTTCATCCAATTAGCTGATTTTCAATATTTAAACAACTAATTTTAAGAAAAAACTTGCTTGCTCAATTCTTATTGAGCTATTTGTATCTCTATATCAGTTGAAAAGGCTTTAAATTAGCTTTAATTGAATGTCAAAATTCTGAGCTGCAAACATTAGGGGCACGCTGGAATTAGATGCTGTTCCCCAAATTGCGATTAATTTATTTGGATTTTTATACAATAAGCACTCTGACACAGTTCGCAAATGTCTCGCCCGTTTGGATCAATCGGACCGCGCACTGGACTCACAATCCAGAGGCTGCTGGTTTGAATCCCGCGACGGGCGTTCTAAAATTCTAAGTGTGGGTATCCGGTGTATCTGAATCTGGTCCAGATCGCAAAGTTAAGTGGAAAGTTGATATCCCAAAAATGGTGCTGGTTTGGTGTCTTCGAAAGATTTCGTTTTAAATAAATCTAGTCTGGTTAAAAACCAGGGTGGTTCACGATGATAGTGTTGCAGAAAATTTTATTTTTTGTGTATATTTTTGGGATTTTTTTTTTCTCTTCTACACCCACAGTTGGGCAGCACTATCCTAGAGAATAAAGAACACGTTCTGGTAATATAAAGGTACTGTGAACGGACACAGAGGATAAATCCCGAGATTGACGAGAGCGTTATTTTCATGGATTTATTTTCAAAACAGTTCATAAAAAAGTGCCGATATCGAGACTCGAACATTTGCCAATATAAGCCACTCAATGGGATGAACTGTTTTAATGAAAAAATGAACACAATTTCATGGTGGTTCACCCGCGAGCGGTTTATTCTTTCATTCAATTTTGGTAGAGCTATTCTCTCGGCTTTCTACTGTGGGTGAAGATTATACTCCCAAAATAATATTTTTGAGCGTAGCAATTCTTATTTTTGAAAAACTTCCTCAACCCGGTACGAGAATCGAACTCACGACCTCTGGATTGGAAACTCAGCACGCCGCTAGTCGAAACCATCCCCTACCGGTCAGTAATCCCAGATAGCATATTTACTCTTTTAAGGGATATGATTTTGCCGAGCCAGACAGGAATCGAACCCATCACCTTCCGCTTACAAGGCGAAACCCGTAACCTCACGGCCACGGAAGCTCGGCATTTTTTTTTGAGTTATATTGATCCTTGCACTGTAACTTGGATTTGGCCCGCACTTTTCTCTCGCATTTTTGACAACAAAATTTCCAAAAACTAGGCAACCAGCAGTTGTTTATTTACATTTCCAGTCGCAGTTTCCACCAAACTGGACATTCGCACTTTAAAATTGCGATTGACAGGAGAGCAACATCGGCTCGCTTTGATCATTTTTTGAGAAAATTAAAATTTCCCAAGCCAGTTTGACAAGTCGCAAAAGTGCGATCGATAGCAATAATTTAGTGCGAAGTCCAAGTTAGTGAGAATTGCGCAATAGTTGAGTTATACAAAAAAAGTGACATTTGTACGTGACGCCTTGACTCTGAAAAAAAAAATCTTTTTCAAAAAATGATTTTGGCTTGTTGGTTAAAAGTTACAGCTGTTTCAAGATTGAAAAGATGCCTTTTTAAAACTAAAATATCTAAAATATATAAAAAGTGTTGGCCAAATTTTTTGCACCATTCAAAAGGGGAAAAAATCTCAAGTAGGGCGTTAAATTTTCCCGGGTTCAGAATTTTCTGGGAAAAATATTTGGTGAACCCCGGGATCCCAGGAAATTATTCAAACAGTAAAAAAAACTATTTTTCATCATTATATTTGTTATGATTTACAAGCTTAATATCTTAGAATTACTTAATACCATTAATTTCTGAAAATCGACACCTTAATCTATACAAGGACAGCAGTTTTTAGATAGCTTAAAAGAAATTAAAAATTGATTTGATTTGACATGTTTTGTTTTTTGATGTGCCTTGGATTTTAAATGAATCACAATTTTTAATGCAATGTGATTTAAATTAAGTATGTCTCTTATATTTATACTTTTTGCTTTATTTATCTTGTTTTATATGACATGACTAAAAACCTTCAATACTTCTTTGAAAGTGTAATATTTTTGATAAATTTAGAATTTCATGTTTTATATAAAACATATTTTAAAATTATCTTTATCATAACACAACGCAAAAACAATGGCTGTCTTAACGTGTTACATACATGTAAATCGGCAAAAATGTCAGAGTTTAGTATGAGCAGCATCTGTTTTCAGGGCGTTAAAATATACATTTTCAACTTTTAACAATACAAATTTGAAGACATTTGATTGTATGTTTGCCGAGATATAGCTATTTGAGTTTCAAAAACGGGTGCCACAAAAACTCAACAACACGGCTTTGACCAAATCGGCTCAAATTTTGGTGAAGACTCGCTAAACCAGTTCCGTGTGCAGGACGAAGTCGGATTTTCAAAAAGTTTATTTAAAAAAAAGTTAACAACATTTTTAAGTTTTTCATATTAAAAATCGCCAGTTTTTGATTTTTATATTAAAAAAAAAAACAAAATTTAAAAATCGGGCTTCGTCATGCACTCGGGATATGTCTTGAGAATCTTCATCCCAAATTTCAGCTAATTCGGTCTATCTCATCTCGAGATATCGTGACACCCGTAAATCAACTCTGTGTTTAGAGAAAAACGCTCACATAGTTTGACAGTTTGCTTTGCGCATGGCAAAATTTCAAACTTAAATCGTCTGTTACTCACTTGAATCATGAAATATCTTCATGAAACTTTCAGGAGTGATTTGAAATCATCTTTTAGTGGAATTTACAATTTTGCCGTATTATGAAATTTTGAGATTTTCTACATTTGTGTAACCCCTTAATTTGTAACATTTGTTCTGATTTTCCCAAGATGCTGGTGTTTGATGAAAACAATTAAATAAGATATTTTTTTTCTAATTTAAGATCATGAATATACCAGTCCTTTAAAATATAAAAAATTAAAGAGAAAATATTTAAATTTTAACAATTTTCCCTAAAAAGCCAAATTAATGCTGATATAAGTCGAAAACAAATTTTAATGCTTTAAAATTCTTATCGATTAAAGTATTCAACTGTATATCTATCTCCACAACCAATTCTGAATTTACAGACCAAAATTTGATTTTTTTTGTCAAAACCCGGGACAAAATATAAAAAATCCCGGGATTCAAGAATTTCCGGTTTTGGAAAAATCCCGGGAATTCCAAGGATGGACGCACTAATCTCAAGGGTATTTTGCTTTAAACTCGAGATATTTCTATTTGAAAATATCTTATTTTCAGGGAAAAGTGTATGTTACCACCCTAATGATATTTAAAAATTGTCCAACTGTACTTTTTTCATGTATTTTTTTCCGCTGTTTCCGAATCTGTCCTCAGAAATGAGCCAAAGCATCATTTTTTCAAACTGATGAGTTTTTTGTTGTTGTGAAAATATGATTCAGACATTTGTGCCAAATTGAACAACTTTCATTCCAACCGACAATATCACAAAAATGTGACATTCTTAGACACGGCGTTTACCAGGAAATGCGTCAAGTTTACCTTGAAAGCAATTTTTCGACACGTTCGCGGAGAATGTTGACACCTAACAACACCGGCGAACAACGGGTTGTTCATGACACCTCTATAGATCTAGAAGTGTAGATTACCTCGCCGGGGGTCGTCCGGGTACACACAAGGTCTTCGATTGTAAACAGCCTTGTTTACAGCCAACAATATGTCTGTTGACACTGCAATTTCACATGTTTGACAAAACATTTTGTCTAAGCACTTGTCTGCTTGAAATACAAATCGTTGACGTGAAAATATTATGATTACTCGCGATTTCAAGTATTTATACGCCAGGCGGTCTGTGCGCGTCTTCGACGCGACTTAGTTGAAGTCTTGAGTTGGCGCACATGTCTCGAACGTCACATTCCAAATCAACAGCAGCGCCTTAAGTCCCGCGAGGGATTAGCGGATCCCGAATCAACGAACCGCGAATACTGGCCAAAGTCCGTCCGTCCGTCCGTCACACCGTGAGCGCAATTTCCTCACCGCGGCGGAGTAATTATAGCAGAATTCGCTTAACGGATTAGTGCGGTTCGCCGTCCGGAATCCCAACTGCACACGTGACTTGTTTATTATGAGCTGCGCGGTCAAATGGGATTTGAGCGAGGAGTTTGCACACACATTCTTTGGTTGCATAGAGCGAAGTCGTAAAAGTTTCTGCCCAGACAATTTTCCATCAATTAACTTTTCCGCCGCACAGATTTCGGGGAAATGCGAAGAAAAATTGAAAGATAAAGTTTTCCGCAAAAGAAACTTGTTCTTCAGGGGGGAAGCAAAAAGCGACGAAGAAGCAATCACATCTCTCACATGAATCCCTTTTCACTTATCTTTGTCGAGAAGTTCCTTCGGTTCGGCGGGTCAGTCAAAGTTCTTTCGCTCGAGGAATGGTTTTTGCTGCATACTAAAAATGATTGAAAGCGGCTTTTGTGTTGTGGCCGCACAAAGGAGTTGACATGATGGTCTTTTTTCCCTGAAGATTTCGCCGGAATCGCCATCAAGTCTAGACCGTCCTCGACGGGTGCGATTTATTTTCGGTCGGGGGTTTTCAGAACGCAATTTTATCGGACATAACTGAGGATTATTGATGGAAGAAGATAGCAGCAGAAGCAGCTTCGGGGTTAGTCAGCAAAAATTTATCCCTACATCGTGTTGAATGTTGTATGCAAGGACAATGGATGTGCCCACAAGTACAACCTTGGCGATTATCCGGCAAAAGTCGGTGGACTCTGGCAGAACAAACGACCCAAACCCGGGAGAATCTCCCAAATGCCATAAAAGTGCCCGGGAAAGTGCTAGATAAATGCATCCGACCGCCGCCGAAATCCCTTTCCAGAGCTTGCCGAATGACTACATAAAAATTTAACACATCAGGTTGTTTCGAGAAGTCGGATGATGATGATACCGCTGGACCATCAAAAACAGAACGTGCTGATGCGCTTGCATGGTCTTGACATTGGAGACCGGCGACCTGCTCGGCACTGTTCAAAGAACTCCGGACTCTACACCCGGATCTCACTCCAGTTCAGCACTTTCCAACTGTGTATGTTCTCTTCTGGAGCTCGCCAGTCACGTGGAGTTGTAATAAAACCTAGACCTTTGGTGAAGGTTGCACACCTGAAGGTGTATACCGGCACTGAACTGTCTGGCCCCTGGTCCCAGAACTCGAAACAAGCCGTCATTCCAAAGTCGTAAAGAAGTATAATTTATTCATTGTAGTAGCTTCCCCTTCGAGCGACGTTGCCGTCTCCGCCGCCGGCAGTCCTCTCCAAACAGGAAAAGTTCAATTTATTTGCCTCGAAAACTCTTTCTTTCCGGCTGTATCGGAATACCTGGTGAGGAGGAGTCGTCGTCGTTGTTGTCACTGTCGAAGACAGTTCGATCGCGAGACTGCTCGCAATACGTCTAAATTTATCTGTCGAGACAGATTCGCAGGTTTCGTTTTTGTTGCTCATCGACTGGTGGACCGGTGATGATGGAGACGTTTAGAGCAGGGACGTAGTTTAGGGGGTTTTTTCAGGACTATTTGATACAAGTCAGCTTTAAACAAAATTTACTAATCAAATTATTTTCTTTCTTCTTCCAGGTATTGGAATCATTGTGATTATCATCTCTCATTCCTAACTCCGTAAGTTAATCTACAAATTTTCTAACGTGATCTAATTTAATAAAAGGTTGTCAAGATGTATGTATGTATATAAATTTCATACCCGCTGGAAACTTGGGCGAACATTGGAGGTTCTCAAATCCTTCAATACGCTTTAATCTCTGCAAGTATCATTTACTAGTCAACCTGCAGCCACAAAACTACCACAAATTTGTGAACCTAATTCATGCAGAAAAAAACACGGGAAAAAAACAATCGTCATCCAATCCCACCATGAATCTCCCAAAGCCCATTGAAACCGTTGCTACCAAACGGTAAAAGTTGTATCAATTTGATCGTGTGGACTCCCCAATGGCCATTGTAATTCCACCGGTTCTCCACCCGGCTAACGTGTGTCCGATGTGCATAAAAAAACCCAAAACCGTTTCACATTTCCCTTCCAATTTGCCACAGCGCAAAGCTAGTATAGTATGCTAACTAGCAGTTTTGAACTAGCTGTCAGAGTCCGGTCGCGACTACATTGTACTCACTTGCGGGGGATTAATTTCAGAGGCTTGCTCACTTTTTTCGCTGCTGCTGCTGCTGCCTCGGACCGAACCAAGAACCATAGAAATCTGAGGTCGTCACACAGAGAGACCCGCAATTAGCATTTTTACGAGCGGGGCGGGTAATTTAGTTTTATATGCACACCGGACTCCATGTCGAATCGATTTCGATTGACAAACGGCGTGCATTTCGCCAACTAGGCGTGAACTCCACACGTCGGTCGAAGATTTCGGACGACTCGTGGCTGGTTTCCCTTTTGGTTGACAGCACCGCGCTTCTAAAAATAAATCTTTGATGAATCAGTGCCAAGAAGCGGTCGCAGCACCTTTTCTAACCTTTTTGTGTGCGCATTGTTATACGTTCTAATTTGCTGAGAGGTGGCTATAAATCTTGGATGAAGTTTGCTGTCCGCTCCTCTCCCCACACACATCAATGATTGACTATCACTGTCGTGTGAAGATACGGGGAAGGATCCAAAGTTCGTCAGCTGATTGCTGACAGGGGCGTAGTTGGGGTAGATTATCACTTTCGATGATTTTTAGATTTTTTGTGAAAACATTAATTAATGGGTTTCTTTGAAAGGATAAAATCGAATGAAAATAAGGCTCTTTTTGCTCTTTTCTCAGATAACGGTGAACTGAAAGTTTCGAGATTTTTACCCAAAATTTGAATCTTTTGAAAGCGCTGAACACAGTTTTGCTCAATTTTTAACTGATTTAATTTTGAATTTTAAATCATTGAGTAACATTCGTTCTTCAAATTACCTTACTTTTTTTTTGTATGAGTGATTCTTAACAATTCCGCATATTTTTTTTATATTTTTCACTTTATTTTTGTTTTTTTTTTGTCAACTTTAAATCAAATTCTCTAAATACGATTTTTTATTTATTTTCGAAACTTTTTACGTGACTAAAAAAGCATTTTTTGCAATTCCGTCGTGAAACTACTTACTTTTCCTGTCATTCTTGAACGACGAAATAGCCTACTTTTCTGTACCAAAAATAACAGAATCGAATAGCAACACTTTTCAAAATAAATGCTGAAAAGTTGAACTTTTCAGCACTTGTTTCGAAAAGTAACACTTTTCAACATTTTTTTGATTTAAATGATTTATTGACAAAACATGGAAATTTGACATAAAATTTGTGTGCTTTTTGGAATTGCAAAAAATGTTGTATGGAACTCGTTGCAAAACTTGATTTTTTCAGCACTCTTCGTATTTATCCAACTCGGTGAACCTCGTTGGATAAAAGTACGACTCGTGCTGAAAAAATCCTCTTTTTGCAATTTGTTGCATAAACTACTATTTTGTGCCTGAGTTTAAGAAGGCGCAAAATCTTGTACTGGATCTGAACAATTAGGGAAAACATGCTGATTTTTGGAAATTGTTGAACATATAGTCATACAAAATTTTAAAATTTATGTTTACATGCAAAATGTTTGTATTAGAGAAAATTAAGATTATTTTTGATAAAATGCACCATTTACAAGTTAAGACATCCTAATGTTTTTTTTTTGATAATGTCTTATTTAACTTAGCACCCTGTCAAATATACATTTTATTAACAGTCTGGACCCGAAGCCTAATTTTTCTGTTACATTCTTATTGGAATTCCATATAAACTGTAACGGGGATTGCAGGCACCGGGTCCTGACTATTAACGCTGAAAAAAAATGCCTTACCTAAACTTTTTCTTTTTAGATTTTGTTGATCGGACTGCTGAGCTACAGTATCTCAACACTTTCAGGCCTGAATTTTGAAAACAAAATTTATTTAATGAAGGGAAAATGATTTTTAGGACCATACAAAAATTGTAGGCTTGTTCAGAAAATTTTGGTTTTTGGGTTAATGACTCATCAGAGTTATGAGAGTTAAAGTACAAAGTTGGTGTAAATAGATTTTTATCTCAGATTAATTTATTTAGCCTTTAATTATTAAACTACGTTCTCTCGGGAACTTTTTGTTCAATTTTTAATTGTTATAAATTGTTAGATTTCTGCACTTTTAATAGAAATAGGTTTAAACATTTTGAATCAGGCTAATAATCAGGTCCTAATAAGGACAGGCAGATGAAAATTCACTTTTCGCAAATTTTTAGAAACATACCTTAAATTATGAATTTTTAAATCAAGAGAAAATTTGAAGCCTAATTAGGATACATTGAAAAAAAAATCTCTTTTCACAAAATTTGAATCTAGGAGCCTTTTTTTTAGAGGGTTCTTTTTCTCATAAAATATTTTAAAAAAATGTTATTTAAAAAAGTGCACCCAAATCTTTGGGCAAATATGAATTATAATATATTTTTACGGCCGTTGCAAATATTTTTCAAAGTTTATGTGCCCCCGCCTTCAAAATCGGTTCGAAAAATCAAGGGGATTTTTTTTTTTCAAAAAACTATAAAATTTCAAAGCAAATAGATGTCTAACCAACTGAAAACAACTAGAAATGTATTTTCCTGCGTTTAAAATCATATTTGGCATATCTGGGATCGATTGAGTTTTTTTTTGCGGAAAAAAAATCTCTTCAATAATTGGATATTTTAAAAACTAATGATTGTAAAACAACTGGGCAGGTGTAAAACACTTTTTTCATTGAAATGTTGAGACCATAGCCCCCCCCCCCCTTCCGCTTGGTACCGACCAAAGTCAAGTGGTATAAACTTCAAAAAATATTTGCGGTCTTATTTGGAAAATGTAACAATGTAAACAAAATCAATTCAAAAATTTTGTATGAAGGAAAAGTATCCTGCAAAAAAAAAGCATCTCAAAGTTAAAATTTTGTTAAAAGTGATTTTTTTTCTCAGTTCTTGATTTAAAAATGTCATAATTAAATTATGTTTCTTAAAATTTGTCATCAGTTTCCTATCAAGAGAACTGAAAAAAAAAATCATTTAAAATGTTCTCTATTTTAGTCAATCGTATTTTTTTCCAATCTATGAGGCAATTACAAATTTAATTTCAAGTTTTCGTCCCCCAAACATGAGGATTTCAAGTTTTCTTCCCCCAAAAAATGAGAGGCTTGCTAATTAGGTATTCAGAATATACTGTAAAACGCTTATTTATATTGATTTAGGATCACAGATCAGTACAAAACGTAAAAGTTAAAAAAAAAATCACAAATTCATTGATATTTTGCAATTTTTGGATAGAAGCATTATTGTAAAGATAAATGAAGCATTTTGTGATAATTTTTGCAATTTTTTTGTTCCAAAATTTCAAAAATCAGAAAAAAAAATATATTTTTGAAACTTGTTTGGTTATTTTGAATTATTCAGCTAATCAAAATTTTGGCAAAATGTATTATAATCTCAACAATTAGATACTTGTCAGTTAAGTTGTACTTATATGACATAATATAACTAATATAATTAAACACTCGTTTCATTTTTAGGAACTAATGTAAACATGTTTCTGAAAATCCTTTTTTAATAATTTTTTTTAAATTATCATTATTTATTTTGAAACATTCGACTATTTAAAAAATATCATTTGTTTTGAAATGCTAAGGTTTTTAAAAAATCAATTTTTTTTTGTAAGTTTATTTATATGTGAAGAATCATTTTTTGTTCCACAGATAAGCCTTGGATAAATCTCTAAGTGAGCAACTCTCTACGAAATCGGCCGATTTCGACCATTTTTATTTTTTCTATTTTTTTATTTGACTCAAACTTTGTGGGGGCCTTCCCTATGACCAAATAAGCTATTTTGCGTCATTGGTTCAACCATACAAGTCTCCATACAATTTTGGCTGCTGTCCATACAAAAATGGTATGTAAATATTCAAACAGCTGTAACTTTTGAGTGAATTTTCTGATCAATTTGTTGTTTTCGGCAAAGTTGTAGGTATTGTTGAGGACTTTTAAGAAAAAAATAGGTACACGGAAAAAAAATTTGCAGATTTTTTTATCAACTTTTTTTTCACTAAAACTCAATTTCCCAAAATACGTATTTTTTGATTTTCGAGATTTTTTGATATGTTTTAGGGGACAAAAATCCGCAACTTTTGAGCCATAGAGAAACATGGTCAAAAAATGCCGCCGAGCTATGAATTTTTGAAAAAATAGTGATTTTTGGAAAAAATCGAAGTTTCATACAAAAACAAGTTTGACATTACTTTTTAATGCAAAATTGAATTTGCAATCGAAAAGTACTTTACAGATTTTTTGATAAAGGGCTCCGTTTTCAAGATATAGCCACCGAAAGTTTGATTTTAGCGAAATATTTGCAGTTTTTCAATTTTTAAAAATAGTGACCATGAGTGACCATCTCTAAAAATATTTTTTTTTGAAAAGTTCAGAAAATTTGCTATAAAATTGTCTAAGAGACATTGAAGATTGGACCTCGGGTTGCTGAGATAGAGCCGCTTTAAGAAAAAGAAACACGAAAATTGAAGTTTACTAAATCTCACCAAAACAACCCACCTTTTTCTAATGACGATATCGCAGCAATTAATGGTCCGATTTTCAATGTTAATACATGAAACATTCGTGAAATTTTCCGATCTTTTCGAAAAAAATGTTTTGAAAATTTTTAAATCAAGACTAGCATTTTAAAAGGGCCAAATATTGAATATTACGTCCATTTAAAATGCTAGTCTTGATATAAAAATTTTCAACATTTTTTTTTTCGAAAAGATCGCAAAATTTCACGAATATTTCATATATTAACGTTGCAAATCGGACCATTAATTGCTGAGATATCGTCATTAGAAAAAGGTGGGTTGTTTTGGTGAGATTTAGTAAACTTCAATTTTCGTGTTTCTTTTTCTTAAAGCGGCTCTATCTCAGCAACCCGAGGTCCAATCTTCAATGTCTCTTAGACAATTTTATAACAAATTTTCTGAACTTTTCAAAAAAAATATTTTTAGAAATGGTCACTCATGGTCACTATTTTTAAAAATTGAAAAACTGCAAATATTTCGCTAAAATCAAACTTTCGGTGGCTATATCTTGAAAACGGAGCCCTTTATCAAAAAATCTGTAAAAAACTTTTCGATTGCAAATTAAATTTTGCATTGAAAAGTAATGTCAAACTTGTTTTTGCATGAAACTTCGATTTTTTCCAAAAATCACTATTTTTTCAAAAAATCATAACTCGGCGGCAGATTTTTTGACCATGTTTCTCTATGGCTCAAAAGTTGCGGATTTTTGTCCCCAAAAACATATCAAAAAATCTCGAAAATCAAAAAATACGTATTTTGGGAAAATGAGTTTAAGTGAAAAAAAAGTTGATAAAAAAATCTGCAAATTTTTTTTCCGTGTACCTATTTTTTTCTCAAAAGTCCTCAACATTACCTACAACTTTGCCCAAGACACCAAATTGATCAGAAAATTCACTCAAAAGTTACAGTTGTTTGAATATTTACATACCATTTTTGTATGGACAGCAGCCAAAATTGTATGGAGACTTGTATGGGTGAACCAATGACACAAAATAGCATATTTGGTCATAGGGCAGGCCCCCACAAAGTTTGAGCCAAATCATAAAATACAAATGAAATCCATTTCTGGTTTTTGTAGAGAATTGCTCAAGTGTCTTTCTAGAACATTCTTTATTGGATTTTTTTTGGTAAATGATTTTTCCTTTAATATTTCTTATAATCTCTTATCAAAATAACAGTTTCTTCATTATTTAAAAGAGTATTTTATTTTGTAATGGTGTTACTTTCACTTTCATAAAATGTTGAAAAAACTTTGGCGAAAAAAGGTTTAGCAAATTGAATAAAATTTAATCACTGAAATCAATTAAGTGCATAGTATTAACAAAAATATCATATTGAAAATAATTCCAGACGGAAAAATCTGCCTATTCTGATGGTTTCTCTTTTTTAACACGTTGTGCATGTTATAAATGATATGTTAAAATAACGAAATGAATATATCAAATATTGTAACAAGATAAAGATTTTTTTTTTGACTCTTTTTATTTTGATAGCTGTATTTGATTCTGTATTTTATACATGTCAAAATCTGAATTCCAAAAAAGATGTTTTAATTTGTTTGCTGTCAAAATTTCAATCTTTGCCGAATGGAAATTTGCAATGGAACGAATTTGTGGGAGTTTGCCCGTGTCCAGAAATTGATGGCTCCCAAGGTGAAATTCAGCAAAGGTTGACTGCAACTCAATTAAGATTTTGATGACGATGAAAAGATAATGGCATGTTTACAATTTCTGCAGTCCGTCCCGCACCAAGTATTAAAGTGCAAAAACACAACAACAATGAAGCATACAATAAGTCACCTTCGCCAACACTTTCCAAAGCATTTAAAACTTTCCATCAGCACCGTCGTCTGGTGAATACCAAATCAACCCTCACCTAACCCTACGCTTACAATGCTCGGTAGTCAAACTCCAATTACCATAGACTGCTGCTGCTGCTGGGACCCAGTAGAACCGGAGAGTTGCAGCGCAGCAAAACTTTCTACTGCTGCGGCGAATTTGCATTTCTGATTTACAGCCCCATCTACAATTCATCTCTCCGTTCCTTTCATCAAAATTACACACCGGCTCGCGCCGTGGCGCCAAACAATGGTTGATTAAATGCAGATCACCAGCAGCATCAGCCAGCGCTGCTAGTTGAAGCTGCTAGGTTTAACGAACCGTATTACGTAAAAAAAGGCGCGTGATTTCCAGGTTGTCTGACCGACGCCACCCCAAATTTTCAACAATCGAAGGATGGTCCGCGGTTGGAGGCTGATTGAAGTCTTGGGCGAGATCTTTCCGCGGTAGGGAAGGGTCCATTCTTCACGGATCCGCGCCCGAAAACAAAAGTGATTCATTCCGCTGCAGCAGAGTCCGCTAGGGTTTGATTGTTTGCTAATGTTTTCTAGCCTTCATCATTGTGCCTTCTGCAATTTGGGGGGTCTCATTTGGTTGAACACTTTAGAGCTGAAGAAAGCATCATCGGGGGTGGTTTGTGGAGGAAAGATTAAATCTTTCGATTTAAGGCTTTTTTTGCTTGCGAAATTTCTTGTATATTTTTTTGTTTCGTCTTTTCGGAACATTGGAACAGTGGGTAGTGGGGCGTTGCGTGTAATTAAAGTGTCCGATTGGACACAAGACGTGACGCGGCGTTTGATGGGTAATTATGTCGAGGGGTGCCAACGGTGATGGTCCATGGGGGTGAGATTGATTGAAAGTTCAAAGCAGCGATTGGCTTTTAAAAGTTCTTTAATTTTTTTTTGTCTTTATTGTCTTCGAATCAATGTTCGTTTTTTTTAATTTTATCGGAACCATTACAAATTGCACAACACCTTAGCTCAAAATAACAAAAAAACCGAATCATCGAACGACACCGATTGCAATCCATTTCCTGTCACTTTACCGACAAATTTCTCATGACTATTTATCGGAAAAGTACAAGACGAAAAATCCCACCCAAGGCAGTCCAAGGCGCTGTTACATCATCTCCGAAATTCCATTTCCCACCTCATAAAAATCACTTCACAATTTCCACTTTCTTCCTCTCACTACACCCCACAGAGTTGAGGGTAGTTTGCGAAAATAAAACCCCAGCTCGACTAAACCCTGATGCGAACAGAATTGACCACAAAGATAGTGCCTTTCGCGCGGTGGCTCACTGAGCAGTTTGATAACATCGTTAAAACGAGAAAATCAATGAAACGAAGTTCCAAGTTACTTAATCGCTTCGACCTGGCCAATCACCTGCGGGTGTCAATTGCACGGTTCGCGAAACTCGATTTTTTTTCTGCGGTGAAGTCTCTTGGACGTCTCAATTCCAAACATGGTGCGTCACCTACACCGATCGACCTTTCTTCGAACCTCCGAAATAAAAAGTCGGTGCAAAAAAATTGAACAATTGCATGGGGTTGGAGTTGAGATTGGTGGCCATGCCGGCCGTAATTATTTCGTTCCATTTAATGACAAATTTATGACCTTAAGAGGGGGTACTGCTTCTCGTGGCAGCGAATCCCTCCAACAGTGATACGTTGAAGGGGGTTCTCGGTAGGGTGTCCCTGAGTTTTTAAAATCTTTGATGAGTTCCGAGTCTGGATTGGGAGTTGAAATCGTCAAGAAAAGCGACCCAACTTCGCAGCTCTGGTTACAACTTCTGAGCAATTCTCTGAGATTTCCGTCATTCGTTTTTTGATGTTGTATTTTTTAATCCGGCTGAAACTTTTTTTGTGCCTTCGGTATGCCCAAAGAAGCCATTTTGCATCATTAGTTTGTCCATATAAGTTTCCATACAAATTTGACAGCTGTCCATACAAAAATGATATATGAAAAAATAAAAAATCTGTATCTTTTCAAGGAATTTGTTGATCGATTTGGTGTATTCGGCAAAGTTGTAGGTATGGATAAGAACTACACTGAAAAAATATGATACACTATTTTTTTTAAAATTTTCGATATGTTTTAGGGGACATAAAATGCCAACTTTTCAGAAATTTCCATAATGAGCAAAAAATTTTTGACCGAGTTATGATTTTTTTTAAATCAATACTGATTTAAAAAAAAATCGAAATATTGATCGCAAAAAATTTTCAACCTTATTTTTCAACGTAAATTCGAATTTGCAATCAAAAAGTACTTTAGTGAAATTTTGATAAAGTGCACCGTTTTCAAATTATAGCCATTTTTAGGTAACATTTTTGAAAAAAAGTAGCAGTTATTCATTTTTTAAAATAAGTGCCCATGTTTGCCCACCTTTCAAAGCTGAGAAAATTCTCTACATTTTGCATTTTTGAACATTGTTGATACGACCCTAAGTTGCTGAGATATTGCCATGCAAATGTTTAAAAACAGTAAAATTGATTTTTTCCAAGTCTCACTCAAACAACCCACTATTTTCTAATGTCGATATCTTAGCAACTAATGGTCCGATTTACAATTTTAAATTATGAAACATTCGGGAAATTTTTCGATCTTTTCGAAAACAATATTTTCAAAAAAATTAAATCAAGACTGACATTTAAAAAAGGAAAATTTTACAAATGTTTCGTATTTTAACATTGTAAATCGGACCATTAGTTGCTGAGATATTGATGAGAAAATGGTGGGTTGTTTGGGTGAGACTTAGAAAACAATAATTTTCCTGTTTTTAAACATTTGCATGGCAATATCTCAGCAACTAAGAGTCGTATCAACAAAGTTCAAAAAAGCAAAATATAGAGAGTTTTCTCAGCTTTTCAAAAATATTTTTTTCAAAAGTAGGCAAACATGCGCACTAATTAAAAAAAAAAATAAAAACTGCGACTATTTTCAAAACAGTTACCTGAAAATGGCATTAACTTGAAAACGGTGAACTTTATCAAAATTTCACTAAGTTTTTGATTGCAAATTTGATTTCACTTCGAAAAATGAAGTTGAAATATTTTTGCAACCGATATTTCCTTTTTTTACAAGTCAGTATTGCTTAAAAATATCATAGCTCGATCAAAGATTTTTTGCACAACCTGGAAATTTCTGAAAAGTTGGTATTTAGGGTCCTCTAAAACATATCAAAAAATGAAAAAATAAAAAATAAAATAAAATAGTGTTTTTTTTTGCAAATCAAGTTTTAGTGACGAAAAGTTAAATTAAAAATTACCATTTTTTTATCGTGTATCATTTTTGCAGTGTAGTAATAATCTACACCTACAACTTTGCCGAAGACACCAAATCGATCAAAAAATTCCTTCAAGAGATACAGATTTTTGCATTTTCATACATCATTTTTGTATGGACAGCTGCCAAATTTGTATGGGAAATTATATAGATAAACTAATGATGCAAAATTGCTTCTTTCGGAATACCGAAGGCACCAAAAAAGTTTCAGCTTGATTAAAACATACAAAAAAATCGAATGACCGAAATCTAAAAAAATTGCACAATTCTTGTATAATTTGCTTCAAATTCTGGGCCACCCTAAAATTCCACAGTTCCGACTGGCATCGCTGCATCCCCAGCGAACGTGTAAGCCAACCCATGCTTTGTTGCAGAATGCCTTTTTATGGTGCGAAAGTCTCCGTCTTGTGCGCTGGCTTTACAAAGCCAGAAGTTTTGGGGTCATAACTCCAACGACAAAAAACCATCGCGGCTGAAATGACCTTCCAACGGCGGCAAAACTCAGCGACTAATGTCGGATCTAATTAGCTTTTAATTAGTTAATGCCGACAATGTAAAACCTCCGGATTCAAGTTGGTGCGCAGATTTGGGACAACTTTCACCGCGCTGACCTTTGATCAGCCTATTGATGGTAGTACATTTGAGAATTGTTTTGCACACCACACACCATAGACAGACAACACCTGTCCACAGCATCGATACACTAACTTGCCTAGCACAGGAAACATAACTCCTTGCGAAAGCCGGTAGCAAACCGCAGTATGGCACGCCAACTACTCAGCTAGATCTACAAGGGTGCAGGGTGGCGACTCAAATATAAAAACATGAAAATTCGTTAAAAAAAATCCGACAAATCTCTCGTTTTCTTCGAAAAGATGTATTCTCAAAATTAAAAAAAAAATCAATCGGTTTCCACCCTGAAGTTGTACCGGCCAGCAAGACGATCACTTTCAACTGAACGCTGGCACAACAGAGAATCGTATAAAGTAGCTCACGTGTAGAAAACATCGCTCGGTAGAAAGTATCCTCGAATGCGCGCAGAAATTCGAGATGCAAAACTTTCCTCCTGTCGAATCGAACCTCACAGTCGAGAGAGAGATAGTCGTCTATACAATCGATAGTAGATGTTATAGGCAAATTGAAGACTGTCTCTAGCGGCGAACAGACGGCGCTGTGGCTAAACAACTGCACAGCTCGTAATTTTCCTCCTGCCCCCACCACAACCTCGCCAGTTTAGAGTCCAGTTTTCGGTTTGGATTTCCATTTTCCATCGGTGCTGCTGGGATGCTGGTGGAGTTGTTTGGGAAAAAACGAGATAGTGACTTTGTGTGCGGAAATTTTGTTTATTTTTCCACTGGCGGCGATTCCAGTGACATATTTACGCTAGCAATTTAGTGTGGTGAAATACTGCCGGAAAGGATGTATTTTTGTTTTTGGCAAATCCGGATGAGGGAAAATTTGTGAACATTGGTTTGGGATTCTCACAAAGACAAAGTCAATATTTATATCTGAAATCTACTCAATATATTATTTTTAGAATAGAGTTATTCGCAAATTGACTCTTCTTCGTATTTGTTTTAATTGGATGAAATTCTATGCATTCCCTGTGACAAAAGTAGCCATTTTGTATCATTAGTTTTCCATGCAAAGCTCCATACAATTTTGCGGGGTAGTTAATTGGGCATGTCAATATTCGAAAATCAGAGAAGGGATTTTCTGATCGATTCGTTATCTTGGAAAAGTTGTATGTTATGGTTAGGACTTATTCGAAAACAAAAACGCGGAAAAAACGATTTTTATTTGATGTTTGATCACTTAAAGATGAATTCCCGAAATACGTATATTTATTTTTGAAATATCTTTAATTTGTTTAAGCGGTCTAAAATGGAACCTTTTGCGCTGAAGTTTAGGACGGTGAAAATCTGTTAAAGTGTCAAAATATTTATTTTTGGTCATATTTTTGGTTCATGCGTAAAAATTCTGTAAGCAAGTTCAGATTCAGCGGCCAAAGTTACATATAGTTGGATAACTTTCAAAATTTGTTAGGGTGGTCCCATACACATTTCCCTTGAAAATGAGACATCCCGGGCAGACGGTAATAACAAAATTCATGCCATTTAAATAACAAACACTGTTAAAATAACAAAAAATGTTATGGAATATTCTTGCAAAATCCATTTTTGTATAAGAGCTTAATTAGAGTTTATGTTATCATAACCAAATTTGATATTGGTCTGATATTGGTAGAAAGTCAAAACAACTTGGGAATAACATTTTTTTTATGGAAGAATAACTCCAACTGTTATTGGGATGATCGGATTAGTTGTTAAAATAACAGAATATAATAACAAAGATTTGTTCGAAGAATAACGCAAAATGTTATTAGTCTGTTATTACAATAACAATCCAATAACAAAAAAATCATAACGGCGAATAACAAATCTTGTTATAAATAACATTAAATGTTATTGGCCTAGTATTTTCAAATAACAAAAAATGTTATTCCAACGTTATTTCCGTCTGCTCGGGATTTTCAAACTAAGATGTCTCGAGTTGAAAGCCCGCAAAACCTAGAGGTGTTGTCTGCGTTTTTAGTGCTATATCTTCACTTTCGAACGAACCTGGTGCTTTCTTTTACCTCAAAATAACAGTAACTTTTGATCCTTAAGTCTGAAATTATTTTTTTTTCAAAAGCGAGAATGTTTTTTATGGCTCTAAAGTGTTCAGAAAATCATCTTTTCTTTAAAACTTAACCCTGAATTGCTGTATTAAAAAACTGATTTTTGACGGTTTTCTCTGATGTTACTGACAACTTTAGTCATAGAAGACGTAGGTACTATGCAAGAAATAATGTTGGTATCTTCGACCAAGCTGCTTGGATTGGCATGTTTCAAGACGAGAAAAAAAAATCCAAACATATTCCTGAAAAACCACCCTAATTTTCAACCTGGTCAAAAGTTGGCCCCTCCCATTTGCAGTTCGATAAACAACGTGAAAAAAAATGTAGGAAATTTATTCAGCTTTGCGCTACAACTCAGATGCAGATTTTTGTATATTTTAAAAGCCTTTTTTATGGACAGTTCCCAAATTTGTATGAAAATGTGTATGCACGAACTAATGATGCAAAAAGAATTGCTTTGGTCATAGATAAATTGCACGCAAAGTTTTCAAAAAAAAAACCAAATTTAAATTTTCAAAAAAAAAAAAAAAAAAAAAATGGCCGCTTTTACGAAAATTGCTCACATAACGTTTGAAAATGATTAAAAACCTTCAAAGACTTATTTTTTTTTCTTTTTATCAGTTTTTACATGAAAATAAGTTTGCTTCATAAGCTTCAAGTATTTCTTATTCAATTTATTATGCATTTATCTAACTATGCAAATAATGTTGTTAACTCATATATTTCTATGCAATTTTGGTACTTTTCAATAGATTTTGAATATCACTATTATACTTAGGTAAAAGTCCAATTATAATCATCTGTTTTTATTTTCATATTTTTTAAAATTTAGTTAATTTCTTGTTTTTCACTTGTTTTGATTTACAGAAATAAAACTTTTCAACTAAAGCTTATTGTCTTGTCTCTTTTTTTTTTTACTTATTGTCTTATCAATTGAAAGATCTGCGGAAGCACATTTTACAGCAATTACATCTCTTTCGGTCATTTGGCCATGCTCCACGGTCCATGTGTCCATGAGCTGTCATCGCGGTGCCAAGAAGCCGCCACCCATCATGGAATCCGATAATGGCATATAATGATGGTAATTTTCTCATATAGAGAAATTTTATGAACCGCATCAGTATTGTTTTATGATTTATTAGTCTTTTTCTGTGCTCAACTCACTCCAACTCACTACACAGCTTTCTCAAGAACTCGCGCCAAGTAAGGAACTGCAAAAGTTTAAAACCACCCATTGAATGCTTAAGGGGGCGACGCCAACAATAACTGACGGAACCCCGAGAACAGTTTGGTTCAGTGACCTAGACGCATTACTCAGCTGATGGACGAGCTTTTGCGATGAGCCATTTCGCGGTCGGGAGTTCTCTGAACTGGGACATTGAACCGCCGATGGGTCGGAATTCTTTGCAGTTATTGCTTCCTAATAAGCTGTATCTGGACACACGTTTTCCCGGCGGTTCCGACAAGTCATGTGTGTTCAGCCCTCGAACAGCCATCGTAGCAGCTGTTCCGGACAACAGAGTAATTCAATTAAGCAGGAATTTCGATTATTTTCTATCGTCCATCGTCTTGCCCGTCCGTCGTGTAGGTCGTCTCAAGCGAACCCAAGCAAGTAATTTTATTGTTTTTAGATTCCTGGCCCCGTTCTCCGGTTCCGTTCTTCTGCGTGTACGACGACGATACGGTGCCGCGTTGACAGCTCGATAAAGACACTTTTATTGCACTCCATGCGTCACAAGATCCAATTCAGCTCTAATGTGTACCTACACGAAACCATTCAAGTGGAAGAAACATCCATTTCTAAGCATCGTAACACTGCATGGTACAGCTAGAGAGTTCTTCAACTTCTTAAACGCCCCAAAAATACACGTTTAATTCTTCCTCCACAAATTAGATCCGCACATCGCATCAAACTATCCGGTGCTGGGTCGATGATCTCGCAATGTTTCTCTCTTCGCATAGCGCAGTGTTTCGGAGAGTGTTGGAGCAAAAATTTAAAATTATAAATCCCTTCAACGCGTTCTCGGCTTGGCAAATCTTCGCTTCTAATCCCCGCAACCAGCGAAACTGGAGCTGGTGCCAAGCTCAACTTTCGGGGCGAATTATAGCCGCAGCATTCCGAAAGATTTTATCCTCTTCGAGCAATTTATGGGCTCGCCGGTCCGGTTGTCGTTTCGTTTTCCGGTGCGACACGTCCGGAGCTCGATCTGGAGGGGTTCTGGGCGGTAACATTGAAAATGTTGTTGGTTCAAGTTTTAAACCTTTTTAACTTTGATGCAAGTAACGTTTCCCTTTTTTATTATTGATTGATTTTTTTCAATTAAAACACGTTGAAATTCTTCTTATATTTCACAAAAAATTCTCGGAAGTTAAAAATTAAAAGTATTATTTTTTGGCATTCCAAGATTTTAATTTATTTATTGATTTTTTTTAAATCTTCTAAAATCATGTCAAAACATATATTTACAAAAAAAAAGTAGAATGTAAAAATCGGTTTTCAGAAAGCAATATTTTCAAAAATATTTACAAGAACTCCCCAAGTTAACAATGCAAGAGCTAAAAAACAAAAGTAAAAGAATACCTTCTTTCATAATGTAATTTTATCTCAATTTAAACTGAAAAAGTGAGAAAAGTGGTAAAATTACATGTTTTCAGATGTAAAATTACACATTTTTTTTTCTGACATAAAATTTGTACCCTTACCATATTTTTTTTACTGTGTAGTCAAATTTAAGGAACTATTCGGGTAATTCTCCGTCAACTCACACAGCAGTTGACCCGACCCCTCTTCGATTTGCGTGAAACTTTGTCCTAAGAGGTAACTTTTGTCCCTGATCACGAATCCGAGGTCCGTTTTTTGATATCTCGTGACGGAGGGGCGGTACGAACCCTTCCATTTTTGAACATGCGAAAAAAGAGGTGTTTTTCAATAATTTGCAGCCTGAAACGGTGATGAGATAGAAATTTGGTGTCATAGGGACTTTTATGTAAAATTAGACGCCCGATTTGATGGCGTACTCAGAATTCCGAAAAAAACGTATTTTCATCGAAAAAACACCGAAAAAGTTTTAAAAATTCTCCCATTTTCCGTTACTCGACTGTAAACATATTTGGAACATGTCATTTTATGGGAAATTTAATGTACTTTTCGAATCTACATTGACCCTGAAGGGTTATTTTTTCATTTAGAACAAAATTTTTTATTTTAAAATTTCGTGTTTTTTCTAACTTTGCAGGGTTATTTTTTAGAGTGTAACAATGTTCTACAAAGGGGTTAGATTGGGCCATACAAAAATGCTGAAATTTGTTTGACCCAATCTCGCCTCCCAGACCCAAAGTCACTCCTGATAACGATACTCAAAATAAAAAAAAAACCGTATTTTTCATCAAAAAAGTACAAAAAATAGTTTTAAAATCGCTGCCATTTTCCGTTATTCAACTGGCAAAATTTGAAAAACATGTTATTTTATGGGAAATTTAATGGACTTTTCGAATTTGCAAAAAAATAACACACAAAAAATCACGCACCGTCATCTGGGGTGACATCGAGTCTGAGGGTGCGATTGGTTCATACAAATTTCAGAGTTTTTCGATGAATGGTTCATACAAATTTCATTGATTTTTTTTTTAATTTTGTAGGGCTACTTTTAAGAGTGTATCAATGCATTCGCACTCGCAAGGAGATGGTAATCTTAGCGGGTTGCAGACTAGATTTCGTCATGTATATGTGATAATTCTCTAGCCCAGGTTGCTTGGAAATTGATTATTCTTCCACACCAAACGTTCAAAGCGTCATTCTTTTGCAAAATTTGCTGAACTTTCAGAAAATTGTGTTTTAAATTAAATAAATGACCTACTACATCTCATAGAGAAGTCATCTTCTCGTATTTACTTAGGACAGCCCTTCGTTTCGCCGGTAGTGTTTCTTTCCCACCGATCCTAACCAAATACTCGTCATCTGCCCTATAAACAGACCCAAATTTCATCATCTCGACCACTTTCGAGTCCAACCTCCTTACCCTCAGGGCACTCTTCGAACCGGAAATTAACAGTCTATTAGCAATAAACTATAAATATCGATTTACGACCCAAAACCACACTCACAATATTGAATAACATCTCCCTTTTTTTTCTTCCTCTCATTTCAGAAGCTAGATCAACAATCCAGCGACAACAGCTACAACTAGTTTGCTGAGAAGAAAAACCTGATCGCGACTCGTCCGATTGACTCAAGCTCTGATAGCAGTCCAGCTCGGAACGGCATCTGCAACGGTTCGTCAGGTGTCAACCCCTTCTGATCAGCGCCATCTGTTGCGTAACGAGTCAAGCGCGCGCGCGCTCCCAACCGGTTGACAAATGGCCAACATTTGGGAAAGGTGACAGCTCTTGTCCCCCTTTTTACGTTGTGTCCAAAGTTTGCAAGTGACGAAAAATGGCAATTTGAGGAAAAAAAGTTTGTGCGCACTTTAGTTCCGTTGCAAACCCTTAACAGGGAGAATGGATCAATTAGCCATAATGGCGCCCCCATGAGAAGCCATTAGTGTGTGTGTGCGATACTTGAAATTCAAATTTTCACCACCTCAAGCCACAAAACTTTGAGAAGAGGTCGAAGCGGTGTCCCGCGCGCGCAAAACAACACGCGATAAAAAAGCCGGTGGAATAAATTAGCGGAAAAAAATATTAATCCACTTTGAGCGTTTCGCTTTTTCTTTCCTCTCCGCAGTGGTGTAGGAGTGTGTGCGAGTTTAGCCTCTCCAGAGAAGCAAAAAAAAGTTTAAGCCTGTGTTAGTGTGCCAATGTGAGCTCTCTCGGAGAGAGCGAGCGCGCGAAACGAAACGAGTGGTGAATTTGGCGCACAAGAAAACCGTTGAGCGGTGGTGAATAAGTTCGGCGGTAAGCCGGTTACACAGAGTTCATCGCGATGAATCCGTACGGTGGAGGTGAACACAACGTCATCCGGGCGCCATCTCTGAAGCGCGGAAAGAACGACGAGGGACTTAACAATCGGGTAAGTTGAACGGGGGGTTTGCGTCTTGGCTAAATGTGGTGAAAAGCATGCGAGAGGGGACTTAACTTGCGCCTTAACTTGATTCCGTTTTGTGGGGAGGAAAAGTGGAAACTAAGCCAAAAAACTTTTCAAATTGTGAGTTATTAAGCTTGGAACCGGAATGATTTATTCCTTTGTGACCGTGCCAGAAAGTTTTCTGCAACGTGATACTGGAGCATCTCGCTGACTAATGGGAGAAGTTTGCTTCCAATTATCTACTGATTATTACGTTCTCTACTCTGTTGGGGCTCAGCTCGAACTTCGGCTGGAGATAAAAGTTAAATTTAATTAAATTTAGCCGAGTTTCAATTGCTCTGGCAGTAAGGTAGACTGGCTCGAAGTCAATTTCCACCACATCCTTTTGTATGTGAATGTATCTGCACCATATGGAAATCCACCTTCTAAAACGTTCTCCGATTTCGATGAATAAATAAAGCCAGAGCCGCCTCCGGCGGTAAAAGCTTCAGTCAGTTGGGACGGAACGGGTAGGAAGTGTGGGATGCAAATGATAGTGAATGAAATAACGAAGAGTATTAATGTTTAATGTGATGCGGTGAGGCTTAGTGCGATATGCATGTGGAAAGTGCGATTTTGTTCATTTAAGTAAAAGCAAAAACAACCTTTTAACATGATTTTTTTTTTATTTACATGAAAAATGTTGCGTTCATGAATTAAAATGTTTCTTTACACGGAGAAAAATGAGTTCCCAAAATCGTGAACAAGCGTTCATGAAAAATGGGAACTACGAACAATGTGTTCAAATCCCATGATACGTTTTTGGAAATCGTACCATGGGATTTGAACACTTTGTTCGTAGTTCCCATATTCATGAACGCTTGTTAACGATTTTGGGAACTCTTTTTTCTCCGTGTAACTTGAAAATTGGATAAATGTTTCAAAAGATTTCGACTCAAGCGGAATACCTTGAAGATCATTCTCCAGTCACGGAAAATAAAACAATATAAACATGGAAATAACAAGCCATAGTTTCAGCATTCGCATGGAAACACTGTTTTGAAATACATCTTACACTATTTCAGTTGTTTTGCAATCATTAATTTTGAAAAAATGAAAAAAAAAAATACGAAAACAAAAATTTTACCGAAAAAAAATAAACATCGAAAATTTTCTAAAATTCAAAGGATTTCTAAATCAACTCAAACATGCTAAAAGTGATTTTAAACGCACGGAAACGCATTTTAAGTTAATTTAAGCTGATAGTACTTAAATTTCCATTATCATTTTGAAGTTTTTTGAAAAAAAAAAAAAAAAATTTCCCCTCTAATTTTTCGGGCATATTTTGAAGGGGAGGGGGAGACAAAAACTTTTCGAATGTCGAGCTTGCTTGTAAAATTCCAACCGTTACTTATCTTTGCCTAAAGAATCGGGCCAGGGGGTATCTCCTTAGATTCTCTAAAATTTGCAATTTTTCTTGACACCCTATTGGAGAAGCGTATAGTGCAATTAAAAACCCTTTTTTCATTCAAATGTTAGAATCTTAGTTTTTTAATTGAAGTAAGACAATATGTTTCTATTTTTTTGAAATTGATATACAATTTTTGAAATTTATACTATTTTTTTTAATGTTTAATATTTTTGTAACTGGGCTGGTCCCCCTCCAACATCAGGGACAAAAAAAACGGATTTTTTTCAAGAAACTTCCTAATGATTGCATTCTTATTTTTTTTTATTTATACATTGAGACTATAGCTTGTTTTTTTTTAATTTTCATTTTATTTTTTTGTAGATAAACAAAGAACTCACAGTTCGGAGTTCGGAGATCAAATGCAACATGTACTTTGTAATTGAAATTAACATAACGTGCTTTGTTTAGTAGGGCCAATACGATATTTTGATACATTTGTCTGGTGAAGAACCTTTACAACCCTCATGTGCCAAGCACCCTTCCCAAAGTAGTGAACCAAACATTCCACCAAATACACACCCAAGCTAACCGCGCTCCCAAAGCCCAAAATAACCCACGCCGGCACCACGTCCGCAAACATCAAAATCTCCGCATCCGGATTGACACCTGCCCCCGCCGCAACCCGCCCCCTCTTCAGCGCCCCGCCGGTCATGTTCTGGGCCAGCTGTTGCCGCCACAGGCCCAGCACTCCGGCTTCAAAGAGTGTCCTCTGGATGTGGTGAAACGTCGGCTGTAGAACGCTTCTCATCGGGACTATGTAGAACGCCGTGTTCATGCCGAACGTCTCGCGGAGTATTTTGTACCGGGGTTGGTCGGTTTTCAAGTCCCAATTATCGATTCGCTGCAGCAACCAGGACGCCAGGGCGCTGTTCATTTGGTACGCGTTGGTTCCGTCCAGACGGTCTTCGTTTGGGTCGGTGGGTTTCTTGTAGATGTAGTTGAGGTTTAAGGAGTAGCTCGCAAATTGTTGACTTTCGCCGGTTTTGACTCCTAGGCCACTGTCGGTTAGTTCCTGAAGGGTATTGATACCCTCCACAAGAGGTCGACTGGCCATCATTGATGTTATCCTCGTTTCATATGAGTTTGAAAGGAACGCGAAAAATATGATAAGACAAACCAGGACGATTTTCTCCCTTGAACCAGCTTTGTGAACGCCGAACCGTTCGAATCCACAAATCGGTAGAAATATGATGTCATTTTTGAACTTTTTGAACAGAATTAACGAAGTTACTTTGAGCAGAGTCAGAGCACAGAAAAGCGTGATCCACAAGTCGGCATCGAAAGGATGTAGAAATAGCTCAACGATGGTCATCGGTCTTCCGGCTGGAACGAGAAACGCATCATCGGATGGGAACGCTACATTGATGTAAAAATCAATGTACATATCGCTTAGCGTAGGCTCGGTGAAAATATCGTAAGTTGCGTTCAACGTAAAGGCCATTTGCGAAACGCAATCGTGCAATCCTTGGCTTAATCCCGGACAGTCCAGCGTTACATGGCGGGGAGTTCCGTTTAAATGTTTTGCAATTTCAAACACCAAATTGACCTCGTACCCGTAGCAGTACTTTGGTGGATCACAGGCATTGGCAAAACTTTTCTTAGCCGTATTGAACCGAATCTCGTGACCGTGTAATTCGCGTACTCTACCGATAAAGGCTTCTTTGAGTGGGAAATGTTGCTGTAATTTTGCAAATTTTCGGCAGGTTGGGCCATTGTACATGAGTTCTCCAGAATCGGACAGAAGGTAAATTACATTCCACTGTTTAATCATGGATTGCAACCTTAAGAGTCGGCTTCCATACCAATCCCACTCAATGTTACGTAGCAAAAACATGATTCTGGTTTCACTACGAAGTGCACTTAGTAGATATCCGTATTTTCCAAGAGTTGGTTCGCCCCCCAGCACCGTTTCCATACAAATGATAACAAACGACGGATAGCGTATCGAAGGGTCACTCGAGCTCCAGTCAAAGTTGGTGTCGATGACAGTTCGTGTAATGGGTTCATTTTGCAGCAAATCGTACACTTTCCGTAGAATCTCGTTATGATATCCGTTGGCGAAGTAGTAAATCCAGATGTGAAAAATCCCAGACTGTTCCGCGGCCAACTGTTTCACCAGAGAGACGGTGTAGCTGATGGATAGTTGATTGCTTGGTGATGATTGAGTTACGCAGTAGAACGTAACAAGTATTTGTAGTAGACGACTGAACAGGACCATTGTTGGACTTGTATTGACTCATGGCGTTCGCTGAATAAAATAATGCACTTTCAGCTCACTATCAATGTTTTAATCGTATTGGTTGTCAAGGTCTATCGCGATAGGGGTTATCTTGTGGAAATTTTACATTTATTTGTTTTGATTTCTTTTTAAAAGTATGAATTTAAAATTTTTCTATGCAAATATTTTTTTTACTAAATTTTTACCAAACAAACTACAACGCTGACGATACTTCCAATTCCAGTACGTTTTCATCCAAATCGGAAGCTTCAGTCACATCTACCAGTCCAATGCTCAGAACTCCTCTGGTCATAATTTTGGCTAGCTCATTTCTTCATACGCCCAGAATGCCGGCCTCAAAATGTGTCCCCTGAACGTGCTCAACCGTTGGTTTTATGACGTTTCAAGCTCTTGACCCTCGAGCGGTTTTTTAAGTCCAAGCTATTGACCCGTTGTAGAATCCAGGCAGCAAACTGATCGGACAATCGGCATTAATTGCATCAAGACGGTTGGTAGGTAGAGTTGATCAGGTGAAACTGAGATGCAATGAATTCTCCATGAACTGTAAGACTTCAGTAGCTATTACATCAGGCCTGTCTATCGTCCGGCCCGCGACGCCTTTTTAAAATAGTTCTATGACCGGCCCTTTATATAATATTTAATAAATAAACTGATTGTCGAAAAAATAAAAAAAACTAGAGATTAAATGTTCACATACATTTTGTTTAATCTTTATTTGCTTTGCAATAAAATGTTGCTAATTCAAAGACTTATTCAAATGTATTTTTTTAGAACAACTTTGTAATGATAAAGATTTGTTTAAAAAAACTCACAAAAAGCAAATTAGTCATACTGAAATTAATGATCACCGCAGAAAATTTTAAAAGAAAATTGAAATATTAAAAAGTGTCTCAAAATGAGTCAAAAATAAATTTTATCCTAAACAATTACAATACAATTTTTCACAAAACAAAACAATAATAAATCAAAAAAACACATTTTTGAAAGTTATCTTTAATATTTTTTCTAAGAATCAGGATAAACTAATCTTATTTGCAACACTAGTTTATTTATTTATATAATTTAAAAAAATCTTATACAAATAATTTAATGAAAAAAAGTTAACTTTTTCAATTTTTAGCACACATTAGTTCGGACCCGCCACTGCTTCAGAAAATCATATCTGGCCCGCAAGGCCAAAGGGTTGGGTACCCCTGGTTTAAGGCTAGTTGAAGGCTTCCTAAACATTGTGTAAAACAGGAAAATGTTACAGGAAGTCCAATAATCGACAAATCAACATTATTGTTCGTACGTACTGGAGTGTGTTGTGCAAAGTGCGTGGAACAGTTGCTGGAATCAACTCAATTTTCTTAAGTGTTTTATCTTTCAATTTATCGATTTGGTTGCAAGTTATTTAATCAGATGAATAGTATCAAATTCTATGTGAAAGTGTCGATATTTATCTTGTCAAATTTTTGTGACACTTTCAACATTTTCTAGAACAAATCTGTGATTAACAATTAATTTAAATCCATAACCTAAATCTAATCTAATCTAAATAGGCTATATGCCTCTATATTGGGCATTGTTCCTATATTGGGTCTACCAAACTTAATTTAAAGAAATTGTGCATTCCACTAAATCTGACAGGAAGCTGCTGCTTGCTATCATTATTTTCATTTTGGTGGGCTAGAATTATTCACTTTTTTCTATCAAACTAGAAATAATGAAATAAATTGCCAAATTGCTAGTTGCCCATTAGGTCCAAACATTTTACCACTTTTGCTTACCACTTTTTGACATTCAGCGTCACGGCTTTCATTGCTCGGCACACGGATGAGGGCCTTTAAACCGATCAGAAGATGGATCAAAAATAGGTACATTGATGGTCGGATCCTAGGAGCATCAATAGACCCAAAATAGGGACAAAACATGTTTCATTTTTCGGGCTTATACAGCGACATTGCCTATAGCAGCCTTTGCGAATACATTAAATCAAAAGTGTGCTCTGCTAAGTAGGCCCAAAATAGGGGCAAACATCCTATTTTCGACTATTTTTTGTTGTGTATGATTAGAGTTGTTAATGCGATTTTAGTAAACCGCGGTAAATTTTCGTGAAATAATTCGATCTGTCAAATATCCACCAAAGCATCTACCACATTGATCACACAAAAAACTGTGGAAGAAAAGTACCCATCGCGGCTTACCGCGATCAATTTTTGACAGTTCGACGCCAACGGATTATTTCAAGAAAATCTACCGCGGTTAGCCAAAATTACATTGACAATAATATTCGATTTTTCAGAAGCGACTCGTGCCTGAATGAAGTACCTGTTCAATGTTAAAAAATATTTTTAAAGCTTTTTTCTTTCCAATGGCTTTTATTTTTTTTACGTTACGTTTACGTTTTATTATTTTTATACTATTATAATTTTCTGTTTATGCAAATAATTAATTAAAATTACTATTAAGACTTTTTTTATCTCGTTAAAATGTATTTTTAAGACTTAATCATTAGCGTGGGAATGTGGAAAAATAGAGCAATCGCTCTGCCATCCTTATCGAAACTCAAGGGAAGTTATTTAATATTATACTGAATTTCAAAACTATTTATCAGGATGTTAGAAAAAATACAACATCCTTAACAAAAGAAAACTGTATGTTGGGCTTTTTTAAGCTCAACTAATATTGAGCTAACTCGGTTTAAAAATTAAATTGACATTTTGCTCTATACTTTTTAGAATCAGGTCGTATCGCTTTTAAACCTTTGTCTAATTTTTAGAGAATTGAATTGAAGGGCTTTTGATGTTAAAAACAAAACTATATTCATGAATCCGATATTTGTTTTTAGCATCAGTGAATAAAAAGTTTTCAGAGCAAATTCATGCTACAATATATGATAATAATATATTCAACTAGAGTGAACCGGGACTACAATCTGAACACAGTCGTTTTTGGAGCATTTAATGGCATCAAACCGAAAAATAAAATAACGATCATGGTTGAATCTACTGTCATAATTCTTCTCATGTGTCCCGATTCTGGAAAAAGCACAGTACTTTTTTTTTTTAATTCAATCTATCAATCACACTATGTATCTTAACTTAACATTACATCACTTTCCAGTAGCGCAAGAATCCACTAGTAACCAAAAAGATCGAAGAGGTTCAACGCGCGCAGTTGAACATTCCAGTTTTGAAACAAGCCATCACCAGTCTGCGCAAAACAGCCTGATGCCTAAAAGTGCGCCAAATATAGAGCAATATCTGTGGTGCTCTCGTGCTCTCTCATTTATTCATGCTCTCAACGTGCTGTCAACCGCTGGCTTGTTTACCTTTTGCATGCAGCTCCCTGGAGAGCTGAGCGAGCTAAGTCGGCTGGGGCCTGGGGGTGGCATTTCGCTCTCTCCCAAAAATGCTGTCAGTTCACGCTCTCAGATTGAACCTGATTTACCAACACATCGATACTGCCGCTGCGTATGAATAGGAAGCTCTTTACATGTGTTGATTTTTTTCTGTATGGAGATTTTTTCCCCGACGTTCAAAGGGTCGGTGTTGAACGCGACGAGCATTTGCGCGTGGCCCGCTAGGCTGGCTCGCTTTAGTATTGGTGGGTTGTAAAGAGAGGTAAAGAGTAAAGGGTGGCGGGCCAAAGCTTTTTCGGTGCATGCAGCGCTGCTGAACATAGGGCGTTGATTTTGTTAACGTATATTCAAACAAAAATTGTAATGAACAATTATTGTATGTTGCTGGTTTTAAAAGCACCTTGGTACTTAAATAAAAAAAAATATCCGCTTGAAATCGGCTACCTGTTCAATGAACAGGTTGAACAGGTGGACGAGTCGCCTCTGCATGTTTTCATTAAATTTTAATTTCACAATCAATGTTAACTGGCAGCCCTGTGAGCAAGATGTTAGCATTTTCAGTGACGGGTATCTATTTTTGACAGTTGATTTTTTGTTTATGTCGCGGCATCTGATGTTTATGTTCTATTGCTTGTTTACGCTTCAATCACTCCAGTCGCAAATAAATTGCTCTTCAGTTTCAAGCTACAAAACCCTGTTTTTTGCTGTACCTGCTGTGGTGGCAATAGGTTATGGGCCCAGACGACAGGAAGTTGTAGAGGAAGAGGATTTTGTGCGAAAGTTGCTGAAGGCTGGCCAAGGAAGTTGTTGGAGTTCGACGAGGCAAGTTGCTGGAAGTTAACGAAGGGAGTTGCCGGAAGGATGGAAGGTGGAAAGTTTGGGTTCAAGAGGTTGAGCTACGACAACTATGAAACCTGGAAGCGTCGTGCGAGGCAGTTCTTGACGCGAGAAGGACTCTGGAGTTACGTTGTCGGTGATGCAAAGGCAGAGGTGAAAAAATCTCCCGAGTGGGCGGTCAAAGACGATCTGGCACTGCAAACCATCGGGTACCTGGTTGACGATGCGCTGCAGAGAGAGATAGAGGATGCTGTTACGGCGAAGGAAGCTTGGGAGATGCTGCGGAAGTATTTTGTGAAGGATTCTTCAGTGGGCAAGGTGGCACTTATCAAGCGGCTTTCGAAGATGGAGCTCGCCGAAGGAGGTGACGTTCGAGAATTTTTGTTGGCAATGGAGGAGCTTTTCGAAAAAATGGGCAACGTTGGCGTTCGCATGGACGAGGACCTCAAGGCTTGTTTCATCTTGGCAAATCTGCCAGAGTCCTACGACAGCACTGTGGCGTCGATACACGGGCGGATGGACGTTCTTTCGATGAATTTCGTGAAGACAAAGCTGATGGAGGAGTACGATCGCCGCAAGGACAAGCGATCGCAAGACACGGAACGAGAAAAGGCAATGGTAGTGCGAAGTGTCCCAAAGAACGTGCAGGCCCCTGGATCGAGCCGGCAGTGCTACGTTTGTGGTAGCTCTGATCATCTTATGCGAGGTTGTGAACTGCTGAAGAAAGCACGAGCAGAGGATGAACGATCGAAAACTGGCGGGAAGCAGACCAAGGCTTTGTCAGCAGTTGTCAAGGTGCACGATAGGTCAAGCGACGAGGTGTGTTTTGCAGCAATTCAGGAGGAGTCATCGCAAGATTGGTACTTGGATTCGGGAGCTACAGTTCACATGACTGGACGTAAGGATAAGCTGGAAGAAGTAAAACGAACGGCAGCGAAGAATGTGAAGTTTGCGGACGACAAGGTGTTACAGTCGAGAGCAAAAGGAGATGTGAAGTTGTTTGCACGGGATGGTAACGGTTGTTCAACCAGTGTTAAGCTAGGTGACGTATCGTATGTTCCAGGGCTTTCAACTAATCTGGTCTCAGTAAGTGTTATCACACAAAAGGGGTTTGACGTTGTGTTTAAAAGGGACCGATGCTATGTTATGAAGAGTGACAGAGTATTGTTGGTTGCGCAGAAGGTAGGAGAGCTTTACAAGTTTAATTGTTAGAGTACATCGTTATGGAAGAGGATAGTTAATGCTAAGCTCTTGAGGAGGAGTGTTAACTGGCAGCCCTGTGAGCAAGATGTTAGCATTTTCAGTGACGGGTATCTATTTTTGACAGTTGATTTTTTGTTTATGTCGCGGCATCTGATGTTTATGTTCATTGCTTGTTTACGCTTCAATCACTCCAGTCGCAAATAAATTGCTCTTCAGTTTCAAGCTACAAAACCCTGTTTTTTGCTGTACCTGCTGTGGTGGCAATAATCAAAACTATTTTGGTTTCCAGATTTCTCTTATTTCGGGTGCCAGAATTACCCTTGTCAGCGCCACCACCGCACCCGGCTAGGGTTGCTCTGGTGCCGAGTTACACTCTCCTTTTTGGTTGACTGGTGGCTGGCTCAGTGCCCATTCCAATACCATATTTTGCCAGTCGTTGCTGAACCCAAACCCAAACTCGCAAACTCGTCGCGTGTTGCTTCATCGAGTTGGACTGCCGAGCCTCACGATATTTTGTGTGGTTTTCCATTCAGGAACAGTACAGATTCGTTAGTTTGACATTTTGAAAGGATTTTAGAACAATTTTGTGCTAATTACTGGCGTTTAGTACAGTTTAGTACAATTTTAGTACAACTTGTACCAAACTTTTTTTTTAATCCAGCTTGTTTTCCGGATAATCAAATCCCCACTGTATTTCCACTATTTTCCTCTGTAAGTTGATCGCGAAAACAAGACCAACAGTGCGCCCGGATCCGCCAAGGAACTCGCTGCCGTGCTGTTCAGCTGCGGTGCGCTTCATCGAGTCGACGAACGGCTCGACGATCGGCAGAGCTTGGCCGTGCCCGAACCGTACCGGAGTTCATCACGAGCCGCCGTTGATTACAGAGCAGTCCGACGGTGCCGCGGCGCGAGTTTTCTCTCAATTTGCGAATCTTCTGTTGACGAAGAGTTCACCAAAACAAAACACACGCTAATAACCGGGATCGAGTCGTTGAGTTGTCGGAGGAGGAAGCCGGGGCGCTTCGGTAACTCTCATTGTGAAAGTGGAGGTTCACGGTTCAAGTCCAGGTGCGATCGCGGCGTTTCGTGTGACATATGAGAGAGAGAAAAACGCGTTCGCGTGTGTCAGTGAGTGTGATGAAGGGGATGACGTGGAAAATGAGTGTTGAGTTGGGATAGTGTGTCTGTCAAATCGATCAAATTGATGGGATTTCATCAGAGGCGACCTTTGTACCCCGAAGAGTGAAATTCTTGCGACGTGATCGCGCGGGGGAGTTTAAAAATAAAGCTATTTGTTCTAATTAATCGGGCAATGAGAATTCGCTCGTGAAGCGCATGGGGGAGATGATGATGTTATCATCACTTACTGTCAGTGTTGTTGTGGTTGGTTTGCTGATTGGGAGATTAGATTTGCGGCAAAGTTGTTTCGGAAGATGGCAAGTGCTGGTGATGACCGGCACCCTCCCCCCCGTACTAATAATGTGAGGCTGTGTGTTTATGTTAGTACAGAGTGTACTAGTAGTGAAGAGCACAGCGTGGTTCCATTTGCTGTTGGTGCGACGTGAATTTGGTTTTGGCGCAGTGTGTTTATTTTAATCTGCAGATGGATCTGATAAGAGCGATACGAGTGGGGGTAGTGAGTCTGTGTAATTATGTGAATGGTTGCCCCTGCGGCAATGTTTGCCCGTGAAATGGCAAAATTGAAGCCGCTGAAGTGGAAATGTCTAGTTTTTCGTGAATTTGTGTGTATTTTAGCAACATTCTAGAACACTTTGTTTATCTGATCTAATGGCGTCCCACAAAACACAAAAACTTTGAATTCATTTACACTTTCTTATATTCTTTAAGTTAGGAATATATTTATTCTTTAATGATTTCATAATTTTTTCTCGCTATTTCATCTTTATTCTATTTTGTAATGGTTTCAATATTATATTTTATTTAAATTCAAATTGTTTCATTGGTTTACACTTTACTTGTTTTATTTTATTTATCTATTCCAAACATTGATTTGATTTTGTTGTTATTGAGCAGTTCTCTACGGAATCGGTCTTTTTTCTTTAATTTTAATTTTTGTATTTTTTAATCCGGCTGAAACTTTTTTGGTGCCTTCGGTATGTTCAAAGAAGCCATTTTGCATCATTAGTTTGTCCATATAATTTTCCATACAAATTTGGCAGCTGTTCATACAAAAATGATATGTGAAAATTCAAAAATCTGTATCTTTTGAAGGAATTTTTTGATCGAGTTGGTGTCTTCGACAAAGTTGTAGGTATGAATATGGACTACACTGAAAAAAAAAATGGTACACGGTAAAAAAAATTTTGGTGATTTTTTATTTAACTTTTTGTCACTAAAACTTGATTTGCAAAAAAACACTATTTTTATTTATTTTTTTTTATATGTTTTAGAGGACATAAAATGCCAACTTTTCAGAAATTTCCAGAATGGGCAAAAAATCTTTGACCGAGTTATGATTTTTTGAATCAATACTGATTTTTTCAAATTTTTTCGAAAAAAATATTTTCAAAAATTTAAATTCAAGACTAACATTTCAAATGGGCGTAATATTGAATGTTTGGCCCGTTTAAAATGTAAGTCTTGATTTTAAATTTTTGAAAATATTTTTTTCGAAAAGATCGGAAAATTTCACGAATGTTTCATGTTTTATCATTGTAAATCGGACCTATAGTTGCTGAGATATCGACATTAGAAAATGTTGGGTTGTTTGGGTGAGACTTAGAAAACATCAATTTTCCTGTTTTTTAGCCTTTGTATAGCAATATCTCAGCAACTATGGGTCGCATCGACAAAGTTCAATAAAGCAAAATATAGAGAATTTTCTCAGCTTTTCAAAAATATTTTTTTCAAAGGTGGGCAAACATGGGCACTAATTTAAAAAAATGAAAAACTGCGACTATTTTCAAAAAAGTTACCTAAAAATGGCTATAACTTGAAAACGGTGCACTTTATCAAAAATTCACTAAAGTACTTTTTGATTGCAAATTCGATTTTACATCGAAACATGAAGTTGAAATTTTTTTGCGACCGATATTTCGATTTTTTGAAAAAATTTGTATTGATTCAAAAAACCATAACTCGGTCAAAGATTTTTTGCCCATTCTGTAAATTTCTGAAAAGTTGGCATTTTATGTCCTCTAAAACATATCAAAAAATAAAAAAAATTAAAAATAGTGTTTTTTTTGGAAATCAAGTTTTAGTGACAAAAAGTTAAATAAAAAATCACCTAAATTTTTTTTACCGTGTATCATTTTTTTTCAGTGTAGTTCATATCCATACCTACAACTTTGTCGAAGACACCAACTCGATCAAAAAATTCCTTCAAAAGATACAGATTTTTGAATTTTCACATATCATTTTTGTATGGACAGCTGCCAAATTTGTATGGAAAATTATATGGACAAACTAATGATGCAAATTGGCTTCTTTGGGCATACCGAAGGCACCAAAAAAGTTTCTGCCGGATTAAAAAATACAAAAAAAAATCGAATGACCGAAAACTCAGAGAATTGCTCTATTTCGTTTTGTTGTTGTTATGATTTATAATTATATTTTTATTTTTTTGGTTCTTAACATTTGTTGTTATCCACACAGAAAAATAACCATGGTAATATTTCATCTATCAGAAAAAATGTGTAATTTTACTTAGAAAATGTGGAATTTTACCACATTTCTTATGTAATGTCATTATTTCAGTCTAAAATGTGGTAAAATTATTACCATTAATTTTTACTTATTTTTTTTTCTTTTTGGTTTTATATTTTTGCTGCTGTTTTTTATTGCTGCTTCTTTTTAACGAGAGGTTTCATTCAACATTAATCTTTTTAAAGAGTTTTGTTTGTTTTTGTCAAAAAGTAGTGTGATACAAGAAAATGCGTTCAAAAATCAGCAAACTAGATATTGTAAACCGGGGTGACATTGACAGGTTTGAAATTTATTTTCGGAATATCTTCCAACTGATCAGATTTTGCTCAAGATTATTGTTTTGAAAAAATAGAACATTTTTTGAAAAAAGTTTTTTTCAATAGAGTTTAAAAAAATAGTTACGTTAAAAATTCTATGTTCGAATTTCGGGGTGAATTTGATGCTCATAATTTTTCTTGTTATAAGAAGATTTAAGGTGTGCTAACTTTATTTTTATGTCAAATGTTTTCAAAAAAAAAACCGATGTTTATATTTAGTCAATTAAGTTAATAAGCTTTTAATAAAATTTATAAAAAAAAGTATGTAAAATAGTTAAAAAGTCAGAGTTTTGTCAGAAAATCGTCTAAAACTAGTTTGGTTTATAAAATTACTGATTAATATTGCAACTGAATTCGAAGCACGAATGAAAAATTTTAACATTTAGATGAAATTAGTTGAACTGAAAATGCCTATAAATTTGGAGATTTAAAAAAAAATCTATTTCAAAAACATATTATTTACAAACTTATTTTATCTTCTCCTAGTGGAAAATTAATCAAAGTATCTAAAAATGCATTCCGTTTTCCGTTCATTGTTCATTGAGAAAATCATGACACTTTGAGATGGTTAAATTAATGCTATTCATCAACATTTTATTAATTATAGTTAACTAACTTTTTGTACTCTTCAAAATTTTATGAAAATTTCTTATTGAGGTACTTTGAACACTTCTCTACCACGGTCAATGTGATTCCATACCATTCCGTACGAATTAAATTTGTACTCTTCATTTTGGGAAAAAAAAAATCTGAAACCTATCAAAGTCACCTCGTTTTACGGTACCTACTTACTTACACAGAAAAAAAGTCGAATTTTACCTCTTTATGGGTAATTTTACCAAAAAAATGTGAACCTGATGTTCCTGATGCAATATTACACATTTTTTGTGACACAAAATCTGTTATGAATAATACCATAATTTTTTTGTGTATCTTGTCACTCTCGAACGGCGAAATGGCCTACTTTTCTCTACCAAAAATAACATAATCGAGGAGTAATAATTTTCGATACAAGGGCTCTAAAGTTATACTTTTCAGCACTGAAATGGATGCTGCAAAGTTGAACTTTTCTGCACTTATACGAAAAGTAATACTTTTGATATACACATGCTTAAAAGCTGTTAAATTTGTGAAAAACATGAACTAAGGTGTGCCTTGAAATATGCAACAAGAAATTTTCTACAGAAAAACGGAGACATAATATATTTTTTAAAGTAGTGAAGCAATAATTTCTTAAAACAGTGTTGTTAGTAATATGAACAAAGAAGAATAATATTGTTGCCAGAAAAAAACGATCAAATAAAAGAATACTATCAACATGAAAATAGATACGGAAAACATCATGGTTGGAGTCATCGTTTCGTGTACGATCCTTAGAATGCTTTTCTAATGGACTATTCTGCTTCGACCTTCCTCAACCAACCATCCCACCATGGAGTACATCCGCTGTGAGCATGTAAGTCTTAACCTTAAAACAGTTTCCAATGTGTCATTTTCCCCCAAGTGTCGAACCATACGAGGATTGTTTTTATTTTTATTGACTCTACTCATTGGCGTGATAACAGTTCAATCAACCTCATAGTACCTCATCCTTCTCCTCCTCCTTCTTTCCCGCAATCTACGTTGAACTACTTAAAGGTAGTGTGTGTGTTTGCTGTTTTCCTTCATTACAAACCCAGCACGGTACTCTCTCGGTATCACGTTTCGTTTCATATATTTTTATCTCAATGGCAGCAGCGCCAGCAGTTTCCTCCTCCTCAGTAATAACTTCACCTCGATTTATGTCCAGCTGATCGCGCGCGCGCGTTCTAGTTTCGCCTCTGTGTTGAAGATATTCATCAAGACAGTCTGCCCGCTTGGTGGCGCAACGGAAGCTATGAAATGACGATCCATCATCGTCCGGGGGTCGTCCCGTAGCTGGCTGGGGGACTTTATTACCTTCAATTGCGAGTAGATAGCGATAGTATACGAATGATGACCCAGCGGGGAGGAGGGGGGAAGCAGATTAATGTTTGTTCGCTAAAATTGTTTCGACTGGTGAGCAATAAAAATTAATTGGTTGACCAGGCGTAAATTACTGAAGCCTAGGCTTGATGAGTTCATAATCGCCAACCAGACTAATTGATAAACGGGTTGAGAACTACTTGAAACCCACTTTTTTAAAAACTTGTAAAAACCTCCCCCATTCCAAACGGGGAATTGGGAGGGGAGGTGGGGACATCGGCCGGGAACTTTTGCTTTCCATGTGGCCGAACTTGGCAGCCATTTGAAAAGTGAATAAAGATAGCGCAAAACGATAAGTACTCGCGCGTACAGTCAGCACGGTATGCTTTCCGTCTGTCCCTGTGGCTTGTAAGTAGAAAGTGTCTGACACGCGAATATCGCTCTCGATGGACCCCATTCGCCGGGCCGGGAAATGTCTGGCTGCTAGGGATGTGCAGAGCAGCACGATATGAGGCATTTTGGAATATTTTAAATTCTTCTAAAGAAGATTAGTCTCCGCAAGTGTAAAAATCTCTTACTTTTTTTTGTTCTAATATCTAAAATATAATCTAAAAATTATGGCGTTTTTGTTATAGTGAAGAGACCGCACCATTTTTTTTTGCTTAAATATACAAAAAATGTGTCAATAAATCAGCAGATCTCGGGAAAACTGGCTCATTACAGGAAGAATCGTTCTAATACTGAGATGAATTCATTTTTGACAACACTAAAAATTGGTTTGAAAATCTCAGATTCGAGCCTTGATTACAAAGTTGATCACCCCGCCTTTAGACGGGCTTCGATCTAAAAAATCGCCAAAAAATAATTTTCCAACCGATTTTTGATCTTTAAAAAGCATTGGAAAGAAGAACTCTTAAAATTTTAGAAAATTTTAGGGTTGGAATTTTATCTTGTTTTATGTGACATTGCCAATGTTTTTTAAAATATAATTTTTTAGGGGTCAACTTTGGCTGTGTGTTTTACTAACATTTCTTATATTTTCAGTAAAAAGAAGTATGCAATTATTAGTCCCAGACTATGCCTCTACGCATTTTTTGGAATTTAAATGATGATGGTGCCATTCTATAGCAAAAAAAATGTGAAAAACATGCAACAAATTGAAAAAAGTTGCGTGAAAAAATTAGATAGGCAAAATGTAATTATATTAGGTGGTAAAATATGCAAAATACTACTAAAAACAAACATTAACTAAACATGATAAATTAAAATACTAAAAATAAAACAAGAAAAACATAAAACAAGAGAAGTAAAGTTTTTTGTAGAACAAACGTTGCTCAAATGACCTCCTGAACACAGAAAAAATAAATATATTCGAAAAAAATTGGGCAGTAGAGTGTTAACTAATGACAAATGCAGAGTTTTGGAAATACTTAAAACTACAAATTAATTCAAATACAATCATTGGATGCAATAAATATAGTAAATTTCAATCGATTTAGCGAGAGCAGGAAAAAACGGTATAAAACTTTCCTTTTTGGGATATTTTTGTTGTAGGACAAACATGAAATCATTCATCGGTCAAAATTTATTTTGTAAAAGTGGAAAAAGTTAAAAATATGATTCAATCAATGCATTTTAAATTTTATATTATTGGTACGTTCGTTTGAGGGCTAGTTCCGCACTGAGTGCCGCACTCAGAGCTGTCAAAGTGTTTGTTTGAAGAAACTAGCGCTGGTGCCGCACGAGTTTTGCCGCCATCTTGGAACTGAAAGTGCGAGTGCCGCACTCGATTTTTTTCTAGTTTCGTGCGAGTTTCTCGCACACCAACAAACGATGTTTGTAAACATCGAAATCAGCTGTTCGTTCAAAACATGATACGAGAAGCGGATTTTGTTGTTGTTTTCGATTTTTTCGCGTGTACATGGTGGACAAATTAGAAAATAACTGTATTTGGGTAAATTTTACATTAGTTCTTAAAAGTTCTGATTCGTTTTAAGACTTCCATCATTATTTTCAGGTGGCTGAGCTCTCTGTACGAAGCGGAAACCATCCCATAGAACCAACTTCTGCCGATGTACAAGAAGGAGTACAAGCGAGTACGTCTCGAGGAAGGATTCTATCCGGACGGACGACAACCGATCGACTTTAAATAAATCGGATCGGACGGACGACTTTAAATAAAAAATGAATGCGTAATTTTATATTTTAATATTTGTTTATTTCAAAAATTAAAAAAAAAATCAGCGAAATGTTTTAAGAATTTTTTTTGGAAATTATGTAATTTTAGGTTATTCAGGAATTTAAGAAATGTCTGTAATTTTAGAATTTCAGGAATTTCTGTACTTAAGCATTTTGTTGAATTTTTTTTGAGGTAAAGTTTTTGGAAATTTAGAGTTTTTATGAATGTTTTGAATTTAAAAATCTTCAGAAATTTAAACCCTTTGGAAATTTCGAAAGTTTCTGGACTTTTAAAGTTAAAAAAAATCTGTGATTTTGAAGAATTTGGAATTGAGATATTTAAGGAATTTCGGATTTTTTTCAATTATTGGAAATTATAGTTTTTTTTATAAATTTAAAAATTTTAAGGAATTTAAAAAATTAGATTGTTTTTAAAGATTTATATTTTTTTTTGAAATTTGATAATTTTTGGAATTTTTGGATTTTTTTTTTAATTTCTGGAATCTTTAAATTCCAAAAATTCTAATGTTCCAGGAATTTCAGAAAATCCTAAAATACCAGGAATTCTTGAATTTTTGAAAATATCCTAAATTTTTTAACAATTTTGAAATTCTTTATACTTTTAAAATTCCTAAAGTCCCGGATTTTGTTTAGGTTCTTAAATTCCAGTATTAAAAAAAGTCTAAATTTCAAAAGTTCCCAAAAAATCTAATTTTTCTAAAAAGATATTAATTTCCACTGTTAAAATTCAATAAAATTCTAAAATAACAGAAATTCCTCAAATTCTAAAAAAATATTACCTTTATTTCCTTAAAATACCAATCATTGAAAAAATATATATTTTTTTATATTATTTACTACTTATTTTAAAATTTTATTATTTTAAGAATGTTTGAAGAGCTTGAGGTTTATGGAATGTAAGAATTTGAAAAATTATTGGATTTATTTTGTGGAGTTTTAATAGTTTAAGGAATTTGAAAGATTTTTTGATAATAAGAAATTTCGGAATTTGTGGAAATTGAGAATATAAAAATCGGGAATTTTTTTGAATTTTTAACATTTCTGGAATTTTTGAGACATTCAGTAATAAAATTTATTTTAGGAATTTCTGAAGTTTTTATTTTTAATTTTATAATTTTCTGGATGTTTTTGTATTTTATGGTTTTTAAGAATTTTAGAGATTTAAGAAATTTAGAATTTTTTGGAATTTAATAAACTAATGCATTATTAAAATTTTAAAGATTTCAGGACTTTCTGGGATTTTAAGAGTTTTTAAATTTAAATTATTTTATGAATTATTGAACTTGGTTCAATTATTAAAATCAATCGAAGTTTATGAAAAGGGTTAATATAATTTAAGGAATTTTACTTAACCGAAATCGTTTAAATTAAAATTCTTTAAATGCTGATACACTAGAAATTCCTGAAATTCCTATTTTTTAAATTTCAGAAAAATATAAAATCTCTGAAATTTTATGTTGTTAACATATTGATAACAGGATTTTAAATAGTAGAGAGAAGGTAATAAACAAATTTATGCCAATTTTTTTAATTTTTTTTAAAGTTTTTTTAGCATGCCTATTAAAAATTAGGAGCAAGGCCAAAGCCTTAAAACGTGTGGGCAACAGGCTATCAGTTTACATCTGGTCTAGTCTGGTACACAGTCAGGGTAGTTGAGTCTAGCCGGGGCTGTTGGTTCCGCGCAGGTTGAGCTTGATTGATCTCGGTCAACGTTTTCGTCGATTTCGTTGGTCACTATCAGTGACTCTTGCTAAAGAACCTGAAACTTATTAGAGAAAGGCCATTTCAAACCAAAAGTAAGCTCCAGGTTCTCTAACTCTTGCGTGTTACGCGCAAAGAACCGTTTTCCGGGTTCCAATGACCGTTCCCGAGACAGGATACGACATACGCCATTGATACCAGCGCGGAGGTACGTTCAATTCGCAACGATCTCATTTTGACTGACGTTTTTTGAACCAAAACAAAACACCACGCACGCACACAAGCATAAAAACTCAGAGCAAAACTGGACCGTTCGTTTGAACCAAAACTGGCACTCGACGAGTGCGGCACTCAGTGCCGCACCGGCTTTTCAAACGAACGTACCATATGTACATTTTCATTGCACGCATTTTAATTAAATTTACATATAAAAATGAAGATAATTTTTTTATACGTTTTTCAAATTTTATTCAAAAGAAAATTTAGTATCCGCCTGTGCTTTATCCATTTTTTGTCATCTAAAACATATTCATAATCAAGATATTTTTAAAATGAGTTTTTTTTTTCAAAAATGATTATTTAGAGCAATTCTAGATTACTTTTTCAAAATATGGCCATAGGATTTTTTCAAATAATTAATGAAAAAAGTGTTTTAAAATGCATTTTATACCTAACCAATTGTTTTGCAGTCATTAGTTTCCAAAATATCTAAGTATTGAGGAAAATTTTATTTTTTGCAAAAAAAAGTTTTTGCGATGCTGTGCTTTGGAATTCCATAAAAAATCAAAATATTTTTAATCCAGCCTAAACATGCCAAATATGATTATCAATGCAGAAAAATGCATTTTAGATTGTTTTCAGTTGATTTGACTTCTATTTTCATTAAAATTTTTGATGTTTTTTTTCAAATATTTTTTATATTATATATGGTACTTTCCCTCAAAACCTCGCTCCACAAGCTGAATATTGTTCCTTGAGCGATTTTAGGACTCTGCGCTACTTCCATCAAAATACTCCCAACAGTGAGATTCTTATTGGAAATTTAATAATCTAAAACTTTGTAAATCATACTAAGGCAGTAAACCTCGCTCCTGAAAAGTTATTAGCGATTTAAAAAAGTAATTTTTGTATGAAAATCATTTTTTTTCACCAACTTTAGGCTCGGGTTTCAATGGGTTAATCTCAACTAATTTTGTTCAAAATTTGCTCAGATGTTTAAAATAACCTTAAAAACCCGTTTTCCGCTTGTGGAGCAGGGGGTCATTTTTTCTGGGCACCCAAATGGACAGCTACCAAAATTGTATGGAGACGGCTGATGCAAAATGTCTTCTTTAGTAATAGAAAAGGGACACACAAAGTTTCATCCAAATCAAAACATACAAAAATAATCGTTGTCCAAAGTGACAGAGAATCGCTCAGTTAAACGACGTACGACAAAATAAAACTTTTTTTTAATTAATGACATTTAGCAAACCATACAAATTTGTGCAATAATGGGTAATGAGCTGTCTGGTTTTTGATACTGTGTGTGTGTGTGTGCAATCAACCAAACGGCCGCTTCTTACAAATTGAGTTGTTTCTATGTATTTTTATATCTACATTCTATACATGCAAAAAACTTGCATAGGCATTTGGAAGGTGTTAGCTCTGCCGAGCTTCGGTGACCCATTTCTACGCTGGCTAGCCGAGCACAAGGTACTTCAGCTTTATCGACAAGCCCCACCCTGAAGAACGTTTGCATCAATCGGATTCAAACGGTTTTTAGAACTTCCGAACCCTTGCCAAATGGACAAGGACTGGTTTTCGATACTGGACATGAAAATTGACATTTCTTCAGAGCTACAAACAGGAAATCTCGGCTATTCTTGTAAAAAAAAATGATTAAAGTTTGAAATAGATATAATTTCAAGCGCATAATGCAATAAAGTTCTTTGCCATATTGGTCATGTCTAACATTTCCATCTGATTTCCAACAAACATAAGCAAAAAAAAAATAGTTCTCTCAAAACCTCGAAACCTTGCAGGCCTCTGTAAGTTCAAAATTTGATCAACCGGTAAAAAATCTAGTGTATATTGTGTCTGAGCTCGCGAATGAAGGTATATCTCTGCAAACGAAAGATTCATCCGACATCCAGAATTATAATTATATTAAACATTCTCAACCATCGTAACTATTGAACATCCCTATATCATCAACCTAAGGAGGGAAGCATGGTGAAAAAAGTGGATCCTCCCACGACCACATCTACCCCGAGCCTCCAGAGACCCCTCCCATCAACCCGGTCGGCTTCACCACCAGCCACTGATGCGAAAACTAATTTCGTTGAGTGGAAATTGAAATCACGCAATTTCGACTTGTGAGCCAGAGAGGGGTTTGAGTAGGTACTTCGACCACTTTGTTATCGCTTTCAACGCCCGCGCCAAGTTCACCACTGATAAGAAGGTGCGAAACATATGATGCTCTGTTTTGAACGGCAAAAAAGCTCGTTATCTGAACGACCTCCCCCGCGCGTTGCTGTTTTATTTTCGGGTTGAGTATATTTTCCCCGTGGAGTACACCGGGTCCGGTTGAGCGAATTCAAAGTATTCCGAGCTGGAAATTCAACCCTTGCAAAATCTCACCCTTCACGCTCGGACGGAACGAGAACCACTTGAAAGAGAGCTCAATTGCAGTGCGAGCGAAAAAAAAAAGCGGGTAACTCGATATCCGTAAAGAGTGGTCGGACACTTCCTTACGTAAGAACGACCACGTCGGAACATGTCAATAGACAAAAACGGGCCGCCGACGACCGGTTGCTTCGTCGGTTTGGTTCTGGCTGTCAAAGCTGCTTCGTCCTACCTGTTCGTCGTTCTCGTGTCGTGTTGAACATTCCCCATACTTGGGGCGGCCTGACGACGTGAATTTCGTAACTCGTTCCAACCCCCGACGACGACGACGACATTCCCACTTTGGAATGCCCTCTCAGCTCCGGCAATATCTCTCTCAGCTATCTCGCGTTCTCCGGCCAGCGAACAAACTTATGGCTTGTTGGTTTAGCAACTCACCCTTAGATAGCACGACTTCCACCACACAACCCTTATACCTCAACATAGCACATAGGTCACGCCGTCAGGTAGCTCACATATGGTGTCCCATACCTATGACATCACCCGGTGCGGTGACCAGAAAATGGGCTTTTGATTCAATTATGATTTCTTGGGCGCTCCGGATATCTCGGTTTGCGGGGATTCGATTCCGGCCAAACTTGGCTGTAGCGCAGCGGGTCGTAATTGCAATTTGAGATTGACCTGCATCACGGAATCGTGAAATTTGGTATTTCTTGCTGAAGGTCGTCAACGCTGGAGTGCACGAAGTAGCGCTCTAGCAATTGGCCAATCCCGTCTTATTCCACTCAGAGTAGAACAATGCAGACTTGGAGGCTTGTGTCTTGCTTGAAACGTTCCATTTCAGGCAATCCGAGGGAGCAATACCGTACATTTTTTTTGCTTCTTCTGATTTTGTTGCCGTGCGATTATTTCATGCCTGCCACTTGAGCTGGCAGGTTTTGTCTGTTGTTTATTTTTGTTTTGCTCTTTGGAATACAAAAATATATGTATTTGGCAGGGAGGAAACATGGGCTGACGGCTTAAAGTGCAGCGATATAATACATAATGGAGTAATTGTCGTTTGGCGAACAAATGAGCAGTTTTTGCTCGGTCGAGCGTTATTCTGATGAAAATGTTCCATTTTCGAGGAGGGGAAAAATCATCAACCTGGTATTAATTTGACATGCCCCTGTAAGGATTGGGTTCGGTTCCGAAATTGCAGGTTGAGTGAAGAGGTTTCCGGACTACCGAATCGTACGTTGAAGTTTTCCAACTCACTTTTGTATCAAAATTGGTAGCTTTTTCTTCAGCTCTACAAAGTGTTCTTGAGTTTGGATCTTGAAGTTCAACATGATCATCTATCTTATTCTAGAATTGATATCACTTAATGAGCTTTTCTAGGTCTAATGTGTCAAAATAATACAATTTTCGAAGGCCAGCTACGAAATTATGCAAAAGTTGATAATTTGATAAATTAAATTAAATCTAAAGCAACCTCCCGTTTTGACCCAAAATTTAAATAAATATATTCCCACAAAAAAAAAAACGAACGTCAAGCCATCAATCTCATCAGCATTCCGCAACCCCCGGGATCGCGCGTCACACTCTCGGTTAAGGATTCCGATTCTGAGGCCACGCTCGGTCTGCCATGTCCGTGAGACGAATGTCAAATGCAAATTTTCCACAGCTCCTTGGCTTTCTGGGTTGGCGGCTGCCGCCGAAACGATATCTGGTTTTGAGCATTTGAGAACAAGAAATCAAGAGTCGTGGTTCCAGTTGGCTCTGTCACCCTACATTGCGATGCATTTCACGCGGAGGAAGGAATTCGTCCGGAATTTGATTAGTTGTCAGCTGTAGCTATTTTTGAAAAATGTTGTATTTCTCCAAAATCATTACACAAATTGGAATAAACTAATCAAAACACACTTCTAGTTGAACCAATCAATCAGCGTCTTGTTAATTTCACGCCAACAAAGCAACTTGACACATTTGTCCTCGCTGCCCCCAACATCAGCTTAATAAAAAAATAAACAAATCTTTGTAAAGCTTGAAATTGAAACGAGACTTAAAGTTTTTTTTCTCCCCTTTTCTCATTTGACTTTTGAGCAATTCTCTACGAAATCGGTCTTTTTTCTTCAATTTTAATTTTTGTATTTTTTAATCCGACTGAAACTTTTTTGGTGGCTTCGGTATGCCCAAAGAAGCCATTTTGCATCATTAGTTTGTCCATATAACTTTCCATACAAATTTGGCAGCTGTCCATACAAAAATGATATGTGAAAATTCAAAAATCTGTATCTTTTGAAGGAATTTTTTGATCGATTTGGTGTCTTCGGCAAAGTTGTAGGTATGGATATGGACTACACTGGAAAAAAATGATACACGGTAAAAAAAATTTGGTGATTTTTTTATTTAACTTTTTATCACTAAAACTTGATTTGCAAAAAAACACTATTTTTTTTTTTTTTTATTTTTTAATATGTTTTAGAGGACATAAAATGCCAACTTTTCAGAAATTTTCAGGTTGTGCAAAAAATCTTTGAGCGAGTTATGATTTTTTTAATCAATACTGATTTTTTCAAAAAATCGAAATATTGGTCGCAAACATTTTTCAAATTCATTTTTCGATGTAAAATCAGATTTGCAATCGAAAAGTACTTTAGTAAAATTTTGATAAAGTGCACCGTTTTCAAGTTAAATCCATTTTTAAGTGACTTTTTTGAAAATAGTCGCAGTTTTTCATTTTTTTAAATTAGTGCACATGTTTGCCCAGTTTTGAAAAAAATATTTTTGAAAAGCTGAGAAAATTCTCTATATTTTGCTTCTTCGGACTTTGTTGATACGATCTTTAGTTGCTGAGATATTGCAATGCAAAGGTTTAAAAACAGGAAAATTGATGTTTTCTAAGTCTCACCCAAACAGCCCACCATTTTTCAATGTCGATATCTCAGCAACTAATGGTCCGATTTTCAATGTCAAAATATGAAACATTTGTGAAATTTTCCGATCTTTTCGAAAAAAATATTTTCAAAAATTTCAAATCAAGACTAACATTTCAAAAGGGCCAAACATTCAATATTACGCCCTTGTAAAATGTTAGTCTTGAATTGAAAATTTTGAAAATATTGTTTTCGAAAAGATCGGAAAATTTTACAAATGTTTCATATATTAACATTGAAAATCGGACCATTAGTTGCTGAGATATCGACATTGAAAAATGGTGGGCTGTTTGGGTGAGACTTAAAAAACATCAATTTTCCTGTTTTTAAACCTTTGCATTGCAATATCTCAGCAACTAAGGGTCGTATCAACAAAGTCCGAGGAAGCAAAATATAGAGAATTTTCTCAGCTTTTCAAAAATATTTTTTTCAAAAGTGTGCAAACATGTGCACTAATTTAAAAAAATGAAAAACTGCGACTATTTTCAAAAAAGTCACCTAAATATGGATTTATCTTGAAAACGGTGCACTTTATCAAAATTTTACTAAAGTACTTTTCGATTGCAAATTTGATTTTACATCGAAAAATGAAGTTGAAAAATTTTTGCGACCAAAATTTCGATTTTTTGAAAAAATCAGTATTGATTAAAAAATTCATAACTCGTTCAAAGATTTTTTGCACAACCTGAAAATTTCTGAAAAGTTGGCATTTTATGTCCTCTAAAACATATCAAAAAATAAAAAAAATTAAAAATAGTGTTTTTTTGCAAATCAAGTTTTAGTGATAAAAAGTTAAATAAAAAAATCACCAATTTTTTTTTACCGTGTATCATTTTTTTCCAGTGTAGTCCATATCCATACCTACAACTTTGCCGAAGACACCAAATCGATCAAAAAATTCCTTCAAAAGATACAGATTTTTGAATTTTCACATATCATTTTTGTATGGACAGCTGCCAAATTTGTATGGAAAATTATATGGACAAACTAATGATGCAAAATGGCTTCTTTGGGCATACCGAAGCCACCAAAAAAGTTTCAGTCGGATTAAAAAATACAAAAAAAAATCGAATGACCGAAATCCTAGAGAACTGCTCTTTTGCTTTCCGCTTGAAAGGAAGCCGCGGGCGTTGTCAACGAGAGCCAATGGCACAATGCACACAATCGCACAAAAAAGCAAAACTGTCATAAATAAATTGCCACCTGCCACTATTATCGCCAAATGGGAATGCAAAATTAATGCTATTAATTGGTGCTCATTTGCATTGTCCCCAACACTGCGTTTGAGCCACTGCCACTGCACTGCTTCAGGGAAATGTAGGATATCAATGAGTGGAGAACAAAAAAAAACTTGTCACAAAGTCGTATAGACAAAAGCGAAAAATTATATTAAATGTCATGGAAAATGAGCTGAAGAGAAAAAGAAAGTTAAATTTCAAGCTCTTCAATTAAAAAAAATGGCAAAAAAAGTTATTGCAGAACATTTATCAACCCGATTTAACGAAATTGCTATTAAGTTATATTTTAGTTTATCATTCTAAAAATCTCAAAATAATCCTAGGTAAAAAAGCAAGTTTTCTACGTATTCACATATCGACTTTTATTTGTATTTTTGATATTTGATTGAAATCTTGTCCATGCATTTTGCATAATTAGTTTCTCCATGTCTTCAAATAAAATTTTGTGAACTGTTCACAAAAAATGGGCATGTGAATATTTATAAACCGCAAGGGAATTTTCTGATCGATTTGGTTGCTACAGCAAAGATGTTATGTAGGTTATGAATACGATTTTTCAGAAAAAGTAGGTATACGGAAAAAATCCAAATTTTGTGTTATAACTTTTTGTTACTATGAGTTTAATTTACAAAATACAATCTTGTAATTTACGAGATTTTGTTTACCATATTTCAGTGAACCAAAAAAGGCATCTTTTACATCAGAGTTTGGTATGATTCCAAACCTGTTAAACCTGGATATTTTGAAAAAATATATGATAATATCAAAAATTTTGGTATACGAAATTTATAATTAATTTGTAGATGCAATATAAGTTTGCTATAGAATTCAACTTAACATTTTGTTTGATAAACTGCATGTGAAAATAGCATGCTTTTTAAGGTTTAAATTTTTAAAATGTTATATTTTTGTTGATTTAAAACAAACCCTGCAAAAAACATTTTCGGAATGCAAGAAAAAACCTCTTTATGGATGACAATTTCAGAAAAAGGTTTTTAGTAAAATAAAAAAAATAGATTGTAAGACATATCCAGAAGTTTTTTTTTTTGCAGGATTGCTTTTTCTTCATATTTGAACATATGCATTTTACCAATTCAAAAGCGTGAAAATTATTAAAATTTCGGAAAACCTTAACTTTAAACGTCTTTTCCAATCTCATGTCACCAAATTCAAAATTAATTAAATGTTTAAGAGGTCCTTATTTGATAGAAATGCTACCTTAGCAGCAAATCCATTTGAAAAGGGCAGAAACCGAAAAAAAAATTCTCCGATCGGGCTAAAACAATTAGACCAAAATAATTAGACCCCTATTTTTTAATTTGGCCATATGGGTTACCTACTCCGAGTTAGGGTGGTCTCTGACAATTTTCGTCATTTTAAGCAAAACCCTCATTTTCCAAAAAATCATAACTTCACGCCATTTCTACCGATTTTATTTGTTTTGGACGCACATGAAGGGTGATAAGTTGGTCTTTCTAGGTTAAATAGTCTTAACACCAAAAATTCAGCCTAACATTTGAAAAGGTCGAATGAAACTTTAAAATGCCGTTTTGACGGTGTCTGGACGAAAAAGCATATGTCTGAAAATATGTTTATCGAATTCCTTGGGCAATTTTTCGTAACATACCGAAAAATGGGAGGTGTTCATTAGCAGGATTCTGAGATATGATTTTTTGAAAATAAAAACTGGGATTTTCGGTGTGTCGAGAAAATGACGGAAACGAAAAAAAATATTTTTTTTTTTACAAAATGACGAATTAAGAAATTTAAGAATCGAGAATAAAATTATAGAATAACGATAAACATACAAAATATAGAATTAATGTATAAAATACATTAGTTATAGTAATAAAATGGAATGGATAGTTATAGTAAAAAAAATGGATTTTTTTCAAAAATCGACATAGAGAAATCAAAATTAAACAAACTTATAAAAAAATGTTAAAAAAAATTGAACTGAACATAGCAAAGCATAGCATAGCATTGGTGCTATTAAATAAAACTTAAAAAAAAAAACAATTGTTACAATGTGAATTCAAAATCCCAACGATTCAATTAGTCTAGTTTATAAATTAATTTGATGAGAAAAATATAAATAAATTGCAAACAGAATTAACTAAACAGATAGAATAGCAAAAAAAAATAAACTATAAAAAATAAACCATCTACTTTAACGACTCACAGGTGTTTTGTGGTAAAGCTATTCAATAGACAAAATCAAATAATATAAAATTAAAAAAGACAAAGTTTAACAGATAACAAAATCAAAATATGGATGATATTTGGAATCTATTCAAGAAAAATGACAAAAAAATCAATTAAACCGGAGTAGCTAACATCCAAAATTCCGTTTTTATCCGAATACAAGAAAGGAGCATAAATAATAATTATCGAAATAAAAATTAAGGCATTTTCAATGTAATCCGTACAAACGCCATCAACCCCATTCGAAGTCCTTATTCTACCGCGGCAAAGCCATATCAGTGCCGCCCCCCAAACATGCAACAGATTTCGCGTTGCCGATTCTCTCCTACATTTGCAATCCTAACCTCCCCGAAATCAGCCAAACATCAACCTTTCCCAACAGCATTCGATTGCATTCGCCACACCAGCCTGAGCGTATTGGCAACGTTTGGGCTCGTTTTACGATTTGCATAAGTGAAAAGTTATGTTTTCCTAAACGGCGTTACACAATCACAATCAGGCGGCGGTCGGTCGGTCGCCTGTTGCTTTCCATTTCTAAACCATCCTAGAAATGGTCGTCGTCGGTGTCGTGATGCTGAGAGGCGGATTAGTCTGTGTAGAGAGTAATCGGTGCACGCAAAATTGGAGCGTTTGGAGGGTGTTGCAAAAAAAGTGGTTGGGAGTGGGATTTGAACCTAGGTCGGTTGGCTTGCAATCTGTCATTCTCGGAAGAAGATCTAAATTACAACATATTAGTCGAATGTCAAAATTCGCAGAGTCCACGTTTGGGTGTACTCATTTTTTTCACCAGAGCTCGCATGCACGCAAACAGATTCCGCCCAGATCGAAACCGTTTTGCTGTCGGAAATTGAGAATTTCCTGAAAGTGGTTAGGTGTGCTGCTGCAGCAGCAGCAGCAGGACCACAAATTAGCATATAATTTTGGCCACTTTGGTCAACCAACACACATCAGAGTGAACAACAAAAAAGACTCAAAGAAAGCAATCTCTGGGAAGCTGTCAGAGTGCTGTCACAGTTGTTGGATATCAATTAGGGAGGAGGAGGAGGAGGGCGTACATGGGAGGCTATGTTGATGATGATCATCTGTTCTAGGCCTGTGGGGTCGCGCGTCAAAACAAATAATAAAATGGAATGAAAACGCTGAAAATTGGCTGAGTGGCCCCGGGTAATAGTTGTCGAGCACGCACCACGGAGTCGATTATCCAATTTCAGCGTTTGTCCTCTCTTCGCCGCTGTGGATGAGATCATTGTCCAGTTTTATGAATGATTTAATTGAATTTTGGAGCTGTGACAACAGACACAGAATAAACAAGAATCAATAACAATTTTGAATGCGAGTTGATTTTATTTATCTAATTATTTCATTTTCTTCTCTTTCCAGGTAAGTTTCGTCTCGTTGAATGCCAACCACTTTAAAAATGTTTCGTCAGGTCTGAGAGTGAGTACAGACATCTATTTGGGGGGAACAAACAAGCTTTAAAGCCCACCATGCCAAAGAGATAACGAAACTAATCCCACTATTTGTGAGAGAACCCAACCAGTTTGTGTGTGCGTGCGTAATCTGAACTAGATCTTGGCACTAAATGTGCGTATGCGTCAGAGATAGCTATCTGGCTCTGTTTGCCCTTGTTGATGCAGGCCCGGCCAGAACCGTGTCGTGTGTTTTGTAGGACCATCATCCGGATGATTTATTGTGTGTGTGGCCCCATCAACCGTAATCAGAACGCATGTTTTTGTCGTTCACTGGGTGTGTCGCAAGATTAAACTTTCAATAGAATGTTTCAGAATTAATTAAAAAAACACACATTTATGTTAAATATGAAAAACGCCACATTTTAAATCAAGCATTCAAAAAATTCAAGAATTTTCAGAATCCAGTTTCCGCTGGCCGGCTGTGAAATTATGGGAAAATATGGTTGATGACAAAGAGCAATTATCTGAGACTTCGGAAAGCATTTATTTCTTGTATTTTTTTTTATTTGGATGAAACTTTGTGTAAACTTTTTCTATTACTAAATAATTCAGTTTGCAATCCGTCCATACAATTTACAAATTCAAAAATCTGTACATTAAGAAAGGATTTTCTGATCGATTTGGTGTCTTGGACTTTTCAGAGAAAAATAGCAGCATTCTTAAAAAAGCTTAATTGCAAATTAAATTTTTAAGACTATTTCCACGTTTAAAAAAAATATGATCATTTCCGAACATTTTTAGCACTGCCAAATGATTTTTTACCAACTTGTGTTATAGCTTAAAATATGGCCTTTTGTCATCTAAAAATTATTAAAAAATGAGATTTTTGAAAATTGATTCGCGATCCATTTTTTAAGTGAAAAATCGAATTAAAAAAATGGGCAAATTTTTATATATTGTAACGATTTTTTTCTGAGAAGTCCTAAGCATTGCCTAAAACTTTGCCGAAGACACCGAATCTATTCGAAAATCCGCTTCGCTTCGCTTGGAGACGGTGAGTTTAGCGGATTGCGGACTGGATTTCGCCATGTATATTTAATTTTTTTTTCCAAAACAGATTGCCCATGCGATAATCTATCGTTATTATTTTCTGAAATCAGTTTCTTTCAACCATATTTTGTAAAATTTTCAATGCTTTCACGACAAATTTTATTTTAAAAGTGTAGTAAGTTTCAAAGTTTTTTCGAAAGTACTAAAATTTTCATAATTCGCAATATAAGTATCAAATGAAGCAAAATTTTGTAGGGTTTCTCCCTTTTTATAGTTTTTTTAAACTAAAATGTTCACAAAATATCGCACAAAATACTCAAATTTTTAAAAATTTGCAAAATGTGTATCAAACGAAACGAAATTTTGTATGCTTTACCCTTTACTTTTTTTTGTTGGAAACTTAATTTTTCACAAAATGCCGTATTTTTTTCGAAACTATTTAATTTTCTAAATTTGCAATGTGGGTATCAAACGTAGCAGAATGCATTTCAAATTATTAGTTTATAATTATTATTTTATTTTCGATAAAAACATATTTTTTTCGAGACCTCAAATTTCCATGATTTGAGATATGGGTATCAAACGAAGCAAAATTGTTTAGGCTTTTTCTTTTTTTTATTATTTATTTAAGAAAATACTAAAATTTTCACCAAATCCCGGGCAGACTGTACTAACAAGATTCATGCCATTTTAATAATAAATACTGTTAAAATAACAGAAAGTGTTATGGATTCTTCTTGAAAAAGCCATTTTTGCATAAGAGTTTAATAACAGTTTATGTTATCAAAACAAAAGTTGTTATTGGTCAGATATTGGTTGAAAGCCAAAACAAGTTGAGAATAACATTTTGTGTTATGGAACAATACCGCCAACTGTTATTGGGATGATCGGATTAGTTGTTAAAATAATAACAAAGATTTGTTCGAAGAATAACTAAAAATATTATAAGTCTGTTATTACAATTACAAACCAATAACAAAAAATAAACATAATGACGAATAATAAATCTTGTTATAAATAACATAATATGTTATTGACCTAGTATTTTCAAATATCAAAAAATGTTATTCCCAAGTTATTTCCGTCTGCTCGGGAGACCGTAAATTTCAAAATGCGAAAATTTTAGTTTTTAACAAAGTAAAGTAAATCTTTCCCAGTTCCTGAGGGGAACACCCTTGAAGAGTATCGGGGCCGGCATTTACAAAGCGGATTCAGTGGCAATTTCATTCTCAACTTAATGTTAACATGTTAAGGTTAATGTTAACATTCCTCCCTAAGGTGTCGTGATAAGGTCCAGTTTGTGACGATACACTACCTTCCCTTTACTAAGCAATCGATTCCAGAAGGGAAAAGATCACCAGTTGTGTTGGTCCGAGCCGGGATTCGAACCCCGATCCCCCGATCCGCTTACGAGGCGGAAGCGTTACCACTGGGCTACGTTTTAACAAATGAAACCCTAATAAAGTGAAAACGCATTCAAAATTTCAAACCCATTTTGCAAATTTTGAACATTAGATTATTTTCGAAAAAATACGGTATTTTGTGTACTTTTGGTATTTTCCGGAAAATCTTTTATTAGGTGAAAAAGCATACGCAATTTCGCTTCGTTTGATATCTATATCGCAAATAGTGAAAATTTGAGTATTTCCGAAAAACATGGTATTTTGTGAAAATTTTAAGTGAATAAGTGAAAAAAGCATAGCTTCGTCTGATACCCATATTTCAAATTAGGAATATTTGACTACTTTCGAAGAAATACGGTATATTGTGAAATTTTTAGTATTTTTCCCAAAAGACTTTAATAATTTCGCTTCAAGGGACAAGGATATGAATTTGAATGATAGGAAGTGTTAATTCTTTACTTCTTTAAAGGGGAAAGGGAAAATCTTCATAGTATCCCCAAATAAGTTTTACTTGGAAGAACATGGAATTAAAGTAAATTAAAGACACATTTTTCAATATTTGGAATCGCCTAATGCCATGGCAGCGCTTTTTTCCCTCTTCTACCGGGTGCACACAGCTTCACGGAGAGTGCTGCTGAATTAATGCATCTTCGCTCATAATGAGATCATTGTATTCTTCTCGTTTGCCGTCCTGTCCGACCTACCCCCAGGGCAAATTATGCAAGAGGAAAGAATCTGCTGAACACTAATGGAGATGCTTCGCTCGGGAGCTTCTGAAAGTCCGGGTATAATGACGTTGTTTTCGCCAGCTGGATCTTGCGCCGATTATGTTCTAATTACGACCAAGATATTATCATAAAATCTTGAGTTTTTTTCCATGCTCGAATTCACTCGGCAACATATTAGTCTAGAACGCACCATGACACCAACCTCTCGCCCCACATATTGTGCACGAATTGTACATCGTTAACGAGTACAAAAGGACCAACTCGTTGACGCTGATGGACGGTAATAATTCAAGTGGATTTGCAACTGAACCGGTAGCGCGTTGCTGGTTCCCCTCAGTCGTAAAAGTTCCTCCGAGTCAACAATGTCAAAGCGCCTAGTGGGACCTATGTTGCTCGTAACGTAAGTTTCGCTGGATTCGATTGATTTCGGTCGATTAATTCGCCCTTCCACGCAGGATCCTGTTCAGCATTGCACCACGGGAGTTGCTGGCGAGGAATTTGACCTGCGTGGAAAGGCCGGAAGCCTTCTGGCAGGATGAGCCGGACAGCTGGTGCGTGATCGAGGATGTTGATCTGGAGGAGTCGTCGGAGGACATTCACTTTCCGGAACATCCGAAGATATATCTGAGGAACTTTAACGTGTCGTACCTGTCGCCGACGTTGCTGTTCAAGATGCGAAGTGTGCAGCACCTGACGGTGGAGTCGTGCTCGATGACGAAGCTGTACATGAAGCCGACGTTGAACAGCATGGAGATCAAGAACAGCAACATCTCCGAGGTGATCATCGACAAGGATAGCAACTACGAGCTGCAGAACTTTAGCTTGGAAGGGATCTATCGGAAGCCGCTTCCGAACAATTACATCCGGCTGACCCACTTGGAGGAACTCTCGATCCGGCATAACGATCTGACGAGATTCAATATGAGACAGCTCAACGGGTTGATCAAGCTGAAAACGTTGGATCTTAGCTACGATCACATAGAACAGTTGATCATTCCGGATGCGTTGCACATACCAAATTTGAAGGAACTCTACCTTTCCGATAACCAACTAGAGCAACTTCCAACCAATCTCAAACGTCTTAAAAATTTGGAAACCCTAGACCTTCACTCCAACCAGATCGCCTTCCTGGAGATGAGTCGCTTCAACGGGCTGAGCAATCTGAAGAAGTTGGTCCTCAGCGGCAATCGGCTACAGATCAGCACCCTTGAACCAGTTTACCTTCCAGCCCTCGAGAAGCTCGAAATGATCGGCTGCGGTCTCAAAGACCTGGACATGCTCTACTGGAAGATGCCATCGCTCAAGTACTTCAACGTGTACGACAACAGCCTGGTGGCCATCACCAACTTCCCGGACAGCTTCACCAAAGAGCTCGTATTCGTCCCCACCGGTAATCGCTGGAGCTGCCTCAAGCTGGAGGCGATCAGCGCCAAGGTCACGATCAAGGTCAAAGAGCGCGATCACTACTGCGAGCACAAGGTGGCGGACATTTGCTGCAATGGCGGCAGCATCGACTTCAACCTGGTCGAAACGTTGGACCGGAAGGTGCAGCTGCTCAAGTTCCAAAACTCGATCCTGTACGAGAAGCTCGAGGAGACCAACCACAAGCTGGAGAAGGTGATTGGCGTCGTCGATCAGCGGGTGGTTAGGAAGTGAGAAAGCGGGGGAAAATTACAATACTTCCCAGCAGCTGCGGTTGCATGAGCCGGTCGAAAGCAAGAAATATAATGTGTAATTTGCTGAATTGATCCATGCTACTGGTGTTAATTTGTCTCGACGACGCCACGCCGACTTCGTCGGTGATTAAATCCGCCCGTTTGATGTTGGTGCTGCTGCTGTGTATTTTCGGCTTATTTTCAAAGTTTCTCCAAAAATACTCATTCGGAGGGGGGCTCTTTGGTGTTGTTCCGCCATCGTTCCGCGCATTGTCGTCGTCCAAGAAAATAGTGAAGATAAAGTTGAAAGAGGTGTGTTTTTGGTGTAGGAAACCAAAAAAAAAAAAATAACTAGCTAATAATAATCACCACCCTCGCAGCATTAGTGGCGGCGGCTGTGGCCAGCGCCGGCTTTGGGCGGTCACGACTCTCGCGGATATCTCGCGTAGTTTTGGCCGGGCCATACACGGATTCCATGCGGCCAGGTTGAACGACCCAGAAAATGGTCAACCGAGATGCGTGGTTTGGGTGTCGGTTGCCGGTAATTCGCACGCCCGGTAGTGACGGATCGGTTTTTGCAACATTGTTGCCGGCCAAGTGATGACGGTGTGTGTTGATGTGATTTGCAGTAATGTCTCAATATTTGCTTTCTCTTGAAGGGATTTGGTAATTTGTGGAGTGTTACTGATGATTATATTTTCTTCTTCCTTAAGAATTTGCTGATCATTACTATTTAAAGTTAGGTTGTGAGTTTGTGTGATTGGTTTTAAGTTTGTGTGATAGGTTGTGAGTTTATGTGTGATTGATTGTGAGTTTGTGTGATTGGTTGTGAGTTTGTGTGATTGGCTGTGAGTTTGTGTGATTGGTTGTGAGGTTATTTAATTGGTTGTGAATTTGAGTGTGATTGGTGGTGAGTTTTGTGTGATAGGTTGTGAGTTTGTGTGATTGGTTGTGAGTTTGTGTGATAGATTGTGAGTTTATTTAATTGATTGTGAGTTTGTGTGATTGGTTGTGAGTTTGTGTGATAGGTTGTGAGTTTGTATGATAGATTGTGAGTTTATTTAATTGGTTCTGAGTTTGTGTGTGAGATTGGTTGTGAGTTTGTGTGGTTATAAAAGAACTGGCATCCCCAGAAAAAATCATCGTTTCAAAAAATGTGACACGATTTCTTTCTCCTAAAATTTAACTTCATCAAACGATGATACATGTGCATAAACAGCACCGAAAAGGGGTACGAACTTAGCGGTTCTTTGATGGGTCGAACCACTCCAAACAAGTAAGAAGCTTTCAAATTAGACGTAACATCTTCGAAAACAGCAACAACACCCTCAACGTGCAATCTCCATTTACAGCTTATTGTTTCACCGTACTTTTCAAGCCGATCTTCAACCTGTTTAGTTTTTCATGTTTAGTGAGTTTATGTATTATTTGTTTTCAAAACAGCTCTTTCTCAGTTTTAGGTGGTTGGTGCACTCTGTGCCCCGGTTTGTAAGCTCATTAGTAGTCGTCGTCTTCGTCAGTACACACGAGGTGCTGAACAAGAATTGTATAGTTTTCAGAGGGTGGTGAAGAGCATCCAATAAACATGCAAATGCTCTTTTTTTCAACTTGTAAATTTCGGTTGGCTGCCGTTTGAAGAAATCAACAAAACACCGAAAATAACGTACACTACCGACACTGAAAAAATACCTCAAATAAGAAGGCTCAAGTTACATCTTCACGACCAGCTCTGATGTAATGGAGCAAGAGGTATCGAATTCAAGCAGTGTTGTCACTCTGTCCCACATCTCGAAAAAAGTCGTTGTCGTAATGGGACTCGAACGTTTAGAACGTTCACCGGTCCAAATTCCGCACCGATTAGTTCCCACTCAAAAATCCCTGAACGCTCGCGCCGCTTTGCGTATAAATTGCTCGACTTTTTTCCTTGAGAGCCGATGCCGACGCGCAGATCTTGAACTTTTGTAGACTGCCGCGCGAATTATATCGATAAATTTTGCGTTGGCAATTATATATCCACCGAGTCTGTCGGTGTTCACCGCTCTGGTATCATTGAGTCCGACTTCAGGGTGTTCTCCACTCATTCGGGCAATTGTTGATGGAAATTATTACATTTATTGTTAATTTGGCTGCCCCGGAGCTTGTTCGGATAAAATTAATGCGAGCTTTAATTAAAAACATTTGCTTCATTTCATTCCGGTGCGGGTCGAGCTCGCATTAACCTTTTCGAGCTCCTCGACCCTTTAAATCTGCGTGATTAATATCCCCCAAATACACCATCCCTGGAACACACCTTTAAAGTAAACGCAACCATTCACCCAAAGAGGGAGATCAGCTGGAGCCAGTGCACGAGCTTTAATTCCGCACGAATGGCGTAGAAACTGTGAATGGGTTTGAAAAGCTCAGCTGAGAGATGCTGGGGCGAGCTGCCCTAATGAGATGAGAGAAGCTTTGGTTTCAGTTCATTCTCAGCTGTACGACTGGATGTCGTGTGAATGAAAGGCATTTGGCACACTGACTGAGGTTGGAATTTGTTGTCTGCGATTGGGAGAGGGAGAGCGAGTGGAGAACTGAAATATGAGCGGATTCGGAATGTTTGAATAAGGGGAGGCGAATATTTGTCAGTGTAAACATTGTGCTGTCCTGAAGGGCGGTGTGGGGTATTGAAATGAAAATAACTTTGAAATTTTAAGTGACTTTTGAATGTTGGTGCGACGAAAGCATTTTAAAATGCAATTTATTCGAATGTACTATTTTTTCAAAGGAAAATTAAAGATTAACAGAGATAATTTATTGCCTATTTTAAACATTGATGCAAAAAATTAAGCAATTCTTTTATTTAAAGTGGAATGTTGTCAAAATATTCTATTTTTTTGTTACTCTCCCTTTTCCGATTTTGTATGTTTGGCAATTTTTTTAATCATATAGTCAGAATTTAATGAGAAATTTTAGTATCTGAAATCTTTTTTTTTTATTCCAAATAGTTATTCAAATGCATAGGTCTATTAGTCACTGTAAAAATGATAAAAAATTGGAAATCATTTTATTGAAATACAAAACATAAAATTGTGTGAATTTGAAAGGTGTAATTTTAGAAGGTTGAATATTACCTCTTTTATGATGTAATTTTACCTCAATTTAGACTGAAAAAGTGACATTACACCAGAATAATGGTAAAATTACACATTTTCAGAGGAAAAATTACACATTTTTTCTGACATAAAAGATGTACCCCATCCCTGATGTAATATTACCATGATTTTTTTTCTGTGTAACTTTTGCCATCATTGGTAAACGAATTAAGATGCTTTTTTTATATGTAATATTTGCTTTTAAGAAATTTGAAACAACTTCAATGATTTTTTAAACTTTTTATAAAAACACTGTTTTGTTTAGGCCGATGCAAATATTTTTCAAAGTTTTTGTCCCTCGGTTCTGGCCGGGGTCGTGGAGGGGGCAAAAAAATGTTATTTATTTTTTTTTTGCCTTCTCCTCGACCCCATAGCCATAGTCTCAACATTTGAATGAAAAAAGTGTTTTAAAGTGCATTTTACACAAGATCAGTTGTTTTGCAATCATTAGTTTTCAAAAAATGTTAAGTTTGACGAAAACAAACATTTTAGCCAAAAAAAAAACTGTTTGCGATACTAAACATCGAAAATTTTCAAAAAGATCGAGAGAACCCAAACATGCTTAAAACGATTCTAAGAACAGGGGAATGCATTTTAAATCGATTTCAGCTGATTGCACTTAAATTTTCTTTGAAATTTTAAAGTTTAAAAAAGTTTAATTTGTCCCAGCCTTATTTTTGAAACCATACCTTCAATATAAATTTTGAGGTAAAATTTGAGTGAATAAAAAATAATTTTAAACTAAACTAATTTAGGGGAAAGTGGGGCAAGTGTAACAAGCCAAGGAAATGCACGTTATACCCACTAAAAAGTTAAAAAATCAGTCGGATTTTTTATAATCATCTTATTCCAGGTCTTGACTAAGACTTTGATAGAACAAGTTTTAAAAAATCCTGTTTTTTAATGTAAAAAATTGATTTTAAAATTTTTGATTTTCCGTACGTTCTAATCAACTAGTTGGGCAAGACGAACAACCCGTTGGGGCAAGAGGAACAATGCATGAAACAACATGTTAATTTTCTAACTATTGAACTGTTATCACTTAGACACATCAGTTTAGAATGTATTTGAAACGTTTCTTTAATTTTTAGATTAAAAAGAAATAGTTTACTAAAAAAATGATCGTTTTTGCGAAAAAAAATTATTTGTTAGAAGATAAATAGTAAATCTTCATAATATCGCTATGTTTTGAATGGATTTTTTTTTAACAATTGTTTATCGGTTTTTAAGTACTTTTATGCATTTTTTTCCCAATAAAATATATGTTGTTGCAGCAATTCGTATATTTTTCCATACTAAAAATCCTATTGGTACACTTGCCCCACCTTAACAAGATTTTTTGAAAGCTCTCAACAATTGTGCTACCTGTAATTGTATTTTATTTTATTTGTAAGAGCATCGAGCAATACCAAACCATTTAGACCATTTAGGTCCGATGGGTTAATAAACAATTCAATTCAACAAAAATAACCAAGAGTTAAATCATACTTTATAATAGGTGCAAGTAATTGGTAGGGACACTACTAATCTAGGAAAAATAGCATTTTGATAAAATGAGCCTTAAAATAAACCCTAAGCCTTATTTTGTACTTTACAAATATTATAAGAAAACAAAGGTTTTGAAAAAAACTTCATTAAATCTTATGCCCCGTGGCGTTTACGTCGTTTTGGCGGTTATGGGTTAGTAGAATCAGCTAATTGCATTGCTAGCAACAATTCCTCATACTGGAAATAATCAAAATTGCAAAAATTACGGCCGTACGAACGATTGTTCCTCTTGCCCCATATGGTCGTCTTGCCTCACCTTCCCCTACTTTATCTCAAACTAATTTATTTTATCATAAATACATATTACAAATCTGAAATCAATCCAAAATGCATTTAACAAAATTGATATTATTTATCATTGATTGAAAAAGATTTTTTGGAAAAGATTAAATATTTAAATTTTTAAATATTACGCATCTTTTTCCAAAAATTATTAAGCCAATGCATATTTATAAGAAACTCTCCTCCCCCCTTCTAAACTTTACAAACAAATCAGAGGGCATATTTTTGCTTAAAATTTAATTTTAAAGCAAAATCCTAAAGTAAACGATTGTAAAATAAATAATTCATTGTCAAACGTTTATTTTTGCATTTCTAATCATACATTTAGACTTTTTATAAATATTGGCTTGGTTGCAAAAAAATAACAACTTCAGGAAATTTAGTTTTCATAAGTTCTTGAAAATTTAACAAATTCCGTTATTTTTTTTATTAAAATGCATAAATCATTTCATGTGCATTTTGTTTAAAAATTATAAAAATTATGCTTGAAATTTTCATTTTTTTTTACTTTTTCTTTCTTCTTTGGACAAAGATCAGGGCATTTAAAAACATTCAATAAAATTTGTAATAGCCTTACTGAAATCTTGAATTTGACATTTAGTTTGACTTCAAAAAGCACGAAACTTCAGAATGTTTCAAAATCTCAAAATTTAGAAGTGGTTGCATTTTTTATTATTGAAGTCTTCTTTTGCAAATGTTGTTTGTTAAGAAAATCCCATTTCATTTAGATATTTATTTATTTATTTAGTTATTTTGCTGCACTTTGTTGATAAGACACATTACAAATTAATAAATAAGTAGAAAACATAGTACTAGAATTCTAGAAATATGTTTTTTGATGACTTTTATGTTAATATATTAGTGTTGTACTTTGATTTGGAAAAATCGTTGTACTATTACACAAATTTGCTTGTGCATGAAAACAAAACTGTGCATTTTTCGTATTTTTCAACCATTAGTCTTAAAATTTCATATTTTCAAAAAGCCTTATCGTTCTATAAAGTATTCTTGTTAGCTTACAAAAAGAATTATCGTTTTATACAAAATCTTGGTAGCTTACAAACGATCACACAGGTTTTTTTTTTAAATAAAAAAAAACTATTTGTAGCAATGTTTTACCCCTTAATTTTTGAAGAAAATTAGCATAAAAAAATGTTCTTAACTTTAGTGAAATATTATGACCTTAAAAATAACGATAAATTATTCTTGGTTATCTTGTTTCTTTTAAATATATTTCCAGAAAAAAATTCAAATTTTAAAATGCAGATTAGTTCTGCACAAATCGCTAACTTTAATCAAACTTGTAGAATAAATTTATGACGTGGGTTGAAAAATATCTTTTTTTTTTTGCAACCAGCTGCATAAACTTTTATTGAATTTTTATTAAAAACTGATTGAAAGAACGCAGTATAGTAAAAATATGTTTTGAGTTATTTATTTCAATGATACCTAGATAATACAAATGTTTTTTTTTTTTTAATTTTATGATTTTCTTTCTAAAATATAAGTTTGCATGTTAAATTATTATGATCAAAGAAAAATTTTCGGCTTTACTCAAAGATTATAAAAAAACTCAAAATTAGTGAAAATTCAGATTTGATTTTTTAAATAAGATGTGCAAATTTATTACTTTCAATTTTTCTTCACAAATGAATTTCAAGTTGTGTCACCCCAACTCTCCCCCAAACCCTAAACGACTTCACCAGGTATCCGATCTCTCTCAACTCGCACCTTCCTCGCTCTCTCAGAAGGTGAGAAGCTTGCTTCTCAGCTTAGCACACGCTGCTGGCTGGCTGGCTCTGGTTGTTCGAGAAATACTGAACAAGAAAAAAAAGCTCCCAAGAAAAAACTTGACACGCGGCTCATGTCTGGTCTGAGCTGTTTGTTGTTGTGGTTTTCGCTCACCAGGTTTAGTCTCACCGTGTGCGCTAGCGTAGACGGACACACGAAGTTTTACATCGACGACGACGACGACTACTATTTTTGTTTTAATTAGTATACATCTCGAAACAGTTCTGATTCGGAGAGGGAGAATTGTGTTTTAATTAGTTTCTAGAAAAAGACTTTTGAAATAAGCTTTTGAAGTGATAAAAGATTTGATGTTTATTTTTGCGTGAGTCGTGCAAATTTTGTGCGCGATTTGTTCTGACATTTCAAAGACATTTGACATTGAACAACTTTCAACCTGAATGGTAAGGCGAGGCTCGATTCTTGTGCGGTGTTGAATGGGAAAAGCTCAATGAAGACGACGACGGCGGTGTTGGTGAACGAACAGTGTGTGTGTTTGTGTGCGATTTCGGAAGCAATATAATAAGCTTCCAGCTGTGAGCTTGGGACCGGATTTCGGCTGGGAAAGTTCGTCGTGGAAAATTGATGATGTTTGGGGCGCGTGTGACCAGCTGTGAAAAATGCCCCCCGAAAGGTATCAATCATGGTCGTGTTGAGGAAATCGGAATTGCTGCGTTCG